>NC_047111.1:99459728-100119728 GCF_902500255.1 Thalassophryne amazonica | reverse complement strand
GCACCACAACGCTTCCTTCCATAGGGATTACATGGCAACCTCTCGCCACCATCGCTCGCATGGCGTCCGATGTGAACGCGGCTTAAGGAACAGTTAATTGGGGAGACTCAGAAGAGAAGAATCATGTTGCGGTTGACATTCTCAATGACATTTTGACCACATGGGGAGTTTCTCTGTGCATGATCTAGCACATAAATGTCACGAGTCTTGAGGACCCCAGAAGGTGTTTTAATATGTTGGCTGCACCCAGACCTAAATTAAAACAGAATAATTTTCATGATTTCAATAATAAGTTCACTTCTTTTGTACAATCCCTAGATATATTAAAACTTTTTATTTATAATAAATAAAAGGCATCATTAAACATCAACTACAACACTGACATAAATGTAGGTAACAGTAACATTCTGACTCTCTTTGTTCCACCTGTGCACCAGCACTTCATTTTTCTGATGCTTTACCTCAAAGTGATGGACAGAAAACATGAGTATCACTCATTCAGGTCACATTCTCTTTTACTACCATTTTTCTCTTCTGTGACTCTGGTGTCAAGTGTGAATCAATTCAGGCCTGGTGAATGCATACTGCAGTCGATGCCAAACACATCAAAAGACAGAAAAAGATGGGAGACTGCATTAACCGAGAGGCACTGAAAAACTGACCTTGACAAACGTACACATATTTCGCTGTTGCACAAAAGAAACGCCAGAGGGCACATACACCTCTTCACTTCACGAGAACAACACGATTGTCTGCAAATCAACTATTAAATGACAATAAGTGCACAAGAGAAAACAGCAACAGGAAAATGACGTGATGCCCACAGTGGACACAGCCTCCGCCCCGCTCCACAGCAAGCTGTCACAGCCCAGTAGACGATTTAGCCTCCGGCTCATCCCCTGGAGGGCCACCAGGTACCGCTTCAAGCCCTTACCTGTGCGGATTACCAATCACATGCACAGAATTTACTGTCCCCGTGGCTCAGTCAACAGCTCCCTATAGCTCTTACATTTGCTTCAGCTCATTTTTCTACACTCCTGTGATCTGCCATGCTCTTTGCATCTGTGGTGAGTCTACCCTGCTTCAATGCATTCCCCGTATGTGTGCATGTCCCTGCACAGATGGGAGCCAAAGTTTTGTTGTTTTCACACTCACACCGGCACCATCCATAGACCACAACAACAGCGGCTGAAACAGCCACAGTGCATTCCATTTTCAGAGGTCTGAAGGCCAAAATAACAAGAGACATCATGGCACTAAGTCCAAACGATGCATGGATACGATCTATTTTACAGCAGCCTCAGTGAGGACTTTATGATCAGCCATCTCTGCACCTCATGCATACTTAGGTTTAGACGCCCAACTTCTCAGTCCCACTTAAAGAAAGAGCGAAGACAAAGTTAAAGTGTCTTTTGCGTCCACAGTTTCCAAGAGAAACGTGGATACAAGATTCATGGTTCATGATTTTAATCAACTTGTCAATAGGTGAAATCTTGCTGGGACAGACGGCTCATCACAGCAAACAAGTCGTGTTTTAGAGGGTGAAGGGAAATGAAAAAGTTTCCGAGTGGTGCATTCACATGCTGTGGTGAAAAACTGATAACAGGCTTTTTGAATCAGCTCCACTTTCTCCCTCGAACTAATAGTGGGATTGCATGCGCCAGTGTGCATGCCCTGAAGTAGCCCTCGCGCAGTGCATCAAGGGAAAGACTGTATGCCTCCTGAAGGCGTTTATGGATGTAAACAAAGGAAGGATGCAGCACGTTTAAACCAATTTTGGACAGAGAAAATGTACCTGAAGCTGTTATTAATTCACCATTCGCGGCAGCAACAGCTGCGGAACTAAAAAGATGGTTAAAGTGCAGAATTGCAATTTGCAAATTGCCATTTCGGGGCGGGGGAGGTGGTATTTACCGAGTTACACGTCAAATAGCAGCTGCGATTTTTTTTCCTCAAGTTGTGGACAACACTACTACATTGGTGGTTTTGATGGAAGTGGTTTGAGTGGAAAAACCGTTTGTGTGTCTAACATGTAAGTTTTCTGGCTGCTGCAGACTCAGTGGTTGACGTCGCCTTGAACTTATTAAACGTCCTCTTCTTTCCAGCTCTTCCAATGTTGTGAATCCACTTGTTTCTAAGTGTTGCATTCTTAGGAAAAACATAGACGTTTACATGTTTATCCCTGAGATTGTTATTGAAGCATCCAGGGACACAACAAGTAATCCCCGGCATTCTGAGCCCGTCTGTGAGTCTGCAGCAGGCACACGTTTCCCACAATCCCCTGCATGACCAAAATCCAATATGGCAGGTATGGTCTCAGAACAATTTTCTCCTCTCTGTACATGAACACAAATGGATACAGTACAACAGCTGTTTCATTAAATGTGTAATCATCCTCTCATTGGAGCTCATCATCATAAAAGTAACTGTCCAACGTTCTCTTGAAGTGGAATTAGTTTTACAAGGACCTGCCAATGTTACCAATACTTTACCCACAGTAAAAAAAAATAAATTAATAACATAAACACCGGGGGACCAGCTGCAAAAACATTTTATGACTTCATAAAACAGAAAGAATGTGGTTTCTTTTATGACATCATAAGACCATTATAGTTTTTGTACATGATGTAAGTTTTGTGGATTTCTTTCATGAAGCATTGTCATGAGGCAAGAGTGGTGGGATTTGTAAGAGAACATTCCTTGGATCCACATGTAAAATTAATTTGTCTGCAACAATTCATCAATTATAAACTATATTGATAACTGATTTCAACTTCTTAAATGTGATTATTTCCTGGTTTCTTTCCTCCTCTCTGACAATAAACTGAATATCTTTGGCTTGTGAACAAAAGACATTTGAGATCATCTTAGGATTTAAGAAACTCGGATAAACATTTTTCACAATTTTCTGACATTTTTGTCGACCAATTAACTAATTTCAGAGAAATATAAGGGAGTAACAGGGAAATATAACTGATTATTCAAGAAAATGATAAATAGTTTGATTGACAATTAAAATAACCATTAGTTCCAACCCTAATTAGTTCTTTCATGGCCCATGTCCCCACCTTTCACCAAATTTTTTTAAAGGCTGGTCATTTTTGACAAATCCTGAGGCAGCCCAGTCACATTTTTGTTTTTTGTTGTTGTTTTTTTCATGCTCCCATCACAAAATTATTAAAATTTTCATAACGGGGTATTTTTTTTAACTCATTATTGCTAACCCTTCCCTAACCCTAACCATAACCACCCCCGACCCCTTGCTTCACTTTTAATTTCATGCAGCTGTCACAGAATGCATTAGAATAAATTTGTCTTCCCATGACGAACATTTTGCACTTTTCGTGACAATATCAGGAACCAATAAATTAACGTATATTTCGTGCTGCTGAATCAGGACTTGCTGTGAGACTGGGTTGCCTGAGGACAGAACATATGACAATGAAAACATAACCCCTCCATGCAGATCTTGTGAAAGCATTTTAAATCAGGATTGCCAAGTTCAGTAGTCACCCCACCTACAGGAGAAGTGTGTGTGTGTGTATGTGTGTGTGTGTGTGGGGGGGGGGGGGGGGGTGCCTTCTTATTGTTTGTCCATCCAAGAGTGTTAATTTGTGGACAGTTATAAATTTGTAATATTCTAAATTCTATCATTACAAAATTCTATAATTCCAAGTACAACTGAACATTTTGTAATTTTAAAGTCGAGCAACTGAAGTATGTTCATTCCACATACTTTCTGAACCAGGGCAAAGTCAGACCCCCACCACCACCACCCCCAAATTGGACCACCATTTCTGGAATGAAATTATTTTATTTTTAAATAGTTTAGAGTTAGGATTAGGATAAAGGTTGAGGTTTACATTTTGTGAAATACATAAGAACTTGAATTTGAACAATACTTCTGTTAATTTCACCCAGTTCTTATTGTAATACTGTCCCTTACAAAGTCAAACTATGTCTCAGTTTAAATTTATTCAAAGTCACAGTGGAAAAACAGGCCTGGATTCTGAAGAACACAGGAGATCCATCTATTCAAAACATCCAAAGGACTGAAACAGTTTTTATCAAACACAACATGGGTGTGACAAAGGCAGATCTCATTTCACTAAATCCTTCCCTTATTGGTCCCTGTGGGCATTAAAAGGAGGTCCAGACCCCTGCTCATAACCCACATAACAGGACATATTATGATTTTTACCTTTAATCTCTTTGTTCCAAGTGGTAAAACCGGCTCAACCCAGTTCGTCATGCACATTTAGACAAATACACTAAAAATATAATCATTTATGTAAAGTAATTACTTAATATCAAAATAAATGGCAAAGAAAACAAAATAATAGATAAACACACAAATATATCTAACACTCCCACTACTCGGACTAGGAGAAGCAGCACTTCCAGGAGTCTTGCATAACAGCAGCAATATGATATTTTCCAGGTCTCTGGAATATTTCTGATTCACAAACTGTGCAGAACGTGCATGTGGCACCTTTTACCATTTTTTCATTTACAAGGCAGAGTTTGCGGTTTTTTAACCTTTGCAGCAGCATGCACTCCAATGAGTGCTACTGCAGTTTTTGAACCAGCAGCTTTAAAAGTTATTATTTGTGTGGCATGTCTGAAGCTGTAAAACAGTCATGTAAAATAATGCAAATTCTGCACATTTAGGGCTGCTGCTTATATTTAATGTGTTTGTTTTAGGGGGGAGCCATGTTACTTTTATGGACAGATGCGGTTTTTGATGCGGGTGAAGCGGGCAGCTGCCTGGGGCGCATTTTTTTCATGACACACAGGAGGCGGCACAAACACTTAAGAAAAAATAAATAATCATCACCTGTGCCGCAAAGCGGTGATCATATCACTGTGTGGGGAATAAGCAAATTGGTGCCCTCTCCCCGCAGCTGTAGGCGCTCCTGCTTTCTGAGCTGCACAGAACAGAACCAGTGTAAAATGTTTGGCGGTTCTGTTCTGCCGTTGTCCCCTGGGACAGGCGTTCACCACATTGACGGACAGATCATCCTGCTGTGCTCCCGTTTCTCCGCTATTCCGCTCAGCAAGATCCTGCTGTCCAGTGGCAAAGTCCACTTAGGACGCAGCACAGAACCAGAGCTCTGTGCCCAGAATAGGCGTTTTAAAACGAACAGAGTGTAAGAACGGGTTCGAGTTTCACCAGAAAAGTTTGCAGGAGAGCCTGCTTATTGAGGGTTTAGAAATTGAGCTGCATTCACATTACTAGCTGAAGTGACTTGAATCTGACCTTGTTTTTTGTGTGCCTGCGTGATGCAGTGTACACTTTAACAAATTACAACATATATGTACTTAATCTAAATTTTTGTTAACCCCCACCGCATAACCTGGTTGTTTAACAAAATATATAGCTAATTTAATAAAATATACAATTAACTGTACTGTATTTTAAAGTATATTCTGTTTAATATTTAAACAACTGAGGTATGTTGGGCCGGCTTACCAAACGAGATTAAGTGAATATTGCAGAGTGTGTATGTGCCAAATCAAATTATTTGATTTGAGTTCCTTACTGTTTATGAGCCGTCTGAATATCTCAAGTTTAATTTTATATGTTTTTCTTGTTACTTTCCTTTGTGTATGTGCTCGGAGATCAGATTCATGTCTGATTTCATTCTGCTTTCTATGTTATCACCGGTGATATGACGGCTGTGAGATCAGATAACGGTCACTTACAAACAGAAAAAAAAGTCACAAGAACTCAAAAATGGACCGACTGTCATCAGAAACTGTAACGATGAAACCAGGGCCAAAAGGAAAGTCAGCACTGCAGAATCACTGGCATCTACAACAGGCGTGTGTCTTCATATGTCAGAAATTAGAAATGCCACAGAGGATGTAATCTAAGATTGATTCACACAGTCAAATAAGATGATCGTTTTGGTGCTACACCATAGTCAATATGACTGACGGTTGACAACAGATATAAATAAGTAAGAAAATGGTGAGACCACTTTAAACCTTTAAAAATGCAGAACTGTTTTAGGTGGTTTTACAAACATCAAGCTAAATATTGAGACAAACATGCACCTTAATAAAAGAGCTAATCATTCCTCCCTAAAAGACAGATTAATATAGCGTCTAATGACAGACAATTAGCATGTGAGGGTATGTTTATTCAAATTTGCAATTCATGGATGTTTTGTATAAGAATTATATTGTAGCCTGCAGTCTTTTGATGTCAACTGCAATAAGCCACTTCAGCATTACAAGCACGCATGCGCGGCGGTTGGCGGCTATCGGGACACACAAATCCATACGCGCGGCTGTCAGTTACGGAAGCGGGTGTTTTCTTGTAATTACAAGATCAGCAGTCAAATGTTTGTTTGTTTTTATCCAGTGAATGCAATACACTTCCGTAACTGACAGCCGCGCACATGGCTTTGTGTGTCCCGATAGCCGCCGACCGCCGCACATGCATCCTTGTAATGCTTGAAATGGCCTACTTTAGGGACACTTCTAAAATATTAAAAATAACAATAAAATAAGAAAAAAATGGCTGCTTGTGCAAAATTTTGTCCATTTTTTTGGGGTGGGGGCACTTGGAGGGAGTCTCGCCTGGGCAGTAATTCAGTGTAGCGCCGCCACTGTTTATGGGTTTGCATTCACACACATCCTTACTAATTTCTCTCATGAGATCTGGCAACACCACCTGCCAACTACGGTGTACCTACTGTGAGGGAGAGGTTGGGAGCGTTTGGAACCCACAAACGTCCAAACAAACACGTTTCCCGTGCGCCCAACGGGTATGTGGATGAAAATATAATTTTAAATCCTCAAGGATTTTAAAAGATTACTTTTACATCACTTGCACTTTACATGTGTATATGACCCTCTCCCCCTAGTTATTGTATTTTTTTTTTTTCATTTTATTTTAATTTTTTTAAAGCAAGTGTCATGCGCAAACAAGGTCAAGGACTGCGCTGTTTCCACAAATCAACGCGCTTTTAGCCGCCTGGAGAACACGTCTTACATGGATGACCTGAGCAGGCAGCCAGTGTGGATTAACAGCTAATACTTAATCAACTTTGCAGCAAAGACCTCCAGTCCGGGAGATTTACCGTGCGTCAAGATGATCCGCGGGAGCCAAGAGCGCAAAAACGACGGTTACAAACAATGGCAGCACATATACAACATCACTCATCTTTTTCACCCCCTTTTTCTTTTTTTTTTAATTTGACACAGGTGCGCACCAAAAAGCGTAAATCTCAGTCTGATGGAAATCACCTTGGCAGGATTAAACTTTCACACAAAATGAAATCAAAGACTTAAAAAAAATGCACAGGATTCAGCAGCACTTCACTGATGTGTTGATGCAAACTGCAGCTGCAGTGAACCACAAACCGACGCACCTGTGTCGATCAGAAGTGATGAGGAGGATTAAAGCCACTTACCTTGTTCCATCAGCAGGACCATCATCCCGACCAGCACAGCCCAGTACACAGGGTTTCTCATCTTTTCCGATCTGTTCTTTAGTCTTCTCTCTGATGTTGTGTTTGGAGAAGGAGGGGAATAGCCTGTCACACTCTGAAAATCCCGAAAAGTGGTTTTCTTCAAGTCCCCGGTCCTCCTGACGGACTGTATCCACCAACGCAGCGCTCCTCAAAGTCCCTCCTTCAGCACTGAGGTTATTGGCAGCGAGGAGACCGTCAAGTTAAGCGACGTACAACACGCTGCTTCCTCCTCGAGTTTCAAAAATAAAATGCGCTGACCGGAGGAGCGGGTCGTTCCGCTTGACAGAATACTGTTGCTTTTATTTTGACGGCAAAATCGACCGACTTTCTGTACAAACCCTGGTATATGTAGCTATCTTGAAACGCTCATCCATGGCAACTCGAAAAACCTCTGACATGTGGTAGACGTATCAGCTTCATTCAGAACGAGTCAAAATTCCAATTAGTGGCAGTATTTGTCGTCATCATTTGGATTTATGATGTCTGGAATTACATTAAAACTTGTGAGAACACATTAACTAGAAGAAAAAAAATCTTACAAGTGTTGCTAAAATTCAGTTTTGAGGATTAAATATGTAAATTTGAGATCTCTACATTTAAATTACAGTGTGCCGAAATTCAAGTTCAATACTGCGACTTCACTGCATTCTGCACAAATTCTAGGCTTGGACCCCAACCATATCAGAATTGAGTTTCAGTGTGTGACTGCCAGAAGTACACAAACCCACTGTCCAGTTGTGAAAGGATTTTTTTTTTCTCAGACTTTTTATGTATTTCAGAAGAATTTAATGAAATATCATTTCTACAGCTACAACCAGAGGAAAAGAGCGCCCTTGCAAAAAAGTATGGTCAGTTTCAGAAGTGCAAAATTTTCTGTTTGTCCACGAGGCAATGAACAACTGCAGTTAAGACCAGTCATGTGCCAGTGGATGATGCCACAGGCCTGAAGAAGGCACAGCAAGACAGAGAATCGGGTTTACTTGGTATGTCCCGTTCTCCCTGCACTGTGCTACCACAGAAACTGACATCTTACCAACTTGTTCATCGTAGAAATCGAGTCTCAGCTGCATGAGGGACGAGTCCAGTCTGCCAGCACTAGCAACAAAGACACTGATGTAGTGGCAGCAGTAGCAGTTTTTGGTACAGGCGAACCAGACAGCCGCTCGGGGCGGCATTTTTTTTCACGGCACATGGGGGGGCAGCATGAGCACTTTAAAAAAAATCATCTGCTCCGCATAATGGTTTTCATATCACTGTGTGGGGAATTGGCAAATTGGTGCCCCTGCAGCTGCAAGCGCCCTTGCTTGCTGACAAGGTGCATAGAAACAAAGAGAAGGGGAAAGAGGAGGGGGACGTGGGGGTAGAGTCCCTTTATACAGAGAGTAGTGACATGATGAACCAAAAAGAAAATGGTCATGTGACTCGTGCATTTTTGGGGCCAAATTCGTGTTCGCTGTTAAGCTATCTGTGTGTATATCCAGTTTATTTATTTGCAGAAGATGCCGAGTTGTTGTGCATTCGGATGCACAAAGACACGTGACAAGGGGTTCAAGAGGTACAGATTCACTTCAGATCCCAAGAGATGAAAAATTTGGGAAAATAAAGTGTGGAATGGAAGCCGAGTTCAGCATTTTCGTGTGTGTGTGTGAGTGAATGTGTTATATCCTCTGTGTGTGCGCATGTGTGTCTTAATGTGTTATGTTTGTATGTATGAGTTTATTGCCTCTGAAAACTCATTACATTTTTTAAACAAAAAACAAAAGTGCATTTTTAATGCCCCTCCTATCCAGTGAATCAAAGCAGTTAAATCATTTTAAGTTACAAGCCCTACTTTGTTAGATGTAGCATGTTCAGCTTCTGTCCAGGCATCATGAGATAACCCAAATTATTATTGCTACTATCATGGATAATTAGATGTTTTCACAGTCATCAATCTTCTCACTTCTTTTTTGCTGCTCAGTGTTTCCAACAAACCAATAATCCTTAACAAGCAATCTGATATTGGATCTTGTACTCATAGACCTTCCTGTCAGATGTCCATGTCATGAATGAAGGACCAACTCTTATGTGGTATAACGCTTGTGTTTGTTAGTCTTCTATGATACTTGATAAACCTGCCTCAACATAAATTTTTTTTATTTAAAATACATATCTTTTATCCATCTGAATGACGTGTCAATGACCTCAGAATGTACTTTTCAACCTGTCTTAAAGTTCGCTGCAGAAAACACAATGTGCTTTGCTTGAGGGCACTACGGCAGACACAAAACTTGTGAAAATCTCCTGGGTTTTGACGGCATTTTTTAACTCAAGGAGACGAACACTGCACTCTAAAAAATGAACCGCTGTCTCAGAAAAAGTGATGTAACAATTTGTATAGATTTTTTTTATTTCAACTTAAGTAAAGTTATTTCAACTTGTTATGTGTCGGATGCGGTCGGAGCACCGACCCAGCGTTTGACAGGACCCAGCACGAAATAAGCAGAGCACGGTTCAAAAGATAACAGAATTTAATAATCATAATGAGTGCAGTGATAAACAACCAAAAATGTCCGCAGTCTGGTGAGGTGAAAACACAGCGCGCTCTCAGCAGCGCAAACGGTCCGGAGCCACAGCAGTTCGGACCCAGGGACCCCGCCGACACCCCCCCCCCCCCCCAGGTGGCCGCGACAAACCGAGTCTGTGAAGAAAGAAAACATGAGGTGAATCCAACACTCTCCACCCAGAGAGACACAGCTCAAAAGGTGCACACAATCAGCAAACACTTCCTGGCTTAAATATATATCAGCTTCTCACCCTGCAGGCACGGAACAACTCAGTTCAAATCTCCACTGCAGCAGAAGCTGATTAGACAATTAGCATAACGTGACAGTTCACTAACACAAGGTGTGAGGGACACCAAATCCACTGTCATTACTTCATAAAAGTCACCAAAACCAAATTACCTCAGGAAGTGTGCTGAAAAGCGTGAGACCTCACCCAATCCTCCTTCACAGACTGTGGCGTCAAACCTGGAGCGGTCTCTGCGTCCGTAATGGTGGGATTGTTCTCCTGACGTCGATCTCACACGTCTGCTCACAAGGTCGAGTCTCTGGCAATCATACACTGTGCATTCAAGGTTTAAATGCAGCAATCTCTGATCAAGACAGAATACACCACAGCTGTGAGTCCTGATGACCTGCATGTGAAAACAAGCCTCAGGTGTTCAGGGTGAGGTCCTAATGCTCAGCCACTCAGTCCTGAATGCATACCACCTGGTGGGAAAAACAGAAACCAAGCCAGCCAAACACCCCAGCACACAACACTTGTGGCATTAACTCAGTTGAAAGGCGAAATAACTAAGTTGAAATAACGTAAAAAAAAATTATGCAAATTTCTACATCAATTTTTCGCGTTGAGACAGAAGTTCCTCTTTTTAGAGTTTGTTTTCCTTTTTACTATTTCATATTCTCTCTCTCTCTTTCTGTTAAATCTGTCTCAAAATAATTTTTATTGAAAATAAATACAGTGAAAATACATATCTTTTTTGCCATCTGAATGGCAAAAAAGGGGCAGAAATCATAAGACTTGTTCTTCTTTCTGCTCCTTTTCATTCTGGTATTGTGGTGCTTTTGTTTTTTGCTTTTCTGTTTTTCTTTTAAATGAATGAAATAAATATTAAAAAGAAAGAAAAAAGAATAATGAGGGAGATGGTATATATTTGCCACTTTTATGTATATAGTGTGTATTTATTTTATTATTATTATCAGGTTGTCCTAAAAGTTCCCTGAAAAGCCTTCATTTAATTCAAAATGCTGCAGTTAGAGTACTGACGGGGACTAGAAGGAGAGAGCATATTTCACCCATATTGGCCTCTCTTCATTGGCTCCCTGTTAATTCCAGCATAGAATTTAAAATTCTTCTTCTTACTTATAAGGTTTTGAATAATCAGGTCCCATCTTATCTTAGGGACCTCATAGTACCATATCACCCCAATAGAGCGCTTTGCTCTCAGACTGCAGGCTTATTTGTAGTTCCTAGGGTTTGTAAGAGGGTGACTCTTTAACTACGGGCACTATTGGCCTTGTAAATGTAATTTCTACCACACCATTGCCTTACAATATAAAGCGCCTTGGGGCAACTGTTACGCTATATACATGTGCTCTGATGTCACTGTTTATCTCCATAGAAACTACCCAAACAATCTTTCATACAAACTGTTTAAAGGGAAATTACAGTGTTGTGGTGGAAATTACGGCAATAGTGTGGGACAACTACATTTTGTTTAAAAAAATCACAACAGTTGTATGACATTGAATACCCCAATTATGTTTTGATTATTTTACTGATATTTTATTCAGAGATATTTTAAAACATTAGAAAAAACGTTTCTTTACCATTCATTTTTATCATTGAAGATCAAAAGTCTGAAGATCAAAAGTTTTGTGGGACAAGCACAAAACGGCAATATTTGCATATAATGATGCTGAAAAAAGGTGAAAAAGTCATCATAAACTACTAGAACAAATTTCTTAACACACTTTCATTGTAAAGATAACTATAAAAGTGTGAAATTTCCCCTTTTTTCTGTTTTTCATACAATATGATCAAAGGACATAATAAGTGCCGGTAGTCTAAGAATCACCCAAGAGTAGAATGGGAGGCAGAGCCTTCAGCTTTCAGGCTCCTCTCCTGTGGAATCAGCTCCCAATTCGGATTAGGGAGACAGACACCCTCTCTACTTTTAAGATTAAGCTTAAAACTTTCCTTATAGTTAGGGCTGGATCAGGTGACCCTGAACCATCCCTTAGTTATGCTGCTATAGACTTAGACTGCTGGGGGGTTCCCATGATGCACTGAGTGTTTCTTTCTCTTTTTGCTCTGTATGCACCACTCTGCATTTAATCATTGGTGATTGATCTCTGCTCCCCTCCACAGCATGTCTTTTTCCTGATTCTCTCCCCTCAGCCCCAACCAGTCCCAGCAGAAGACTGCCCCTCCCTGAGCCTGGTTCTGCTGGAGGTTTCTTCCTGTTAAAAGGGAGTTTTTCCTTCCCACTGTCGCCAAGTGCTTGCTCATAGGGGGTCGTTTTGGCCGTTGGGGTTTTCCTGTAATTATTGTATGGCTTTTGCCTTACAATATAAAGCACCCTGGGGCAACTGTTTGTTGTGATTTGGTGCTATATAAATAAAATTGATTTGATTTTGATTTGATTTAAGTTCTGATAACTTACACTGTTTGGTGCAGAATTGCCTCATTGTCTTTTGGCAATGTTGCAGGTGGGAGGACCTGCACCTTATTGTTATAATAAAAAAATGGCTCTTTGTGCAATTTTTGGTGGGGTGGAACCTCATATGGGGTCTCACTTGGTGAGTAATTCATTGTAGAACCGCCACAGAGTGGCGGAATCAACATTAACGTCACTGAAATGATAGCATGAAACTTGGCATAAGCATTCACATTGAGGTACTCACATGTTTCTGATGAGCTAAGTGAATATCCAAGATAACTGGCATTTTTCAAGATGACTGACAAAATTTTTTCAGCTAAAATTGCATTTTTGCCATTTCTCTGAAGATTATTGATAGGATTGAGTGAATATTTTGTCTGTTATATATATATATAAAAAAAAATTTAACGAGAAATCAGATTTTGCCGTGATCAGTCAAGAGTCCTTTTTGGGTCTCTAAAACACTTATAATGTGTAAATATTCACATGGCATTCCACTATTTCAGCATAAATTAACATTTCATTTTCACAGTACAGCATTTACAAAAGCATTTTATGTGCAGTAATAAACTAAAACTGGACAAAAGATGAATAAAGGCTCCATTCATCAAGATTCACAGTTTGTGAATCTTGATGAATTTTTCAATCGTTGCTGCAATATAAAATACAATAAATTTAGTGGAAGGAAACTGTGATATGGGCAGCACGGTGACTTCGTGGTTAGTACTGTTGCCTCACACCAGGAAGGTCATGGGCTCGCTTCCCACTTGGTCCTTTCATTGTGGAATTTGCATGTTCTCCCCATGTTTGCGTGGGTTCCGTCCAGGTGCTTCAGCTTCCTCCCACATCCAAACACATGCAGGTTAGGTGAATTGGAAACTTTAAAATGACACTGGGTGTGAATGTGTTTGTTTGTCTATATGTGGCCTGCGACAAATTAGCATCCTGTCCATAGTGTACACTGCCACACCCTAGGACTGCTGGGATAGGCTCCAGGGTCCCCCAGTGACCCCTCATTTTAGTAAATGGGTATGAAAAATAAATGAAACTTCTGATATACATTTCAACTTTTTCACCACCATCATACATTTCACCATTTGACCACTTTCGCTTTCCAATCACTGATTAGACATATACATAAATGTTGACTTATCTTTCATCTTTTTTATATAAAAAACACCTGTTTTAGAATAGATAGAAATAGAAGCTGTAACCATCGAAATACAGTAGTGTTCAAAATAATAGTAGTGCTATGTAACTAAAAAATCCAGGTTTTGAGTATATTTCTTATTGTTACATGGGAAACAAGGTACCAGTAGATTCAGTAGTTCACAAATCCAACAAGACCAAGCATTCATGATATGCACACACTTAATGCTATGAAATTGGTAAGTAAAAAAAAAGTAGAAAAGGGGGTGTTCACAATAATAGTAGTGTGGCATTCAGTCAGTGAGTTCGTCAATTTTGTGGAACAAACAGGTGTGAATCAGGTGTCCCTATTTAAGGATGAAGCCAGCACCTGTTGAACATGCTTTTCTCTTTGAAAGCCTGAGGAAAATGGGACATTCAAGACATTGTTCAGAAGAACAGCGTAGTTTGATTAAAAAGTTGATTGGAGAGGGGAAAACTTATATGCAGGTGCAAAAAATTATAGGCTGTTCATCTACAATGCTCTCCAGTGCTTTAAAATGGACAAAAAAATCAGAGACGCGTGGAAGTAAACGGAAAACAACCATCAAAATGGAAAGAAGAATAACCAGAATGGCAAAGGCTCACCCATTGATCAGCTCCAGAATGATCAGAGATAGTCTGGAGTTACCTGTAAGTGCTCGCTGTGACAGTTAGAAGACGCCTGTGTGAAGCTAATTTATTTGCAAGAATCCCCCGCAAAGTCCCTCTGTTAAATAAAAGACATGTTCAGAAGAGGTTACAATTTGCCAAAGAACACATCAACTGGCCTAAAGAGAAATGGAGGAATATTTTGTGGACTGATGAGAGTAAAATTGTTCTTTTTGGGTCCAAGGGCCGCAGACAGTTTGTGAGACGACCCCCAAACTCTGAATTCAAGCCACAATTCACAGTGAAGACAGTGAAGCATGGTGGTGTAAGCATCATGATATGGGCATGTTTCTCCTACTATGGTGTTGGGCCTATATATCGCATACCAGGTATCATGGATCAGTTTGGATATGTCAAAATACTTGAAGAGGTCATGTTGCCTTATGCTGAAGAGGACATGCCCTTGAAATGGGTGTTTCAACAAGACAATGACCCCAAGCACACTAGTAAATGAGCAAAATCTTGGTTCCAAACCAACAAAATTAATGCCTCGCAGATGTGAAGAAATCGTGAAAAACTGTGGTTATACAGCTAAATACTAGTTTAGTGATTAACAGGATTACTAAAAAAGCAGTTTGAACATAATAGTTTTGAGTTTGCAGCGTCAACAGCAGATGATACTATTATTGTGAACACCCCCTTTTCTACTTTTTTTACTAATAGCCCAATTTCATAGCCTTAAGAGTGTGCATATCAGGAATGCTTGGTCTTGTTGGATTTGTGAGAATCTACTGAATCTACTGGTACCTTGTTTCCCATGTAACAATAAGAAATATACTCAAAACCTGGATTAATCTTTTTAGTCACATAGCACTACTATTATTCTGAACACTACTGTATGTTGTTCCATTTCTGTAATACATCAAATTTAGATTGTCGCCATTGCTGTCGGCAGCCATATTGAAAAAATGTCAGCTATCTTGGATTTTTACTTGGCTCATCAGCTACTTTTGAAGAGTACCCCAACATGAATATTCTTGCCAAGTTTCATGCCACATCATTTGAACAATTCTCCTCAACATCAGCTGTCAGACCTGTTTACAACAAGGCCATCAAACCAATCAATTGCCTGGGGCCCGACAGTGACTGGTTATGAATTTTATGCAACGACAAATGCTGTGAGCGCCACTTTAAATGCTGTGACAGTCAATGCAGGAAAGTGCAGCGACACTGCTATCGGAATCCCCCTCAAGGGGCCCCCCTCCCACAGTAGATAGCCATGTGATATAGCTCAACTCAACAGGTGACATATAAAGTCCAGGGTAGAGAGAGATGTGCATGCATAGGGCAGTTGCACAGTGGAGCTCATCTCGATGGGTACTAGTTCATTTCGACGGGACTCGGGACACCGGCAAAACATAAAACTTCAGCAATCATGAAGCGGGGTTATCTGTCAGGAAGCCAGAAAAGAAAGAAGAGAAAGAAAGAGGAAGAAAAAACAGGGCAGTGGTAAGTGATAATTTACATTGGATAAATTAGGCTTACGTGTCAACAAAATCTAATGTTTATGTTCACTACCTGCCTGGCTGAGTTATATTAACAGCGTCGCATCTTCATCAATGTCCACTCGTGAACTGAGTTTCCCAAAAAGTAATCTGCTGATCTGCGCTCAGACAACTTCAATGGTAACTTTAACATGTACACTTGGCAATTCAATCGTCTCACATCGCCCTCCGCTGGACTCTTATAATCATAACACCCAAGGATGTAGACATACAAACACAGCGCTGCCAACTGTTCCGCATTGGGTGGGACCCCTATGTCCCGAGTCCTGCATGAGTGTGCACGGGATGCCCATTAGTCCCACATTTGTGTAGGTCAGAGCATGCCTCTAGACACCCACAGTTACGTTTCATGCGCTTGGCACCTGCAGGTATGCAAACATATCTGTGACACCACATCTCCTCCCCTTTAAGTCAACAACTTATACCTGTTCACATTTAAATGTTACTTTTGTTAATAACATATTTTTAATAACATTTAAAGTATGTATGATTTAGATACTGTGCACATTTGTTGAAGTATTTTGGATTTTGTAGTTACTACACAATTTGCACTCTCTTTATATGTTGTTATTATGGGATGGTGGTGGCGTTTTTGCAAATGTTCAGATGCACTCTCAAAGAAATGTTTTATTGATATGAAGTGTGAGCTTAAACAGTGTGTCTGTGCTGCGGTTTGTGCAGGCTTTGGGCGGTTGCTGAGGTGTAGGAGAGCCTCCAAGTCCAAAAAGCTTGGGTCCCCCAAATGTCTTGAAACGGCCCTGTCAGCAGTTACCTAGTTTACTAATGTAGTTGCCGAGGAGGTATTTCAACTCGTCATATACGGCTGTGGGTTAAATCCTTAGCCGCTACACTGCCATCAGGTGTGTATTGCTGTGGTCACCTCAACTGAGGGAAAACTGCAGGCAGCGGCGATGCAGGCGAAGCCTGTTGCAAAGATCACTGTGCATATTATGATTATTAAATGACAAAAATGTATTTAAACAGTTATTCGTGGAGCAAAGCTGACAACTAATTTACTGAGTGCTTTCATGTTTACGCCACAATTTTAAAATTTACTCAGTAACATCCATTACTAATCCAAAATGACCAGAATGCACTGGACACAAAATGAGCTGGCTCAGGGCAAGCGCCTTTAAAATTCCAATGCAGGCAAAGATTAAGCAATTGGCAAGCTGGGTGTTACGGGGTAGGCAGAAAGTCATTACTAATAGCTGCTTACAAACAGGAATAAGACTTGAACAGACAACCTGGCAAGGCTTCCCTGCGGCCATACTTTGTGAAATTTAGTTTGTGAGGAAAACTGGACATTGCCACAAAAAAAAAAGATCATGAACCTGCTAGGACACGGGCAGATCCAGGGATGGGGATAGGGTGGTTCATGGTGAGTGTAGAGAAGAAATTGATGTTTGCTTCATAGCGTCAGGGCAGAAAGTACTGGGCTAGGGTCATCCTCTGCTAGCATGCATCTTTGTTGATATAACACGTGATTCTCCAATTTCACAACTAAACATCTGATCATAGCGCGGACTAGCTAAAGACCATGTTTGTATTTTGATTTTGTTTTCAATATTCACCTTATTCCGCCCCGTCCACTTTTACAACCACAACATTTCCTTTTTGTCTTAGGACTTCCACTGAGCGGTATTTTCAATATAGAACAATGGAAGATATTACATGGGTAGAAACAAAAACCTTTTTGAAAAGCTCAAAGGGATCAACTCTGGCTCACCCACGGGTCATAACAGAGTGGGAAGATGATCTGAAAAAGTGGCCTTTGATTATTTTTAACTAGTTTGTCTTGTTACTTGACCTCATTTAAAAAAAATGAGGTGGGCTTCATAGATAATTGGCAAAGCTTCTGGGGAAAACCTGGTCTTGTTAGGAGAGACGGCATCCATCCCACTTTGGATGGAGCAGCTCTCATTTCTAGAAATCTGGCCAATTTTCTTAAATCCTGCAAACCGTGACTATCCAGGGTTGGGACCAGGAAGCAGAGTTGTAGTCTTACACACCTTTCTGCAGCTTCTCTCCCCCTGCCATCCCCTCATTACCCCATCCCCGTAGAGACGGTGCCTGCTCCCAGACCACCAATAACCAGTAAAAATCTATTTAAGCATAACAATTCAAAAAGAAAAAAATAATATAGCACCTTCAACTGCACCACAGACTAAAACAGTTAAATGTGGTCTATTAAACATTAGGTCTCTCTCTTCTAAGTCCCTGTTAGTAAATTATATAATAATTGATCAACATATTGATTTATTCTGCCTTACAGAAACCTGGTTACAGCAGGATGAATATGTTAGTTTAAATGAGTCAACACCCCCCAGTCACACTAACTGTCAGAATGCTCGTAGCATGGGCCGAGGCGGAGGATTAGCAGCAATCTTCCATTCCAGCTTATTAATTAATCAAAAACCCAGACAGAGCTTTAATTCATTTGAACGTTTGTCTCTTAGTCTTGTCCATCCAAATTGGAAGTCCCAAAAACCAGTTTTATTTGTTATCATCTATCGTCCACCTGGTCGTTACTGTGAGTTTCTCTGTGAATTTTCAGACCTTTTGTCTGACTTAGTGCTTAGCTCAGATAAGATAATTATAGTGGGCGATTTTAACATCCACACAGATGCTGAGAATGACAGCCTCAACACTGCATTTAATCTATTATTAGACTCAACTGGCTTTTCTCAAAATGTAAATTAGTCCACCCACCACTTTAATCATATCTTAGATCTTGTTCTGACTTATGGTATGGAAATTGAAGACTTAACAGTATTCCCTGAAAACTCCCTTCTGTCTGATCATTTCTTAATAACATTTACATTTACTCTGATGGACTACCCAGCAGTGGGGAATAAGTTTCATTACACTAGAAGTCTTTCAGAAAGCGCTGTAACTAGGTTTAAGGATATGATTCCTTCTTTATGTTCTCTAATGCCATATACCAACACAGTGCAGAGTAGCTACCTAAACTCTGTAAGTAAGATAGAGTATCTCGTCACTAGTTTTACATCCTCATTGAAGACAACTTTGGATGCTGTAGCTCCTCTGAAAAAGAGAGCTTTAAATCAGAAGTGCCTGACTCCGTGGTATAACTCACAAACTCGCAGCTTAAAGCAGATAACCCGTAAGTTGGAGAGGAAATGGCATCGCACTAATTTAGAAGATCTTCACTTAGCCTGGAACAAGTGTCTGTTGCTCTATAAAAAAGCCCTCCGTAAAGCTAGGACATCTTACTACTCATCACTAATTGAAGAAAATAAGAACAACCCCAGGTTTCTTTTCAGCACTGTAGCCAGGCTGACAAAGAGTCAGAGCTCTATTGAGCCGAGTATTCCTTTAACTTTAACTAGTAATGACTTCATGACTTTCTTTGCTAATAAAATTTTAACTATTAGAGAAAAAATTACTCATAACCATCCCAAAGACGTATCGTTATCTTTGGCTGCTTTCAATGATGCCAGTATTTGGTTAGACTCTTTCTCTCTGATTGTTCTGTCTGAGTTATTTTCATTAGTTACTTCCTCCAAACCATCAACATGTCTATTAGACCCCATTCCTACCAGGCTGCTCAAGGAAGCCCTACCATTAATTAATGCTTCGATCTTAAATATGATCAATCTATCTTTATTAGTTGGCTATGTACCACAGGCTTTTAAGGTGGCAATAATTAAACCATTACTTAAAAAGCCATCACTTGACCCAGCTGTCTTAGCTAATTATAGGCCAATCTCCAACCTTCCTTTTCTCTCAAAAATTCTTGAAAGGGTAGTTGTAAAACAGCTAACTGATCATCTGCAGAGGAATGGTCTATTTGAAGAGTTTCAGTCAGGTTTTAGAATTCATCATAGTACAGAAACAGCATTAGTGAAGGTTACAAATGATCTTCTTATGGCCTCAGACAGTGGACTCATCTCTGTGCTTGTTCTGTTAGACCTCAGTGCTGCTTTTGATACTGTTGACCATAAAATTTTATTACAGAGATTAGAGCATGCCATAGGTATTAAAGGCACTGCCCTGCAGTGGTTTGAATCATATTTATCTAATAGATTACAATTTGTTCATGTAAATGGGGAATCTTCTTCACAGACTAAGGTTAATTATGGAGTTCCACAAGGTTCTGTGCTAGGACCAATTTTATTCACTTTATACATGTTTCCCTTAGGCAGTATTATTAGACGGCATTGCTTAAATTTTCATTGTTACGCAGATGATACCCAGCTTTATCTATCCATGAAGCCAGAGGACACACACCAATTAGCTAAAGTGCAGGATTGTCTTACAGACATAAAGACATGGATGACCTCTAATTTCCTGCTTTTAAACTCAGATAAAACTGAAGTTATTGTACTTGGCCCCACAAATCTTAGAAACATGGTGTCTAACCAGATTCTTACTATGGATGGCATTACCCTGACCTCTAGTAATACTGTGAGAAATCTTGGAGTCATTTTTGATCAGGATATGTCATTCAATGCGCATATTAAACAAATATGTAGGACTGCTTTTTTGCATTTGCGTAATATCTCTAAAATTAGAAAGGTCTTGTCTCAGAGTGATGCTGAAAAACTAATTCATGCATTTATTTCCTCTAGGCTGGACTATTGTAATTCATTATCATTAGGTTGTCCTAAAAGTTCCCTGAAAAGCCTTCAGTTAATTCAAAATGCTGCAGCTAGAGTGCTAACAGGGACTAGAAGGAGAGAGCATATCTCACCCATATTGGCCTCTCTTCATTGGCTTTCTGTTAATTCTAGAACAGAATTTAAAATTCTTCTTCTTACTTATAAGGTTTTGAATAATCAGGTCCCATCTTATCTTAGGGACCTCATAGTACCATATCACCCCAATAGAGCGCTTCGCTCTCAGACTGCAGGCTTACTTGTAGTTCCTAGGGTTTGTAAGAGTAGAATGGGAGGCAGAGCCTTCAGCTTTCAGGCTCCTCTCCTGTGGAACCAGCTCCCAATTCAGATCAGGGAGACAGACATCCTCTCTACTTTTAAGAATAGGCTTAAAACTTTCCTTTTTGCTAAAGCTTATAGTTAGGGCTGGATCAGGTGACCCTCAACCATCCCTTAGTTATGCTGCTATAGACTTAGACTGCTGGGGGGTTCCCATGATGCACTGAGTGTTTCTTTCTGTTTTTGCTCTGTATGCACCACTCTGCATTTAATCATTAGTGATCGATCTCTGCTCCCCTCCACAGCATGTCTTTTTCCTGGTTCTCTCCCTCAGCCCCAACCAGTCCCAGCAGAAGACTGCCCCTCCCTGAGCCTGGTTCTGCTGGAGGTTTCTTCCTGTTAAAAGGGAGTTTTTCCTTCCCACTGTTGCCAAGTGCTTGCTCACAGGGGGTCGTTTTGACCGTTGGGGTTTTTCCATAATTATTGTATGGCCTTGCCTTACAATATAAGGCGCCTTGGGGCAACTGTTTGTTGTGATTTGGCGCTATATAAATAAAATTGATTTGATTTGATTTGATTTACTTGGCGTGGACGAGTTTGGCTATGAGAAACTACGAGCTTTGAGCTCTGCAGCTTGTATAAGCTCGTATAAAAGCACAATCAAGTTAAAATACTACCTGACAAGTAGTATCACCGTAATGCCAAGATTATGTAATGTTAATATACATATGGTGTAATTTCATGTGGTGCTTGGTTGTATGAAACACCAGAAGATGAGTAAATTAGATAGCAGCTAATGCTACAAACACAGCTTACCCGTTTGTCTCATTAGCATCTGCCATGGCTGCTTTAATGGAGCGTTGTATTCCAACCATTTTTTGGGTAAAGATCCAGTGGTGTGGGTTTTTTCCCCACAAAATGAAAAGAACACACGTAGGGATGTTTGGGTGGGTTTTTCAAATTCAGCGCTTATCCAGCACCAGCGATCCTCGTCTTTCGATGGAGGAGGGAACAAGTTAAATGCTTGTCCACAGCGCTCAGATCTCTTCTTTCCATGTTCAAAACATCGTTCTGAAAGCGATAGTTTCCTCTTCTTACAGTTGTTATGGCACTCACGAACAGAACAATTAATGCTGCTCATGTTTGGACACTTCTAGCGTACTGTGTTCCCATGTAGCTAATCATCAACGCAGTGGCAAACCAGAAGTTGCTTGACAAAATGGAGCCACCCACCCCGACATCCTGAATAAGGTGAATAGGAGAGGTCCTTAACACGGCTGTCTGAGTGTGGAAAGCCAGAAGGCTCTGTGGGTACGTTTGCATGCGGTACCTGTTGGAACTTTTCCAGGTGCACGTTTTCTGCGAACGACCAAAATAAGGTCTCTCTGTATCGTATCTCTGAATCCTGAGTGCTCCTTGCGATCGCTTGTCTCATTTTATGCTGATATCATCACAGAAATTCCACAACAGTGGGCCCCCACCACCCCTTTTTCATGGACCAAAAAAAAAAAATAACAGAGATAAAAGAAAAAAGAAAAGTAAGAAACTGCACACGGTGTCTGATCACAGGTCAAGTTGCGCTTGGTGTAACTGTTTTTGTTGTTGTTGTTGTTATTGTTATTTTTTGTCACGTCACCATCATCATAATGTCTTAGCACCACATTCAAAATTGTACAAGTTCAAATGAATAAGAAACAGGCTATAAAGTATCTTTTGTCTAAATGGCACCTAAAAATGAGAACTTTCCTGAGGGGCATGCCTCCACACCCCCTTTCTTGGTCATGCCAGACTTGTTCACAAATTGACACACCACCCCATTTACAAAATGCTACATTTGCCCCTGCACTAGGACACCACCATGACACGTCTGCCCTCACACAACCTCATCTAGACATGACAAAACGTCAACAGGAAACACCGTAAAATATCATAAAGTCAATGTACAACCTCACTAATACGTTACAACAGTAAGACACACACAAGTCACAAGGGAAAGCAAGCCAAATTCTCCAATAAATATAGGTTGCTGTGTGCTTTTATCATTATACATTCTGAACAAAGATTGAAGTGGAAAATGCTTTGGCAATTTCTAGGCAGTGTCCATTGGGCTTCATGTTGCATTCGTAAGAGCATCTTCCTGGTTTGTCACCATTTATTTTTCCTCTTGTAGCTCATGTATAAGAGTTCTCATGACTCAGCAAAATGCTGTCACAAAACTGCCAGGAGCCCAGGACATCGACAGGATGTGACCCAATACATCAAGGCAGCGGATAATTTTTGAATATTTAAAAAAAAAAATGTCGTAACACGTCATGTTGTATCTGACATCACCAAGACGTCAAGAGGATTCACCACATCGTAGGTTGTTCTACAATATAGCACGAGTTGTATCAATACACTGTCAAGCCAGAAGTCCCCTCCCCGCCCCCAATATGTATACTACCTGCATTTACAAGGAACTAGATGCATTTGGTGCTTTGTCTTTGGAGGATCTTAGGGCAGTGCTAGAATGACTTTGCGTCAAATGAATAATTACTTAAGGAAACCAAGATGAGGAATATGGCCATTCAACATGTGCTATGACATTTTGGACATGGAGCAGGTTTCTCCTTGTATAATCCATCATGTAGCTCTCTCATTGTTGAGGACGCCAGCAGCTGGAGAAGGCTGAGGCGACAGCCACGTTTCCCCTGGCTGCAGCAGACGGATGGCTACTTTCGAGAGGTGGGGATGAACCACGCCGGTTGTCTGCTTGGGTGGTTGCCATTCAGGATCCAAGGCAGTTTTGTAGTGCGGGTGGATGGGGACACCAACACATGCTCTCAGACCTGATCTGGCAGGAAACATAATCTCAGTGGTTTTTCTGTTAGGGAATAGCATCTAAACCGTCAGTCTGTGGCAGAGCTGGCACCAGTTCTAACGGGTTGTCAACTGCAATTCTGTTAGTTGTTTAAGAACATGCAGAAGCAGCTTTGTGAAAGTTTAATTGCATTCTGTTGATTAAGAACTTCAGAGTTCTGTCTGAGCATGATATTATTTGTTGTGTGTTGGGGGGTTTGGCTGGATGTTTTTGTGTTGTTTTCTTTTCTTTGCTCTCCAGGTGGTATGCAAACTGGTTTTTGTCTGTGGAGAAGGTGCTGGCAGAAGAGTCCTTCACTCTCATCAGCATTATTAGCTGCACCTGTGGAGGATGTTCACGTGCAGGCCTACTGACTCGCAGCACCTGTGGATGATGCTCACGTGCAAACTTAAAGACTTTCAGCTGAAGCAGATAATGAGATGGCGTTCTGCATTTAAGCCATGAGTGGTTCAAGCAGAATTGCCAGGAACTCGACCTTGTGACGTTCGTTTGTGAGACGCTGAGGACCGCGCCAGGGTTTGACACATCGTGCCTGTGAAAGAGGACGGGTGAGGGACACATGCTGTCAGCACACATCAGAGGTGATTATTGTCTGAATGATCGTTAATAGTAATTTGGCATTCTGTTACGCAGTATATTTGAACATTGATGAGAACTGTGCAGTTTGCTTCTCACTGCCGTGGCGTACGGACTGATGATCCTCCACCTGTTGTGAGAAGCTGCTCATTTACATAAAGCTTAAATTCAGACCTGAATGTGTTGCTGATAGTGTGTGCCTCTGAAGGATATTTGCTGTAGCTCTGTTGACTTACCTCACCTCTTTCCATCCTTCACAGAGTCAGTTTGTCGTGTCCACCTGGGGGGTGTTTGGCGGTGAATCTGAGTCCAGAAGCGCCGAGGCTTCAATCCTTTTGGGCGCTGGAGAGCGCGCCGTCCTTCACTCTGCCAGACAAACCAAATATTTATGTTGTACACTAATTATTGCACTGGAGGGGAAATAAAACCGTTTTGTTTGTGGAACCACTTTCTGGTTATTTAGCGCTGGGTTCGGTCAGACGTTGGTCCGCTCCTCAACCTGCGTCTGCACATAACATTATTGGCTTTGCTGCCAGTTTATTAGATTATTTTGTGTGTGGGGGGGGGGGGGGGGGGGGGGCATGGCTCCAAACTAATGCTGAAAAGACATCTCATAACTGAAGCCTCACATTCGTACAGAATCACTGGATTTTGGAGGCATTGACACAAAACTCAAATAAAAAAAATTCCACCAATAAAAGTGTTTTTTTACCAATTTAATTCATGATGGAAATTGTGTTGAAAGCTAATTTCATAACCTTCTATTTATAAGCTTGTCCTTGTGAAAATGTACTTCTATTTAATAACTCATTTTTCAGTAAACCTTTCATTTTTGTGTAATTGCCCATGGTTTAACCTTTGTTTGCTCACACCTACACATGAACAAAATAGATCTGAGACTTTTTTGTGTAATTGGTCCCAGTTTAATAACAAATAGAGGGAGTTGTTACAATAGATGGGGAATAATTAATTATGCACCCACTGTGTGAAAGGCTGTGGAACAGATGCTTTGTTCATATCTAAGCTTCATGTGCTAAAGGGTTGTTTTTGTATTATTTTTGTGGGAAAATATAGTTCACTGTTTAATACACACACACACACACACACACACACACACACACAAAACAAGACGATGTGTTTTACAGATGAAGTGGGAGAAAAGAAGCATAATTATCCATGTTTCACTATGCAAAACATGGGCAGTTTCATCTCCTGGGCATGGGCAGTTAAATTTTATTCCAAGTACAGTATGAATTGCAAAGTAAAGGTTGGTAAAGTGATGAATGTCAGCACCCTCACAATGCAAATCACAAACACTGAGAATCCAATTAACCTCCGACAGCTGCATGATGGTCATTTCGGAGGCAGTAAAACTTTACTTACTGCTCCTTTGATAATTAGTTTTTGAATTCCAATTTTCCAATTTAACACCAAGCAAATCATTTTGGTTAATACAAAATGGTTTGATTGTCTGGAGTCGAGACCAATGGTTCCCAAAGTCTGGGTCGCAGCCTCCTGCTGGGCCATGACAGTACTGCAAGTGGGTAATGAGAAGTCATTTAAAAAATTATTAATTTAAAAAGTCTTCGATTGTCAGTTTTGCAAGAAATAAGCTAAAAAATGTATTGCTTCAACAAAAGATGTAATAAAATCATCTGCATTTATTTATTTGTCTGTCTGTCTATATTTTAGCAGGATTACGTCAAAACTACTGCACGGATTTCGCTGAAATTTTCAACACAGATACATATTAGGAAATGGAAGACTCCATTAAATTTTAGAGGTGATCTGATTCCGAATCCGTGTTATGGATCATGTTTTACTTTATATAGGCTTTGAAGGATTACATCAAAACTACTTCCCAGATTCTCACCAAATTTCACAATAGATAGATGTTAGGGCATGGAAGATTCCACTGAATTTTGGAGGTGCACCGGATCCGGATTCTGGATCAGCATTTCCCTTTATATAGGCTTTGAAGGATTACTTCAAGACTACTTCACAGATAATTACCAAATTTGCACCACAGATAGATATTGGGGCATGGAAGACTCCACTGAATTTTGGAGGTGCATTGGATCTGGATTCTGGATCAGCATTTCCCTTTATATAGGCTTTGAAGGATTACTTCATGACTACTTCACAGATAATTACCAAATTTGCACCACAGATAGATATTGGGGCATGGAAGACTCCACTGAATTTTGGAGGTGCACCGGATCCGGATTCTGGATCAGCATTTCCCTTTATATAGGCTTTGAAGGATTACTTCAAGACTACTTCACAGATAATTACCAAATTTGCACCACAGATAGATATTGGGGCATGGAAGACTCCACTGAAATTGGAGGTGATCTGGATCCGGATTGGCAGACATCAGAAACCTCTGTTTGCTCTTGTTTTCTAAATGTAATCAGAATTAATTAAGGAGAAATTGTGTTATTCTTCATTTATCTGGCAGAGTTTATAATATTGTATACATGGACATATTTTACCTTCATCTCATATATCAATCAAATTGTGATTAAAGTCCTGGGTGAGGCCCAGAACATTTTTAGATTTCAAAGTGGGCCTGGGCCTTCTTTAGTGGACATGGCTAGTTTAGAGGTCAGAGAGGTTGGCTTATGACCAGAGGATCCTCAGTTCAAGCCCTCATCAAACAGGAAAACCACAAAGATCCCTTGGATGACACCCTTAACCCCAAAGTTGTTCCCATGTGCAGTTGAACACCTTACATGGCAGCACGCTGACATAGTGTGGAAATGTGAGGCATCATTATAAAGCACTTTGAGTGTCTACTTCAGACAGAAAAGTGCTATGGAAATGCAGTCCATTTTACTGTTTTATTTTTTACCACAGTTGTGATTTCCACATGTGAAAAAGCAGCTGACAGTCGGAGAAGGTAGCTCCTCTGCTCCACGTGCTGTAATACGATGACGGAGCAGCAAGATAGTTGTCTGGACTTCACTGATAAAACTGAGGCATGGAATAAATCCAGCACTTTTTGAGGGGGATTAGACTGGCATATCCACTGTTCAAACAAATTAGCTCTGAACTAAACTCCCTTGCATTAATGTTGACGTAGCTCTTCGGGACTGCCAGTGTTGGTAGTCTCAGAAGGCTGAAATAAGAGTGAAAAATTATCACAGCAACAGACAGAAAATTTAATTAAAATGGCACTCGCTGCACTGCAAACTCTGACCAAGGACCAAAATTTAACAAATTAAATTTTCTCATTTAAAACAGTAAAAAACATGAAAAAGATCGATTAACAGCAAACCAAAATAGATGCAATATATATATATATATATATATATATATATATATATATATATATATATATATATATATATATATATATATATATATATATGTATATATATATATATATATGTGTGTGTGTGTGTGTACGTACAGTGAGGAAAATAAGTATTTGAACACCCTGCGATTTAGCAAGTTCTCCCACTTAGAAGTCATGGAGGGGTCTGAAATTTTCATCTTAGGTGCATGTCCACTGTGAGAGACATAATCTAAAAAAAAAAAATCCGGAAATCACAATGTATGATTTTTTTATAATTTATTTGTATGTTACTGCTGCGAATAAGTATTTGAACACCTACCAACCAGCAAGAATTCTGGCTCACACAGACCTGTTCATTTTTCTTTAAGAAGCCCTCTTTACCTGTATTGCACCTGTTTGAACTTGTTACCTGTATAAAAGACACCTGTTCAAACACTCAATCAATCACCAACCTGTCCACCATAGCCAAGACCAAAGAGCTGTCTAAGGACACCAGGGACAAAACTGTAGACCTGCACAAGGCTGGGATGGACTACAGGACAACAGGCAAGCAGCTTGGTAGAAGACAACAACTGTTATGATTATTTATTAGAAAGTGGAAGAAACACAAGATGACTGTCAGTCTCCCTCATTCTGGGATTCCATGTAACATCTCACTTTGTGGGGTAAGGATGATTCTGAGAAAGCTCAGAACTACACAGGAGGACCTGGTCAATGACCTGAAGAGAGCTGGGACCACAGTCACAAAGATTACATTAGTAACACATGATGCTGTCATGGTTTAAAATCCTGCAGGGCATCAACGTCCCCCTGCTCAAGCCAGTACATGTTCAGGCCCGTTTGAAGTTCCCCAGTGACCATCTGGATGATCCAGAGGAGGCATGGGAGAAGGTCATGTGGTCAGATGAGACCAGAATAGAGCTTTTTGGAATCAACTCCACTTACCATGTTTAGAGGATGAGAACAGCCCCAAGAAAACCATCCCAACCGTGAAGCATGGGGGTGGAAACATCATACTCTGGGGATGCTCTTCTGCAAAGGGGACAGGACAACTGCACCGTATTGAAGGGAGGATGGATGGGGTCATGTATTGCGAGATTTTGGCAAACAACCTCCTTCCCTCAGTAAGAGCATTGAAGATGGGTCATGGCTGGGTCTTCCAGCATGACAATGACCCCAAACACACAGCCAGGGCAACTAAGGAGGGGCTCCGTAAGAAACATTTCAAAGTCCTGGAGTGGCCTGGCCAGTCTCCAGACCTGAACTCAATAGAACATCTTTGGAGGGAGCTGAAATTCCAAACCTGAAAGAGAAGATCTGTATGGAGGAGTGGACCAAAATCCCTGCTGCAGTGTGTGCAAACCTGGTGAAAAACTACAGGAAACATTTGACCTCTGTAATTGCAAACAAAGGCTACTGTACCAAATATTAACATTGATTTTCACAGGTGTTGAAATACTTATTTGCAGCAGTAACATACAAATAAATTATATATATATATATATATATATATATATATATATATATATATATATATATATATATATATATATATATATATATATACAGTGGTGGGCACAGATAACCAATGCTCCGGTCAGGCGGAGGTCTTGAAAAATAAAGGCATCCTGACTTATGGTTTTGTGTGAATACTGATAGAATAACTCCATTAATGTCAATTCTGTCATTTGTACAAAGTTAAAATATAACATATATAACATATATAAATATATAAATATAACATATATATTTTAATGTTGAATAATGCACTAATTCTGAGGTTTTGTAACAAAACCAGACAGATCACACAGGATTCTGGGTAAATGTGGCTCTGCTAAACACTGAATGGTTCAGACATTCATTATGTAAACCAGGGGTGGCCAAGTTCGGTCCTCAAGAGCCACATTCCTGACACTCTTAGTTGTCTCCCTGCTCCAGCACACCTGAATGCAATGAAACGAGTCTTTCATTGCATTCAGGTGTGTTGGAGCAGGGAGACAACTAAGAGTGTCAGGAATGTGGCTCTCGAGGACCGAACTTGGCCACCCCTGATGTAAACCAACACGTTAATGTGATGTGTGTCGTGTGTTGGTGTTTACAGATAAATGTGCTTTTGTAAAATATTCCATTTTTTATTTGTAAAAACAGGCATTTTTACGGAGCCTTGGAAGTGTCATCGCAAGATGTTTTGCATGTGGAGCGAATGTGCACTCTTATTAGTGCCGTGCGCACATTTTATGTTGTATTGTCTTGTCAATATTGTCTTGACACATACTAAATGTTGGCTTTACACTGTGCGAGTTTTGGCACTTTTTCAGATGATTTTTAATTTGTGTGAGAAATTTTTGGACCGAGTTTCAGGTTAATCGCGCGTCCTGCATCGTGTAGTGTACATGGAGTAACAAGCTGCGTTTAACATCTCACGAGCACCTCCTGATCGCCGAACGTATGGTTGAATGAAAATCAAACCTGTTTGATATTATTCTGGTCTGGCTGCTGAAGAGCTACAAGCATCCAACCTCTCACACTGTGCCTGTGCAAACACCGCAGAGCTGTCTTGTAATGTTTTTTGTTGTTGTTGTTGTTTTGTTTTTAAACTTAATTTGTAAAAAAAAAAAAAAAGCCATTTGCAAAGCCAAAAAGTTGATCTGACAACCATCTGATATAACCGGGGTCAAAATAAATAGAACACTGCCATCTACTGGTGCCCAGACGCTTAGTACTTAGGGCGACTACTGCCATGAACACTACTAGCCAGTAGATGGCAGCAGAGGCCTTGAAACTTGCCAAAACAAAATTCCAGATAATCCGTTTCTGCTTCATTTAAGATGCGTGGAATTTAACAAATGCAAATACAATAACGTCTACAACCCCTGGCAAAAATTATGGAATCACCGGCCTCGGAGGATGTTCATTCAGTTGTTTAATTTTGTAGAAAAAAAGCAGATCACAGACATGACACAAAACTAAAATCATTTCAAATGGCAACTTTCTGGATTTAAGAAACACTATAAGAAATCAAGAAAAAAAAAAGATTGTGGCAGTCAGTAACGGTTACTTTTTTAGACCAAGCAGAGGAAAAAAATATGGACTCACTCAATTCTGAGGAATAAATTATGGAATCACCCTGTAAATTTTCATCCCCAAAACTAACACCTGCATCAAATCACATCTGCTTGTTAGTCTGCATCTAAAAAGGAGTGATCACACCTTGGAGAGCTGTTGCACCAAGTGGACTGACATGAATCATGGCTCCAACATGAGAGATGTCAGTTGAAACAAAGGAGAGGATTATCAAACTCTTAAAAGAGGGTAAATCATCATGCAATGTTGCAAAAGATGTTGGTTGTTCACAGTCAGCTGTGTCTAAACTCTGGACCAAATACAAACAACATGGGAAGGTTGTTAAAGGCAAACATACTGGTAGACCAAGGAAGACATCAAAGCGTCAAGACAGAAAACTTAAAGCAATATGTCTCAAAAATTGAAAATGCACAACAAAACAAATGAGGAACGAATGGGAGGAAACTGGAGTCAACGTCTGTGACCGATCTCTAAGAACCCGCCTAAAGGAAATGGGATTTACATACAGAAAAGCTAAACGAAAGCCATCATTAACACCTAAACAGAAAAAAACAAGGTTACAATGGGCTAAAGAAAAGCAATCGTGGACTGTGGATGACTGGATGAAAGTCATATTCAGTGATGAATCTGGAATCTGCATTGGGCAAGGTGATGATGCTGGAACTTTTGTTTGGTGCCGTTCCAATGAGATTTATAAAGATGACTGCCTGAAGACAACATGTAAACTTCCACAGTCATTGATGATATGGGGCTGCATGTCATGTAAAGGCACTGGGGAGATGGCTGTCATTACATCATCAATAAATGCACAAGTTTACGTTGATATTTTGGACACTTTTCTGATGTTTAAGGATGATGAAATCATTTTTCAAGATGATAATGCATCTTGCCATAGAGCAAAAACTGTGAAAACATTCCTTGCAAAAAGACACATAGGGTCAATTTCATGACATAGGGTTAATGTTAACGAGCAGATGTGATTTGATGCAGGTGTTAGTTTTGGGGATGGAAATTTACAGGGTGATTCCATAATTTATTCCTCAGAATTGAGTGAGTCCATATTTTTTTCCTCTGCTTGGTCTAAAAAAGTAACCGTTACTGACTGCCACAATCTTTTTTTCTTGATTTCTTATAGTGTTTCTTAAAGCCAGAAAGTTGCCATTTGAAATTACTTTAGTTTTGTGTCATGTCTGTGATCTGCTTTTTTTGTACAAAATTAAACAACTGAATGAACATCCTCCGAGGCCGGTGATTCCATAATTTTTGCCAGGGGTTGTATAAACCCAGAGAATATATTCACGAGAGTTTTAGGCACTAGAGTTTAATGCTGCTGTCCGTGGAGCCTGAACAGAGTGTCTGAAATGCATTTGTCCTGTCGTGAACGTACTGAGATTACCCATAATGCACTGCTGGGCACAGCATGTGCTCACAAAACCTTAAAAATTAGCACATTACTTTAAAATTAAAACATATATGTGATGTTTTCACTTTATAAAACTTCAGGCATGACAGTAAGTTTAAATAACTTGTCCAAAATTAGTTTGGTTAAAATTTGAACCATAAGTTAAAAATGTATGCCTCTGGATGACTTGGGTGATATTGTCAGCATATCAGTATGGTATTAAAGGAAATTATTATTATTATTATTATTACTATTTATTTATTTATTTTTTTTGGTTACCAGTTCTCTTTTGTCTGCAGAGGGTAGAGTGGTTTCTCCTGAAACTAGCTTGCATCTGTTTGTAGAGGATAGAACAATGCATCTCTTAAGAAACTTTCAACAGGTAGGTCTCAACTGATTTTAATTTTTAAAAATGCTTGCTGCTGTTCAGCTTCGTTTGCTACGTTATCAGTCTAAAGGTTATCGGACGACAATTCATCGGAAGATAATTAGTCCGATAATGGTTTTTAAAGTTATCTAAAAAAGATAATCTGATAATGAAAACATTATCTTCGATATACTGAAAAGGTATCAGCTGTAACAGAAACTTTTAATGGAATGATTGCTATAGTTGTCACAGTCACAAATCTTGAGGACAAATGTATTTAGAAGCAGGTATTTTTTTTTATGTAAACAAAAGTAACTACTAAAACTAAAACTAAAATGGTATTACTTCAGGATATTTTCCTGCACTATACAACCCCAATTCCAATGAAGTTGGGGCATTGTGTAAAATGTAAATAAAAACAGAATACAATGATTTGCAAATCTTCTTCAGCCTATATTCAAATGAATACACCACATAGACAAGATATTTAATGTTCAAACTGATAAACTTTATTGTTTTTGTGAAAATATTTGCTCATTTTGAAATGGATGCCTGCAACATGTTTCAAAAAAGCTGGGACAGTGGTATGTTTACCACTGTGTTACATCACCTTTCCTTCTAACAACACTCAATAAGTGTTTGGGAACTGAGGACACTAATTGTTGAAACTTTGTAGGTGGAATTCTTTCCCATTCTTGCTTGATGTACAACTTCAGTTGTTCAACAGTCCGGGGTCTCCTTCATAACGCGTCACACATTTTCAATGGGTGACAGGTCTGGACTGCAGTGAGGCCAGTCTAGTACCCGCACTCTTTTACTACAAAGCCACGCTGTTGTAACATGTGCAGAATGTTGCTTGCCATTGTCTTGCTGAAATAAGCAGGGACGTCCCTGAAAAAGACATTGCTTGGATGGCAGCATGTGTTGCTCCAAAACCTGGATGTACCTTTCAGCATTGATGGTGCCATCACAGATGTGTAAGTTGCCCATGCCATGGGCACTAACACACCCCCCATACCATCACAGATGCTGGCTTTTGAAGTTTGCACTGGTAACAATCTGGATGGTCTTTTTCCTCTTTTGTCCGGAGGACACAACATCCATGATTCCAAAAACAATTTAAAATATAGACTCATCAGACCACAGCACACTTTTCTACTTTGCGTCTGTCCATTTCAAATGAGCTCGGGCCCAGAGAAGGCAGCATTTCTGGATGTTGTTGATGTATGGCTCTCGCTTTGCATGGTAGAGTTTTAACTTGCACTTGTAGATGTAGCGACGAACTGTGTTAACTGACAATGGTTTTCCGAAGTGTTCCTGAGCCCATGCAGTAAGATCCTTTACACAATGATTTTTAATCACAACAGTTTCTAATGCAGTGCCGCCTAAAGGATCGAAGGTCACAGGCATTCAATGTTGGTTTTCGGCCTTGCCGCTTACGTGTAGAAAGTTCTCCAGATTCTCTGAATCTTCTGATTATATTATGGACTGTAGATGATGGAATCCCTAAATTCCTTGCAGTTGAATATTGAGAAACGTTCTTAAGATGTCGGACTATTTTTTGCACAGTTGTTCACAAAGTGGTGATCCTTGCCCCATCTTTGTTTGTGAACGGCTGAGCCTTTTGGGGATGCTCCTTTTATACCCAATCATGACACTCGTGTTTCCAATTAACCTGTTCACCTGTGGGATACTCCAAACAGGTGTTCTTTGAGCATCAACTTTCCCAATCATTTGGTGCCCCTGCCCCAGCTTTTTTGAAATGTGTTTCAAAATGAGCAAATATTTGCACAAAAACAATAAAGTTTATCAGTTTAAACATTAAATATCTTGTCTTTGTGGTGTATTCTATTGAATATAGGTTGAAGAGTATTTGCAAATCATTGTATTCTGTTTTTATTTACATTTTACACAACATCCCAACTTAATTGGAATTGGGGTTGTATGAAACATGAATCTCACCTCCAGGAGCATTTCATGGGGCAGTGCATCAGTAGCCAGGACCACAGACTGTGGTGGAATGCTGGAAACAACAACAGCATAAATAAATCCCATGTGATAATCCAACCAGCTGGAAATGCTGAGTCTGATGAATAGTGGGAAAGCTCACTGCAAACTTTTAAGCAAAGGTGTCCTTTGACTCTCAGCAAAGGTTTGCTGCATGTGCGTGCACATGCACATGCATGCACACGCAGCAAAGTTTAGCTGGCAGTAAAGTTCAGCATCAAAAGCTGTCCAGTGACAGCTGAGCACATGTGTGCACGTGGCCACACACACACACACTTTTGGCTATTAGAGGCCATGTAGCAATATACTGGTATTAATTTGTGCAATGCCCTGACCCATCTCTAAGTTTACGTCAATCAAAACATATAGCGACAGAGGCTGGAGAAAAACACTGTCGTCATTTTTCAGAGCATTTCTGAGTGTCACGAACAGTCTGCCTACATCATTCTGAGCAAACGTCTCATCATGTGCTGTCGAATGGAATGGAGACAAACTGCTGCTAACATAAGAAGAAAAATTTCAATTGCGATATTTCCAACATTTAGATCAGTTTATGCACATTCATAATGACACCAGGATGTGTTGTATCGGAGGCTGTGACAACTGCTATAGTGATTATATGTTGCCAAAAGAGCAGCCATATGTTATGTCAGTTATAATATACTGTCCCATATCTATTATGATTAGTGCTGTAACAGAGTCACGTATTAATTGCAAAGTTTAGATCAGTGTAATTTTGTGTCATGATGACTCGTTCTTCAGGTGATAACTGTGTTCATTTCAATGCAGTCACAGCGGCAGCCCTTCTTCACTGTGAGAAAAGGGGCTGTTACGGCGCATGCACATTGATTAGTCATGAATACAGCCTGTTAAAAATGAGACAGCTTGGTGCATGCTCAGAAGTGTCCTGCTGCTGCTGCTGTGTGTACACACTGATCAGTCATGAACACAGCCTGTTAAAACAGTTTCCGCTAGAGAAATAGTTTGGTGCACGCTCATAAGTGGCTGCTGTCAATGCAGTAACTTTGAAAAGTCTGAGTGTAAGACAAACAGCTGCCCGTTCAGGCAGCCTGTAAAAACAGCGTCATGCACGTTCATGTCACCAGTTCTAACCGGGTTAAATCAGCATTGTGGAGCGTTCAAGGTGCATGTTCACAGACATACTGTATGATCAGTGATTGAATGGTTGTGATTTTGATGCAGAGACTGATTAAGTCCTATGATTAGTGAAGAATTATGCTTTCCTTTAAAGAGTGTTCAAGTATAAAAATGTGTCCAATGTTTCCCAAAATAATCAAAATTATTTTTCTACCAATTTTCCCATTTCTCATTTTTCTACAGTTCCCATTGTATGTTATATGTGCTTGAAAAGAAAAAAAAAAAACTGAAAATTACTTAATTTCAGACCTTCAAAATGACAAGGAAATGTACATTAATAGGAGAATCAAAGGCAATTTGCAGCGTGCTAAAAGGAGGAAAATGTTATCTTCTGACGGAAAAGGAAAAAGGTGGTAAAACAAAGGGAAAGAATGAAAAAGTCACATACACTCAACAAAAATATAAACGCAGCACTTTTGCTTTTGCTCCCATCTTGTATGAGATGAACTCAAAGATCTAAAACTTTTTCCACATACACAATATCACCATTTCCCTCAAATATTGTTCACAAATCAGTCTAAATCTGTGATAGTGAGCACTTCTCCTTTGCTGAGATAATCCATCCCACCTCACAGGTGTGCCATACCAAGATGCTGATTAGACACCATGATTAGTGCACAGGTGTGCCTTAGACTGTCCACAATAAAAGGCCACTCTGAAAGGTGCAGTTTTGTTTTATTGGGGGGGATACCAGTCAGTATCTGGTGTGACCACCATTTGCCTCATGCAGTGCAACACATCTCCTTCGCATAGAGTTGATCAGGTTGTCAATTGTGGCCTGTGGAATGTTGGTCCACTCCTCTTCAATGGCTGTGCGAAGTTGCTGGATATTGGCAGGAACTGGTACACGCTGTCGTATACGCTGGTCCAGAGCATCCCAAACATGCTCAATGGGTGACATGTCCAGTGAGTATGCCGGCCATGCAAGAACTGGGACATTTTCAGCTTCCAAGATGTGTACGGATCCTTGCAACATGGGGCCGTGCATTATCCTGCTGCAACATGAGGTGATGTGTTGTGAAAGTGTAGTGACACGGACCCACAACAGGGGGCGCAAATGAACAGTCAATAGATGAGCCAAAAAATAACAATTTAATGTTGTGAAGGTGCACAACGAACATACAGACAATCTCAGAATATGATTACAGTCAATCCACAAAGGTGACGTGTGGGCAGGCTCGAGGATAGAAGACGTCTGTCCTGAGAAGAGCCGGAACCACACAATTTCCGCCGCCACCGAACCTGGTGAATACTGGAGCCGCCAAGTCCCGAATTCCCAGGTGATCACCGTCCCCGACTGTCGGATCTGGTACTGCTGGCGAAGAACAAAGACAGTCAAGTGTGGGTGTGTGTACACCCCGTAACAACAACGGTGGGAATGCCACCTCCACCTCTCACTCAATATCTTGCAGAGTACCGCAGTGATTCCTCAGGGGAAAAGAGTGCCGTCCAGCACTCTCTCAGCTTCCACCGACAGAGGTACCGGTACTCCTGCAAACACTCACAATATACAAATTATATTGTACCACACAAACGGCTGAGGATATTACCTCCAAAGAAGTACAATATCGCGGCAATGAGGTGGAGATGACGTATGGTCTTTATGGAGTGAGATGACGTAGAGTAGATGGGTGACAGCTGTCAAGAGATAATGAGTGACACCTGTCACCCCCGGCTGTGTCCGTGGCGGCAGCGCCCTCTCGTGCCTGAAGCCCGCACTTCAGGCAGGGCGCCCACTGGTGGTGGGCCAGCAGTACCTCCTCTTCTGGCGGCCCACACAACAGTGATGTTCTTGGATGTATGGCACAACAATGGGCCTCAGGATCTCGTCACGGTATCTCTGTGCATTTAAAATGCCATCAATAAAATGCACCTATGTTCTTCGTCCATAACAGACGCCTGCCCATACCATAACCCCACCGCCACCATGGGCCACTCGATCCACAACATTGACATCAGAAAACCGCTCACCCACACGACGCCACACGCACTGTCTACCATCTGCCCTGAACAGTGTGAACTGGGATTCATCCGTGAAGAGAACACCTCTCCAACGTGCCAAACGCCAGCGAATGTGAGCATTTGACCACTCAAGTCGGTTACGACGATGAACTGGAGTCAGGTCGAGACCCCGATGAGGACGACGAACATACAGATGAGCTTCCCTGAGACGGTTTCTGACAGTTTGTGCAGAAATTCTTTGGTTATGCAAACCGATTGTTTCAGCAACTGTCCTAGTGGCTAGTCTCAGACGATCTTGGAGGTGAACATGCTGGATGTGGAGGTCCTGGGCTGGTGTGGTTACACGTGGTCTGCGGTTGTGAGGCTGGTTGGATGTACTGCCAAATTCTCTGAAACGCCTTTGGAGATGGCTTATGGTAGAGAAATGAACATTCAATACACGAGCAACAGCTCTGGTTGACATTCCTGCTGTCAGCATGCCAACTGCACGCTCCCTCAAATCTTGCGACATCTGTGGCATTGTGTTGTGTGATAAAACTGCACCTTTCAGAGTGGCCTTTTATTGTGGACAGTCTAAGGCACACCTGTGCACTAATCATGGTGTCTAATTAGCATCTTGATATGGCACACCTGTGAGGTGGGATGGATTATCTCAGCAAAGGAGAAGTGCTCACTATCACAGATTTAGACTGGTTTGTGAACAATATTTGAGGGAAATGGTGATATTGTGTATGTGTAAAAAGTTTTAGATCTTTGAGTTCATCTCATACAAAATGGGAGCAAAACCAAAAGTGTTGCATTTATATTTTTGTTGAGTGTAATTCAAAAATTGGTGAACAAAAAGAAGAGCTCCTGCAGGATAAAAGAGAAAGGGCATCCAGGCTGAGGATAGAAAATGTTAATCCAAGAAGTGTCAGACAAAGAGCTGCTGACATCCTTTATGTGAAAGAAAGATGTGAAAGATTTGATCAACAAAAACAAGCATAACTCAAAGTTCTAGTTCGACATGGTGGCAACACTTATTCATGGACAACCACCTGTAAGTCGCTCTCCTTTTACAGCACAAGATTTCTTGGATTACTTCGAGAAGAAAATAGATGACATTATGTTAAACATATCCCAGCATGCCTTAACCCAGCCACTACACCCTGCTGTTGAGGTGGGTGCCATCAGAGGTATTACCTAGATTTACAGAATTTGATAGTATCTCTCTAGTGGTGCTGACGAAATTTGTAGCATCTACAAAAACCACAACCTGTTTATTTGATCCTATACCAACAAAACTGTTTAAGGACTCACTCTTGGGCCGACTGTGCTAGAAATTATTAATCTGTCATTAACCTTTGGACCTGTTCCTAAATGTTTCAAATCTGCAGTGATTTAACTATTACTTAAGAAATCTAATCTTGACCTTGGTATATTGGAAAAGCTATAGGCCAATATCAAATCTATAATTTTTATCAGGCTGGATGGTCAGGAATTGTTGGACACAAATGCATGGCTCAAACAAACAGCTCTGGTTCTAAAAAGGCTTTACTCGGGCGGATAGCAGAGGTTGGTACACAAGTAGGCATTCCAGGAAAAGCAGCAGTACAAAAATCATCAGGCTTAAGGCATGGTCATTGCAACAGGCTGGAGGTCAGGAACACACAAGGAGGAAGGCAGGACTATGGAATGCAGGTACAGAGCTGGAATGTGGCACAAGGCACAACAGTCTGGTGAAGGACTAACACACCCAGTGAGCTTATAAACCCCCAGTTGATGAGCAGCAAATCAAGAACAGGTTTTGATGAAAAGCACCAGAACAAAGGCATGGCCAAAGAGAGGGAAACACCCACTACCAAGAACCAAGTGACAGACAAGAGAGATAGAGACAGACAGACCCAAACAGAAAAACCTAGCAAGAGAATAAACATACAAAAAACAATGAATAAGAAAAATAACAAAAAGATGAGAGAAAAATAAAAACAGATAACGAAAGAAACTCAAAGCCTGACAATTTTGCTCTAAAATTCTGGAAAAAAAAATGGTTTTACAGCACCTCGTGGACTACCTTACTGAGAATAATCTTTTTGAGCCACTGCAATCTGCTTCTCGAAAATATCATTCCAGAGAGACGGCTCTCACTAAAGTGGTGAACGATCTTCTGCTTGCTATGGATTCAGATACCACTACGGTTTGGGTGCTGTTAGATCTGAGTGCTGTGTTTGATACCGTGGATCATCATATACTACTTGATAGGTTGGGGAATCATTTTGGGATTACTGGGAATGCCCTTGCGTGGTTGACATCATACCTGACCAGTCTTTCTCACTTTGTTTTGTACAAAAATACTATCTCTAATCTTAATTACATGAAATTTGGCATTCACAGGGGTCTATCTTAGGCCCCCTGCTTTTCTCCTTTTATATAACACCCCTTGGGCACATATTGCAGCGTTTTGGGATTACCTTTCACTGCTATGCTGATGAGTTAGTAATATTAGTTATACATACTGATAACTGCTGGTCATCTCATCCACACAAAATCCTTAGAAGATTGCCTTGCATCAGTGAAAAACTGGTTGTCTAGCAATTTCCTGCGTTTAAACTCTGATAAGACTGAAATGATGGTTCTTGGTCCACTGAGACATCTGCATTAATTTGGCCAGCTAACGCTTAGCCTCGGTGAAATACATCACACAGATAAAGTAAGGAACCTTGGGGTAATTTTTGATCCTACGTTGTCCTTTGACCTCCACATTAGAAATATTGCGAGGACTGCTTTATTCCACCTGCGAAATATAAAGATTCGTCCCATCCTGTCTATAGCTGATTCTGAGACCCTGATTCATGCATTTCTTGCTTCTAGATTGGACTACTGCAATGTTCTATTTTCTGATATATTGCAGTCCAGCATTAGGGGTCTCCGATTGGTTCAAAATGCTGCTGCCATACTTTTGACAGGAAGCACAAAGTTTGACCACATTGCACCCATTTTGGTGTCTCTTCACCAGTGGTGGGCACAGATAACCAAAAAATTAACTTCGATAACAGATAATAAGATAACTGAAAAGTTATCTTTGATAAAGATAAACCGATAAACCACCCAAAAATGTATCGGAAGTTACAGATAATCGATAACCGATAAATTCCGGTGTTGTCTATGGGACATTTACAGTTACTAAAGAGCTGAAATTCATTTTTAACACGATCGCTTTTGAAAGCATCAAAAGCGGTAAAAGACCTAAAGAATAAGCAAGAATGTTTGACTATGCTGCCCCCTGCAGAAAACAGCACAAACAAATCCTGAGAGCACCCACAAAATAAACTCTTTACTAATCATAATCATTTTTTCTTTCAACATCCTGCCCCTGCTGGAAGCCCTTGTTTACAACAGCGCTCCCACCACAGAGGCACACCGAGAGCAGCCACAACTCTTTATCAATTTCAACGCTCCGGTCAGGCGGAGGTCTTGAAAAATAAAGTCACACTAACTTATGTTTTTTTGAAAATACTGATAGAATAACTCCATTAATGTTATATCTTTTAATGTTGAATAAGGCACTAATTCTGAGGTTTTGTAACAAACACAGACCGCAAAGCATTCTGGATAAAAGTGCTAAACAGTGATTGGTTCAGTAATCCATTATGTAAACCAACACGTTAATGTGTGTGTGTGTCGTGTGCAGTGTTGCCACAGTTACTTTGAAAAAGTAATCCAATTACTGATTACTGATTACTCCTTGAAAAAGTAACTTAGTTACTTTCCTGATTACTCAATTGTAAAAGTAACTAAGTTAGATTGCTAGTTACTTTTTTAGTTACTTTCCCCAGCTGCCGACAACAACCCTCTGCCACCTCAACATGACAATGATACCTGTTTTGCCAAAACTCACTTTATAGTCACCCTTTCTTGACTTCAATGAAAATAAATACTTGTTTTATAAAAAAGTAAAATAAAGACCTCTTTCTTGACCTCATATTTAACTGTTGACAGCACTGTAACAGTAAAACTTGCAATTTCGAACCTACATTGTTTATAAATGTAACTATTAAATTCTAACATTTTTCTAACATTTAAATTCTCTCTAAACATTTTACTTGTCGAAATTATTATTATTTTAAGCAATATTAGTAGTTGTAATAAAAAACGGCTTCAAAACTGGACCTTTAATCTAGGGGTGTTGTGAGGGGGGCACATCCTTGCCCCACGCCCCCATTCCGTCTGGATTCGCCCCTGCTTTGGCGTTTGAGCACAAAGAATGGATAACATTTATTTATGCAGGAAAACAGGACCAGATTTACAGGTAAGAAAGTTTTATTGCGTTTTCACATCATGTGGTCCTCAGAAAGAGACTTTAGGTGCATTTGAGTGGAAAATAGTGTTAGTTGTTGACGCGTCGCGGAGGATCAGCTTTTTTTAACGAGACGATACGGAGCGGCTCAGCTCAGAATTCTAAATAAAGGAGGAAAAAAAGCATAAAAATGTCTTTGTAAAGCTCAGTGCAGGTGTGCTGATCACCGCGCTTAAGAGGTGAGGACGAGCTGCTACAGAAAACCGTGGATGAAAAGCTCACAGCTCGCTTAAAGTGGGCAGTTCAGTTGAACTCCAACCTCCTGCCCACAGACCAAGTTTAATGCTGCTATCGACCCACAATGAAAAATAATAGTAACGCACAGTGACTTGGAGAAGTAACTTTAATCTGTTTATTGATTTGGAAAGATTAACGCGTTAGATTACTCGTTACTAAAAAAAAGTGGTCAGATTAGAGTAACGCGTTACTAAATAACGCGTTACCGGCATCACTGGTCGTGTGTTGGTTTAACGATAAATGTGCTTTTGTAAAATATTCCATTTTTATTTGTAACAACAGGCATTTTTAGGGAGCCCTGGAAGTGTAATCGCAATTGCATGTTTTAAAACTTTTATGATGTAAAACGTGCACTGAATATTACTAAGTAAGTAAGTAAATTTATTTATATAGTGCCTTTCACAGACATAAGGCCATGTACACATGTTGTCGGGTATTTGTAAAACCGAATATCTTACCCTTTCAGTTTGGGGAAAAAACTTCATCCACACTACGTCGTTTAAAAAAAAAATCCATCCACATCACCGTATAAATGTGTTGTAATTAGTCTGCCAAACCTTTGGGTGGCGGTACTGATTAAAATTCTATCCAATCAGGAGCCTTATTCTCTTGTCATCACTTCCACAAAAACTAAAAACATGGCGCCAACCTTGTTCGTGTGGACCGATAAGGAGTCTGAATTATTTCTAACCGTAGTTTTAGAATACAAAGTTAACAAATATATGCACACAAAAAGCGCCTGGACAATGGACAATACCAACACTTTGAGAGCAGCCATGTACCCAGACGTTTAATACTGCCATGAACACTCCTGGCCAGTAGATGGCAGTAGCGGCCTTGAAAAAATGTCAAACAAAATTCCAGATAATCAGTGTCTGCTACATTTAAGATGCGTGGAATTTAACAAACGCAAATACACTAACGTCTATAAACCCAGAGAATATATTCAAGAGAGTTTTAGGCACTAGGGGTTAATGCTGTTATCTGTGGACCCTGAACAGAGTGTCTGAAATGCATTTGTCCTGTTGTGAATGTCTGAGATTACCTTATGCTACCCATTATGCATTGCTGCCTGGCACAGCATGTGCTCACAAAACCTTACTTTAAAACAAAAACATATTATCTGATATTTTCACTTTATAAACTTCAGACATGACAATAATTTTAAATAACTTGTCTAAAATGAGTGGTTAAAATTTGAACCATAAGTTAAACATGTATGCCTCTGGATGACTTGGTGACATTGCGATTATATTAGTACGGTGTTAAAGGAAATGATTTTTTTTTTGGTTATCAGTTCGCCTTTGCTTACAGATGATAGAGTGGTTTCTATTTGCAGAGGATAAAACAACATGCCTATTAGAAAACTTTTAACAGGTAGGTCTCAACAGCTTTAACAGTTTTAAAAATGTTTTTCACTGTTCAGCTTAGTTTAGTACGTTATCGGTCTAAAAGTTATCGGATGGTAATTCATCTGAAGATAATTAGTCCGATGATGGTTTTTAAATTTATCTAAAAAGATAATCTGATAATGAAAACATTATCTTCGATAATTATCTGTTATCGGATTATCGGAAGTGTGCCCACCACTGCTCTTCACTGGCTTCCTGTCCCTGTGAGATAAGATTTTAAGGTTCTGTTTACTAACCTATAAAATTATTCACGGACTGGCACCTCCCTACTTAGCTGACCTGCTTAAACCCTGTGTTCTGGCCCGGGCACTGCGTTCTCAGGGTGCAGGACTACTTTGTGTCCCTAGGGTGAATAAAAGGTTGGAGGTCACAGAGCTTCTCTTATCATGCACCTGCTTTGTGGAATGATCTCCCTGCATCAATAAAACAGTCAGATTGTGTAGAGACTTTCAAGTCTAGACTTAAGACACACTTATTTTCCCTTCCGTATGTCTAGCATACTGGCATAGTATCTTACTATGCTTTTTACCCTTTTAAATTCATTTTATTAGTAAACAGAGTGGGCCGCAGCTTCAACTTTATCTAAACTCTGAGTCTTTTAGTGAAGCTTAGGGCAAGTGGCCGGCGATCACCTTAGTATTTCTTCTGTTTTTCTTATTGTTTAATGCTGACAAATTGTACTTTATTTTTTGCCTTTCTGATGCTTGATTCTGTTTTTTCTCTCTGTTTGAGGTGCGGCTCCATCCAGAGATGCGGGTGGTGTCTTCTTCTGCAAGCTTCCTGTCCTGTGCACTGGCATGGATGGCCAAAATTTTCTGTATATTTGTTTTGTAAATTGTGTCAGTAGCATGGCCCAAGCAGAGGGTCACCCCTTTGAGTTTGGTCTGCTTGAGATTTCTTCCTCAAATTTTCAGATGGACTTTTTCCTTACCACTGTCACCTGTGTGCTTGCTCTAGGGGTTGGTAAGGTTAGACCTTACTTGTGTGAAGCACCTTGAGGCAACTTTGTTGTGATCTGGCACTATATAATGTAAATTGAAAAAATATATACAAAGAGGCTTCAAACATGATCATATTAGTTCTCTTCCTCTTTTTAATAGTTATGATCTGTAGTAGCATTTACCATCATGTAGTGATGGGTAGTCAACACGCAAGTTATATGTAAAATATGACTGATTGATTGATTGACTGAGTGATTGAACATAGATCAGCAATACATGAACACATATCTTATTTACACCCCCATCACACCTAGTACAAATGAGGCCGAATCCCGGCCAAATGACAAGGCAACCCACACTTGGAAAGTGTTGAGGTGCATTCAGAAACACCGGACAGCATTCGCAGAGCAGTTGAACAGGCGGGCACAGCTGTGTGGCTGCCCTGAATGTTTAAATGGCCATCACAACATGGACACCATGTCCCTTTGTAGGAGGACTGATGGGGCAACTGGTTCACCAGGCCTTCACAAAAATAAAAATAAAACACACCTTCAGATCAGCTCCAGATGCGTGTCACAGTGCAGTGTGCCTGTGATGATCACCCTCACATCCTGGCAGCACCGTGAGCTGCCAAAAACAGCTCACAAATGGGTCATTCCGAGTGAAATCATCAGATGCCTCCCAGGTCACCGACTGGGATTCTCATTTTTTTTTTTTTTTTTTTTTTTGCAAGTACCTACATAAGTCTGATGAACACATGATGCAAAATATTTCTGCTTAATTCCAAGTAGTTTTATTTATATATATATATATATATATATATATATATATATATATATATATATATATATATATATATATATATATATATATATATATATACACGAGGTCTGTCAATAAAGTATAGGTCCTTTTTATTTTTGTCAAAAACTATATGGATTTCATTCATATGTTTTTACGTCAGACATGCTTGAACCCTCGTGCGCATGCGTGAGTTTTTCCACGCCTGTCGGTGACGTCATTCGCCTGTGAGCACTCCTTGTGGGAGGAGTCGTCCAGCCCCTTGTCGGAATTCCTTTGTCTGAGAAGTTGCTGAGAGACTGGCGCTTTGTTTGATCAAAATTTTTTCTAAACCTGTGAGACACATCGAAGTGGACACGGTTCGAAAAATTAAGCTGGTTTTCAGTGAAAATTTTAACGGCTAATGAGAGATTTTGAGGTGATACTGTCGCTTTAAGGACTTCCCACGGTGCGAGACGTCGCGCAGCGCTCTCAGGCGCCGTCGTCAGCCTGTTTCAAGCTGAAAACCTCCACATTTCAGGCTCTATTGATCCAGGACGTCGTGAGAGAACAGAGAAGTTTCAGAAGAAGTCGGTTTCAGCATTTTATCCAGATATTCCACTGTTAAAGGAGATTTTTTTAATGAAAGACGTGCGGACGGGTCCGCGCGTCAGGACGCAGCTGGCGCGGTGCGCCGGCACAGGAAAAACACCTCCGTGTTGTTAACCATTTGTAAAATCCAGGCGGCTTTTGATGGCTTTCAGTGGAGTGAGTATATGAGAAATTGTTTAACAGCTGGACATGTTCCAACTTGTCCTCAAGGCTTCCAACGGAGGTGTTTTTCCTGTGGCGGAGCGTCGCGGCGGCTGCGAGCCGACGCTGCAATCCGTCCGCACGTCTTTCATTAAAAAAAATCTCCTTTAACAGTGGAATATCCGGATAAAATGCTGAAACCGACTTCTTCTGAAACTTCTCTGTTCTCTCACGACGTCCTGGATCAATAGAGACTGAAATGTGGAGGTTTTCAGCTTGAAACAGGCTGACGACGGCGCCTGAGAGCGCTGCACGACGTCTCGCACCGTGGGAAGTCCTTAAAGCGACAGAATCACCTCAAAATCTCTCATCAGCCGTTAAAATTTTCACTGAAAACCAGCTTAATTTTTCGAACCGTGTCCACTTCGATGTGTCTCACAGGTTTAGAAAAAATTTTGATCAAACAAAGCGCCAGTCTCTCAGCAACTTCTCAGACAAAGGAATTCCGACGAGGGGCTGGACGACTCCTCCCACAAGGAGTGCTCACAGGCGAATGACGTCACCGACAGGCGTGGAAAAACTCACGCATGCGCACGAGGGTTCAAGCATGTCTGACGTAAAAACATATGAATGAAATCCATATAGTTTTTGAAAAAAATAAAAAGGACCTATACTTTATTGACAGCCCTCGTATATATATATATATATATATATATATATATATATTTTTTTTAATAAGGGTACCCATAATCCTATTTTTCACTCACGAATGCATTTTGTGCTTTTTTTCATTTTCAAAACGCTTAATCTCAGCTAAAAATGCAGATATAAAGCTCAAATTTGGAATACACCCTATTTGGGCACCCCAGACACAGTAGTAAATTTCAAAAATGGGATACAGAGCTAATTTTTCATTCAGTTTGTCCATTCTCGCAAAAAAATACAAAATTTCAAACAGCTATATACTACAGAAGGGATTCAATGGATAATCTTCATATTGTAGAATACACATATCTTGGGTACTAGTTATATGCGTGTAAAATATTGTGGTCATAACTTGAAGGGTTTTTGAATTATTGACTCTTGAAAATCGAATATGATCATAGAATGTCAAAATTAGGCCTCTAGTCTCTTTATGATTCGACCATGTGGGCAGTGCTCAGCCACTTCATTTTTTTTTTTTTTTTTGTGGAGAGTCTATTTCTTTTTTCTTTTTCTTTTTTTATCTAGCTCAAACGCCTTCATAGTGTAAAAAATTGCAAAGTAGGGTACTGTAACATGGCGCAAACCCATTTTGAACCTGTATTTGCATATTCAGAAAGCAATATATCAGCTCTGAATGGAAGCATAAAGCTCAAATTTGGTATTTACAATATTTGGCAGCGCAAAATAATGGATTACTGAGCTTATTTTTTGTTCATGGCATCATGAAATTAGCAATTCAGTCATCAATTCAATTTTGTTCCAAAGTTTTGAAGAGCTTTTTTTTTTAAGTGTGATGAGGCTTTTATCTGTGTACCAATTATTTTTAGACTTTCTTCAAAAGAAAATCCTAATCAGTCAGTCTTTTATGTTATTTATTGTTACCCAAAACTTGTGTTCTGTTCTAGGTCAAGATTAACTGTTCTACTATTTTCTGAGTACTGTATCTTCCAGACTGTAAGTCAAGTTGAGTTGAAGTCACTTTTTCTGTAATGTGTATATATTAGTTCCTAGACAAGCCTAAAGCCCTGGTCAGAGCGAATAATAAAGCCAATGAATAATGAGCCACGTATGGATTTGTCAGAAATTTCTTTCAGTGATTCGAGTATTCAAGTAAATGAACCACATATAAATCTGTCACGGATCTGCTACGAAGAAGCCTCTATGAAGCCTCTATGTACCTCACATGTACTAGGTTTCAGCCTCTAATGAGCCATGACTGACCTGTCATTTGAGCCTCGAATGGCTTGTACAGCCACATATGATCCAGCCCTCATTCTCCTTTTCTTGCTGCCACCCTCCTCTTCCTCCTCTGTCCCCGATCCTGTGTACCCTCTTTCTGGCTCGGCTGACCCGCTGATGGGGTAAGCCTGTCTGTCTGTGTGTGAATGTGTGGGCCGGGACATCCACCTCTATCTCAGTGCCTCCTCTGGTGGGGTGGTGTTGGAGATCTTGGAGATCGGGGTTCAGATGATGGAGCAGGGGATGCAGCAGGAGATGGAGATGAAGCTGTATGCCTCCTCCGGGTTGCAGTCTATCCTGCCGCCTGCTTCTGTCTTCTCCCCTCTGACCATGCTTTTGGTGCCAAACGTGTCAGAACGTGAGTAGTTCATCGCAAAATGGTGGCAGACCAAGGCCGAACGAGCTTATATAGAGGCGGGCCACGTGATGCCCACGTGTTGTTTGCATTAACGAGGCCCATCACGGCCTGTACAAGGCTTGAATGTGGCACATACGAGTGACAGCGGGGCAGACATGTCCATGTAACCGTTAAGTAACTCGGATAATGGGCCTCTAACACCCTCGTATTCACCACTAACATCTTTGTTTGTCCTCTAGTACCTCGTACACAAATTGCCCCATGCTATTTTTACTAAATTTGAACTTAACGAAATTAGTGCCACGCTCAGAGATGAGCCTTGTTTGCCGAATAATCTGCCTCTAAAAGCCTCTAAGAGCCACTATTCTCCCACGTTTCTTGAATAAATCAACTCGTACAAAAAACAATCATGCTACATGGCTCATTATTCATCATTCATTATTCGGTCTGACGAGGGCTTTATACTTTATAAAAAGTAAAAAGTTATTATTACTGGTAGTAGTAGTAGTTGTAGTAATAACAATAAGAAGAAGATGAAGAAAAAACACGTGATTTTTCAGTATACAAGTCACACTGGAGTAAAAGCCACAGGCAGAGGTTGAAAACCCTGGCATTAGTAAGAAAAGGTCCCATCATGTATTGCTTCTGCCTGTGCACCTGGAGGTGATTTCACTGATTAGCTCATCTAGCTGTCTGAAGAGTTGAACTAATGAGAATTAGTTGGTTTTGTGGGTAGAGGGAACAAATATATGATAGGACTTTAACTCACTGAAGCTGGAGTTTTCCACCTCTGGTCACAGGACTACACAAACTAAAAAAAAAACATGACTTATACAGTATTCTGAAAAAATATTGTCATGCTGCTACTGATCCAACAAGCAAGTAGATGAACGCATCAGGATATTTTTAACAATGGTAAGTTGGTAAATAAATCTGAATGAGTATGCTTCCACATTTGAAGTTGTCACACTCATTAAGCCCTGGTACCACTAAATAATGAAGGATGAATAATGAGCCAAGTACCATGATTTTTTTGGTATGAGTACAATTATTCAACAGTGGGAGAATAGTGGCTCTGAGAGGCTCTTAGAGGCAGAAGATTCAGCTTACGAGGCTCATCTCTGAGCGTGGCGATAATTTCAAGAAGTTCAAAATTTATTAACAACAGCTTGGGGCAGTTTGTGTATGAGGTACTACAAGGACAAACAAGGATTTTAGAGGCATGTCTGTAGTGAGGACGAGGCTGTTAAAAGCACATTATCCAAGCACCTGGCAGCTACGAGGTCAGGACAGGCGATTTTGGACAGACTATTTTGGCCACGGCCACTTGCGCACCCACCTGCTTTGTGCGCTGGACTATATATACAATAATTATTTTGTAGTGGATTAATCATTTTCTGTCAGAGTTTGGATGTTGAAAACACCTCTAATTGTTTCTGGACTCACAGAGGACATTTGGAGTTTTTTTCCTTTCTCTGTCTCATGCGCTGAGGTGGAGAACATATTTGGAACAGCCTAAAAGGTCATTATTTGTAATGTTTATACTGTAATAGCTTGGTAAAACAGTTGCATGTTCATTTCTTCTTTATAAGCAGCTGTAAAAGTATATTTGAGATAGATTTAACACCTTGTTATAACGGATCAGATGAGGCGCGCTCTGCGTGCACTCACGCAATGGCTCGCACTCAAGACGAGCATTTACGCAGCATGTCAGCATGTAAAAGTGTGATTTTGCAGACATTAAGGGACAAACAAAGTTAAAAGCCGCAGAAGAAATGCAGAGGCGACATGTCCAGGAACCCATGGTTCGGTTCTAGCTGGTCTCGTTATGGATGTGTTTTGTGTGTTTTTTTTGTTGTTGTTGTTTTTTGTTTTTTATGGGGGGGTGGGGTTGAGTGATTGATCCACACAGTTGCGGGTGTATTTAATTAAAGCGGCCACCTCATTGTGGTCTGTTTTTTTTTTTTTTTGGTCACGGACAGCTGGGTGAACATGCAGAACTGCTGCATTTAATGACTCTGGAACACAGGTGAACAATAGCCTGGCACTGTACAGCACTGTACAGGAGTGTCTTTTTTTGGACTGTGTTTAAAAAATGTGACAACATTTTGAATGGATGCTGTGAATTGAAAATCTACACTTTGAAGGGACCATATGTGAGAGGGCTGGAGGTTGGGACCTAACCCATGCCTAAACATGCACCAACGTCACGTTACATGGCGTTGCATGGTGGTACATGGATCATATGTGGCTTGACGTGGATCATATGCGGTAACACGAGCCATTTGAGGCTGGACAGGGCTCAAATGACAGGTCAGTCATTGCTCATTAGAGGCTGATACGTGGCACATGTGAGGTAGAGAGGCACATAGAGGCACCTTAGTAGCGGATACTTGATAGCTTAAAACATGGATCATTCTTCGAATAATCACTGACACACCCGTGCGTGGCTCATTATCAGTGGTGGGCACTTGTCCGATACAACGTGGTAAATAAAATTGAACAGCTACAAATATGTATAAAACTTAAAATCAGTTGAGCACCTACCTGTTAAATGTTTCGTAGCTGATGTGTAGTTCTACCCTCTGCAAAACAATTACTCCATTCTCTGTAGACAATGGAGAAATGGTCCCAAATAAAAATAAAAACTCATTTCTCTTAACCCCATACTGATAGATGGCAATATCACCCAAGTCATCCAGAGGCATATATTTTTAACTTATGGTTCAACTTTTAACCAAACTAATGTTGGACAAGTTATTTAAATTAATGTTGTGTCTGAATTTTTATAAAGTGAAAACATCAGATATATGTTTTAGTTTTAAAGTAATGCGCTACTTTTTAAGGTTTTAGTGTGGATATATATGCTGTGCCCACAGACAACAGCATTAAACTCTAGTGCCTAAAACTCTCGTGAATATATTCTCTGGATTTATAGATGTTGTTATTGTGTCTGCATTTATTAAATTCCATGCATCTTAAATGTAGCAGACATGGATTATCTGTAATTTTGTTTTGGCAAGTTTTAAAGGTCTCTACTGCCATCTACTGGCCAATAGTGTTCATTTCCCCTATTTCCAGAGAATCACGCAGTCAACAACAACATATAGAGAATCAACACGATAACAGGTGTAAATTAATATTATACTACAAAAATGTAATTTTATGCTTTTTGTCATGTTAATAAGAGACTGCTGCATGATACCCTGAAAACTTGCTAAAACAATTATAACAAATAATCTGTGTCTGTTACGTTTAATCTGCGTGGAATTTAATAAATGCAAACCGAATTTTAGACATATTATATATTAGTCTCAAAGAGGACAAACAGTGTTGTAAAGAACAATAATCAAGACGTTAAAGAGCAAACTTCACTTTTCTCCAGCACGACATGATCAGGAAGCGAGCGTAGCTCACAGCAGCTCCCATTGAAAATAACGGAGAGACAGCCTGTGATTCTCGCATGTTTACATAAAATAAACACAATAACAACGTCTATAAACCCAGAGTTTTAGACACAATATAAAAATAGTTTTATGTTGCGATGTTAATGGTGTTGTCCGTGTGCCGCGGTTAAAGTGCAGCCTGATCAGAGCGTATCAATGCAGTTCTCAATGTTACTGAGATCTCACGGCGCGGCGACCTCTCCGACGTTTTGTGGGATTTGAAACGTCAATGGGGCAAATAGCCAATATTTATGTGTCAAGACAATATTGAGTGCACGTTTTACAATATCATAAAATGTGCGCACATTCTCTTCACATGCAAAACATTTTGAGATGACACTTCCAGGGCTCCGTAAAAATGCCTATTTTTACAAATAAAAAATGGAATATTTTACAAAAGCACATTTATTGTTGTGTGGGCCGCTGAAGAGGAGGTACTGCTGGCCCACCATTCAGAGGGCACCCTGCCTGGAGTGCGGGCTTCAGGCACGAGAGGGCGCTACCGCCTCACAGGACAGCCGAGAGTGACAGCTGTCACTCATTAACTCCTGACAGCTGTCACCAATCATCAACTCATCAACCATTCCATATAAGCTGGAGGACATCTCCACCCCGCTGCCGAGATATCATTGCCTTTGGAGGTAAAACTCTCAGCCGTGGTCAGTAGGTGCTACTGGTATTGTTATTGTGTTCCTGTTTTGGAGGTGGAGGTGTCTTTCCCACCATTAAGGAACTGTCACTGCTTGTATTTGCTGGGTGTACACACACCCACACATAACTGTTTCTGCTTCCTGCCAGCAATACCAGATCCGACAGCCGGAGACAGTGGCCACCTGGGGACTCGGAACTTGGCGGCTCCAGTATTCTATATTTTATCCTCGAGCCTGCCCACACATCACCTTAGTACATTTAACTCTGTCCAAATTCTGTATTTGTCTGTATTTCCTTGTGCACGCTTCACAACAGTAAAGTGTTGTATTTTTGGCTCATCTATTGTCCGTTCATTTACGCCCCCTGTTGTGGGTCCATGTCATTACACTTACACAACATTTATCTGTAAACACCAACACATGACACATGTCACATTAACGTGTTGGTTTACATAATGAATGACTGAATCAATCAGTGTTTAGCAGAGGCACATTTTACCCAGAATCCTTTGCAATCTGTCTGTGTTTGTTACAAAACCTCAGAATTAGAGCATTATTCAACATTAAAAGATATATGTTATATTTTAACTTTGTACAAATGACAGAATTGACATTAATGGAGTTATTCTATCGGTATTAATGTTATTTATAAATCAAAACCATAAGTCAGCATGACTTTATTTTCCAAGACCTCCGCCTGACCGGAGCATTGGGATTGGTAGAGAGCTGGGTTTTGTGGTTGTGCTCAGCTTGCTGGAAGCCATGTGGTAAACAAGAGCTTCCAGCAGGAGGTAAGATGTTCAAAGAGAGAAGTGTGGGCTCATTGTTTGGTTTTGTTGTCGCTTTTGTTGTTACCAGAAGCGATTGTTTTGTTAAAACAAAAATTCAGTTTATTAGTAGTTGCAAATGTACCAGAGACAATACTGGAATTTATCGGTTATCTGTAACTTCCGATACATTTTTGGGTGGTTTATCATTTTATCTTTATCAAAGATAACTTTTCAGTTGTCTGATTATCTGTTACCGAAGTCAATTTTTTGGTTATCTGTGCCCACCACTGGTCATTATTCATGGATTATTATTTGGTGGGACCGTAGCTTAACCCTCATCTCCTCCACTCCCCCCCCCCCCCAAAAAACAACAACATTGGAGCCGCCCCAGTGTGTGCTCGCGAAATTGGAAGGGTTTTTTATTTATTTATTTTATTTTTTGTGAAACTCTGGAGAATTACAGTACTTTTATGCATGCAGGAAATCAAAGTCATTGCATGTCTTTGACGTCTGGCCTTCTCTACAGGATGAAATGTGACTGTCCTTGAAATGAAATGCACCTCAAAATGAGCATGTTGCTGTATAATAGCTCTCCAATAGTTGTGGCGCTCTTTGAGCTGTCTCTCAGAACTTACACACTGGGCACTCCGCACACCAGTTGGTGAAAGAACATTAATTTGTTCACGAGCCAGTGCACTGAAGTCTTACTGGGTTCATGCATGAAGGTTCAGACCAATGAAAGAATTCGTTTTGTTTGATCTCTTCCCTCTGTTTGCCTTGGGTGCCCGCTATTCCCAGCTCCTCAAGGTGAAGCACCTCCTCACAGATGTTGCCACTGATAAATAGCTTACAAGCGTCTTTTGATGAGACAGTAAAATGCCCGGGTAGAGATACCGAAGGGCTTCTAAATATGTTATAGATGGCCAACTCTATGGCTATCACTTGGTTCAATTACTGGAGCTGCAGGAAAGAGTCAATAAATGCTCACTTTCCTGGAACTTGTAGAAGTTATGAATGTGTCCTTCAAGATGAGGTGCTTTGTTGAGAAGAACGGCACTTGCATTGCAGAGAAACCACTTAAACTGTTGCCTGTGTTTGCTGCAGCCGTGCCACAGTCTGCAGATGGAGAGTCATGAGGGTCAGTAGCACAAACAGACTGTTCAACTGGTCTTTTTTAGAACTGACAATCAAACAAATACTTTTCCTTTCTTACCAATAACATACTGCTAAAATATTTACCCAGTCTGGTGTAGCGGCGAAAGCAGGTTGTTTTCACTATTGTGCATGTGTGCATGCGTACGTACATGGACAAGATAGCTCTCTATGGATTTCCTTCAACTTCAATGGAAATATTCCTTGGAAAGTTCTCTAGAGTTGATTAGATTTTGGATTAGTTTGGGCAAAGGTCAAGGAAAACATGGCTAAATATCTCAAAAACAAAGAAGCCTAGATGGATGAATAAAGCATTGATCAGCAAAATGTTTGTGATTGATTGGTGTGAATGACTTCATGATGAAGTCACACAGATGTCATATGATGAAGACACACATCTGCAAAAACACCAGACATATCGGTATGTTTACTTGTACATTTACTCTGTGGTGTGTAGGTCGCGCGCAGGTTCTGAAATTTGTTGGAATGTCAGTTACCGATGAACATTTAAAAATGATAAATCTGGTGTAACAGACCTTACAAACTGACACAAATAACTGATATATTATTGCCTGCAATTTTGCAATTTTACGCAAACGTCAAAAACACACTTGCAATTAGCAAACCATGGCCACTAGAGGGAGCTAGAGCACCAACCCTCCTGGAAAAATGTTATCACTTTCAAAATAAGTATTTTATTCTTTTGGACACGGTTCAGAGGTGCCACAGCAGATCACCCATCTCCAGCTGATCCGGCATGGAACTAGGATTTTTATGATCTGCATATATAGAGGTTTTCTGACCCAACTGCAGATAAACAAGGAGAATGAACATGAGAATGCGCATGTTTTGATGGTGGGAAGATGCCGACACAGACACGGCAAAAACATATAAACTCCACTAAGCAAGGAACTTTAAATGAGATGAGTTTTATATGATCTGATGGGAAACCAGAGAAGGGTGGAGACTATGTAATGGCCCTCATTTGTCTGATTGTACATATAACCACACAGTAAAGCCAACAGATAAAAGAGAAGAAAATTTTAAGAAAATTTTCATGAAAATATGGTCCTTTGCTTGAGGTGGGGGAGTTGATTAAATTTTGAGGCATATGGAGACTCAGTTCAAAATCTTTTGTCTGTCATTTCCTTTTATCTCCTCTCTGGTACTTGAAGACATCACAAAGAACTTTGCCACTGAAAGGTAAAGTTTTCAAACTTCTACACTTTCTGCAGCTGCTCAAAGATAGACACAGATTCTTTCTGTGCAAGTGCACCCCAACTAGTATCAAAGAGAGGCAATCCACACTCAGGAAAGTTGGTATAATTGAGGCCATACGTTTACAACAACCTTGTGAGTATCCCCACAACCTCCTGCTTCTTATGCTGGACAAATCTGGAGAAAGAGATAGTCCAGCTGCTCTCTAGGAATTTGGTTGCAGAGCCTATGCTGTGGTTGAAGGTGAGCCCAACTGTTTATACAACCAACCCCTGGCAATAATTATGGAATCACCGGCCTTGGAGGATGTTCTATCAGTTGTTTAATTTTGTAGAAAAAAAAAACAGATCTCAGACATGACACAAAACTAAAGTCATTTCAAATGGCAACTTTCTGGCTTTAAGAAACACTATAAGAAATCAGGAAAAAAAATTTGTGGCCAGTAACGGTTACTTTTTTAGACCAAGCATAGGGAAAAAATTATGGAATCACTCAGTTCTGAGGAATAAATTATGGAATCACCCTGTAAATTTTCATCCCCAAACTAACACCTGCATCAAATCAGATATGCTCGTTAGTCTGCATCTAAAAAGGAGTGATCACACCTTGGAGAGCTGTTGCACCAAGTGGACTGACATGAATTATGGCTCCAACGAGAGAGATGTCAATTGAAACAAAGGAGAGGATTATCAAACTCTTAAAAGAGGGTAAATCATCATGCAATGTTGCAAAAGATGTTGGTTGTTCACAGTCAGCTGTGTCTAAACTCTGGACCAAATACAAACAACATGAGAAGGTTGTTAAAGGCAAACATACTGGTAGACCAAGGAAGACATCAAAGCGTCAAGACAGAAAACTTAAAGCAATATGTCTCAAAAATCGAAAATGCACAACAAAACAAATGAGGAACGAATGGGAGGAAACTGGAGTCAACGTCTGTGACCGAACTGTAAGAAACCGCCTAAAGGAAATGGGATTTACATGCAGAAAAGCTAAACGAAAGCCATCATTAACATCGAAACAGAAAAAAAAACAAGGTTACAATGGGCTAAGGAAAAGCAATCGTGGACTGTGGATGACTGGATGAAAGTCATATTCAGTGATGAATCTCGAATCTGCATTGGGCAAGTTGATATTGCTGGAACTTTTGTTTGGTGCTGTTCCAATGAGATTTATAAAGATGACTGCCTGAAGAGAACATGTAAATTTCCACAGTCATTGATTGAGCTCTATTGAGCCGAGTATTCCTTTAACTTTAACTAGTAATGACTTCATGACTTTCTTTGCTAATAAAATTTTAACTATTAGACAAAAAAAATTACTCATAACCATCCCAAAGACGTATCGTTATCTTTGGCTGCTTTCAGTGATGCCGGTATTTGGTTAGACTCTTTCTCTCCGATTGTTCTGTCTGAGTTATTTTCATTAGTTACTTCATCCAAACCATCAACATGTCTATTAGACCCCATTCCTACCAGCCTGCTCAAGGAAGCCCTACCATTATTTAATGCTTCGATCTTAAATATGATCAATCTATCTTTATTAGTTGGCTGTGTACCACAGGCTTTTAAGGTGGCAGTAATTAAACCATTACTTAAAAAGCCATCACTTGACCCAGCTATCTTAGCTAATTATAGGCCAATCTCCAACCTTCCTTTTCTCTCAAAAATTCTTGAAAGGGTAGTTGTAAAACAGCTAACTGATCATCTGCAGAGGAATGGTCTATTTGAAGAGTTTCAGTCAGGTTTTAGAATTCATCATAGTACAGAAACAGCATTAGTGAAGGTTACAAATTATCTTCTTATGGCCTCAGACAGTGGACTCATCTCTGTGCTTGTTCTGTTAGACCTCAGTGCTGCTTTTGATACTATTGACTATAAAATTTTATTACAGAGATTAGAGCATGCCATAGGTATTAAAGGCACTGCGCTGCGGTGGTTTGATTCATATTCATCTAATAGATTACAATTTGTTCATGTAAATGGGGAATCTTCTTCACAGACTAATGTTAATTATGGAGTTCCACAAGGTTCTGTGCTAGGACGAATTTTATTCACTTTATACATGCTTCCCTTAGGCAGTATTATTAGACGGCATTGCTTAAATTTTCATTGTTACGCAGATGATACCCAGCTTTATCTATCCATGAAGCCAGAGGACACACACCAATTAGCTAAACTGCAGGATTGTCTTACAGACATAAAGACATGGATGACCTCTAATTTCCTGCTTTTAAACTCAGATAAAACTGAAGTTATTGTACTTGGCCCCACAAATCTTAGAAACATGGTGTCTAACCAGATCCTTACTCTGGATGGCATTACCCTGACCTCTAGTAATACTGTGAGAAATCTTGGAGTCATTTTTGATCAGGATATGTCATTCAATGCGCATATTAAACAAATATGTAGGACTGCTTTTTTGCATTTACGCAATATCTCTAAAATTAGAAAGGTCTTGTCTCAGAGTGATGCTGAAAAACTAATTCATGCATTTATTTCCTCTAGGCTGGACTATTGTAATTCATTATTATCAGGTTGTCCTAAAAGTTCCCTGAAAAGCCTTCAGTTAATTCAAAATGCTGCAGCTAGAGTACTGACAGGGACTAGAAGGAGAGAGCATATCTCACCCATATTGGCCTCTCTTCATTGGCTTCCTGTTAATTCTAGAATAGAATTTAAAATTCTTCTTCTTACTTATAAGGTTTTGAATAATCAGGTCCCATCTTATCTTAGGGACCTCATAGTACCATATCACCCCAATAGAGCGCTTCGCTCTCAGACTGCAGGCTTACTTGTAGTTCCTAGGGTTTGTAAGAGTAGAATGGGAGGCAGAGCCTTCAGCTTTCAGGCTCCTCTCCTGTGGAACCAGCTCCCAATTCAGATCAGGGAGACAGACACACTCTCTACTTTTAAGATTAGGCTTAAAACTTTCCTTTTTGCTAAAGCTTATAGTTAGGGCTGGATCAGGTTACCCTGAACCATCCCTTAGTTATGCTGCTATAGACTTAGACTGCTGGGGGTTCCCATGATGCACTGAGTGTTTCTTTCTCCTTTTGCTCTGTATGCACCACTCTGCATTTAATCATTAGTGATTGATCTCTGCTCCCCTCCACAGCATGTCTTTTTCCTGGTTCTCTCCCTCAGCCCCAACCAGTCCCAGCAGAAGATTGCCCCTCCCTGAGCCTGGTTCTGCTGGAGGTTTCTTCCTGTTAAAAGGAAGTTTTTCCTTCCCACTGTCGCCAAGTGCTTGCTCACAGGGGGTCGTTTTGACCGTCTGGGTTTTTACGTAGTTATTGTATGGCCTTGCCTTACAATATAAAGCGCCTTGGGGCAACTGTTTGTTGTGATTTGGCGCTATATAAATAAATTGATTGATTGATGATATGGGGCTGCATGTCAGGTAAAGGCACTGGGGAGCTGTCATTACATCATCAATAAATGCACAAGTTTACGTTGATATTTTGGACACTTTTCTTATCCCATCAATTGAAAGGATGTTTGGGGATGATGAAATCATTTTTCAAGATGATAATGCATCTTGCCATAGAGCAAAAACTGTGAAAACATTCCTTGCAAAAAGGCACATAGGGTCAATGTCATGGCCTGCAAATAGTCCGGATCTTAATCCAATTGAAAATCTTTGGTGGAAGCTGAAGAAAATGGTCCATGACGAGGCTCCAACCTGCAAAGTTGATCTGGCAACAGCAATCAGAGAAAGGTGGAGCCAGATTGATGAAGAGTACTGTTTGTCACTCATTAAGTCCATGTCTCAGAGACTGCAAGCTGTTATAAAGGCCAGAGGTGGTGCAACAAAATACTAGTGATGTGTTGGAGCGTTCTTTTGTTTTTCATGAGTCCATATTTTTTCCCTCTGCTTGGTGTAAAAAAGTAACCGTTACTGACTGCCACAATTTTTTTTTCCTGATTTCTTATAGTCAATCAATCAATCAATCAATTTTTTTTTATATAGCGCCAAATCACAACAAACAGTTGCCCCAAGGTGCTTTATATTGTAAGGCAAGGCCATACAATAATTATGTAAAACCCCAACGGTCAAAACGACCCCCTGTGAGCAAGCACTTGGCTACAGTGGGAAGGAAAAACTCCCTTTTAACAGGAAGAAACCTCCAGCAGAACCAGGCTCAGGGAGGGGCAGTCTTCTGCTGGGACTGGTTGGGGCTGAGGGAGAGAACCAGGAAAAAGACATGCTGTGGAGGGGAGCAGAGATCGATCACTAATGATTAAATGCAGAGTGGTGCATACAGAGCAAAAAGAGAAAGAAACAGTGCATCATGGGAACCCCCCAGCAGTCTACGTCTATAGCAGCATAACTAAGGGATGGTTCAGGGTCACCTGATCCAGCCCTAACTATAAGCTTTAGCAAAAAGGAAAGTTTTAAGCCTAATCTTAAAAGTAGAGAGGGTGTCTGTCTCCCTGATCTGAATTGGGAGCTGGTTCCACAGGAGAGGAGCCTGAAAGCTGAAGGCTCTGCCTCCCATTCTACTCTTACAAACCCTAGGAACTACAAGTAAGCCTGCAGTCTGAGAGCGAAGCCAGAAAGTTGCCATTTGAAAAGACTTTAGTTTTGTGTCATGTCTGTCATCTGCTTTTTTTCTACAAAATTAAACAACTGAATGAACATCCTCCGAGGCCGGTGATTCCTTAATTTTTGCCAGGGGTTGTAGTTAGTGTTGGGAAAGTGTCGTGACACAGACCCACAACAGGGGGCGTAAATGAACGGACAATGATAGAGTCAAAAATGAACACTTTTACTGTTGTGAATGAGCACAACCACAATACAACAGATTACAGAATGTAAGACAATAGTCAATCACAAAGGTGACGTGTGGGCAGGCTCGAGGATAGAAGACGTCTGTCCTGAGAAGAACCGGAACCACATGATTTCCTCCGCCACTGAACCTGGAGAATACTGGAGCCGCCAAGTCCTGAGTCCCCAGGTGGCCACCGTCTCCGAGCGTCGGATCTAGTACTGCTGGCGAGGAGCAGAAACAATCAAAGGTGGGTGTGTGCACACCCAGTAATAACAAATGGTGGGAATTCCACCTCCACCTCTCATCCACACGTGCAGCTCCTGTCACAAAGCACTTATCTGGCGGGGTGTGAAGCAAAGCTGTCGCCAGTAACGCCAATCTCCAGACAATGCACTCCACAGGAAAAAACAGCTGCAAAAATGAGTTCAGACTAAACACAGTTGAGAATATTACCTCTACTGGTAGATGATATCTCGGCAACGAGGTGGAGATGAAGCCCGGTTTTTATGGAGGAGAATGATGAACTGTAGATGGGTGACAGCTGTCGTGAGATGATGAGTAACAGCTGTCACCCCCGGCTGTGTCTGTAGCGGCAGCGCCCTCTCGAGCCTGAAGCCCGCACTCCAGGCAGGGCGCCATCTGGTGGTGGTGGGCCAGCAGGTGGTTGGCTCTCACTGCGGTATTGTATCACTTCCTGTTCCGGAGCACAGCGGTGTTTTTCTGTATCTGTTAGCTGTTTAATCTGCGCAGTTAGATTGATCTAGTTATCTAGATTACGATTTGTTTCCCAGTGTAATCTTTACGTGCCTTAACTAAAGCACTCCTTCTGCTGAATCACCTCTAAATTATTTACACATTATTCACTTTGCATGTTTTTAGGAATCCGCTAGGTTAGCGTAGCTACTAGCTCTTAGCCGATTTAGCATGGCGGCTTCTCCTGTCTCTCCCGCACTTTTCTGCTCTGGGTGTGAAATGTTTAGTTATTCCTCGGCCTCCTTTAGCAGTAACGGTACTTGTAATAAGTGTAGCTTATTCGTAGCTTTGGAGGCCAGGCTGGGCGAATTGGAGACTCGGCTCCGCACCGTGGAAAATTCTACAGCTAGCCAGGCCCCTGTAGTCAGTGCAGACCAAGGTAGCTTAGCCGCCGTTAGTTCCCCCCTGGCAGATCCCGAGCAGTCGGGAAAGCAGGCTGACTGGGTGACTGTGAGGAGGAAGAGTAGCCCTAAACAGAAGCCCCGTGTACACCGCCAACCCGTTCACATCTCTAACCGTTTTTCCCCACTCGACGACACACCCGCCGAGGATCAAACTCTGGTTATTGGCGACTCTGTTTTGAGAAATGTGAAGTTAGCGACACCAGCAACCATAGTCAATTGTCTTCCGGGGGCCAGAGCAGGCGACATTGAAGGAAATTTGAAACTGCTGGCTAAGGCTAAGCGTAAATTTGGTAAGATTGTAATTCACGTCGGCAGTAATGACACTCGGTTACGCCAATCGGAGGTCACTAAAATTAACATTAAATCGGTGTATAACTTTGCAAAAACAATGTCGGACTCTGTAGTTTTCTCTGGGCCCCTCCCCAATCGGACCGGGAGTGACATGTTTAGCCGCATGTTCTCCTTGAATTGCTGGCTGTCTGAGTGGTGTCCAAAAAATGAGGTGGGCTTCATAGATAATTGGCAAAGCTTCTGGGGAAAACCTGGTCTTGTTAGGAGAGACGGCATCCATCCCACTTTGGATGGAGCAGCTCTCATTTCTAGAAATCTGGCCAATTTTCTTAAATCCTCCAAACTGTGACTATCCAGGGTTGGGACCAGGAAGCAGAGTTGTAGTCTTACACACCTCTCTGCAGCTTCTCTCCCCCTGCCATCCCCTCATTACCCCATCCCCGTAGAGACGGTGCCTGCTCCCAGACCACCAATAACCAGCAAAAATCTATTTAAGCATAAAAATTCAAAAAGAAAAAATAATATAGCACCTTCAACTGCACCACAGACTAAAACAGTTAAATGTGGTCTATTAAACATTAGGTCTCTCTCTTCTAAGTCCCTGTTGGTAAATGATATAATAATTGATCAACATATTGATTTATTCTGCCTAACAGAAACCTGGTTACAGCAGGATGAATATGTTAGTTTAAATGAGTCAACACCCCCGAGTCACACTAACTGTCAGAATGCTCGTAGCACGGGCCGGGGCGGAGGATTAGCAGCAATCTTCCATTCCAGCTTATTAATTAATCAAAAACCCAGACAGAGCTTTAATTAATTTGAAAGCTTGTCTCTTAGTCTTGTCCATCCAAATTGGAAGTCCCAAAAACCAGTTTTATTTGTTATTATCTATCGTCCACCTGGTCGTTACTGTGAGTTTCTCTGTGAATTTTCAGACCTTTTGTCTGACTTAGTGCTTAGCTCAGATAAGATAATTATAGTGGGCGATTTTAACATCCACACAGATGCTGAGAATGACAGCCTCAACAATGCATTTAATCTATTATTAGACTCTATTGGCTTTGCTCAAAAAGTAAATGAGTCCACCCACCACTTTAATCATATCTTAGATCTTGTTCTGACTTATGGTATGGAAATAGAAGACTTAACAGTATTCCCTGAAAACTCCCTTCTGTCTGATCATTTCTTAATAACATTACATTTACTCTGATGGACTACCCAGCAGTGGGGAATAAGTTTCATTACACTAGAAGTCTTTCAGAAAGCGCTGTAACTAGGTTTAAGGATATGATTCCTTCTTTATGTTCACTAATGCCATATACCAACACAGTGCAGAGTAGCTACCTAAACTCTGTAAGGGAGACAGAGTATCTCGTCAATAGTTTTACATCCTCATTGAAGACAACTTTGGATGCTGTAGCTCCTCTGAAAAAGAGAGCTTTAAATCAGAAGTGTCTGACTCCGTGGTATAACTCACAAACTCGTAGCTTAAAGCAGATAACCCGTAAGTTGGAGAGGAAATGGCGTCTCACTAATTTAGAAGATCTTCACTTAGCCTGGAAAAAGAGTCTGTTGCTCTATAAAAAAAAGCCCTCCGTAAAGCTAGGACATCTTTCTACTCATCACTAATTGAAGAAAATAAGAACAACCCCAGGTTTCTTTTCAGCACTGTAGCCAGGCTGACAAAGAGTCAGAGCTCTATTGAGCTGAATATTCCATTAACTTTAACTAGTAATGACTTCATGACTTTCTTTGCTAACAAAATTTTAACTATTAGAGAAAAAATTACTCATAACCATCCCAAAGACGTATCGTTATCTTTGGCTGCTTTCAGTGATGCCGGTATTTGGTTAAACTCTTTCTCTCCGATTGTTCTGAGTTATTTTCATTAGTTACTTCATCCAAACCATCAACATGTTTATTAGACCCCATTCCTACCAGGCTGCTCAAGGAAGCCCTACCATTATTTAATGCTTCGATCTTAAATATAATCAATCTATCTTTGTTAGTTGGCTATGTACCACAGGCTTTTAAGGTGGCAGTAATTAAACCATTACTTAAAAAGCCATCACTTGACCCAGCTATCTTAGCTAATTATAGGCCAATCTCCAACCTTCCTTTTCTCTCAAAAATTCTTGAAAGGGTAGTTGTAAAACAGCTAACTGATCATCTGCAGAGGAATGGTCTATTTGAAGAGTTTCAGTCAGGTTTTAGAATTCATCATAGTACAGAAACAGCATTAGTGAAGGTTACAAATGATCTTCTTATGGCCTCGGACAGTGGACTCATCTCTGTGCTTGTTCTGTTAGACCTCAGTGCTGCTTTTGATACTGTTGACCATAAAATTTTATTACAGAGATTAGAGCATGCCATAGGTATTAAAGGCACTGCGCTGCAGTGGTTTGAATCATATTTGTCTAATAGATTACAATTTGTTCATGTAAATGGGGAATCTTCTTCACAGACTAAAGTTAATTATGGAGTTCCACAAGGTTCTGTGCTAGGACCAATTTTATTCACTTTATACATGCTTCCCTTAGGCAGTATTATTAGACGGTATTGCTTAAATTTTCATTGTTACGCAGATGATACCCAGCTTTATCTATCCATGAAGCCAGAGGACACACACCAATTAGCTAAACTGCAGGATTGTCTTACAGACATAAAGACATGGATGACCTCTAATTTCCTGCTTTTAAACTCAGATAAATCTGAAGTTATTGTACTTGGCCCCACAAATCTTAGAAACATGGTGTCTAACCAGATCCTTACTCTGGATGGCATTACCCTGACCTCTAGTAATACTGTGAGAAATCTTGGAGTCATTTTTGATCAGGATATGTCATTCAAAGCGCATATTAAACAAATATGTAGGACTGCTTTTTTGCATTTACACAATATCTCTAAAATCAGAAAGGTCTTGTCTCAGAGTGATGCTGAAAAACTAATTCATGCATTTATTTCCTCTAGGCTGGACTATTGTAATTCATTATTATCAGGTTGTCCTAAAAGTTCCCTAAAAAGCCTTCAGTTAATTCAAAATGCTGCAGCTAGAGTACTGACGGGGACTAGAAGGAGAGAGCATATCTCACCCATATTGGCCTCTCTTCATTGGCTTCCTGTTAATTCTAGAATAGAATTTAAAATTCTTCTTCTTACTTATAAGGTTTTGAATAATCAGGTCCCATCTTATCTTAGGGACCTCGTAGTACCATATCACCTCAATACAGCGCTTCGCTCTCAGACTGCAGGCTTACTTGTAGTTCCTAGGGTTTGTAAGAGTAGAATGGGAGGCAGAGCCTTCAGCTTTCAGGCTCCTCTCCTGTGGAACCAGCTCCCAATTCAGATCAGGGAGACAGACACCCTCTCTACTTTTAAGATTAGGCTTAAAACTTTCCTTTTTGCTAAAGCTTATAGTTAGGGCTGGATCAGGTGACCCTAAACCATCCCTTAGTTATGCTGCTATAGACGTAGACTGCTGGGGGGTTCCCATGATGCACTGTTTCTTTCTCTTTTTGCTCTGTATGCACCACTCTGCATTTAATCATTAGTGATCGATCTCTGCTCCCCTCCACAGCATGTCTTTTTCCTAGTTCTCTCCCTCAGCCCCAACCAGTCCCAGCAGAAGACTGCCCCTCCCTGAGCCTGGTTCTGCTGGAGGTTTCTTCCTGTTAAAAGGGAGTTTTTCCTTCCCACTGTAGCCAAGTGCTTGCTCACAGGGGGTCGTTTTGACCGTCTGGGTTTTACATAATTATTGTATGGCCTTGCCTTACAATATAAAGCGCCTTGGGGCAACTGTTTGTTGTGATTTGGCGCTATATAAAAAAAAATTAGAAATTAGAATTAGAACCTCCCGCACAAGCTCAAGCTCCTTCCTCACCAGAGAGACGACGTTCCATGTTGCAAAAGTCAAGTTACTTAACTGAGTGTCAGTCTGTGTGGGCATTTGTCCCTGTCCACTGCCCGTAATGCCCTGCACCAGAGCTTTCACACATTCCCTGCGGGTGGTGAGCCCACATAGAAGTGACACTGAGTTGTTTTTTCAGGCTGAGCCTGACGTCTTTATTTGCATTGTGTGAATACAAATTCATTTTCATCAGATCAGGATGTCTGTCAAAAACCATGAAAGGACAACACTCCAGTAATATATCCACAGACATGTTCTTTGAAACATCTTTACAGCGTGAGTATAATAGAGTGGCGGGACAATTATGATGAACTCACTGAATTACACAGAAGCATTTGTTTTTTGCACTCAAAGATGTGGCTTTCTAATGTTCACTCAGTCACACAACACAGCGTATTGACACCGCTAATAATGCGTTAACTCCAGCGTGATGTTCTCCATGAATAACAGAGAAAAGTCTTCAATATGCAGTCTTTCCAGTTCTGTTCTTTTCTCATGGAAACATTTCTGCTGTATGATGTGTGCACTGGCAGCTGCTGTGATTCCGTAAAGGTACTTTGTTTCTTTCATGTCCTTTGCAAAGTAAAATGTACAGTAAAATTAGATTAATTCTAACAATGGGGCGTATGGAACAAATTGCCGCAAAACTGAAATATTATGTGCAGTGAATCATTGCAGATATGTTTGCTGTGATTTAGCTTAAGCATTTATTTTGTTTCCCCTCTCAACACTATTCCATCTGTGACTGCTGAAAAAAGAGAGCTGTGGAGTCAGATAATGATTGCTTAAATACATAATGTTTGGAGCTCTGTGGTGTATTCAGCCTTTTATATCAGTCTGCTTTTATTTGAAAATAAGTGCCAGAGCTAACATTGAAATACCAGCTTTTTATCTTCATTGAATAGTTGTGTTAAATGCAGTGGTACCACTACTGAGGTACTGCATTTATAGCCAACCGTCATTACTTCAAGGCTCAAAAATGGTGGAATTGGGTGCTTTATGAAATATATTGCACCTGACAGTGGTGCGAATGATCTTCAAAAGCTTTAAGGTTGCAAATTTGTATAACAAAGTTTACTGCAAAATGTTAACTAACACCCAATCGCAAGGCAACTTGATATACATTTCTAATGAAACAATGCAAATTTAAGTAATTGCAGTGTTCTGAGCAATGTGAGACAAACCAGTTAGTGTGTGTGTGGGTATGTGTGTGCGTGTGTATGTGTCTGTGTACTTGTGAAACGAGTTGCCACTTCCAGAAGAGCAATGCATTACATTGAGGTAAATAAGTATTTGATCCACTGTCGATTTTGCAAGTTTTCCCACCTACAAAGAATGTAGAGGTCTGTAAGTTTTATCGTAGGTACAGTAGTGTTCAGAATAATATTAGTGCTATGTGACTAAAAAGATGAATCCAGGTTTTGAGTATATTTCTTATTGTTACATGGGAAACAAGGTACCAGTAGATTCAGTAGATTCTCACAAATCCAACAAGACCAAGCATTCATGATATGCACACTCTTAAGGCTATGAAATTGGGCTATTAGCAAAAAAAAGTAGAAAAGGGGGTGTTCACAATAATAGTAGCATCTGTTGATGCTACAAACTCAAAACTATTATGTTCAAACTGCTTTTTTAGCAATCCTGTGAATCACTAAGCTAGTATTTAGTTGTATAACCACAGTTTTTCATGATTTCTTCACATCTGCGAGGCATTAATTTTGTTGGTTTGGAACCAAGATTTTGCCCATTTACTAGTGTGCTTGGGGTCATTGTCTTGTTGAAACCCCAATTTCAAGGGCATGTCCTCTTCAGCATAAGGCAACATGACCTCTTCAAGTATTTTGACATATCCAAACTGATCCATGATACCTGGTATGCGATATATAGGCCCAACACCATAGTAGGAGAAACCTGCTCATATCATGATGCTTGCACCACCATGCTTCACTGTCTTCACTGTGAACTGTGGCTTGAATTCAGAGTTTGGGGGGTCGTCTCACAAAGTGTCTGCGGCTCTTGGACCCAAAAAGAACACTTTTACTCTCATCAGTCCACAAATTGGCAAATTGTAACCTCTTTTGCACATGTCTTTTATTTAACAGAGGGACTTTGCAGGGGATTCTTGCAAATAAATTAGCTTCACACAGGCGTCTTCTGTCACAGCACTTACAGGCAACTCCAGACTGTCTTTGATCATCCTGGAGCTGATCAATGGGTGAACCCTTGCCATTCTGGTTATTCTTCTATCCATTTTGATGGTTGTCTTCCATTTTCTTCCACACATCTCTGGTTTTTTTGGTCCATTTTAAAGCATTGGAGATCATTGTAGATGAACAGCCTATAATTTTTTGCACCTGCGTATAAGTTTTCCCCTCTCCAATCAACTTTTTAATCAAACTACGTTGTTCTTCTGAACAATGTCTTGAACGTCCCAATTTCCTCAGGCTTTCGAAGAGAAAAGCATTAACCTAACCCTAACCCTAACACGTGCTGGCTTCATCCTTAAATAGGGGACACCTGATTCACACCTGTTTGTTCCACAAAACTGATGAACTCACTGACTGAATGCCACACTACTATTATTGTGAACACCCCCTTTTCTACTTTTTTTTAACTAATAGACCAATTTCATAGCCTTAAGAGTGTGCATATCATGAATGCTTGGTCTTGTTGGATTTGTAAGAATCTACTGAATCTACTGGTACCTTGTTTCCCATGTAACAATAAGAAATATACTCAAAACCTGGATTAATCTTTTTAGTCACATAGCACTAATATTATTCTGAACACTACTGTACACTTCAACTGTGAGAGACAGAATCTAAAAAAGAATTCAGAAAATCACATTGTATGATTTTTTTAAATAATTAATTTGCATTTTATTGCATGAAATAAGTATTTGATACAATAGAAAAACAGACCTTAATATTTGGGACAGGAAACTTTATTTGTAATTACAGAGCTCAGACATTTCCTGTAGTTCTTGGCCAAGTTTTTACACACTGCAGCAGGGATTTTGGTCCGTTCCTCCATACAGATCTTCTCCAGATCTTTCAGGTTTCGAGTTTCAGCTCCCTTTAAAGATTTTCTATTGAGTTCAGGTCTGGAGACTGGCTCGGCCACTCCAGGACCTTGAAATTAGGGAATACCCCTATTGTGTCTGATGATTTCCATACATTTATACTGGTTATATGATTGCAAATTGAGCTTTACCATAATCCAGCATGAACATCTGCAAATCATCATACACAACGGAGTTATTCCCACTCTAATCCAATTCCATGATTTGCATGGTTTATTTTTCTGTAGGTAATTCGGTTGGCGAGGGTCAGGGCGCAGAGTAATCATCAAATGTGACATTCCATCCAATCCATCAAATGTGAAATGGTAATTTTGTATCAGAATCTACATCAATACTTTCATATGGTAGCTTAATTTCACCCATTTCGACATCGTCATCGCTACGTGATTTTCTCTCACTCTGAGCTGACATGGCCATTATTAACATCTGCATAGCAGAGCGTGCGGTCAGGGCGTGGAGTAATACATAAAATGTGAAACGGTCGAATATTTTGCGACCTTACACCCAATATTATACGGTCTGAAATCTCACACGATTAACCAATCAGATTTGCTGAAAAAATGTAATTGGATAAGAATGGGTCTTACAAAGCCACTTCGTAGTTGCCCTAGCTGTGTGTTTCGGGTCATTGTCATGCTGGAAGACCCAGTCACGACCCATCTTCAGTGCTCTTACTGAGGGAAGGAGGTTGTTTGCCAAAATCTCACGACACATCCATCCTCCCTTCAATATGGTGCAGTCGTCCTGTCCCCTTTACAAAAAAGCACTCCCAAAAATGATGTTTCCACCCCCATACTCCACGGTTGGGAAGGTGTTCTTGGGGTTGTTCTAATCCTCCAAATATGGCGAGTGAAGTTACTACCAATTTTGTTCTCATCTGACCACATGACCTTCTCCCATGCCTCCTCTGGATCATCTAGATGGTCACTGGCTAACTTCAAACGGGCCTGGATATGTGCTGGCTTGAGCAGGGGGACCTTGTGTGCCCTGCAAGATTTTAAACCATGACAGCATCGTGTGTTACTAATGTAATCTTTGCGACTGTGGTCCCAGCTTGTTGTGTGGGCCGCCAGAAGAGGAGGTACTGCTGGCCCACCACCAGTGGGCGCCCTGCCTGAAGTGCGGGCTTCAGGCACGAGAGGGCGCTGCCGCCATGGACACAGCCGGGGGTGACAGCTGTCGCTCATTACCTCTTGACAGCTGTCACCCATCTACTCAACATCATCTCACTCCATAAAGACCAGACGTCATCTCCACCTCGTTGCCGAGATATCATACTTCATAGGAGGTAATACTCTCAGCCTTTTTGTGAGATTTGTAACTCCGTTATTGTGAGAATTTGCAGGAGAACCGGTCGTTTGTGAGGAGGCTGTGCAAGACGGCGCTCCTTTTCAGCTGAGACCGCTGCAACATATTGAATGAGAGGTGGAGGTGGCATTCCCACCGTTGTTGTTACTGGGTGTACACACACCCACACTTGACTGTCTTTGTTCTTCGCCAGCAGTACCAGATCCGACAGTCGGGGACGGTGATCACCTGGGAATTCAGGACTTGGCGGCTCCAGTATTCACCAGGTTCTGGGGCGGCGGAAATCGTGTGGTTCCGGCTCTTCTTCTATCCTCGAGCCTGCCCACACGTCACCTCTGTGTATTGACTGTTATGATATTCTGTGATTGTCTGTATGTTCGTTGTGCACATTCACAACATTAAATTGTTACTTTTTGGCTCATCTATTGACCGTTCATTTGCGCCCCCTGTTGTGGGTCCGTGTCACTACACTTTCCCAACACAGCTCTCTTCAAGTCACTGACTAGGTCCTCCCGTGTAGTTCTGGGTTTTCTCAGAATCACCCTTACCCTACAAGGCAAGATTTTGCATGCAGCGTCAGGCCAAGGAAGACTGACAGTTGTCTTGTGTTTCTTCCATTTTCCACCAATTACAGTTGTTGCCTTCTCGCCAAGCTGCTTGCCTGTTGTCCTGTAGTATCATCCCAGCCTTGTGCAGGTCTACAGTTTTGTCTTTGGTGTCCTTAGACAGCTCTTTGGTCTTGGCTATGGTGGACAGGTTGGAGTGTCAAAGTCAAAGTGTACTTTATTGTCAAAAATCTATGTAACAGGGTTAGCACAGAAGATTGAAATTGCGTTTGACCAGTCAGTCTCCAATGTGCAGTTAAACTAAACATTTAGATAAGACATTGACAATAATCTCACACACACACACACACACAAAATGTGCAGTAAAAACTAACATACTGATACATTAATTTACATTTCTCTGACACATTTCACTCACAACCACACACACACAGTGTGCAGTAAAAAGACTAACATACTGATACAGACATGTACAATAAATACACACACACACAAAATTACACAGCAGCAGAAGTACAATCAGTGGACATACAGGTTATGTGCAGTATTGTAGATGCAGTATGTAAGGTGCGAGGAGTAAAGTGCAAGTGACATGGTGAAATTAAATGTTCATGGAATGTTCTTCAGTGTCTTTGAAATGTTCATGTAGTTTTCTTCAGTGTGTAGGTGAGTTTGATGGCTTGTGGAAAGAAGCTGTTTCCCAGTCTGCTTGTGCGGCACCGCATGATGCGGTAGCGCTTCCCTGATGGTAGTAGGGAGAACAGTTTGTGTGCTGGGTGAGTGGGGTCTTTGATGATGTTCATTGCTCTCTTGGAACAGTGTGAAGTGTACAGGTCCTGAATGGCTGGTCGGGGTGATCTGATGATCTTGTCTGCAGTCCTCACCACCCTCTGTAGTGCCTTCTTGTCTGCAGCTAGACAGCTGTCGTGCCAGACAGAGAGGCTGCTGGTCAGGATGCTCTTAATGGCACCCCTGTAGAAGGTTGTGAGTGCAGGTGTGGGGAGGTCAGCTCTTCTCATCCTCCGCAGGAAGTGGAGTCGTGTCTGTGCTTTTTTGACCAGGGAGGTGGTGTTTGTGGTCCATGTGAGGTCATCTGTGATATACACTCCAAGGAACTTTGTGCTTTTCACAGACTCCACAGCACTGCCATTGATAATGAGTGGGATGTGTGTTGGTTGTTCTTTCCTGAAGTCCACAGTTATTTCTTTTGACACATCGCTATCGGGAGCTAGCGTGGCCGCAGCCACAGGACGCCAACATCTTTTGACCATCGAGTGTGATTGATTATGTGCACAGGTGTCTTTTATACAGGTAACAAGTTCAAACAGGTGCAATTAATACAGGTAATGAGTGCAGAATAGGATGGCTTCTTAAAGAAAAACTAACAGGTCTGTGAGAGCCAGAATTCTTGCTGGTTGTTTCGTGATTAAATACTTATTTCATGCAATAAAATGCAAATTAATTATTTAAAAATCATACAATGTGATTTTCTGATTTTTTTTTTTTTTTTTTTTTTTAGATTAGTCTCTCACAGTTGAAGTGTACCTATGATAAGAATTACAAGCCTTTCCATTCTTTGTAGGTGGGAAAACGTACAAAATCAGCAGTGTATTAAATGCTTATTTACCTCACTGTATATATAAGGATGTAAATGGTGACATCACAAACTGGGTAACCAGATAACAAGGTGGCAGGAGGCTGGATAAAAGTGAGGTCTTTACTGGTCTCAGTTTTCTTACGTGGGAAATCAGTCCAATCAGTCAACAGTATCAACAAGGGGCAAAATCCAGAACAATAAGCAAACAAGATTATACAATACACCAATAGTCAGTCCTAGCATGTCAGAAGTGTCTGAGAAGGCCAAGGCAAAAAGCACATCATCAACTGGAGCAAACATTAGTCAAATCCAGGAAACACATGAGAGCTATGTATAATAGACAATCTGGTATGAGAAAAGTGAAAAAGTACATCTTAAATCCACAGGAAGACACACTGGGGAAGGACAGGGGCAATCAAACAAATGAGAAACAGCTGGTGAGACCTGAGGATGTCAAGGCAGAAGTGAACTGAAGTGCATAAGTGAAAGAAACAAGGCTGAAACAACCTGCCAAAATAAAACAGGAAAGAGAACAAACACAGAATTAACAGAACCTTCACAAAGATGGTATGTCAGTTGCAGAGTGACTACACTGATCACTTTTGTTCACATGGTTTAGGGTTAGGGCAAAGAAGAAGAAGAAGAAGAATTAAGTCCAAATATGATCATCCATACCATTTAGACCACCTGTCTAATATTGTGTAGGCCTCCCTTTAGCCACCAAAACAGCCCTGACCTATCAAGGCATGGAGTCCATGGACCTTTCTATCAGAGCCAACATTAACTTTTTCAAGAATGTGAGCTCCAGAAGGTCTTCTATTGGATGCAACCACATGGGCTGTGACTTTGTTGTCAGTTCACTGGTTTTCCTTCCTTGGACTGCTTTTGTTCAGTACTGACCATTACAGGCCTGGAACATCCCACAAGAGCTGCAGTTTGGGAGTTCTGTCTGGCCCATTTGTCCCGACATCACTATTTAGCCATTGTCAAATTCACATTAATCTTTAAGCATCCCCATGTTTCTGCTTCCAACACATCAACTTTGATGACACTTGTAACAAGATGATCACAATGATATGGCTGATTATAATATTAAGTTTTTTCCCATGGTCTAGTGCTGGAAAAAGCAAATGAAAATTGCAGTATTTGCAGAATCATGATTCTTAAGAATCACAGTACATATCAGATTGTTATAGCATGGAATGAGGAGAAAAGTGCATGTGCCAGCACAAATAAATAGTAGAAAAAAAAAGATATTTATCTATTTATATAAAAAGCAATATTCCTCTCTCACTCTACTAGTTTTCCATTAAACATTTACTTTATAAGGACACCACAGAATTAGTAATGCATGGTTATGATAGTAACACTACTTTGAAAAACAAAACAAAAAAAAAAAACAACCATCAGTGGATAAATATGCAACACAGGGTATTATTAACTAGTCAGACCAAGCTTGATTTGTCATTAAGTTCAGCAAAATTCAACAACCGTCAAGACCATGTGTTTATAAAAATCCCTAGATCAATTGTAGAAATCAGACCCAAATCCCCAGTGACTGTTTGACAGAACACATCACCGGGGCGACATTGATTATTTGACAGGCCTGCTTAACTCCACTTGTCAAACCAAGACTTATGGATTATCATTATACCTGAGGACAGTCAGGTGCATAAATGGGCTTCTGGCCAGCATGAGGATCAGCCGCATACATGTTTAACACAGCAGTGATCGATGGATGGCATAAGGCAGTCTGGTCTCTACATGTGGAATTAATCCCAAACAACCATCTTAATCTACAATATCAACCTCCTTCCACCCACTCCAGTGCACAAACCACATTCAGCACAGTGCAAACAATTACATTCTGTAGCATTTATCATGTCCACTGAGCTTGTCCAACCTCCTGTCATCAGCGTACTATCATTTTAAACACTATAATGGTTTAATAAATACAACAACACATTGACCAGCAAATGGAGTTTCAACACAGAAAATGTTTCCTATATCATTTATTTATTTATTTTCCCCATCGACTGTATATAAACTGGACAAACCCTCCATGATGTCACCCATAGGTTTTCTGAAGAAATGGTTTAATGTTGAAATAGGCTGCTTCCAAACGCTGCCAACTTGGCAGTGCCTGACTCCACCTAATTTCCAAGTGGCATGACATATGGAGCATCATCATCATCTACCAACCCCCCAGCTAGTATTTACAAAACAAGTTAAAGTTAACAGTTTAGCGTCATTTGGGGTGTTTGATTAACAAATATTTTTGCAGACTGGGTGGTGGTTTTCACAAAGGGTGTTTTGGCTGCGGGTATTGAAACCTATAACAGTGCTAATACACAAATTAAATAATATGAAAATTTCCCTCAACAGAAATAGTGCAGCACCAAATTCTCAGATGGCCCATTAGTACAATTAGCCATAAATATTTGCAATAAAATGCTGAGAAAGGACAAACATGGTCGAGCCCTCAGCAGTCTCTGTAAGCGGGAACTGCCAACAAACTGGATACAAGTCAAGTCAAGTCTGGTAGCAAGTTGTGCTGCACTTTGGTGCATCCACGACACCACAGAACAGCCTTGAGTCCTGGATGGCAACCACACAGGCAGACAACTGGTTAATTCTCATTCACCCCAATAGAGCGCTTCGCTCTCAGACTGCAGGCTTACTTGTAGTTTCTAGGGTTTGTAAGAATAGAATGGGAGGCAGAGCCTTCAGCTTTCAGGCTCCTCTCCTGTGGAACCAGCTCCCAGTTCAGATCAGGGAGACAGACACCCTCTCTACTTTTAAGATTAGGCTTAAAACTTTCCTTTTTGCTAAAGCTTATAGTTAGGGCTGGATCAGGTGACCCTGAACCATCCCTTAGTTATGCTGCTATAGACTTAGACTGCTGGGGGGTTCCCATGATGCACTGAGTGTTTCTTTCTCCTTTTGCTCTGTATGCACCACTCTGCATTTAATCATTAGTGATTGATCTCTGCTCCCCTCCACAGCATGTCTTTTTCCTGGTTCTCTCCCTCAGCCCCAACCAGTCCCAGCAGAAGACTGCCCCTCCTTGAGCCTGGTTCTGCTGGAGGTTTCTTCCTGTTAAAAGGGAGTTTTTCCTTCCCACTGTAGCCAAGTGCTTGCTCACAGGGGGTCGTTTTGACCGTTGGGGTTTTACATAATTATTGTATGGCCTTGCCTTACAATATAAAGCGCCTTGGGGCAACTGTTTGTTGTGATTTGGCGCTATATAAAAAATTGATTGAATTGAATTGAATTGAATCTCTAAAATGAATTATTCTGCTGCAGCCAGATGAAATGTGAGCATCCCCTTGACCTTCTTGAGCAACTGGGGTCCTCAACACTCAGGCACCTGCGTACTGGGTCATGCACAGAGAAATGGGCCACATGGCAAAAATGTCATGGCTAGTGATACTAATGACAATGCAAGTGATTCTCCTCATCTTAGTTTCTCTTAGTAACTGCTTGTTTCATACAAAGTCATTCCAGTGATATCTAAGAATCCTTCAAAGACCACTAGTGCCAAAGACATCCAGTCGTCGCCTTAGGTCACTGGTTAGTGTCCAAGTCTCGCAACCATACAACAAGACAGGGAGCGCCAGGACCCTAAAGACGTGGACCTTCAATAGCCTGCAAAGACATCAGCATCACCAAACATCTCTGTCCAGTGACCTCATGACTCCATAACCTTTTCCCAGGCACCTCTCAATCTCAAAGGCTGAGAAAAAAGCTTAAAAAAGCTTAAACTGATGAGTTAAACTTGGCATGAATGTGGAATCTAGTTTTAGCAGCCAAAACTATTTTTTCTATCCGACTGTTAACATGTTTATTTCTGCTGTAAAGTTAGATAACTTAACATGGGCATCTAGGGACACCATGGTAGCTTGGTGGTTAGCACTGCTAGTTCACGGCAAGAAGGTTGTGCATCCCACCTGGGGCCTTTCTGTGTGCAGTTTACACTGTGTGGGTTTAGTCAGGGTATGTCAGCTTATGAAAAATTTGATGAATACACTGATATGTCAAATACGTTACACAGCTGTCTCACCATGATGATTTAGTCAACATATGCCAACATATCAAAAATGCCATGATCAGTAAGTTCTGTGGTCATCCAGAATGCGTCAATATGCGTTGGAGATGAGTTTGATATAAGTTACACATAGGTTCAAAGCAAGTTACTCATAGGTTAGAAGTAAGTTTTGGGTATGCTAGACATTATCTTGACATATTTCAACTTATGAGTAACTTACAAGAAATGTGTATCAACAATCACATAACTTACCTACAACTAATGGCCTGCGCATGTGGGACATATCAGCCAAATAATGCGTATGCACAAAATTTTTTGACGAGCACGCCATACTAAGACGTATACCAGCATGCTTCAACGTGCTCTTAACTTATAGAAAACTTATCCATAACTTATTAGACGTACACCAGTGTATTCAGAGTATTTTTTAATATGTTGGCATAACCAACTGAGCAAGAAAAACTAAGACTAAAACAACTGAGACTAAAAGAAGCCCCAGATAAAAAGAAAACAGACTTGATTCAAGAAAGCTAGATTTCAACTGATTCAACTAAAGTAGAGTTGAACCCAATCCTCTTAACCATATGTGAGTTGCACCAAAGAATATCTTGCAGGGTTGGAGTCAGCAAATTGTAAATGTATATATGTTTTTTTCTTCTTTTCAATTATAAATACACCGGCAGTTTGACATATCTTCAGTCTGTCATCTGATTTATTCTGTTATTGTATCTACAACCCCTGGCAAAAATTATGGAATCACCAGCCTCTGAGGATGTTCATTCAGTTGTTTAATTTTGTAGAAAAAAAGCAGATCACAGACATGACACAAAACTAAAGTCATTTCAAATGGCAACTTTCTCAGCTATCGTTTAGCTGGTTTCTGTCGATCACTGATGAAGCTGTAGTTAAACAAAGTGATCAGCTCTCATCGAGGCAGCGCTTCGTTTCATAGGAAGCAGCACAACAGAATGACAGCATGTCTTTTTCCTGGTTCTCTCCCTCAGCCCCAACCAGTCCCAGCAGAAGACTGCCCCTCCCTGAGCCTGGTTCTGCTGGAGGTTTCTTCCTGTTATAAGGGAGTTTTTCCTTCCCACTGTCGCCAAGTGCTTGCTCACAGGGGGTCGTTTTGACCATTGGGGTTTTTGCGTAATTATTGTATGGCCTTGCCTTACAATATAAAGCGCCTTGGGGCAACTGTTTGTTGTGATTTGGCGCTATATAAATAAAATTGATTGATTGATTGAACTTTCTGGCTATAAGAAACACTATAAGAAATCAAGAAAAAAAGATTGTGGCAGTCAGTAACGGTTACTTTTTTAGACCAAGCAGAGGAAAAAAATATGGAATCACTCAATTCTGAGGAAAAAATTATGGAATCACCCTGTAAATTTTCATCCCCAAAACTAACACCTGCATCATATCAGATCTGCTCATTAGTCTGCATCTAAAAAGGAGTGAACACACCTTGGAGAGCTGTTGCACCAAGCAGACTGACATGAATCATGGCTCCAACACGAGAGATGTCAATTGAAACAAAGGAGAGGATTATCAAACTCTTAAAAGAGAGTAAATCATCATGCAATGTTGCAAAAGATGTTGGTTATTCACAGTCAGCTGTGTCTAAACTCTGAACCAAATACAAACAACATGGGAAGGTTGTTAAAGGCAAACATACTGGTAGACCAAGGAAGACATCAAAGCATCAAGACAGAAAACTTAAAACAATATGTCTCAAAAATTGAAAAATGCACAACAAAACAAATGAGGAACGAATGGGAGGAAACTGGAGTCAACGTCTGTGACTGAACTGTAAGAAACCGCCTAAAGGAAATGGGATTTACATACAGAAAAGCTAAACGAAAGCCATCATTAACACCTAAACAGAAAAAAAACAAGGTTACAATGGGCTAAGGAAAAGCATTTGTGGACTGTGGATGACTGGATGAAAGTCATATTCAGTGATGAATCTCGAATCTGCACTGGGCAAGGTGATGATGCTGGAACTTTTTTTGGTGCCATTCCAATGAGATTTATAATGATGACTGCCTGAAGAGAACATGTAAATTTCCACAGTCATTGATGATATGGGGCTGCATGTCAGGTAAAGGCACTGGGGAGATGGCTGTCATTACATCATCAATAAATGCACAAGTTTACGTTGCTATTTTGGACAATTGAAAGGATGTTTGGGGATGTTTCAAGATGATAATGCATCTTACCATAGAGCAAAAACTGCGAAAACATTCCTTGTAAAAAGACACATAGGGTCAATGTCATGGCATAGGGTCAATGTCAACGAGTAGATCTGATTTGATGCAGGTGTTAGTTTGGGGGATGAAAATTTATAGGGTGATTCCATAATTTTTTCCTCAGAATTGAGTGATTCCATATTTTTTTCCTCTGCTTGGTCTAAAAAAGTAACCGTTACTGACTGCCACAATCTTTTTTTCTTGATTTCTTATAGTGTTTCTTAAAGCCAGAAAGTTGTCATTTGAAATGATCTGCTTTTTTTCTACAAAATTAAACAACTGAATGAACATCCTCCGAGGCCGGTGATTCCATAATTTTTGCCAGGGGTTGTATACAGCCCCCTTACTTGCTAACTACTCCTCCGAATCTGGCATTGATCAAAGCCACCTGTGGGTCTCTCACCAGTGGTGCTACACCTGTCTCAGAGTTGTTAACCTTGATTTGGGTGTTTTATTAACACAAATTATTGCAGACTGGGCTGTGAATTTCATGAAGGTTGACTTGGGTGCAGGTACTCAAAATTATAGGCTTTTTCCTGGTTCTCTCCCTCAGCCCCAACCAGTCCCAGCAGAAGACTGCCCCTCCCTGAGCCTGGTTCTGCTGGAGGTTTCTTCCTGTTAAAAGGGAGTTTTTCCTTCCCACTGTAGCCAAGTGCTTGCTCACAGGGGGTCGTTTTGACCGTTGGGGTTTTACATAATTATTGTATGGCCTTGCCTTACAATATAAAGCGCCTTGGGGCAACTGTTTGTTGTGATTTGGCGCTATATAAAAAAAAAAAAATTGATTGATTGATTGATTGTCTAATTTGCATATTATTTGCATCATATGATGTTGTAACAGATGCTGTAGGAAAAAAGAATAATGTCATGGGAGAGACAAAAAAGTGAGTAAAAACACTTTAATAATAACTACAAATAAACTTGATTCTTGGTTTGTTTATTTATTTTGTCATTAAAAAAATAAAATAACCTCTCAAGGCCAGGCTGCACAGCAAACAAATAAGTAGGCTGACCGAGTCCGATTGAGGTTTGCGATTCAATGATCAGATCACTGCAGCTGCAGTGATTTTGGTGAGAAACAAATGTTTTTTGTTTTAGATCCTGCTCTTAAACAGGGCAGGATCAGCCGTGGCGGCATCACATGTTCATGATTCATTTGCACTTTGAATGCGGAGGAGTGTAGATTTCCGTCCACCCTGTTCCCAGTGCTTTGCAGCTGCCGCAGAGCACACCGTGTACTGACCACGTGTGACTGCTTTGGGGCGGTGGGGAGAGCAGCGGGTGAGAACAAAGACTGTAGATCAATACGTGCTTTCACTTTTGAGTCATCAAACACCAGAAAAGTCTCTAATGATGCCAGGAAAAGTAGCTAGATTTGTCCCGAGTGACTTTTGAGAAAAAAGTCATCAAGAGGTTTTGGAAAGTCGCTAGATTTGGCGAGAATTTCACCAATTTGGCAAACCTGAACACACATGCACTAAATATGCACATGTCCTGTGCAGCTATATGTGTGTGTGAGCGCATGTAGTTGAGGATTATTTTTACATAACAGTCCCACTAATCCAACAAGATGACTTCATCATAAAGTTCTTGATCACGCAATTATTACTAGTTTATTTTTATCATTTTGTTGGTTTTTGAAAGGGGTTAGATGTGTCTTTTTCAGTGGAGCTCCAGACCTCAAACCTGTGACTCTGAATACAGCATTTTTCACTCTTGTCAGTTAGGAGCCTCAGATCATCAGCACTGTTCTGCTCCTGATCCCAGTCAAGGATGAGCGTGATCGTTAGCTCCAGAAGCAAAGTGAAAGGTGTCAGCTCAGTGCTTGTGATGGGGCCACGAGGAGTCAACTTCTTTGCTCAGCAAACCACTGAATTCATTCTAACTTCACTACTTTACCTGCCTTTGTGAAGATCCTCCAGCACTGTGCACAGACATGCATATTTCAGCTGTCCCCGATGATACTGCATCCCTTATAGGAACTCAGCCACAGTGACAGCCATATAACAGACACAGACAGATATTTCATGCACCACCACTGAAAATTGAAAAATAGTAGCCCCAGTACCTGTGGGCCTCACAGGAACTAAATTGCAATATGTCAAATTATTTGCATCTATTCCAGAACACACTGCTGCAACCAGCCTACTTTTCCACCAATTCTTGCAGCAGCACTGCTGAAGAAAGAACAATTGCTCCAACATTTCACCATTGTGGTAAATGTGCTGAAATCCAGCTGGAAATGATTTTCAACAGACTAGTTTTGTTGAGAGCGACGAGGAATCGAGGAAGATGAATATGCCAGAGGCTCTGACTCTTGGGGAGAGTTGGCATATTTAATGCCGGTATTTTCATGCATTTTTATTCAGAACCAGCTTCTCTTGTATTGCGTTGAAGGGCGACCACCCAGTCATATTAATCCACATGTAAATTTCAGTGTTGGTTCTCTTTCACAAGAACTACACAGGAATTTACAGTGGCTCCAAGAGGAGAGGGGTAGAGAACTGTTAAAATGCATGTTTGGACCTGATGTACAAAGGGGAATTTCAGTATGATTGTAATGTTTATGTTTGGGATGTCCCAATCCAGTTGCAGCCATTGCAGTTGGGCCTGATCAAGCCTTTTTTTTTAATTGATCCTGTTGAATTAAATATAGTCTTGAATCAGTCTGCATTCCATCTCGCTCTGCTTCATAAGCTTCGTGCTAACGGTGCTAACAGCCACCACTCTATTTGCACTTGCTTGAATTTCATCAGCATCATAGCAGTACATATTGTAAAAGCATATTTATGCTCTGCTTCACTTCAAATGCACACCAAATCTGTTTCTCAAGGATAGAGCATGTGATATGCTTCTCATCAGTCAATGAGGTAGCACTTTCCGCAAATTCTACACGCATGTAGACGGGGCGTGGGGGGGGGGTGGGGGGGGGGCATGCTTGCCCTTCATACAACAACAGCAACAACAACAATAGTGATAATATAATAATCATGGGGATGAATATATTTTTACTAATTAAAACAGTCTGTGACATTCAATCAATATTACCAGTGGTGGGCACAGCTAACCTAAAAGTTGGCTTCAATAAACACTAATCCCCTAACTGAAAAGTTAATTGTGATAACACTAAACCAATAAAACATTTAGCTGAAGCTACCACAAACTTTCATTTTAGAAATCTAACTTTTTTTGTTTTTTGTTTGGGTTTTTTGTTGTTGTTGTTGTTTGTTTTTTGTTTGTTTTTTTGCTTTGTTGTGTGTTTTTTTTTTGTTTGTTTGTTTGTTTTTTTGGAGAGAGGGGGCTAACGTGTATAAATAATTCATCTTGCATTAAGATGAAATAATGAAATGAACAAATGGAACTAAACAGTGGTTTCTGTTCAATATCCATTTTACTCAGTATAGCAGGTATTAACAAATAAGAAATGTTAAAATAAAAACACACCTTGAAATCATTACAGTAATCAAATTAATGCATATTCTGGCTTGACCAACTGCTCATTCGTCTTGTTGAGATGATGCTTGTTGCCGTCACTTAATGTGTTGATTTCCCTTATTGGATCAGTGTATAAGCTCTTACAGAAACAAACACTTATGATTCTAGGGTTTACAAACATTTTTTACAACTAAACTTTATTTTTTTTAGAATGTTAGCTGACTTGGACTGCACGGTGACTTAGTGGTTAGGACTATTGCCTCACAGCGAGAAGGTCATCTCATCGAATCCCACGTGTGGCCTTTCTGTGTGAAGTTTGCATGTTCTCCATGTTTGTGTGGTTCTCTCCGGGTGCTCCGGCTTCCTCCCACATCCAAAGACATGCGGGTTTGATGGATCGGCAACTTTAAATTGTCCGTAGGTGTGCGTGCGGGTGTAAATGGGTCATTTCATGATAGGTGGTCACCATTACACAAGCATGCATTATTGGCCAATAAAAACAGAACAGCCGTATGTGCAGCGAAAAAATATAAAATGATTGTCTCTATATATATATTGATTAAATAAATGTGATAACATAGTGGACATAATTATCTTGAAATTTTTCTTTTTTGAGTTTTTATCTGAAAAGTGGGACACCAAACCCCACCAAATTTGTGACACACAGCACCACAGCAAAATTGTTAAATTAACACTGACAGTGAACATATGGTCCCACTCTGACCAGAGTAGGACCATATGGTCCCACTCTGGTCAGAGTGGGACCATATGTACAGTTGTACATATGGTCCTACTGAAGCATATGTACTGGTGGACAAGTAAGGAGGGATTTCATCTATCATTGTGCTCGATCAGTGTTAGTTTTACACTGGTGATTTACTGTGTACATATTATTTTGGTAAAGATAAACAGAAATCACTTCAACTAATTTATCTGAATTGACTTCTGATTTGATAGCCATACAGTAAAATTAATTCCCCATATAGACCAGTGTCTTAATCACTCACACCTGCAGAGATCATGCCAAACATGTGGTGTTGAATGTAACCCATAGTGTCCCAGTCTGTTACATTTACATCCCATGTTCCTAAGCTGCTAATTTATTCAATAAATAAAACTCCAGTTGTGTTGTTTGAAAGCACCACTCTTGAGAGCCTTTAACGCACAAGGAGATCGACTTTAGTTGAACAATAAAGTAGCAGTCATCAATTATTCACTTTGTTTGTTTTGTTCTTGTGTCCTAATATAGCCACCAAAATTAGCACTCTGGGGCTTTTCCGCAAGCCCATCCAAAAAAAGCACAATAGTGGATTTTTTGTATTCCCCATGGTCCGTATATATGCATATCTTACAGTCTGTAGCACTACGCTAGGAAATTTAAAAATTGACCCTCATGTCACATATTGGTGACCCATTTTCACGAAATGACCCAAATGTGTTTGTCTATATGTGGCCCTGTGTCAGACTGGCGTCCTGTCCAGGCTGTACCCCGCCTCACGCCCTGTGACTGTTGAGATAGGCTCCTGCACCCCCGCAACCCAATCTTGGATAAGCGGTTCAAGATGAGTGTGTGTGAGTGTGTTTGCTGACTTAATGTTAGCAGAAATTTAGTGGAAGCTCATTGGTTTGGCTAATGATTTTTAAAGTTAGCTAATCTGCTAACAAAATGTTAGCTTTGCTAATAAGCAACCGAACTATTCCCACCATTGAACAGTGATCTAGTTTTACAGCAAACATGTGATGGAAGGTTTGGGTTGCGGTGATGGGAAGGCATCAGAAGGACGACAAAGCTCGTCCCTCAGAGCAGACCAGAGGAGGGAAAGCTCGCCGCCTGCTAATGAAGCCCAGAATTGCCTTTGATGAGTTGAAGGCTGCTGTGTCCATGTGCTCCAACGTTCTCCAGTCACAGTTAATCTCTTTCATGGTGAGTGACGTTTCTGCCAGAGACAGAGAAAGAGAGACAGATGAACAGTCTGACTTTTTCTGACATTTATTTGCGTTAGTGTTTGGCATAATAATCACTAATGGCCGTGTGATGGCTATCAAACGCGACCTCGCGAATAGCAAGGTCAAGTAAGGAGGGATTTCATCTATCATTGTGCTCAATCGTGTTGTGCTCAAAGCCTGGGCTTCATGTCTAATTAGCTATTAGATAACGTGATTGCAAACAGTGACAGTTGGGTCACAGACAGGTTGATGAAATGTTCAAGTAAGCATCAAGCGATTCGTGCTGCCTTTGTTAATATAAGAATGACAGATCGGAACAGGCATGAACAGCAAGACAAAGTTATCTGAAATGCTCCAAGGATCTTTTTGTGTGTTTTTGTTTGGCATGTTTAATTCACACACACTTCAGCTTAATGACAAAAGTCCTTGAACACTGTTTTGTGTTTTGAACAGTTCTTTAACACTTTTTTTGGGTTCCCATTATTATGACAAGTAGCTAAAAATCAACTTCTTGACACTTGATTACACTCTTCCTGGTGAAGAGAGAGCTGAGTAGGGGGGCAAAGCTCTCGATTTACCGATCGATCTACGTTCCGATCCTCACCTATGGTCATGAGATTTGGCTCATGACCGAAAGAACAAGATCGCGGGTACAAGCGGCCGAGATGAGTTTCCTCCGCAGGGTGGCTGGGCGCTCCCTTAGAGATAGGGTGAGGAGCTCGGTCACTCGGGAGGAGCTCGGAGTCGAGCCGCTGCTCCTCCATGTCGAAAGGAGTCAGTTGAGGTGGCTCGGACATCTTTTTCGGATGCCCCCTGGATGCCTCGCTGGAGAGGTGTTCCAGGCACAGCCCATTGGGAGGAGGCCCCGGGGAAGACCCAGGACACGCTGGAAGGATTACATCTCTCGGCTGGCTTGGGAACGCCTTGGGGTTCCCCCGGAGGAGCTGGGGGAGGTGTGTGTGGATCGGGAGGTCTGGGCGGCTTTGCTTGAGCTGCTGCCCCCGTGACCCGACTCCGGATAAAGCGGAAGAAAATGGATGGATGGATGGATGGATGGATGGATGGATGGATGGATGGATGGATGGATGGATGGATGGATGGATGGATGGATGGATGGATGGATGGATGGATGGATGGATGGATGGATGGATGGATGGATGGATGGATGGATGGATGGATGGATGGACGGACACTTGATTATGGTATGGTATGATGCAACAGAGTGAACGACTTCCAACAGTTATTAGTCATCCAGCTTCATGGTCAAGTTACACATAGAAGAATTTTCTTAGAAAGAAGTTATCAAATTTCAGTTACAGTTTGCCAGAAGGTCACGCCAACATCTGATCTGTTTTCTTGAGTGAAAATCATGTCCACCACTCCTCCATGAAGTGGTTACTGGTGGTGTAACAGACAGAAGTTGCATGCTACACAGTTTCTCCAATCACAGTCACAGAAGCCTATAACTCCTTCAGAGTTGTCTGGATATCTTGGTGGCTTCCCTCACTCATCTCTTTCTTTCAAGGTCACTCAGTCTATGAGAACTGCAATACTGTTTGTTGGATTTCTTAATGTTTCATTGAAATTAAATCCAAGACATGTTCGGGATTCCACCCCTTGGTTTTCTAAAGAAAATCAGTTGTAGGATGATTTGTATTAAATGAATCCATATATTTAATCTGTCCAATTACTTGGAAGCTCTTAAAATGCAGAGCAGGTAACTGAGTGAGATAGAAGTTGGGCTACTAATATGTAGACTTGGGCTTGATTTCCAGTCACAGTACTTGTCTATGTCCTAGGACAAAACATTTGATATACATTGTCCCAGTCCACGCAGCTATAAATGGGTACTGCCTTCACAAAGGAAGTAACTGTTAGGGTCTGGGCTTTGCCTTTCCTGTTCCTTGTGTGTCTTGGTTTTTCCCTCCCTAGTGTGTCATGGACTACGTTTACATGCCGTTAATATTCGGGTTAAGGTCAATATTCCGGTTTCTGAATCATTAGGAATAACCCATTTACATGCTTAAGCAGACAGTTACTCCTGTATACATGGTCACTCGTATCATTTGGAATATCCCCATCTAAACTGAGCCTGGTTCTGCTGGAGGTTTCTTCCTGTTAAAAGGGAGTTTTTCCTTCCCACTGTCACCAAGTGCTTGCTCACAGGGGGTCGTTTTGACCGTTGGGGTTTTTCTGTAATTACTGTATGGCTTTGCCTTACAATGTGAAGCGCCTTGGGGCAACTGTTTGTTGTGATTTGGTGCTATATAAATAAAATTGATTTGATTAAACAGCGACGCATGGACAACATCCAGACGCACGGAGAACGTCATGACGCAAATATGCGTCATTTCCGTTTCTTCTTCCTCTTTCTACCATCAATAAAAGACATTATATTCATGTCTTTCACGATACTAATGAAGTATTCCTCCTTGCTTCAAAAGTGTGGTGCTGTGCTGCAGTGTCTGGATTTCGCCATACTTGTTTACATCTGCTTCTGTGGTGTCCGTTGGGTTGCGTGTGCCGCATACAAGTAGATGCTGTACTCAAAAGACCAAGATTCCTTGCAGATAGGACATGCGCAGAACACAAAATAATGTTCCTTTCTATGTGGATATCCCGATGCGCGTTTATATGACCTGATATTCTGGTTAGAAAAGGAGTAACCCAGCGGTCATATTCGGGTTTTTAAAAACTGGAATATGAGCATATTCAGGTTTTTGTGGGTGTTTACATGGCCATGCGCTACCGGGTTATTGCTAAAGCCCCATTTACACATAGAGGGTAAGAGCTCCCGGAAGCGTCCCGGAAGAGTTTTTGGACGTCTTAAGGATCAAACGCCGTTGTTCCCGGCTTTACCGGGAATCATCGAAAAAATTATTCAACATGTCGAATAATTCCGGGAGCGCTCTCAGAGAATTTGCGTGACGACGGAGACAACGTGAACAACGGCGTTTGATACTTTTTAATCGCCATTTCATCCTGCCCCTTCCTGTAGTGCCGCAGTTTACACCTCCATAATTGGCGGTCCGCGTTGTATCCCAACGCATGTAACCAACGGCGTGTAAAACGCGATAGAGCCCACATCAGCGTCCTCAATGGCGTTTTAACCGGCGACAGACAAAGCGGCGGCGGTTAAAACGGTGTTCCAAACGGCCGATAGGCAGTGGTCAGTATAAAAACGCTAGCGCGCTGCATGCACTGGCGGCCAGCTCCAGATATTTTTGCAGAGAAGCTCCAGTATGCCTCCTAAAAGAAAATTGGCAGCGGCAAGGACTTACCAAGAGGTCTGGTTCAGAAGCAGAGGGGAGGCCTGTGGTGGAGACGGAGCAACACGTTGAGGAGGGGGAAAGGAAGGAGAAGAAAAGGCTGAGGATGATCTCCCTCCCCCTGCAGTGACAGAGGCATGCATTCCTGCTGCTTCAGCCTATTATACTCTGGGGGCGTTGCCTATATGCAAAAGATCCTGGAGTAACGCAGGATTTGCCTGGATAAAAACCTGCGGTACACAGGACATTATCGGCGGCAGCAGAACACCGCCATTCTCACGCGCATCTTAACCTGCAATTGTAAAGGATAGAACTGGGTATTAACCCCCGTTGCCTGACGTGTGCCAGATGCTACGGCGTCAAAACGCCGCTTCATTCAGCGGATTTAGCGTCTTTTTTTCCACGTATTTGCGGATAGTACGGCGGTCAAAATGCCGGTGAAATGCTCCGCCCCTTTCCACCACGAAAATAGCTGGAACTACCGCGAACTTCGGTCTACGTACTACCCGCCGACAAAACCGTCTATGTGTAAACGGGGCTTAATATTCCGGTTACGAAAGGGTTATTGGCTGCATGTAAACGTAGTCATTTTTGTCTTAGTCTGTCTCTGTGTTACTGGGCATGGACTCCCTCCTCCTGATCCTCTGCAGCTGCTGAGTCTGCTCACCTGCAACCGATCTGCAGTCAAGCCACTGCAGTATTTAACTGGGGCTCAGACATTGTGCTGTGGAGCTCCTTCAGTCTCCATTGTGGTGCTGACATCTAGGCCTAATCTCTGAGAGGATTTTTTTTCCTTCATGTTTTGTATTTTTGGTGTTTGGTGTTGTCTTCCTAAAACTACTGTTTACTCTGTGCTTCAAATCCGCCATGCCCGATTCACCAGAATTCTATTTGTCATCTGTCTTGCTTCAGTCTTCAGTTGCCTGTTTGGTTTACCCATATTCGACTCCTCTGACTGCCCTGCCCAGCTGTTCCTGTCCTCTTCTGTCGGACCACTACAGCCAAACCTGCCTACATCTCACCCCAATAAACTGTAAAAATTCTCTTTTTCCAGGTTGTTTACATTTTGGGTCCAATCTGTCAGTTCCTGCATCAACCATCACAGTAACCTGCATAGTTAGCCTTACCTTACCCTAGCTGCCCTTGTTGCTGTTCTCGCTGTCCCGCAAAGTCCAAACATGTGAAGTGCCAAGAAATATGAAGGTCATTTCCTCCCTTTATTTAAGATCATGGTCTTTCAGTTTGAGAGCATGATTCATTTCTCTGAGACTTTATCCACTTTAGCCCCCATTCATGACAATCACCTCTTTCTGCTACCTAGGTTTGACTCTGCACTCTCTTTGGCTTAAAAATGTATTTGTTATTGGCTGCTGTGTGTTGGTAGGGTTTTCTGATGCTGTGGGGCATATTTGAGAAATATAACATCCATCATTGTCATCTTTTCTGGTACTTCCAAGTACGCCATTTCACTGAACGTAATAATCCCAAATTTCCTAATATACCACAAAATCAGGGTGCAATGCAATTCTAACATGCCACCCAAAGTAAAGTGATTTATATCCCAAGTGTATAAAATTATCAACTCAATTACTGAGACCCAAGTTGTTAAACTCAAAGCACAGTGGGGGTGTTTGAGCATACCAGACCCACTTTGGAGTCAGGCCCTAATTAAGGTTAACAAAATCTCACTGTGTACAAAGGGAGCACATCTTCATAGTGTACAAATTGTTCCACTAATACTAAATACTTATAGACTCCACTGTACCTATACAAATACCTATTTCAAGTATCAAGAACTTGATTTTGATAGCACAATGAAAAATTAATTCACAAGTCTGATGGTATGGTAGAGATTTCTTAAGCTGTAAATTACAGTATGTGTTGGAAACTGGTCACCAGAAGATTAAAATATTGTAATTATATCTTTTGAGCTAAAACATGAAAGTGGCCTAGATTTTTCCTTTCAGTCAATGCTGACCTGGGCAATGTTTGACCACATAATTAGTAATCATGTGCCCAAAAGAGGCTCCAAGTGTGCTCTCATATCCACAGGCATCAATTTGCCTGAATGGCTTGTTGCATAAATTAAAAGACATCCAAATGTATCTTCAAATTACTGCACAGCTGGAAGAGCCCAAGCTAAGAAACCTACAATTTAACCTTTCATAGGGAAGTGAAATAATATAGATTCAGTGCAATCAGCATCAAAAGTTGAAAAATATTAATTTTGGATCATTTTATACTTCTTAACTTCCCTGCCGCTCTGACAAGAAAATGACTTTAAAAGAAAGGTGATAATAAAGTGAATGGAGTTTGTACTTTGTGTATGCTGTTGTTCTCGCATCTACTTATGCTTGAAAAATCCTACAACACTTATACTCAACAAAAATATAAACGCAACACTTTTGGTTTTGCTCCCATTTTGTATGAGATGAACTCAAAGATCTAAAACTTTTTCCACATACACAATATCACCATTTCCCTCAAATATTGTTCACAAACCAGTTGAAATCTGTAATAGTGAGCACTTCTCCTTTGCTGAGATAATCCATCCCACCTCACAGGTGTGCCATACCAAGATACTGATTAGACACAATGATTAGTGCACAGGTGTGCCTTAGACTGTCCACAATAAAAGGCCACTCTGAAAGGTGCAGTTTTGTTTTATTGGGGGGGGATACCAGTCAGTAACTGGTGTGACCACCATTTGCCTCATGCAGTGCAACACATCTCCTTTGCATCATCTGTGAAGAGAACACCTCTCCAACGTGCCAAACACCAGCGAATGTGAGCATTTGCCCACTCAAGTCGGTTACGACGATGAACTGGAGTCAGGTCGAGACCCCGATGAGGACGACAAGCATGCAGATGAGCTTCCCTGAGATGGTTTCTGACAGTTTGTGCAGAAATTCTTTGGTTATGCAAACCGATTGTTTCAGCAACTGTCCGAGTGGCTGGTCTCAGACGATCTTGGAGGTGAACATGCTGGATTTGGAGGTCCTGGGCTGGTGTGGTTACACGTGGTCTGCGGTTGTGAAGCTGGTTGGATGTACTGCCAAATTCTCTGAAATGCCTTTGGAGACGGCTTATGGTATAGACATGAACATTCAATACACGAGCAACAGCTCTGGTTATCATTCCTGCTGTCAGCATGCAAACTGCATGCTCCCTCAGATCTTGTGACATCTGTGGCATTGTGCTGTGTGATAAAACTGCACCTTTCAGAGTGGCCTTTTATTCTGGGCAGTCTAAGGCACACCTGTGCACTAATCATGGTGTCTAATCAGCATCTTGGTATGGCACACCTGTGAGGTGGGATGGATTATCTCAGCAAAGGAGAAGTGCTCACTATCACAGATTTAGACTGGTTTGTGAACAATATTTGAGGGAAATGGTGATATTGTGTATGTGGAAAAAGTTTTAGATCTTTGAGTTCATCTCATACAAAATGGGAGCAAAACCAAAAGTGTTGCGTTTATATTTTTCTCTCCCCCTGCCATCCCCTCATTACCCCATCCCCGTAGAGACAGTGCCTGCTCCCAGACCACCAATAACCAGCAAAATTCTATTTAAGCATAAAAATTCAAAAAGAAAAAATAATATAGCACCTTCAACTGCACCACAGACTAAAACAGTTAAATGTGGTCTATTAAACATTAGGTCTCTCTCTTCTAAGTCCCTGTTGGTAAATGATATAATAATTGATCAACATATTGATTTATTCTGCCTTACAGAAACCTGGTTACAGCAGGATGAATATGTTAGTTTAAATGAGTCAACACCCCCGAGTCACACTAACTGTCAGAATGCTCGTAGCACGGGCCAAGGCGGAGGATTAGCAGCAATCTTCCATTCCAGCTTATTAATTAATCAAAAACCCAGACAGAGCTTTAATTCATTTGAAAGCTTGTCTCTTAGTCTTGTCCATCCAAATTGGAAGTCCCAAAAACCAGTTTTATTTGTTATTACCTATCGTCCACCTGGTCGTTACTGTGAGTTTCTCTGTGAATTTTCAGACCTTTTGTCTGACTTAGTGCTTAGCTCAGATAAGATAATTATAGTGGGCGATTTTAACATCCACACAGATGCTGAGAATGACAGCCTCAACACTGCATTTAATCTATTATTAGACTCTATTGGCTTTGCTCAAAAAGTAAATGAGTCCACCCACCACTTTAATCATATCTTAGATCTTGTTCTGACTTATGGTATGGAAATAGAAGACTTAACAGTATTCCCTGAAAACTCCCTTCTGTCTGATCATTTCTTAATAACATTTACATTTACTCTGATGGACTACCCAGCAGTGGGGAATAAGTTTCATTACACTAGAAGTCTTTCAGAAAGCGCTGTAACTAGGTTTAAGGATATGATTCCTTCTTTATGTTCTCTAATGCCATATACCAACACAGTGCAGAGTAGCTACCTAAACTCTGTAAGTGAGATAGAGTATCTCGTCAATAGTTTTACATCCTCATTGAAGACAACTTTGGATGCTGTAGCTCCTCTGAAAAAGAGAGCTTTAAATCAGAAGTGCCTGACTCCGTGGTATAACTCACAAACTCGTAGCTTAAAGCAGATAACCCGTAAGTTGGAGAGGAAATGGCGTCTCACTAATTTAGAAGATCTTCACTTAGCCTGGAAAAAGAGTCTGTTGCTCTATAAAAAAGCCCTCCGTAAAGCTAGGACATCTTTCTACTCATCACTAATTGAAGAAAATAAGAACAACCCCAGGTTTCTTTTCAGCACTGTAGCCAGGCTGACAAAGAGTCAGAGCTCTATTGAGCTGAGTATTCCATTAACTTTAACTAGTAATGACTTCATGACTTTCTTTGCTAACAAAATTTTAACTATTAGAGAAAAAATTACTGCTAACCATCCCAAAGACGTATCGTTATCTTTGGCTGCTTTCAGTGATGCCGGTATTTGGTTAGACTCTTTCTCTCCGATTGTTCTGTCTGAGTTATTTTCATTAGTTACTTCATCCAAACCATCAACATGTTTATTAGACCCCATTCCTACCAGGCTGCTCAAGGAAGCCCTACCATTATTTAATGCTTCGATCTTAAATATGATCAATCTATCTTTGTTAGTTGGCTATGTACCACAGGCTTTTAAGGTGGCAGTAATTAAACCATTACTTAAAAAGCCATCACTTGACCCAGCTATCTTAGCTAATTATAGGCCAATCTCCAACCTTCCTTTTCTCTCAAAAATTCTTGAAAGGGTAGTTGTAAAACAGCTAACTGATCATCTGCAGAGGAATGGTCTATTTGAAGAGTTTCAGTCAGGTTTTAAAATTCATCATAGTACAGAAACAGCATTAGTGAAGGTTACAAATGATCTTCTTATGGCCTCGGACAGTGGACTCATCTCTGTGCTTGTTCTGTTAGACCTCAGTGCTGCTTTTGATACTGTTGACCATAAAATTTTATTACAGAGATTAGAGCATGCCATAGGTATTAAAGGCACTGCGCTGCGGTGGTTTGAATCATATTTGTCTAATAGATTACAATTTGTTCATGTAAATGGGGAATCTTCTTCACAGACTAAAGTTAATTATGGAGTTCCACAAGGTTCTGTGCTAGGACCAATTTTATTCACTTTATACATGCTTCCCTTAGGCAGTATTATTAGACGGTATTGCTTAAATTTTCATTGTTACGCAGATGATACCCAGCTTTATCTATCCATGAAGCCAGAGGACACACACCAATTAGCTAAACTGCAGGATTGTCTTACAGACATAAAGACATGGATGACCTCTAATTTCCTGCTTTTAAACTCAGATAAAACTGAAGTTATTGTACTTGGCCCCACAAATCTTAGAAACATGGTGTCTAACCAGATCCTTACTCTGGATGGCATTACCCTGACCTCTAGTAATACTGTGAGAAATCTTGGAGTCATTTTTGATCAGGATATGTCATTCAAAGCGCATATTAAACAAATATGTAGGACTGCTTTTTTGCATTTACGCAATATCTCTAAAATCAGAAAGGTCTTGTCTCAGAGTGATGCTGAAAAACTAATTCATGCATTTATTTCCTCTAGGCTGGACTATTGTAATTCATTATTATCAGGTTGTCCTAAAAGTTCCCTAAAAAGCCTTCAGTTAATTCAAAATGCTGCAGCTAGAGTACTGACGGGGACAAGAAGGAGAGAGCATATCTCACCCATATTGGCCTCTCTTCATTGGCTTCCTGTTAATTCTAGCATAGAATTTAAAATTCTTCTTTTTACTTATAAGGTTTTGAATAATCAGGTCCCATCTTATCTTAGGGACCTCATAGTACCATATCACCCCAATAGAGCGCTTCGCTTTCAGACTACAGGCTTAGTTGTAGTTCCTAGGGTTTGTAAGAGTAGAATGGGAGGCAGAGCCTTCAGCTTTCAGGCTCCTCTCCTGTGGAACCAGCTCCCAATTCAAATCAGGGAGACAGACACCCTCTCTACTTTTAAGATTAGGCTTAAAACTTTCCTTTTTGCTAAAGCTTATAGTTAGGGCTGGATCAGGACCATCCCTTAGTTATGCTGCTATAGACTTAGACTGCTGGGGGTTTCCCATGATGCACTGAGTGTTTCTTTCTCTTTTTGCTCTGTATGCACCAGTCTGCATTTAATCATTAGTGATTGATCTCTGCTCCCCTCCACAGCATGTCTTTTTCCTGGTTCTCTCCCTCAGCCCCAACCAGTCCCAGCAGAAGACTGCCCCTCCCTGAGCCTGGTTCTGCTGGAGGTTTCTTCCTGTTAAAAGGGAGTTTTTCCCTTCCTACTGTCGCCAAGTGCTTGCTCACAGGGGGTCATTTTGACCGTTGGGGTTTTTACGTAATTATTGTATGGCCTTGCCTTACAATATAAAGCGCCTTGGGGCAACTGTTTGTTGTGATTTGGCGCTATATAAATAAAATTGATTGACTGAAATGAGCTCGGGCCCAGAGAAGGCAGCAACGTTTCTGGATGTTGTTGATGCATGGCTTTCACTTTGCATGGTAGAGTTTTAACTTGCCCTTGTAGATGTAGCGACGAACTGTGTTAATTGACAATGGTTTTCTGAAGTGTACCTGCAGCCAAAATCTTTACATAGTTGGATCTTAGGAATGCGTATCACCTGGTTCGGGTCCGGAAGGGAGACGAGTGGAAGACGGCATTTAACACCCCATTAGGTCATTTTGAGTAGCTGGTCATGCCGTTCGGCCTCACTAACGCCCCCGCGACGTTCCAAGCTTTGGTTAATGACGTCTTGCGGGACTTCCTGCACCGATTCGTCTTCGTATAGCTGGACGATATACTCATCTTTTCTCTGGACCCTGAGACTCATGTCCAGCATGTACGTCAGGTCCTGCAGCGGTTGTTGGAGAACCGGCTGTTTGTGAAGGGTGAGAAGTGCGAGTTCCACCGCACTTCTTTGTCCTTCCTGGGGTTTATCATCTCCTCCAACTCCGTCGCCCCTGATCCGGCCAAGGTTGCGGCGGTGAGAGATTGGCCCCAACCAACAAGCCGTAGGAAGCTGCAACAGTTCCTCGGCTTTGCTAATTTCTACAGGAAGTTCATTAAGGGCTACAGTCAGGTAGTTAGCCCCCTGACAGCCCTGACCTCTCCAAAAGTCCCCTTCACCTGGTCGTATCGGTGCGAAGCCGCGTTCAAGGAGTTGAAACGACGGTTCTCGACTGCACCAGTTCTGGTGCAGCCCGACCCTAGCCGCCAGTTTGTGGTTGAAGTGGATGCCTCTGACTCAGGGATAGGAGCCATGCTATCCGTCCGGGAGGCCCTGGCACGGAGCCCGGATCCCGGAACTGGGCCGAAGAACCGACTTTACGTCCCACCAGAGGCCAGAGCTGCAGTCTTGGATTCCTGTCACGGTTCCAAGCTCTCCTGTCATCCAGGGGTGCGAAGGATGGTGGCAGTTGTCCGGCAGCACTTCTGGTGGGCGTCTATGGAGGCCGACGTCCAGGAGTATATCCAGGCCTGCACCACCTGTCCCAGGGCAAGGCAGACCACAAAAGGTCCCAAGGACTTCTCCAGCCGCTTCCTGTGCCTCATCGCCCCTGGTCCCATATCAGCCTGGATTTCGTCACGGGCTTCCCGCCGTCCCAGGGCAACACCACCATCCTCACGATAGTGGACTGATTCTCCAAGGCGGACCGCTTCTATGCCCTCCCGAAGCTCCCAACGGCCCAGGAGACAGCAGACCTCCTGTTCCACCACGTCGTCCGTCTGCATGGGATACCAACTGACGTAGTCTCGGATCGTGGTCCCCAGTTTTCCTCTCAAGTCTGGAGGAGTTTCTGCAGAGAACTGGGGGCCACTGTGAGCCTCTTGTCCGGGTACCACCCACAGACGAACGGACAGGCAGAACGGGCCAACCAAGTGTTGGAACAGACCCTCCGCTGTGTGACATCCGCGCACCCGACGGCCTGGAGTACCCATCTGGCCTGGATCGAGTATGCACATAACAGCCAGGTGTCTTCTGCCACCGGCCTCTCCCCATTTGAGGTGTGTCTAGGGTACCAGCCCCCATTGTTTCCCGTGGTGGAGGGAGAGGTCAGTGTGCCTTCGGTCCAGGCCCACCTGCGGAGGTGCCGTCGGGTGTGGCGTACCGCCCGTTCTGCCTTGTTAAAGGCCCGGACGAGGGCTAAGGCCCATGCAGACCACCGGCGGTCCCCGGCCCCTGCATACCAGCCTGGGCAGGAGGTGTGGTTATCAACGAAGAACATCCCCCTCCAAGTGGACTCCCCTAAGTTGAAGGACAGGTTCATCGGACCATTCAAAATCCTCAAGATCCTCAGCCCTGCCGCAGTGAAGCTCCAACTCCCAGCTTCACTGTGGATCCATCCTGTTTTCCATGTGTCCAGAATGAAACCACACCACACCTCACCCCTCTGTGCTGCCGGTCCAGCGCCGCCTCCTGTCCGGATCATTGACGGGGAGCCGGCTTGGACAGTGCGCCGGCTCCTGGACGTCCGTCGAATGGGCCTGGGGTTCCAGTATTTGGTGGACTGGGAGGGGTATGGCCCCGACGAATGCTCCTGGGTGAAGTGGGGCTTCATCCTGGACCCGGGCCTCCTGGCCGATTTCTACCGCCGACACCCGGATAAACCAGGAGGCGCCCATTGAGGGGGGGGGGTCGTGTTGTGTGGGCCGCCAGAAGAGGAGATACTGCTGGCCCACCACCAGAGGGCGCCCTGCCTGAAGTGCGGGCTTCAGGCACGAGAGGGTGCTGCCGCTACGGACACAGCTGGGGGTGACAGCTGTCATGAGATAATGAGTGACAGCTGTCACCCATCTACACTTCATCATACTACTCCATAAAACCCGGACGTCATCTCCACCTCGTTGCTGAGATATCATCTACCTGTGAAGGTAATATCCTCAGCCAGAAGCTAATTGTGTCTTAGTCTGAATTCATTTTGCAGCTGCTTTCCTGTGGAGTGCCTTATCAGTGAGGTTGGTGTAATCAGCAACGGCTTCGCTTCACACCCCAGCCAGATAAGTGTTGAGACAGGAGCTGCACGAGTATGTGTGAGAGGTGGAGGTGGAATCTCCACCATTGTTGTTACTGGGTGTACACACACCCACTTCTTATTGTTTCTGCTCCTCACCAGCAGTACCAGATCCGACATTCGGAGACGGTGGCCACCTGGGGACTCGGGACTTGGCGGCTCCAGTATTCTCCAGGTTCGGTGGCGGAGGAAATCGTGTGGTTCCGGTTCTTCTCAGGACAGACGTCTTCTATCCTCGAGCCTGCCCACACGTCACCATTGTGGATTGACTGTTTGCAAAATTCTGTATTCCTCTGTATTGTGGTTGTGCTCATTCACAACATTAAAGTGTTCATATTCGACTCTTTCATTGTCCGTTCATTTACGCCCCCTGTTGTGGGTCCGTGTCACTACACTTTCCCAACAATTTGAGAGTGTAATGTAGGATGGTATCCTTTATCAACTGATGAAATTTGATCTGGATCTGTTCCAGTGTGGTGGTCTAATCTGTCCCCTTGCCTTCACTGCGCATGCGTCATTTCAGAGTGCTGGCCTATTCAAAGATGTCAGTCTGTCAAACCGACAGAGGTCTTCAGTTTGGGTCTCATTAACATCAGATCACTGTCCTCAAAATCCCTGTTGATCAACGATCTAATTATGGATCATCACTTGGACATGATTGGGTTATGTGAAACCTGGCTCAAACCCACAGCTGTTCTTCCTCTGAATGAGGCCTGCCCACCAGGGTACACATTTGGTCACATGTCTCATGGTGCAAAGCAAGGCAGGGGTGTTGCTTTTATTTATAAATCCAGGTTTACCTTCTTGACTGTTGGGGGTCATAAATATAATTCATTTGAGCATCTGACTCTCTGCTCTGCTCATGATGCTACATATTGTCAGGGTCAGAAGTATGTAAATCAGTCATGTTATTTTGTCACTATTTATAGGCCTCCTGGCCCATACTCTGAATTCTTAGATGAATTTGGTGCTTTCATCTCTAGCCTGTCAGCTAGTGCAGACAACATTTTGATTATTGGTGACTTTAATATTCATATAAATAAGCCCTCTGATCCCCTTTGCAAGTCATTTATGGAACTTGTGGATGCGTTTGGATTCCAGCAATGTATTCAGGATTCAACGCACATTAGTGGAAATACCCTTGATTTGGTACTCACACGTGGCCTTGCTGTCACAAACATTGACATTTTGCATCTTGCCTCGGTGGTCTCTGACCACTCATTTATTAGGTGTGCATTTATGTTGCCACGTTTAGTGGACCGAAAGCCTTGTCTATCTCTGCGGCGACGCATTAATCCCTCAACTATGACTGAACTCGAAGCCAGACTGCCTGAAATTTTGGCTTCAGGGTTGGAGAATATTCAATCAGTGGATAGACTTGCAGATGGCTTGAATTCAGTGCTCAAGAATACACTGGATAAGGTTGCGCCTTCTCTTTTTAGGCCACGCCTTCCCAAGGCAGAGTCGCCTTGGTTCAATGGTTACTTGCGTGACCTTAGGCAGAAGGCTCGAGGTTTGAAACAGAAATGGCGTAGTTCTAAATTAGAGGTGTTCCACCTTGCATGGCGTGATGCTGTCTTAGATTATAAGCAGGCACTACTGGCTACAAAGCGGACCTATTATTCCGATTTGATCAATAAAAACAAGCATAACTCAAAGTTTTTGTTTGAAACTGTAGCATTTCTCATTCATGGACAGCCACCTGTTATTCACTTTCCCTTTTCAGCACAGGACTTTTTGGACTATTTCGAGAAGAAAATTGAGGATATTAGGTTGAGCATATCTCAGCAGGCCTTGGTCCAACCACTGCATACTGCTATGGAGGTGGATGCACCCACTGAGATACCCAGATTTACAGATTTTGATGGTATCTCGCTAGGCACGCTGACAAAGCTCATGACGTCTACTAAAAGCACAACCTGTTTACTTGATCCTATACCAACAAAACTGTTTAAGGACCTGTGGCCCATTCTTGGACCAATTGTGCTGGAATTTATAAATCTCTCATTAACTTCTGGATCTGTTCCTAAATGTTTCAAGTCTGCAGTGATTAAACCATTACTTAAGAAATCCAATCTCGACCCTAGTGTATTGAAGAATTATAGACCGATATCAAATCTATCATTTTGTTCCAAAATCCTGGAAAAAGTGGTTTCACAACACCTCATGGACTACCTCACTGAGAATAATCTTTTTGAACCACTGCAGTCTGCTTTTAGAAAATATCACTCCACAGAGACAGCACTTACTAAAGTAGTGAATGACCTTTTGCGAGCAATGGACTCAGATACCACTACAGTCTTGGTGCTGCTGGATCTTAGTGCTGCGTTTGATACTGTGGATCAACATATTTTACTCAGTAGGCTAAAGAATCACTTTGGGATTACTGGAACTGCTCTTGCATGGTTAACATCATACCTGTCCAGTCGTTCTCACTGTGTATTGTATAATGGCACCTCCTCTGAAGTTTGGGGTTCCGCAGGGATCCATTTTAGGCCCACTGCTTTTTTCCCTTTATGTAGCACCCCTTGGGAATATACTGCGGCGCTTTGGGATTCCCTTTCATTGCTATGCTGATGACACTCAATTGTACATGCCAATAACTGCTGGTAATCTCATTCACATAAAATCTTTGGAAGATTGCCTTGCATCAGTAAGAAGTTGGATGTCTAGTAACTTCCTACTTTTAAATTCTGATAAGACTGAAGTTATGGTTCTTGGTCCAGCGAGGTATCGGCATCAATTTGATCAGCAAACACTTAGCTTAGGTTCGTGTGTTATACATCATACAGATAAAGTGAGGAACCTTAGAGTAATTTTTGATCCTACATTGTCCTTTGATCTCCACATTAGAGACATTACGAGGACTGCTTTCTGTTCCTGCAAGATCAGATTTTAAAGTACTGTTATTAGTTTATAAAATTGTTCATGGACTTGCACCTCCCTATCTGGCTGACCTGGTAAGCCCCTATGTACCAGCTCGGGCCCTGCGTTCTCAGGGTGCAGGACTTCTGTGTGTTCCCAGGCTGAATAAAAAGTCTGCCGGTCACAGAGCTTCCTCCTACCATGCCCCAGCTCTGTGGAACCATCTCCCAGCACACATTCGGCAGTCGGATACTGTGGAGACTTTTAAGTCATGTTTAAAGACTCATTTGTTTTCCCTGTTTTATCATTAGTGTTATGACGTGTTTTTATTCTTGTATTCTTTTATGGTTGTCTTTCTTTTATGGTCGTCTTTTTATTGTGTTTTAAATTTTTTATAGTTTTTTTATGTTGTGTGAACCGCCTTGAGACAATTTCATCGTGAATTGGTGCTATATAAATTAATAAATTAGAATTTTGAATTTTGCTGGCAGCGATTGACCGATTATTGCCTCATTTCTGCTTTAAACTGCACTCCAGTCATCATCTATCTCAGCAACAGATCGTTGAAGCTTTTGTATATCATTTCCCCAAAAATTCATCAGAATTCTGATCAGACGGAAGGACTGATCAGACCATGACACCGGCTTACAGATTTTGTGGCCACTGGACATTATTATATGTGGCACGTGCAAGTCATACCGGCAGGCTTTACCATGCCAGATCCATCTTGAGGTTCCCTTGTATGCACTCAGATCATTTCGGATCCTGTTTTGCCGCAATCAGAATATGTAAATTGCAGTCAGATGGTCCTCAGATTGCAGTGGGATAGGTGTCCCATCTCAACAGAACCTGGAGAGGTTTGAACATGTGCATCACACTTGGGGCCGCCGGCCGATTTTGACCAACTGTGTGGACTCTCGGAGATGGCTGTCAGAATGTTTTGGAACTGAAACCTGTCACTTTTCTGATGTGCGCCGATTTGTCATGAAGACGCCATTCTGCGTAATTCTGGCTATGTGTGATGAGAGTATGAGGTGTAGACTGGCACTCACTATCGCCTGAGAAAGTCTGATCTGGATTATGGATTTTGTGCAAATTGAATTGGAGTTTAAGTATCTCGGGGTCTTGTTCACGAGTGAGGGACGGATGGAGCGTGAGATTGATAGACGGATCGGTGCAGCATCTGCAGTCAGTGATGCCAGTAACGCGTAACGCGTTACTCTAATCTGACCACTTTTTTAGTAACGAGTAATCTAACGCGTTAATCTTTCCAAATCAGATTAAAGTTACTTCTCCATTTCACTGTGCGTTACTATTATTTTTCATTGTGGGTCGATAGCAGCATTAAACTTGGAACGTGGGCAGGAGGTCGGGGTTCGACTGAACTGAACTTTAAGTGAGCTGTGAGCTTTTCATCCATGGTTTTTTGCAGCTGCTCGACTCGTCCTCACCTCTTAAAGCGCGGTGATCAGCACACCTGCACTGAACTTTACAAAGACATTTTTATACTTTTTTTCCTCCTTTTTTAGAATTCTGAGCTGAGCTGAACACTATTTTCCACTCAAATGCACCTAAACTCTCTTTCTGAGGACCACATGATGTGAAAACGCAATAAAACTTTCTTACCTGTAAATCTGGTCCTGTTTTCTGCATAAATAAATGTTATCCATTCTTTGTGCTCAAACACCAAAGCAGGGGCGAATCCAGATGGAATGGGGACGTGGGGCAAGGATGTGCCCCCCTCCCCCACAACACCCCGAGATTAAAGGTCCAGTTTTGAAGCCGTTTTTTACTACAACTACTAATATTGCTTAAAATAATAATAATTTCGACACGTAAAATGTTTAGAGAGAATTTAAATGTTGAATTTAATAGTTACATTTATAAACAATGTAGGTTCAAAATTGCAAGTTTTACTGTTACAGTGCTAACAGTTAAATATGAGGTCAATTAAGAGGTCTTTATTTTACTTTTTATAAAACAAGTATTTATTTTCATTGAAGTCAAGAAAGGGTGACTATAAAGTGAGTTTTGGCAAAACAGGTATCACTGTAAAACCCAGACAGAGCTTTAATTCATTTGAAAGCTTGACTCTTAGGCTTGTCCATCCAAATTGGAAGTCCCAAAAACCAGTTTTATTTGTTATTATCTATCGTCCACCTGGTCGTTACTGTGAGTCTCTCTGTGAATTTTCAGAACTTTTGTCTGACTTAGTGCTTAGCTCAGATAAGATAATTATAGTGGCCGATTTTAACATCCACACAGATGCTGAGAATGACAGCCTCAACACTGCATTTAATCTATTATTAGACTCAATTGGCTTTGCTCAAAATGTAAATGAGTCCAGCCACCACTTTAATCATATCTTAGATCTTGTTCTGACTTATGGTATGGAAATTGAAGACTTAACAGTATTCCCTGAAAACTCCCTTCTGTCTGATCATTTCTTAATAACATTTACATTTACTCTGATGGACTACCCAGCAGTGGGGAATAAGTTTCATTACACTAGAAGTCTTTCAGAAAGCGCTGTAACTAGGTTTAAGGATATGTTTCCTTCTTTATGTTCTCTAATGCCATATACCAACACAGTGCAGAGTAGCTACCTAAACTCTGTAAGTGAGATAGAGTATCTCGTCAATAGTTTTACATCCTCATTGAAGACAACTTTGGATGCTGTAGCTCCTCTGAAAAAGAGAGCTTTAAATCAGAAGTGCCTGACTCCGTGGTATAAGTCACAAACTTGCAGCTTAAAGCAGATAACCTGTAAGTTGGAGAGGAAATGGCATCTCACTAATTTAGAAGATCTTCACTTAGCCTGGAAAAAGAGTCTGTTGCTCTATAAAAAAGCCCTCCGTAAAGCTAGGACATCTTACTACTCATCACTAATTGAAGAAAATAAGAACAACCCCAGGTTTCTTTTCAGCACTGTAGCCAGGCTGACAAAGAGTCAGAGCTCTATTGAGCCGAGTATTCCTTTAACTTTAACTAGTAATGACTTCATGACTTTCTTTGCTAATAAAATTTTAACTATTAGAGAAAAAATTACTCATAACCATCCCAAAGACGTATCATTATCTTTGGCTGCTTTCAGTGATGCCGGTATTGTTGGAAAGGTGTCGTAGCACGGACCCACAACAGGGGGCGCAAATGAACAGACAATGAGTAAGCCAAAAAGTAACAATTTAATGTTGTGATAATACACAACTAAATTTACAGAAATTTGCACAGTCAATTAACACCAGGTGACGTGTGGGCAGGCTCGAAGATAGAAGACCCCCGACGAGAGAGAAGCCGCGTCCCACACGGCTTCCACCACCAACGGCCTGAAGAACACCGGAGCCGCCAAGTCCCGAGTACCCAGGTGGCCTCTGTCTTCGGCTGTCGACCCTGGTACTGCTGGCAGAAAGCAGAGATAAGATGTATGAGTGTGAGTCCGCACACTCAGTAATCCACAGTCCATACACAGTTAGGAGGGAGCACCTCCACCTCCAATCACACACTCGTGCAGCTCCTGGTTTAACCACTTATCTGGGTTGGGGTGTGAGGCGAAGCCGTCGCTGTCACACCAAACGCTAATTCCTCAGACAAGGCAACACTCCAGGAAAACGGCTGCAAACAGAAGTTCAGGTTATACACACAAAGTGTCAGTCAGCAGAGAAATTACCCTTTCAATAGTAGTCGATTTCTCGGCGAGGAGGTGGAGTTGCAGTCCGGCTTTTATGATGGTGATGATGACGATGAACGAGTGACAGCTGGTGCAGGGGATGAATGACAGCTGTCACTTCTTCTGGATCTGGCGCCCTCTTGTGCTTGGAGCCCGCACTCCAAGCAGGGCGCCCTCTGGTGGTGGTGGGCCAGCAGTACCTCCTCTTCAGCGGCCCACATAACAGGTATTTGGTTAGACTCTTTCTCTCAGATTGTTCTGTCTGAGTTATTTTCATTAGTTACTTCATCCAAACCATCAACATGTCTATTGGACCCCATTCCTACCAGGCTGCTCAAGGAAGCCCTACCATTATTTAATGCTTCGATCTTAAATATGATCAATCTATCTTTATTAGTTGGCTATGTACCACAGGCTTTTAAGGTGGCAGTAATTAAACCATTACTTAAAAAGCCATCACTTGACCCAGCTATCTTAGCTAATTATAGGCCAATCTCCAACCTTCCTTTTCTCTCAAAAATTCTTGAAAGGGTAGTTGTAAAACAGCTAACTGATCATCTGCAGAGGAATGGTCTATTTGAAGAGTTTCAGTCAGGTTTTAGAATTCATCATAGTACAGAAACAGCATTAGTGAAGGTTACAAATTATCTTCTTATGGCCTTAGACAGTGGACTCATCTCTGTGCTTGTTCTGTTAGACCTCAGTGCTGCTTTTGATACTGTTGACCATAAAATTTTATTACAGAGATTAGAGCATGCCATAGGTATTAAAGGCACTGCGCTGCGGTGGTTTGAATCATATATATCTAATAGATTACAATTTGTTCATGTAAATGGGGAATCTTCTTCACAGACTAAGGTTAATTATGGAGTTCCACAAGGTTCTGTGCTAGGACCAATTTTATTCACTTTATACATGCTTCCCTTAGGCAGTATTATTAGACGGCATTGCTTAAATTTTCATTGTTACGCAGATGATACCCAGCTTTATCTATCCATGAAGCCAGAGGACACACACCAATTAGCTAAACTGCAGGATTGTCTTACAGACATAAAGACATGGATGACCTCTAATTTCCTGCTTTTAAACTCAGATAAAACTGAAGTTATTGTACTTGGCCCCACAAATCTTAGAAACATGGTGTCTAACCAGATCCTTACTCTGGATGACATTACCCTGACCTCTAGTAATACTGTGAGAAATCTTGGAGTCATTTTTGATCAGGATATGTCATTCAAAGCGCATATTAAATAAATACGTAAGACTGCTTTTTTGCATTTACGCAATATCTCTAAAATTAGAAAGGTCTTGTCTCAGAGTGATGCTGAAAAACTAATTCATGCATTTATTTCCTCTAGGCTGGACTATTGTAATTCATTATTATCAGGTTGTCCTAAAAGTTCCCTGAAAAGCCTTCAGTTAATTCAAAATGCTGCAGCTAGAGTACTGATGGGGACTAGAAGGAGAGAGCATATCTCACCCATATTGGCCTCTCTTCATTGGCTTCCTGTTAATTCTAGAATAGAATTTAAAATTCTTCTTCTTACTTATAAGGTTTTGAATAATCAGGTCCCTTCTTATCTTAGGGACCTCATAGTACCATATCACCCCAATAGAGCGCTTCGCTCTCAGACTGCAGGCTTACTTGTAGTTCCTAGGGTTTGTAAGAGTAGAATGGGAGGCAGAGCCTTCAGCTTTCAGGCTCCTCTCCTGTGGAACCAGCTCCCAATTCGGATCAGGGAGACAGACACCCTCTCTACTTTTAAGATTAGGCTTAAAACTTTCCTTTTTGCTAAAGCTTATAGTTAGGGCTGGATCAGGTGACCCTGAACCATCCCTCAGTTATGCTGCTATAGACTTAGACTGCTGGGGTTTCCCATAATGCACTGAGTGTTTCTTTCTCTTTTTGCTGACATGATTTTTTTCGCTCCACTGAGGAAGTACACAGTCTTTATTTTTTTGGTAGTACACGCATGCACAATCGCCATCCCGCTTATATGAGTGTGCACTGTGCACCATGCACATGCTCACATAAGCTGGATGGTGCTTAGCTTTAAAACAAACATGCAGAAGTTTGTTTTGCTGACGGATGAAAATTTGATGCACGGCATGGCAGACTTCATCATCAGAATTATTTTTGGGCTCCTATTTAAAGTTTTTGTTGGATTGTTGATGTCAAAGCAGCAGTGATGCATCAAAACTGGATTAATTTCTGGATTAATTTCTGATGTGATTGTTTTTTTTTTTTTTGCTGCACTGACAAGGTACCAAAATTTAAGTCCCTTTTCTGTTGTTTGTAAATGAATAGAATATAAAATGACAAGGATGTATTTTAACCATATATAAAACAAATAATGAATGTTTTTGCATTCTTTCAATGGAATGAATATTTAATTTGGTGAATTAGGCTTAAAACTTTCCTTTTTGCTAAAGCTTATAGTTAGGGCTGGATCAGGTGACCCTGAACCATCCCTTAGTTATGCTGCTATAGACTTAGACTGCTGGGGGGTTCCCATGATGCACTGAGTGTTTCTTTCTCTTTTTGCTCTGTATGCACCACTCTGCATTTAATCATTAGTGATTGATCTCTGCTCCCCTCCACAGCATGTCTTTTTCCTGGTTCTCTCCCTCAGCCCAACCAGTCCCAGCAGAAGACTGCCCCTCCTGAGCCTGGTTTCTGCTGGAGGTTTCTTCCTGTTAAAAGGGAGTTTTTCCTTCCCACTGTCGCCAAGTGCTTGCTCACAGGGGGTCGTTTTGACCTTTGGGGTTTTTACATAATTATTGTATGGCCTTGCCTTACAATATAAAGCGCCTTGGGGCAACTGTTTGTTGTGATTTGGCGCTATATAAAAAAAATTGAATTGAATTGAACTGTCATGTTGAGGTGGCAGGGGGTTGTTGTCGGCAGCTAGGAAAAGTAACTAAAAAAGTAACTAGTAATCTAACTTAGTTACTTTTACAATTGAGTAATCAGTAACGTAACTAAGTTACTTTTTCAAGGAGTAATCAGTAATCAGTAATTGGATTACTTTTTCAAAGTAACTGTGGCAACACTGTCTGCAGTGATGCCATCGCTGTATCGGACCGTCGTAGTGAAGAGAGAGCTGAGTAGGGGGGCAAAGCTCTCGATTTACCGATCGATCTATGTTCCGATCCTCACCTATCGTCATGAGATTTGGCTCATGACTGAAAGAACGAGATCGTGAGTACAAGCGGCCGAGATGAGTTTCCTCCGCAGGGTGGCTGGGCGCTCCCTTAGAGATAGGGTGAGGAGCTCGGTCACTCAGGAGGAGCTCGGAGTTGTTTGACCTCTGTAATTGCAAACAAAGGCTACTGTACTAAATATTAACACTGATTTTCACAGGTCTTCAAATACTTATTTGCCGCAGTAACATACAAATAAATTATTAAAAAATCATACACTGTGATTTCCGGATTTTTTTTTTTTTAGATTATGTCTCTCACAGTGGACATGCACCTAAGATGAAAATTTCAGACCCCTCCATGATTTCTAAGTGGGAGAACTTGCAAAACCGCAGGGTGTTCAAATACTTATTTTCCTCACTGTATATATATATATATATATAAGTCCCTTCGGCTGTTCCCTTGTTTGCACTTGGGGTCGCCACATCAAATCCAAAGTGGATCTGCATGTTGAATTGGCACAAGTTTTACACCGGATGCCCTTCCTGACGCAACTCCACATTACATGGAGAAATGTGGCAGGGGTGGGATTTGTATATATATATATTTGGGTGTGTGGCACGGAGTGATTGCGAGAGTGTATGAGTGATGCAGGGGTTTCGGTGTGCGGACTGAAGAGTGGAGACTTGGAAGTGGAGGACACACTTCAATGGAGAGGACGCGCTTCAACGGAGCAAGAGTGTGCTTCAACGGGGAAAGCTCCATCAAGGAGAGAACGTTTTCACTCTCTCAGACTGAGCTGAGTGAGAGTAGTTTCAACTCTGCAGAGCGAACGCTTACCCCAGACACGAATTCGGCAGTGGTTGCCACACTGTTGGTGGGCAAAGAGACGGAGGAGACGCTGAGTCACTGAGACTGAGAGCAGGTAGGAACACCGGGAGAGCCCGACGACCTTGAGCGGGGAGATGGACGCATTCCGGGTTGCTGGAGGTGCCACTGAGATGGGTGCAGGAGAGATACAGCATATTTCAAGGTGTCAACCAGGTAGCCTGATTCCATGCGCTGGCTGTGGCTGTGTTTTACAATCTACACAGTAATGGCATGTGTTCTGTGCCAAGGTTTGCTGCAACACCGAGGTTCGTCATAACATGTCCACATATTGCATGGTGACCGGAGAGGTTTCAATGCACTCAAAGTGAACAATTGGATTCCATACTGCAGGACGGGAACTGGCCTGCGTGGCAAGTTATTTTTTTCAGAAGTTCCTCTTGTCTGGACGGCATGAGTACAAGGCTGGACTGTGTGAATGTGTGTGATTGTCTTCAGCTGCTGAATGTAATTATTAAAGTAAAAACTTGGTTACTTTTGAGATTTAGTACACAGAAAAGTAACTATTAGTTACTTTGCTGATTACTAGATTACTAGTTACCTTATGAGTTACATTACTTATTAGTTGCAAGTTTTTGGCAGCTTCTAATAAAGTAATTGCATAAAGCTGCTAATGAAGTAAATGCATAAAGTAACTGTATAAAACAACAAAAAAGTAACTTTTCAAAGTTACTTTGACAACACTGGTGTTGGTGCATAGCCATTTTCATATCTCTCCAGAGATGTTCAGTCAGATTCAGGTCTGGGCTCTGGCTGCACCACTCAAGGACATTCATTTAGTTGTCCTGAAGTCACTCCTTTGATATCTTGGCTGTGTGCTTGGGGTCATTGTCCTGCTGAAAGATGAACCGTCGCCCCAGTCTGAGGTCAAGAGCGCTCTGGAGCAGGTTTTTGTCCAGGATGTCTCTGTACATTGCTGCATTCATCTTTCCCTCAATCCTGACTTTTCTTCCAGTTCCTGCCACTGAAAAACATCTGCATACCATGATGCTGCCACCACCATGCTTCACTGTATGGATAATGCCTGGTTACCTCCAAACATGATGCCTGGCATTCATGCCAAAGAGTTCTTTCTTTGAAACTTGTTTCTCATGATCTGAGAGTCTTTCAGGTGCCTTTTGGCAAACTGGGCCACCATGTGTCTTTAACTAAGGAGTGGCTTCCCTGTGGCCACTCTACCATACAGGCCTCATTGGTGGATTGCTGCAGAGATGAGAGTCTTTCTGGAAGGTTCTCCTCTCTTCAAAGAAAAATGCTGAACCTTTGACAGATGGACCATCGGGTTCTTGGTCCCCTCCCTGACTATGGCCCTTCTCCCTTCTTTTTTTTTTTTTTTTTTTTTTTGGTTCTTGTTTTTTAAAATACATTTGCAAAAATAAAAATAAAAAGTTTTTCACATAGTCATTATGGGGTATTGTCTGCAGAATGTTGACAATAAAATGAATTTCATACATTTTGGAAGGCTCTAACATAAAACCATATGGAAAAAGTGCAGCATTGTGAATACTTTCTGGGTGCACTGTACATACATACATACATACATACATACATACACTGAAAAAAGTGAAACACAGTGCACTTCATTAGAAGTACTTATTTACAATGGTCTAATGGAAAACTGTGGTTTCCAGTTTAAATCTGCTGGAATCACTTTACAAAGTCATTAAATATACATTGTGAGAAATTAAAAAAATTAGCTGTAACAAATTACATCAATTTTTTTAAGTTGATCCAAAGTAGCACTTTTTTCAGTGTACATACTCACACACACACATTTTATATATATATATATATATATATATATATATTTTTTTTTTTTTTTTTTTTTTTTTTTTAAGGTGTGATCATTTTAAGGCACTGCATGACATGGCTCAACGTTTTCACCATTTTTAGACATTTTATGGACCTACCAATCAGCTGACTAATCAAGAACATTATCAGTCTATTATGAAAATTATTGTTAATTGCAGCCTCACCTCATATGAGAGGGATGTGAGTTGAACCCACACTTGGGTTTAAACAAATGCTCAATTAAGCTCTCAATATACTATTACTACTTATGTATATTTTAGCCAGCAAGGCCACCACTGCTTGTATTTTATTTATATTGGACAATGCATATTAATCACACTGACATTATAATGAGGCACCAGCAGTAATGCAGGACTGAAGAATTTCATGACTCAGTTTTCCTTTCAAATTCATGTTAGTCATCAAATGAAATGCAAGCAGTGTTCAGACCCATATTTTATATTGCATTAAGATAACAGAAGTTCATTCAGCACAGAGCTTTTTCATCAATTACAGTCCATTCAAACAGAAAATAGTGGGTTGGAAAATTCGGCGGAAAACAGAATTGAAAAGCACAGATATGGTGCATTGTATATAAGATGAAGAAAGAAAGTGTTTTGACAAGAACAAATGGAGGGCATTTGTGGGTCAAATGAACCATGATAGATGATACGTACATGATGGCTGGGTCGACCTACTGCAGTGCTATAATCTAACCTTGGTGAGTTCACAGCCACTTGGGAGTTCAAATAAAAATTCCATCAAGGTTTAGCACTGCTCATACTTTATTAACTTGTATGCAGACTTATACCGTGCTTCTTTGTGATCAATAATTAAGTTGTTCCTCCATGTCACATACCATACCCCTCAAAGGAACCATTAACAAAGGCGTCTCTGTTCACTGTTACCATGTGCATAATGATGCCGCTGAATCCTAATGCGAGGGCAGATCAGTTCTACACGCATCAAATAAAAGACAGGCATGGCATTAGAAAAGCATCGACCAGCAGGGGGATAACGAAAAGAGCAAACCGAACATTCTGAAGCCACAAGAAACAAAAACTAATGCTGCTGCAACACTTCCTTTCTCATGATTTATTCAGCAGCTATTCACTGTAATGTTCATGAAAACACCAAATCCACTCATGTCGTAAAACACAGCTGCATTTGATGATCTCAATAATCTTGCAAATATCATCGGCGCAATATGTCAAAACATCGGCAGATTATGCAGTGACAGCTAGAGGGGTCTCTTGGCTAACTTTAGTTAACTATTGTAGGGTAATGTCACTTAATTACACTCAACAAAAATATAAACGCAACACTTTTGGTTTTGCTCCCATTTTGTATGAGATGAACTCAAAGATCTAAAACTTTTTCCACATACACAATATCACCATTTCTCTCAAATATTGTTCACAAACCAGTCTAAATCTGTGATAGTGAGCACTTCTCCTTTGCTGAGATAATCCATCCCACCTCACAGGTGTGCGATATCAAGATGCTGATTAGACACCATGATTAGTGCACAGGTGTGCCTTAGACTGTCCACAATAAAAGGCCACTCTGAAAGGTGCAGTTTTGTTTTATTGGGGGGGGATACCAGTCAGTATCTGATGTGACCACCATTTGCCTCATGCAGTGCAACACATCTCCTTCGCATAGAGTTGAAGAGAACACCTCTCCAACGTGCCAAACGCCAGCGAATGTGAGCATTTGCCCACTCAAGTCGGTTACGACGACAAACTGGAGTCAGGTCAAGACCCCGATGAGGACGACAAGCATGCAGATGAGCTTCCCTGAGACGGTTTCTGACAGTTTGTGCAGAAATTCTTTGGTTATGCAAACCGATTGTTTCAGCAGCTGTCCGAGTGGCTGGTCTCAGACGATCTTGGAGGTGAACATGCTGGATGTGGAGGTCCTGGGCTGGTGTGGTTACACGTGGTCTGCGGTTGTGAGGCTGGTTGGATGTACTGCCAAATTCTGTGAAACGCCTTTGGAGATGGCTTATGGTAGAGACATGAACATTCAATACACGAGCAACAGCTCTGGTTGACATTCTTGCTGTCAGCATGCCAATTGCACGCTCCCTCAAATCTTGCGACATCTGTGGCATTGTGCTGTTTGATAAAACTGCACCTTTCAGAGTGGCCTTTTATTGTGGACAGTCTAAGGCACACCTGTGCACTAATCATGGTGTCTAATCAGCATCTTGATATGGCACACCTGTGAGGTGGGATGGATTATCTCAGCAAAGGAGAAGTGCTCACTATCACAGATTTAGACTGGTTTGTGAACAATATTTGAGGGAAATGGTGATATTGTGTATGTGGAAAAAGTTTTAGATCTTTGAGTTCATCTCATACAAAATGGGAGCAAAACCAAAAGTGTTGCGTTTATATTTTTGTTGAGTATAGTAAGATAGCTAACATTACCATAGTTCATTAAACTGTGACTGAAAGAAAAAGTGTGAAATGGGCTAATGTAGCATTCATCCATAGACCCGAGACACAGGCTTATTCAGAACCTCTGAAGGCAAGAAAGTAAAGTATATTAAACATGTTAACTACTTTCATTAACTGATGAAATTGGTTAATTAATCAATGAAGGACAGTGAATGTGTCCTTTGACTTGTGCCACACAGTGGACCACAAACTTCAGTGCCATTCTAATGATGAAAGTGAGACTGTGGTGTCAGATCGGTACCAAAACTACACTCACGTAAAAAGTGCTTTTGGGTATGTTATATTATTTCACACTTTTGGGCGTGTTATATTATTTTACACATTTGGGCGTTTTATATTATTTCACTCATTCGGGCGTGTTATATTGTTTCATACACATAGATATTAACTGCGTACAGAGGTATTAACTGCGCGCAGAGATAATTTGTGTGAAAGACTGCTCCTCGAGGGAGGGAAAAGGTGCTGCGAGAGAGGACCAGCACGCCCCCGCCCTCTCAAAGTTGATTTCTGCTCTTTCACTTGAAACGTGGGGAAGGGTTTTGGCACTATGGAGGAGGAAACAAGGTGTTGGTACTAGTTCTGCTGTGACTGGCTGTTTCTGAAAAGTGAGGTTTGATCGACAGCCCTCCTCTCTGACAGAGACGTCAGTCGGAGACAACGACGTTAATCAATTATCGTTTCTGCTTAAAACTGCACTCCAGTCATCATCTGTCTCAGCGAGAGATCTCTGAAGCTCCTGTACAACAGTCATTTCCACATAAATTCAGCATTATTTAATAATAAATTATAGAAAGTCCTAAAAATCACCTGAGATTAATGAACCTTGGCACATCTGAATCTGAAACTCTACACTCAAACCGATCAAAGGGAATAATGTGATTATGAACCATCAGATGGCAAAATAAAACCTCTTAAATCACATGCAAACCATTATGCCACCACCTCCCTGAGAAATGTTTCTGCTGCTTTGAAGGTCCCAATGAGCACAGTGGCCTCCATCATCTGTAAATGGAAGAAGATCAGATCCAATAGGATTCTTCCTCGAGCTGGCCACCTGAACTGAGCAATAAGGAGAGAAGGGCCTTAGTAAGGGGTGTGACCAAGAACCCAATGGTCTGTCAGAGATCCAGCATTTCTCTGTGGAGAGAGGAGAATCTTTCAGAAGGACAACTATCTCTGCAGCAATCCAACAACAGGGTTGGGAGGGTTACTTTAAAAATGTATTCCGATACAGTTACTAGTTACCTGTTGAAAAATGTAATCAGTAACGTAATCCAAGTACCATAATATTAAAGTAATGTAATTTGATTACTTTCAGTTACTTCTGGACTACTCCAATATCAAATATGCTAATACAGACAAAAGACACTAAATATAAATAGTCTTGACCACATAGTACAGTTTATTAAGCAAAAATAAAACTGTTTCTTTTACATGGCATGCTCTGTTTTACTTCACATTATGAATTAAGAGCGCCACAATATTATTTTAAACACACCCGGTGTTCACCTGCTAAATTTTCAACAAAAAATACCAAACAAATGAAGGATAATGAAAACTCAGGCGGTGTGTGGATGAATTTGTAATTAAAAGTGGCTTGCAGAACAATATACAAAACAAAAAAAAGTCTACTACTTGTTCAGTAAATTCGCACCACATATCAGTCCACTTATTGGGCCTCATGTATCAAAGTTGCGCACTTGTGGCGTAAATTTACGGTGTAAATTTTAAGTACACCAAAGTTGCCGTGACATGTATCAAGCAGTGCATACCTGCCCATTTCCAGCGTATGCCTGACGCGACCTTGATAAATGCGGCGGGTGAAAACAATCGTAATTATAATAAACACGCCCATAAATAGTCAGACTCCGTTTCAGACACACCCTCATTTTATGACATGGAAGCCAGGAAGACGGCAAAGAAAAAGAACTCCACCAATCACGATGTGTGCCAATAGAGCGTCAAAAGTGGCCGTCGTATCAATTGTTTTGTAGTATAATCAAAAAAGTGTTACAGTGGTCCCTCGTTTATCGCAGGAGTTACAATCTAAAAATAGTCCATAATACGCAAAACCGCGACGTAGTCAGCGTTATTTTTTTACAATTATTATAGATGTTTTAAAGCTGTAAAATCCCTGTAAAACAACTTTATACACCTTCTCAATCAGGCATTAACATTTTCTCACTTTTCTCTCGTGTGTAAACACTCTCAAAGTTCAAACCTTAGTAGAAAAATAAGACCAAACTGTTTTCAGGCCCAAACATTTGTTTGAGAAATAAAAATAGAACGTTTTCCTATAAATAATTATGATGACTTTTAGAACTAACAAATTTAATTTTAACGATCAAGCTATGAGGTTGGACACATAAGAAATTATTAATAGTGACTGACCAGTATTTCACAGATCGCGCCTCTTCGTCCTGATGCCGCGCCTTTTTCCACTCACACCTGGCTGCATGTGTCTGTTTCCGAGTGACAAACACAGTTATGAGTAGTTGTTGGCGCTCTTTTTTCTTCTGGGCGAGAAGATTCTTATAAACAGACACGCAGAACACAGAACACTGTAAAAAAAAAAAAGGCATGGCATGCAAAATTGGACTAGAAACTCCATGAAACGGCGAGGCCGCGAAAGGTGAACCGCGTTATAGTGAGGGACCGCTGTATTCTCTTTTCACGTCAGTAATTCTTGACATGTGGATATTTGCTCGTTCAATTAATAAGACACGCCTAATTTTTCAGATTTCTTTATTCTTAAGATGTATTTCTTTATTTATTTCATTGTGACAAATGAATGGAGAAGACAAAACCTGGTTGCAGCACGGGCGAAGGGAATGACAACACTACAGTTGTAATTATCAATTTCATTGTCTAAAATGATCACACCACATAATGTTAAGCTCAGCGCTGCTCTGGCTCCAGGCTCTGGAGAAAAAGGCGAGCAGCGCTGTCTTTGCGGTCAGCACTGTGGCCACGGATCGTGCTCGATAGACCAGCAATCCCGCAAAAGCTTGATTTGTATTGATTATTATGTAGTATAATCAGGAAAGTGTTATTTATGTAACATATGCATTGATTTGTATAATGGCACTGTTTATCAGGCCAATCATTTTAATTTTTATGTGGATTCCAGCGCTGGTTCATTTTGGCGTATAATTTATGCCACCTCTCGACCTGGTGTATATTTTCAGCGCACCGTACGCCAACGACCACATTGATAAATGCCAAGTGGTGCAGCCGTTTTGGCGTACACCCCATATACGCTCAAATATCGCCATACGCACGTTGATACATGAGGCCCATTGAACTTTCAAAATACAGACAAAAGCATAATGAAAACCATTAAGTAAATCCTGTCAGTAAGGAGGCGTGGTCACCATTTTAATTCCAGGCAAGTTAGTAATTTGCATGAATAGATGTTCAAGAAACAGGTGGAATATGCCGGAAAGCTGCGCATGTTGGCAAAGCCACAAACGGAGGAACAAGGGAGACAATATTTCCTTCCATAAGTAAGTGGTTTTGGTTCTTCTTGTCACTTTGTCCGTGATATTTGGATGATAAACAGCTGTATGTTTCCTGCTGTACCTGTGTCGCCCGATGACACAGATCATCTTTTACTTCTGTTTTTAATTAGGTATTTGAATTTTTTTATTTTTATTTATTTATTTAAATTTTTTTTATGTTGAACTGTTCTGTGTGAGGCACCTTGACATGGCTTTTGTTGTAATTTGGCGCTTTAGAAGCTGATTAAATTGAAATTGAACAACATTTAATTGAGTCTTAAAGTAAATAAATATGAAATTGGTTACTGGATCCTTAAACTCTGGACATAATAAACTCTACATGGTGGATCCTTGATCTCTGGACATAAACAGAAATAAAATTTGTTAGTTTTTGTCAAAAGCATTTCCTTTCAGACATTATTATTGGCATGAATGTCTTTCCATACATATGAGCTGAGCTCTTGCAGATGTACTGCAGGTCAGGTTTATAAAGAATGCAATACGTCTCATTTTTGGAGGAAAAAACATTTTAGTCGATTGTAGTTTATTGTCTGTATTGCAACGTTTGTAAGAGGTGTCATTTTATTTAAAGCGGCGATTCGTTTTGAAGTTATTACTTCCGAGCGGACTCTCAACAGAGAGACGCGCAGCATTTGAAGCTGTGACAAAACGGAGGGCGATTCTCATTTCTCGACTGCAACAAGACCAGAGTCCCAGTTAATGACTTTAATCCACACAAAAGTGACTCATGATATTTTAATGGCTTTCAGAGGGGTTAAGAAGCGGACTTACCGCTTCTGAAGAGCAGTGAATCAAAGAGCCACGAGCCATCATGCTTCAAACTGGAGTCGCGCTGAAGAAACGGTTGATTACAGGCGCTGTATTGAAAATCGTAACGGTCCAAAATTATAGCGTAACGGCCGTAACGCAAGTTTGCGCTAGCTAGAACCCTGGATAATATCATAAAATGCATTAAAATTGTAATCCTGTGAAGTAATCCCCATTTTTACTAAATATACCTGTAATCTGAATACGTCTTTTTTTCTGTAACTGTAGCAGAATACAGTTACCTTTTTTTTTGTATCCTAATTACGTAATGCCGTTACATGTATTCCGTTAATCCCCAAGCCTGTCCACCAATCAGGCCTGTATGGTAGAGTGGCCACAACTCTGTGAATCTCCTTAAGTGGCCCAGACCTGAATCTGATTGAACATCTCTGGAGAGATCTGAGAATGGCTGTGCACCAACGCTCCCCATCCAGCCTGATGGAGCTTGAGAGGTGCTGCAAAGAGGAATGGACAAAAGTGTCCAAAGATAGGTGCACCAAGCTTGTAATACCATATTCAAGATGACTTAAGGCGGTTGTTATTATTTTTTAGTAAATTTTCAAAAATGTAAAAAAAAACTTTTTCATGTTGTCATTATGGGGTGTTGTAAGTAGAATTTTAAGGAAAAAAAATTAATTTACTCCATTTTGAAATAAGGCTTTAACATAAAATGTGGAAAAAAGTGAAGAGCTGTGAATACTTTCTGGGCGTACTATACATTCATCCTCAGGCAGTTGACATTAATCATAACTGTTTTCATCGCACACTGTATGTGGCAGGGGTGGTGGCCAAGTGGTTCGTGCACTTGGCTTCAGTACAGACGGTTCCCAGTTCAAACCCCACTCCTGCTACATTTTTTTATGTCATATGGAGTTGCGTCAATAAGGGCATTGCTGTAAAACCTGTTGCCAATTCAACATGCAGTTCCACCTCCAATTTGCTATGAGACCCCGAGTGCAAACAAGGAAGCAGCCTGAAGGCACTTACTTTTACTGTAAAGATGTTTGTGTTTGTCTACTGTAAATGTGTGTATTTTAACATCTAGGTGGAGTGACTGGTTTTTGGAGCCAGCCTCATGTGGCCATTCTTGGAACTGTAAGTTTTGTCACTTCCATTTTGGCTTCCTTTTCTAGCACTGGGGCTTGGTGTCTTAAATTGTATTACAAAATTCTTCTGTGGATGAATATGGGAAATATATTGTAATATTAATAATTAGAGGTGAGAAGGATATGTCAGTGTGTTACTCCCCAAACTGCTGTTGTTACCTCCTATGAGGGAGTCCGAGTCTTAATTAAATACACCACTCCCCTCCCACCGAACCCATAGTGCGTCCTGTAATTCAAACCATGTTTGAAACAGATTTTTTTTTTCACACAAAATGTAATATCTTCCACACTGAAAATGTTTAAATGTGACAATCACATTCAGATTCATAAAAGTTTACATTTGCTCATGAACAACCAGTGTGGTGGACAAGTGATCAGTGCAAAATCATTCTGGATCTGCTGCAGCGACCCCAACCAAAAAAGGGAGAAGCTAAAAGAACTTTCTTTACATTTGCTTGTGAATCTATAAGAGTCTGACCATGTTTTCTTTATCTATACCATTAAACAGTGTTTGCTGCCATCTGCCCACAGGAGCAGTCAATGGAGCTGATTAGAAAACTGTCTGATGAGGGTGACGGATGAGCATTGACCCTCATCTTGTGGATCCAGCCTGCAGAGCAATCAGCTGAACTTCATAAACAGCCTCAATCAATAACTACGAGAAGTGCTCCTGAGTGAGTCTGAACTGCCTGCTCAAGATGCAACCTCAGTTGTATTAAAATATCTTAACATTGTAAAGGATTACTTAGTTATCCCTGTGGATAACTGAAATTGTGTTGGTCTGTTTTTAGAATGCTTTATTCTACATAAGGTTGCAGTTTTACTACATAAATTGGAAAAGGTGGAATGTTGTTAATATGATAGCTACCTGACTACAGTTTCCCTGCTCTTAGTTTCACTTCCCTTCGAGATCAATTGTTTCCATGGGGACACGCTGTTTGGTCCCACCACAGAGTGCAGGAGACCAAAAACATAAAATCATTGGGAGATTTTTCGCACCAAATTCTTCAGTGCTCCAATGAGTTCCTTAAGGGTCCCTTCACACATAACACAATTGAAGTCGACTCGCGCATGAAGGAGGAACTGCATGCCATTTGTGAAAAATTGGGGCTGCTTCCAACGCCTCGTACACGTGTCGCTGCAACTAGTCGCACACAGAGACAGAGAGTGCCCTGTCAGAGCCCATTTGATCCTTCTCGCGGCAGGTGTCGGCCACATTCCAGGTGACACACATGAACATCCAACAGCACTCACCTGACACTTAGAAAATGTGTAATCATTCACGCTGTCAGCATGAAAACAGTCAGCAGACGATCACTTTCAACCTGGATGTGAAATTTGTCTAAGTGCCCCCACGAGTGTGGCATTGCAAAAAACAACACTTATGCGGTGTACGAGGGCTGTCAATAAAGTAGCGGTCCTTTTTATTTTTTTCAAAAACTATATGGATTTCATTCATATGTTTTTACGTCAGACATGCTTGAACCCTCGTGCGCATGCGTGAGTTTTTCCACGCCTGTCGGTGACGTCATTCGCCTGTGAGCACTCCTTGTGGGAGGAGTCGTCCAGCCCCTCGTCGGAATTCCTTTGTCTGAGAAGTTGCTGAGAGACTGGCGCATTGTTTGATTAAAATTTTTTCTAAACCTGTGAGACACATCGAAGTGGACACGGTTCGAAAAATTAAGATGGTTTTCAGTGAAAATTTTAACGGCTGATGAGAGATTTTGAGGTGATTCTGTCGCTTTAAGGACTTTTTTTAATGAAAGACGTGCGGACGGGTCCGCGTGTCGGGACGCAGCCGACGCGGTGCGGCGGCACAGGAAAAACACCTCTGTGTTGATAACCATTTGTAAAATCCAGGCGGCTTTTGATGGCTTTCAGTGGAGTGAGTATATGAGAAATTGTTTAACAGGCAGGACATGTTCCAACTTGTCCTTAAGGCTTTCAACAGAGGTGTTCTTCCTGTGGCGGAGCGTTGCAGCGGCTGCGTCCCGACGCGCAGACCCGTCCGCACGTCTTTCATTAAAAAAATCTCCTTTAACAGTGGAATATCCGGATAAAATGCTGAAACCGACTTCTTCTGAAACTTCTCTGTTCTCTCACGACGTCCTGGATCAATAGAACCTGAAATGTGGAGGTTTTCAGCTTGAACAGGCTGACGTCTCGCACTGTGGGAAGTCCTTAAAGCGACAGAATCACCTCAAAATCTGTCATCAGCCGTTAAAATTTTCACTGAAAACCAGCGTAATTTTTCGAACCGTGTCCACTTCGATGTGTCTCACAGGTTTAGAACAAATTTTGATCAAACAACGCACCAGTCTCTCAGCAACTTCTCAGACAAAGAAATTCCGACGAGGGGCTGGACGACTCCTCCCACAAGGAGTGCTCACAGGCGAATGACGTCACCGACAGGCGTGGAAAAACTCATGCATGCGCACGAGGGTTCAAGCATGTCTGACGTAAAAACATATGAATGAAATCCATATAGTTTTTGAAAAAAATAAAAAGGACCGTTACTTTATTGACAGCCCTCGTATGTGTCTCGCACATGTGCATGTGTTTTGCGCCCCTCCCCCGCTACACGTGGCGTGTAGGGGGGCACACTTGCATAAAATGCTTATATGTAGTGTTCAGAATAATAGTAGTGTTATTGTTATGTGCTGACGCGAGTTGAGGAGCGCGACCAGCGTCTGACTGAACCCAGCGCTAAAATAACCAGAAAGTGGTTCCAAAAACAAAACAAATTTATTTCCCTTTTGTGCAATAATTGTGTACAACATAAATGTGCGTTTGTCTGGCGAGGTGAAGGACGGCGCGCTCTCCAGCACCCAAATGGATCGAAGGCCGACGCTTCTGGACCCAGACTCACCACCGAACACCCCCCAGGTGGACATGACAAACTGACTCTGTGAAGGATGGAAAAGGTGAGGTAAGTCAACAGCTACAACAAATATCTTTTAAAGGCACACACTATCAGCAACACATTCAGGTCTGAATTTAAGCTTTATGTAAATGAGCAGCTTCTCACAACAGGTGGAGGATCATCATTCCGTACACCACGGCAGTGAGAAGCGAGCTGCACAATTCTCATCAATGTTCAAATATACTGCGTAACAAAATATCAAATTACTGTTAACACTTATTCAGACAATCATCACCTCTGATGTGTGCTGACAGCATGTGTCCCTCACCCGTCCTCCTTCACAGGCATGATGTGTCAAACCCAGGCGTCCTCAGCGTCTCACAAACGAACGTCACAAGGTCGAGTTCCCGGCAATTCTGCTTGAACCACTCATGGCTTAAATGCAGAATGCCATCTCATTATCTACTTCAGCTGAAAGTCTTTAAGTTTACACATGAGCATCATCCACAGGTGCAGCTGATAATGCTGATGAGGGTGAAGGACTCTTCTGCCAGCACCGTCTCCACAGACAAAAACAAGTTTGCATACCACCTGGAGAGCAAAGAAAAGAAAACAACACCAAAATGTCCAGCCAAACCCCCCAGCACACAACAGCTATGTGAATAAAAAGATTAATCCAGGTTTTGAGTATATTTCTTATTATCACATGGGAAACAAGGTACCAGTAGATTCAATACATTCTCACAAATCCAACAAGACCAAGCATTCATGATATGCACACTCTTAAGGCTATGAAATTGGGCTATTAGTAAAAAAAAGTTGAAAAAGGGGTGTTCACAATAATAGCAGTGTGGCATACAGTCAGTGAGTTCATCAATTTTGTGGAAAAACAGGTGTGAATCAGGTGTCCCCTATGTAAGTATGAAGCCAGCACCTGTTGAACATGCTTTTCTCTTTGAAAGCCTGAGAAAAATGGGACATTCAAGACATTGTTCAGAAGAACAGCGTAGTTTGATTAAAAAGTTGATTGGAGAGGGGAAAACTTATACACAGGTGCAAAAAAGTATAGGCTGTTCATCTACAATGATCTCCAATGCTTTAAAATGGACAAAAAAAAACAAAACAAAACAGAGATGCGTGAAAGAAAATGGAAAACAACCATCAAAATGGATAGAAGAATAACCAAAATGGCAAAGGCTCACCCATTGATCAGCTCCAGGATCATCAAAGACAGTCTGGAGTTACCTGTAAGTGCTTTGACAGTTAGAAGACGCCTGTGTGAAGCTAATTTATTTGCAAGAATCCCCCGCAAAGTCCCTCTGTTAAATAAAAGACGTGCAGAAGCGGTTACAATTTGCCAAAGAACACATCAACTGGTCTAAAGAGACATGGAGGAATATTTTGTGGACTGATGAGAGTAAAATTGTTCTTTTGAGGTCCAAGGGCTGCAGACAGTTTGTGAGACGATCCCCAAACTCTGAATTCAAGCCACAGTTCACAGTGAAGACAGTGAAGCATGGTGGTGCAAGCATCATGATATGGGTATGTTTCTCCTACTATGGTGTTGGGCCCATATATCCCATACCAGGTATCATGGATCAGTTTGGATATGTCAAAATACTTGAAGAGGTCATTCTGCCTTATGCTGAAGAGGTCATGCCCTTGAAATGGGTGTTTCAACAAGACAATGACCCCAAGCACACTGGTAAATGAGCAAAATCTTGGTTCCAAACCAACAAAATTAATGCCTCGCAGATGTGAAGAAATCATGAAAAACTGTGGTTATACAACTAAATACTAGTTTAGTGATTCACAGGATTGCTAAAAAAGCAGTTTGAACATAATAGTTTTGAGTTTGTAGCATCAACAGCAGATGCTACTATTATTGTGAACACCCCCTTTTCTACTTTTTTTTACTAATAGCCCAATTTTATAGCCTTAAGAGTGTGCATATCATGAATGCTTGGTCTTGTTGGATTTGTGAGAATCTACTGGTACCTTGTTTCCCATGTAACAATAAGAAATATACTCAAAACCTGGATTAATCTTTTTAGTCACATAGCACTACTATTATTCTGAACACTACTGTATGTACAGACATGAATACATGTGAAGCCGGACAGCCACATCTGAGCACACACAGCACGGGGATCCGCCTCCCAGCTGCTGACCAGAGACACAAACGACGGCTCAGTGCACAGGACTTGTCACATTACAAACGCAGAGACCACAGCCAGGACAGGTATATTAATAAGTACTACACTACCTACATACACAATTACATAACAAATAACTAAAAAATAATGATCACATAACAGAGAGTGACACGTTGGTGTGTGGTGCGCTGAACTGACGGGGGCATTGAGCTCTCTGGTTCTGGATGTCTCAGTTGGGGAACACGTACCCTGATTTGATGGACATGGCCTAACAACTGTCCACTGTGACACAAGTGTGTCTGCTTGCTATCCTCACGTGGACATACACGTGGACACGTGGACAAAACATATATCACTGTTGCGACAGGCTGCAGTGAGCGAGCACACGGTGCGTAGATTGACAGGCTGCCCCAGGTGAAACAGACCATAAGATCATAACAGGCAGCGGGCGATCTGTTACACATGACGCGGTGTCTGTCCTGCTGCGCGCCATCCGCAGGACATGCATGTTGGGCTGGACACGCGCGTGGGGTCGGCTGAACACACCGGGCCAGCACATGTTGACATGATAAGAGTGCACTGCTTCATTCCTGTCACTTCATGACTGTACGTCTATGACCATGGGTCATCTACAGAGGAACAGATGGTTCATACTTGTATTGTCCGCTCGATAAGAAGGATTCAATAAAATGCGGTGATTTTTTTATGGTGTGTGTGTGTGTGTTTTTTAATACATTTATCTCTTTGTTGATTTCAGGCATTTTATGCACCTTTTATTGGACAGCGATGATAGCACAGTGGTAAAGTTTCTGGCTAACAATCAGAGCTCTGATAAATTGCAGTTTCAAATCCCGTGGGTGGCATGTATTTTTTTTTTCCACAGCAGCTGCGCGATATGGTTACACATGCTCCAGGTACTCGCACTGTGTTCCCGCTGTGATGGTTTTGTGCACGCTCATGCATACTTATGCACGAAATGGTGCAGTGGGATTGTTCACGCCTGCCCGACCACGTGTCCCTCCTGACATCGGCTCAATGTTTTCGTGGTTCGCTCATACAAGCTGTTTCGCTGTGATTCGCCCTGATTTGTACTTATTCATACTATGTGTGAAGGGACCCTAAGTATGGTATCACAATTATACAGTAGTATGAATACCATTGGCACATGTGCACTGAGTACTCCACAATTTACTCATGTATAATGCCGTTGAATACAGAGCCTTTTATTACAGCCATCTATCCTCCATGTAACTACACAGACATGACTGAATCTATGGATAACAGTGCGATAAATGCCTCTAACTTGCCCAAAGAAAGGTGAACAAAGTCCCGTAATTGTGTCCCAGATGTGACAATCATTAATACAATATTTAATACAGTAGATAACACTGGCGCCATCAGCTGTAATCCTGTATGCACTGTGCACACATTTTTGTCACACTTTATTTGCGAAAATCATTCAATATTACAACAATAAAAATAGCTTGTGTAAAACTACATTTAATGTCTTGCGCATCGCACAAGTGATAGCTATGTTTGGGAGGAAAGCCAAAAAACCGGTGGAGTTTTCCATCAGGAAGTGCTGGCAGGCAGATTGCAGAACGCTATAAAAATGCAACGTCCCATTCATTCCTCAAAAACTTTAAAGTGTCCTTCTCCAGTTGTCTTGAAAAGAAAACACCAACTGGATATTTTTAAAGCATTTATAAACAGTACGCGCACTGTAAGTTGCTGAATGTCTGGCCGAGGGCGCAATTCTTTACTTTCATTTTCATTTTCGCTATGTCTGCACTTTATAAATGAGCCCGTTAGGATGCAAGCCAGATTGAGCTGTTTTATCCACTTTTTTTTGGATTGTGGTTGATCACACTAGAATAGCGGCCTGTGGAATAAGCTGTGAGAGTTGCTCCACAAAAATGTTTTGGACAAATAGGCACATAATGATCGTCATGACGACAGCAGAGGTGGAAGCTCACGCTTAGTCACGCGGGATTTACAAGGTCTGTCCATAAAGTATAGGTCCTTTTTATTTTTTTCAAAAACTATATGGATTTCATTCATATGTTTGTACGTCAGACATGTTTGAACCCTCGTGCGCATGCGTGAGTTTTTCCACGCATGTCGGTGATGTCATTCGCCTGTGAGCACTCCTTGTGGGAGGAGTCGTCCAGCCCCTCGTCGGAATTCCTTTGTCTGAGAAGTTGCTGAGAGACTGGCGCTTTGTTTGATCAAACTTTTTTCAAAACCTGTCAGGCACATCGAAGTGGACACGGTTCGAAAAATTCAGCTGGTTTTCAGTGAAAATTTTAACGGCTGATGAGAGATTTTGAAGTGATTCTGTCGCTTTAAGGACTTCCCACGGAGCGGGACGTCGCGCAGCGCTCGCAGGAGCCATCGTCAGCCTGTTTCAAGCTGAAAACCTCCACATTTAAGCCTCTGTTGACCCAGGACATCGTGAGAGAACAGAGAAGTTTCAGAAGAAGTCAGTTTCAGCATTTTATCCAGATATTCCACTGTTAAAGGAGATTTTTTTAATGAAAGACGTGCGGGCGGATTTGCACGTAGGCTTGCAGCCGGCGCAGCGCATCACAACAGGAAAAACACCTCCAAGTTGGAACATGCCCAACTGTTAAACAATTTCTCATATACTCACTCCACTGAAAGCCATCAAAAGCCGCCTGGATTTTACAAATGGTTATCAACACGGAGGTGTTTTTCCTGTGGCGGAGCGTCGCGGCGGCTGCAAGCCAACGTGCGAATCTGCCCGCACATCTTTCATTAAAAAAATCTCCTTTAACAGTGGAATATCCGGATAAAATGCTGAAACTGACTTCTTCTGAAACTTCTCTGTTCTCTCACGACGTCCTGGATCAACAGAGGCTTAAATGTGGAGGTTTTCAGCTTGAAACAGGCTGACGACGGCGCCTGGGAGTGCTGCCCGACGTCCCGCTCCGTGGGAAGTCCTTAAAGCGACAGAATCACTTCAAAATCTCTCATCAGCCGTTAAAATTTTCACCGAAAACCAGCTGAATTTTTCGAACTGTGTCCACTTCGATGTGCCTCACAGGTTTAGAAAAAAGTTTGATCAAACAAAGCGCCAGTCTCTCAACAACTTCTCAGACAAAGGAATTCCAACGATGGGGCGGGACCAGTCCTTCCCAAGGCGTGCTCACAGGCGAATGACGTCACCGACAGGCGTGGAAAAACTCACACATGCGCACGAGCGTTCAAGCATGTCTGATGTACAAACATATGAATGAAATCCATATAGTTTTTGAAAAAATAAAAAGGACCTATACTTTATGGACAGACCTCGTATGCACTAGTGAGCAAGCACATTGAGAATGTAACAATGGTTTATTAACCAGGAAATGAGTGTGTCTGTGACACTGGAAGCCCAAGTGTAAAGTAAGTAAGTAAAGCGAAAGAAACATTCAACAGGTAATCAACCAGAATAAAAGCGGAAAAAATAACCACAAGTAGGAGGATTCATATACACACTTCAGAATGAAACAACCCAGACAGCAGAAAACAAATACCAGAGATGTGATAAAATAGCATGAAAACATGAACTGTATTTGAGGTACCATGCTATGTACCATGGCAATACATGAGATACTGTGTATGTGCCATTGTAGTATGGTCATACTGGTATGGTATACCATGGCATGTACTAAAGTTTATCATGGTAATACCTAAGGTACTCTGTATGTACCATTGCAGTACCATGATAATGGTATGATATATCATGGCATGTACTATAGTATACCATGGTTTTACTTGAGGTACCCTGTATGAACCATGTGTGTATGATATGCTGTGGTATATACCATAGTTTACCATGGTAACATTTCTCATAAGAAATTGTCCATCTAGTTTGAAAGCTTTCATCCTTTCACCAATATGGTTGAGGAAGCAGCTAATAATTATTAAGTGCAGATGCAAATGCAGCTGAGGAAAATGCATGTTTCATTATCCCCTTACTCACATTAGCTATTTTCCACACTGATGGCGTAACAACCCTACAAGGTGTCACTAAGCACTTCTGTAATTTCATTGGCCACACTGTGCAATGAAATGTGATAATGTTTCTAATGTGCTATTAGTCACAACATTCAGGGCTGATCTGAAAGTCATTTTCATACTGAGTTTCATGCTTTGTTTATGATAATATTAACATAATCTTGAACAGTACTCCTACTTGTCCTTGTAAATTACACCCCAGGTCCACTTTAACCCATTAAAACTGGAGTGGCTGGCAGGTAGGCCCAGTGCCCCTTTTTGATTACAATTCCTCAACCAAGCATATCTACCCCGCCCCCTCTTATGGCTGCATGGGAAACTGTTCCTCACACAACTTTCCAGCAACATGAGGTGGTAGGGTTGAATTTAATGCCGTCCTTCTGTCAAAAAAAATAATGCAATGAATATTTAAATGATGCAAATTTTACACATACAGTAGTGTTCTGGGGATGTCGAATGAACAACATGTAAAGTCCGCTGGTATAGGTTGTAGTGAAAAGCCTGTCTTCAACTTTCAACTTCCTGAGTTTGCATGAAGCAAAGACCATAAAAGTTTCTTCAAAAAGAAACTGTTATGGTTAGAGGTCCGGATGGGACTGAACCGGTCAGGCAGTACCAGGAGCAATGACAAGAACAGGAGTGAAAGAAAGGAGATTTATTTAGAATAATGTGCAGCAAAGGAAATAATGCTGAAGATGGTGAAGATGCTGAAGATGCAGAAAAAAGACAGGCCCCGCTCTAAGCAGTGGAAAGCCGAGAGCTGCAGTGCAAACAGAACCAGGTTCGGAGATGGAGAACTGGTTGAAATCCAGGGCAGGACAGGACAGAACAGAAACCGGAGCCAGGTGGCCGCAAACAGAGCCGAGGATGGAGGAACGTTCTGAGGAGACAGTGGTGAGTGATATGCACTTGTAACACTGGAAGTCTTAACAACAGAATGTTCAGAGTTAGCACGGAGGCTCAGTTCAGGAATATTCACAATTACGGAATGTTCACTGTTCAGGAATGTTCAGAGGTCAGCAATGCAATTAAGCAGCAGCGTGTCTTATGACACAGTTCAGTATAGCTGGAACTCAGCTTCAGGAATGACTTGGAAGTTCTTAGTAGTTCTGCTCACCGTTCATACTGTTCTTGGAATAAACAGATGAAGTCACAGACAAGAGCTGAGTGAGAGCGGAATCTCTGGAACTCATAGACAAACAGGAACTTAGCTGACAGGAGCAGAGCACCTTGCTCTGAGGCAGGCTGCAGATCAACAGTGGCACAGCTAAGCGTTCCTAAAGTGACGTGGTAGTTTGCAGGTAGTGGCGCGGAAGCCAGTAGATGTTGCGGCATGGAAGCTGTACAGGAAGGCATCTGGAAACACAAAAGATCAGAGTACTCTCTTACGGGAAATAGAGCAGCCAGGTTACCTTGGAGAGAAGCTGCAGAAAGCTCAGAATTCAGGCTGAGGGTGTCTCAGGGAAATCTCTCGGAAGGTTCTCAGACTCAGGAGCGATCAGGAACGAGATGCTGCAAGCAAAAACGAGATTCTGGCAAAGCCTGAACTCAAAGCCAGGGTTTAAGTAACCCGCACAGAATCAGGAGCTGATGAATCACAGGTGTTTCTCGGCTCTGCAGCGCACCACCTGGTGGCAAAACAGACAAAAAACACACAAGAGGACAAACGGAGAGGACAAGGGCAGACAAAGGCCTCCCCTTAAAACTGACACCTTTATCGGATTTATGACCTTCTAAGTGCATTCTCTGTGAGGAGTTTGGTTTGTTATCAGCTCACCAGCCAGATGGCCAGACAACCCCTCCACATGGAACACACAAAGTCCAACATTTGATGCTATGAATAAGCGTTTCCCCAAAGTCCCAGAACTCTGTCTTAACAACAAAATTTCACTAAGTTCATCCTACATATGAACTTCTCTCAACTTGGATACCACAATGCAGTTTCTCCGGCCGAAATTGACCTCAGATTGACAAATTCATGTTTTTTAAATTCCTGCAACTAAGTCATATTACACAACCGTCATAATAATTGTCCATTGAATTTCATTATCATAAAATTGCATTACTGTGATATGTCCTGTTTTGTTTAACCCCTGACTCAGTTAAATAAATGTTTTAAACGTATGCGGTTGTCTGTGGTTTATATATTTTGAACAGAGGTATCGGATCTTAGTATCGGACCTGTAGAACTCCCAACTGGAAGATAAGAGACTGATTTAATATATTTCCTATTGACCGATCCTAAAATTATTGATATTATAACATTGTTATAAAATCATTCAGTCATAGGTGGTGCCCCAATTTTCAAGGTAGAATTAACCACTAGTGTTAATTCGGTCAGTTAATACCACATGGAGCTTGTATTCATCACAGCAGTTTGGCTGCATTTTTTTTCCTTGTTGCAGAGGGAATTTTTCAGTCAGAGCAAGTGAAAAAATGACATGATCGATTTATACCTCTGTCTCTTTCATCAAACGAAAAGCTCTCGCCTTCCACATGACTGAAGATGTGGACCCTCTTGCAACAGTGGAACAAGAATGCTTTTTAAAACTTGCTAAAAACAGTTGACCAACTTGTGTTTACATTTTTGTTATTTGTACAGCTGTGCTTTGTTGAGCAGGAAAGGAAAACATGGAAGGCTTCTTATTTATATAAATAAAAGTCCTTGTGATGTCATACATGTAGCATTGTGTTAAAAACAGATTCTTTAGCCCATTTTGTATAACATACTGATATATATTGCATGTCACCAGTGGTGGGCACAGCTAACACCACGATCACTTGTGGGAGCATCAAAGGTGTCTACAGACCCAAACAATGAGTCAGCATTTATGTCTTTGTGCGCGCTGCCCCCTGATGGAAGATCCTATTTACTACATGGCTTCCAACACAGAAGCAGCTGAGAGAAGCAGCAAAGCTCAACTTTCTACTCCAGGAGTGGCCACCTTCCTGACACTCTTAGTTGTCTCCCTGCACCAACACACCTGAATCCAATGAAAGATTTCTTCTGTCGTGAATGTACCCATACCCATAATGCACCTGGGCACAGCATCTCCACACTAAAACCTTCAAAATTAGCGCATTACTTTAAAACTAAAACATATATCTGATATTTTCACTTTATAAACCTCAGACATGACATTAATTTAAATAACATGTCTGAAATTAGTTTAGTTAAAATTTTAACCATAAGTTAAACCTGTATGCCTCTGGATGACTTGGGTGATATTGCGAGTGTATTAGTATGGGGTCAAAAGAATTGAGTTTTTTTTTTCTTTTTTTGTGACCAGTTCTCCTTTTTCTGCAAAGGATAGAGCGGTTTCTTCTGGAAACAGTTCTCCTGTGTTTACGGAGGGTAGAATTACACATCTGCAACAAAACATTTAACAGGTAGGTGCTCAACTGATTTTAAATTTTATAAATGTTTGTAGCTAGGTTTACCACATATGTTAGCGGTATCAATCAATCAATCAATTTTTTTTTTTTATATAGCGCCAAATCACAACAAACAGTTGCCCCAAGGCGCTTTATATTGTAAGGCAAGGCCATACAATAATGATGTAAAACCCCAACGGTCAAAACGACCCCCTGTGAGCAAGCACTTGGCTACAGTGGGAAGGAAAAACTCCCTTTTAACAGGAAGAAACCTCCAGCATGAAAAATGGTATGAAAAATTTTCAGACCAAAACTTAAGATAATTGGTCTGATGATGGTTTTCAAAGTTATCTGAAAAGCTAATCTGAAATTAAAACATTATCTTCAATAATTAGCGGTTCACGCACGGATTATCAGAACTGTGCCCACCACTACATGTCACCATTCAGCCAAAAAATACAGAGACATGATTTTTGGTCCATATCACCCAGCCCTACCTTAAACCCCCACTCAGTGGAAAAGGATGCAGAGAACACTGCAAAGATAGCTTTGAGAAAAGCAATAACTGATTTGCTGGATGTCGATTGCAGTGTGACAACCTCTGGGTAGTTTGAAAAATAGTCTGTCATTAGGATGCTTCTCTTTCCAATACAGTCAAACAAATTCACACCCAGCATGGTACCTGTCAATGTGTTGTACCATGCCGGGTGTGTGGTACAACAGCTCTGCATGCTTCTTGGCTCTGTAGATAGTGCATAATTCACGTGATGCTCTTGTCTATGTGATCTCCTGATTCAGTCTCAGCCAGGACATGACTTCTACACCTAAATGTCCATCTGTTTTTCCCAAGCATCTCTTTGCGCAGTGATGCTGGGATTACAAACTGGTCTTCCTTGATCATGAAAGAACATATACTCAACAAAAATATAAACGCAACACTTTTGGTTTTGCTCCCATTTTGTATGAGATGAACTGAAAGATCTAAAACTTTTTCCACATACACAATATCACCATTTCCCTCAAATATTGTTCACAAACCAGTCTAAATCTGTGATAGTGAGCACTTCTCCTTTGCTGAGATAATCCATCCCACCTCACAGGTGTGCCATACCAAGATGCTGATTAGACACCATGATTAGTGCACAGGTGTGCCTTAGACTGTCCACAATAAAAGGCCACTCTGAAAGGTGCAGTTTTGTTTTATTGGGGGGGATACCAGTCAGTATCTGGTGTGACCACTTCTGTGAAGCGAACACCTCTCCAACGTGCCAAACGCCAGCAAATGTGAGCATTTGCCCACTCAAGTCGGTTACGACGACGAACTGGAGCCAGGTCAAGACCCCGATGAGGACGACGAGCATGCAGATGAGCTTCCCTGAGACGGTTTCTGACAGTTTGTGCAGAAATTCTTTGGTTATGCAAACCGATTGTTTCAGCAGCTGTCTGAGTGGCTGGTCTCAGACGATCTTGGAGCTGAACATGCTGGATGTGGAGGTCCTGGGCTGGTGTGGTTACACGTGGTCTGCGGTTGTGAGGCTGGTTGGATGTACTGCCAAATTCTCTGAAACGCCTTTGGAGACGGCTTATGGTAGAGAAATGAACATTCAATACACGAGCAACAGCTCTGGTTGACATTCCTGCTGTCAGCATGCCAATTGCACGCTCCCTCAAATCATGCGACATCTGTGGCATTGTGCTGTGTGATAAAACTGCACCTTTCAGAGTGGCCTTTTATTGTGGACAGTCAATCAATCAATCAATCAATTTTTTTTTTATATAGCGCCAAATCACAACAAACAGTTGCCCCAAGGCGCTTTATATTGTAAGGCAAGGCCATACAATAATGATGTAAAACCCCAACGGTCAAAACGACCCCCTGTGAGCAAGCACTTGGCTACAGTGGGAAGGAAAAACTCCCTTTTAACAGGAAGAAACCTCCAGCAGAACCAGGCTCAGGGAGGGGCAGTCTTCTGCTGGGACTGGTTGGGGCTGAGGGAGACAGTCTAAGGCACACCTGTGCACTAATCATGGTGTCTAATCAGCATCTTGATATGGCACACCTGTGAGGTGGGATGGATTATCTCAGCAAAGGAGAAGTGCTCACTATCACAGATTTAGACTGGTTTGTGAACAATATTTGAGGGAAATGGTGATATTGTGTATGTGGAAAAAGTTTTAGATCTTTGAGTTCATCTCATACAAAATGGGAGCAAAACCAAAGGTGTTGCGTTTATATTTTTGTTGAGTATATGAAGATTACTAGGCACGAATAAACATGTCATACCAAAACTTAACCTAAACCATCTGCCGGGGTAGTGACACCACCAAGCACAGAACTGGAAGTTCAGTAGCTACATGAATCATGTTGATCATGCTGTTCTTCAGGACTGACAGTTCTGCTCTGCACATCCAGGAGGTCTGAATTTGCCTTGGACACTCATTTTTCAGTGCAGACCATCCTCTTAGTGGTGTGTATGTGAGCTTTCTTATCTCTTCACCTGGCTCTGTTGCATGTCTGCTCTCCTGTCATGAGACAAAGGAAACAAGATGGTGATCATGTTGACAGGCTTGTATGTCTGCGGTGTTCCACTTTCTCTGTTTTTTTTTTTTTGTGTGTGTGTGTGTGTGTGTGTGTGTGTGTGTGTGTGTGTGTGTGTGTGTGCGCGCACTTTGTCCACTGCATGCAGTGGGGTGTCACCAGTAAACAGTGTCTGTGCAATCATCACTCATCTTATGTTGGACAATCATTCTGTGGTTAGAGAGCAATAGTGCATTTCAATAGTGCTTTTCCATCTGATAAAGACACTAAAAAGCAATTTACAATGATGCCAAGGTGCTAAAAAGCACACCGGCAACAACTTAGAGATTAAGGACCTTACCCAAAGGTCCATTTTGATTTTCCTCTCTGATGGAGACTCGAACTGATGATCATCTGATCTGTCTTCACTTCAAAGGGTTGACCATAAATGTCCTAATGGAACCATTCACATGTATATGTGCTGGCCAGGAGTTCCTTCTCCATTTGCCTACAGTTGCATGCTGCAGCAGTTGGATGCTCATACTCATGAGTACTCATGCTCATATTCTCATACTTTTGGATGCTCATACTGATGTGCATGACCAGAGATCCTGGCTCTCTTATCTGGTTCAAAAAACTTTAAGTACTGGCTCCTCTCATACACCTATGACAACGCTAAAGGTCTTCAAGGCTTCTGTTGCTGTGACTCACTGGGGAAACTAGGCACAGTGCAGTTTGTGTCTGTTGCATCATCAGTTCTACAGTTGAATGGCGAGTTGGACAGAAAAGTGTTTTCTTGAAAAGACAACACAAACTTTCAGCTTCATTTTGCCAGAAGACATATGCTAGACTTGAACCTGGAATTGAACCGCTTCTTCTTATTAAAATCCTTCTCTGCTCTACTTCACCATGAAGCAGTGAGGCAACAGGCAAAAGTTGCACTATCTCCACTTTCAAATCCTCAAAAGCTTATGGTTGTGTCCTGATTCAGGGGCTGCATCCTTCAAAGGCTGCATTTGTTAACTGCATACGAGGTCTGTTAGAAAAGTATCTGACCTTTTTATTTTTTTCAAAAAACTGATGGATTTGAATCACGTGTGCTTGCATGAGCCAACCTTGAACCTTCGTGCGCATGCGTGAATTTTTTCACACCTGTCGATTGTGTCATTTGCTGGTAAGCAGCCTTTGTGTGAGGATGGGTGTCGTCTCTCGTCGTTTTTTCTTTGCAAGGAAAATGACGGAACGACTGGAGCAGCGCGACTGCATCAAATTTTGCCACAAACTGGGGGACAGCCAGGTGGAAACCATTCGGATTATTCAGACGGCTTTCGGTGATGATCCTCTGGGCATCACACAGATTAAGGAGCGGTACAACTGGTTTAAAGACGGCCGCACTATGGTGGGTGGAGAGCGCGCCGTGCTCTGGTCGGCCATCAACATGCTGAAATGACCAGATCATTTCCAAAGTGAACGCTGTGGTGATGTGGGACTGTCGTGTGGCTGTCCGAGAAATTGTGGAAGAGGTGGACATCAGCACTTTTTTGGCACATTCCACTGTGACAGATGATTTGGCCATGAAAAGAGTTGCAGCGAAATTTAATCTGTGTGATCCCCATAAGATCTTCACCGAAAGCCATCTGAATTTTCCGAATCGTTTCCACCTGGCTGTCTCTCACAGTTTCTGAAAAAATTTTGATTTAGCAAAGCGGCAGTCGCTCCGCCATTTTCCTGACAATGAAAATCTGCCGAGGGGGCTGGACCACTCCTCCCACAAGGCGTGCTCACAGGCGAATGACGCAACCGACAGGCGTGAAAAAACTCACGCATGCGCATGAAGGTTCAAGCTTGGCTGATGCAAGCGCACATGATTCAAATCCATAAGGTTATTGCAAAAAATAAAAAGGTCCGTTACTTTTCTAACAGACCTCGTATTTCTTATGCAGGGTAATTTAAAGGCAGGTCCATAAGCATTTGGACAGTTTTTGTAATTTTTCCGTAAGTACACTGTCACAATGGAATTAAAATAAAACAACAAGATGAGCTTGTAGTGTTGACTTTTAGGGCCCTGTCCCACTGGTGGTTAGGAGGATTTGCGCATGAAATGAGGAGACAAAAGCTGAGCCTCTGCAACAAAGGTGGGCGTAAATGACAAATGTCCCGGGGTGGATCACGTAGTCATCATGAGTGCACAGCGAATACATGAGGAACAAAAGTGGATATAACAGGGAACAGATGCGAAGGCGACCGCACAGGCGCCCCCATGAGGGGCACAGCTGGTAAATGTAGTGGAACATATCACGGCCATCGCAGCCAAACATGGATGTATGAAACACATGAATAGAGGAGAGGGATCGGACGCAGCGCGTCGAACACGGCAGCACAACGGCTGCAATGGGGACGCAGTGCACATGCGTGGCGGGAACTGCGGTGGTGGCGTGCATGCAACGCATTTGCATCGTTGACACAAAGGAAGCGCAAACGGACCTGCCGGGATCAGTATCCACAGCTGGGCTGGTGCTGGCCGGCATTTATGTGTTTTGTAATGCATCCGCATATGATCGCATATTGGATGCACAGCAGCTGTGAGGCACTCGCTTCATCCGTGCCCACTCTGACTGCATGCGTGACATACCATTTGCGACCGTGATGTGGCCGTGCTAGGTACGCGTTATATTTGTTTTGCACGCTGTCCCGGTCCACCACCAAGCCACGCCAACCCGTCGGTTGCGGATATCAGCGGATGACAGCGGATATGCGCGCGTTGATTGTGTATGTCCTGCATATGTCTTCAGTATGTGTTCAGGAAGTGATGCGGATCTCATCTGCATCAGGATTTTTGAGCTGCTCAAAAATCCTGGCTGCGGACATGCGTGCCTCTGCGAATGTTCACCTACGTGTTCGGATGTCGGCCGACTCATACAGGAATGTTACATGGATATTGCGGTTGTTTGGCGGATGTGGGCCACTTTTGTGCGCATTCCATACGCAAATCCTCCTAACCGCCAGTGGGACAGGGCCCTTAGCTTTAATATAAGAGATTTAACAAAAATATTGCATTAACCATTTTTCATTTTCAGATGCCATAAGTAATTGGACAAAGTAACAGCTTTCTAAATATAAGGAAGAAAATCGTTAAGGCACTGTGTGATAAAAAGTGCTTTCATGGTCAATGGATGTTACAGGGATGCCTCAGATTCACACATTCACACACACCCAAATTCTCACGACACAGTGGGAGCAACTTGGGGATTAAGAGCCTTGCCCAGGGGCCTTGAGTAATGTTCCCATCTGATAGGGATTGAAGCGAAGATCATCTGGTCACAAGTCCACTGCTTTACCACTTGATATCACTCCCTGTTTGAATTACGTAGTTCTCTAAAATTGAGGAACAGTGCAAGGAGGAGACTAGTGAGGGAATGCACCCGTATCTTTAGTTTTCGGTGGAAAGAAGTCTGTATTCGCTGGCTGCAGGGAGCCTTTGAAATAGGATGGCTTAGTCATGCCACTATGATGTACGAGGTCTGTAGAAAAGTATCCGACCTTTTTCATTTTTTTTAAAAACCTGATGGATTTGAATCACGTGTGCTTGCATGAGCCAACCTTGAACCTTCATGCGCATGCGTGAATTTTTTCTCGCTTGTCGATTGCGTCATTTGCTGGTAAGCAGCCTTGTCTGGTCTAACTGTTTCTGTCCTGATTTCAAAATGGAAGAAATTTGGCCCATTTATTTTACCTGAGGCCATCAAAATATGGCCATTGGGTATTGCGAAGGCTTTGTGTCTGTCCGTCTCTCTGTATGTGTTCAGCTTATGTCTAGTCCTATTATTGTCGGGGTCTTAAAATTCACAGGGACCATTTTTGGAACACAGACCTTGGACAAGTTCAAAGATGACTAAACTTGACCTAATTTAAGAAGTCAAAAGGTCACATTCTGTTTCCTATTTTATGCTATAAATCATGTACTGCCTAGTCTCTCTCTGGCTGCTAATTCAACAAGGTGGAATCCGCTCTGAAAACAGCAGGCCGGTGCGAACAGGTCTGATCCGGGACACATGGAACATGATGAATTCAAAGGGACCGTGTCAAATGGAGCCGGAGCCATACCACAGGAGGGCTAAGCACCCGGTCTACAACGAATGGCCCAATGAAGCGGGGGGCCAGCTTGTAGGATTGTGATTTGAATGGAATGTCCTTGCCTGACAACCACACCTCCTGGCCCAGTTGCACTTAGGTGCCAGGCAGGGTACGATGCCAATCTGCATGGCATTGGGTCCAGAACAAGACAGAATGGGCCGTCTTTGACACCCGTTGACAGCACCGCAGGTGGGCTCGCACAGGTGGTACGGCCACATACTCTTCTTGAGCTGGAAATAACAGATGTTGGTAACCCAAGGAACATTCAATTGGAGAGAGTCTTGTAGCAGAGCTGACCTGTGAGTTGTGGGCGTACTCCACCCACGGCAGCTGAGTACTCCAGGATGATGAATGGGAGACATGAGGCATCGGAGGGTGGACTCAAGTTCTTGGTTAGCCCATTTTGCCTGGCCATTGGTCTGTGGATGGAACCAGGGCGAGAGACTGACTGAGGCACTGAGGGTTGAACAGAATGTCTTCCAAACTTGGGAGGTAAACTGGGTTCCTTGGTCTGACACAATATCCACTGGTATGCCATGCAGTCAGAGCACATGGTAGACAAAGAGGTCAGCAGTCTCCTGGGTGGATGAAAGCTTCAGCAGGGCCAGGAAATGTGAGGATTGTGATGTGACCACAAGAGAGAGGCAGTCCAGTGATGAAGTCCAGGCAGATGTGAGACCAGGGCATCTCGGTGTTGGCAGGGGTCAGAGGAGACCGGCTGGATGTTGGTGTGTTGACTTGCCCCTGACGCAAATGGTGCAGGCTTGAACAAATTTTCTTACATCTGCCTGGACTGTGGGCCACCAGAAAAGGTGATGAAGAAGATCTAGAGTCCGATGTATTCCAGGATGACAGGTGAGTTTTGGGTTGTGGCAGAACTGCAGGACCTTGGAGGGGGCTTCTGGTGGTACAAACAGCCGTCTGGGAGGACCTCCTCCAGGATTGGGGTGTTGGCATTGAGCCTCCCGGATGACTATATACCCCACCTTAGGACACTCACAACATGGTCTGTGGGCAGGATCCAGTCTGGAGGTGTGAATTGTGATGATGCGGAAGCAGGGGTGAGCAGAGATGCGTGATTAGTGAAGGTGGTAAGGCGTGAGTCTAACTGCCTGGACTGTGGGCCACCAGAAATGGTGATGAAGAAGATCTAGAGTCCGATGTATTCCAGGATGACAGGTGAGTTTGGGTTGTGGCAGAACTGCAGGACCTTGGAGGGGGCTTCTGGTGGTACAAACAGCCGTCTGGGAGGACCTCCTCCAGGATTGGGGTGTTGGCATTGAGCCTCCCGGATGACTATATACCCCACCTTAGGACACTCACAACATGGTCTGTGGGCAGGATCCAGTCTGGAGGTGTGAATTGTGATGATGCGGAAGCAGGGGTGAGCAGAGATGCGTGATTAGTGAAGGTGGTAAGGCGTGAGTCTAACTAAGATACCTACTGAAATAGGATTTATTGCTGGTTGGTGAGGGTCTGGATCTGCTGCTGTTGTTGTCCTAGGAAAGTGCCCTGCCAGCTGAGGGCCAGATGGAGTTTGTCTGCTCCCGCTGGTTCCATGACATGGCCAGTAACTCCTGTTATGGTCAAGCTGATTGACTGGAAATAGGACCCTCAAAGCAGGGAACTGGGATGAAAAGAATACACCTGAGTACATACTATTTATATTCAGGGCTCGACATTGCCGTTTGCCCACTGGCCCAGTGGTGTTTTGGCCCACTTTCAGGCCACTGTGGACCAGTACAAATTATAATATAATTCCATGCTAGGTAACACTTAATATTAACTGCACACTATAAAGCATTAGTAAAGCATTTATAAAGTGTAAGTAAATGCTTAAATCACTACTTGTAAAACATTTACAAAGCATTATTTTTATTAGCTACTCATTGGTAAGAACATAAATAGATGGCTTAATAATTATTCATAACAAAATATGTCATGTCTTTATAAAACATTTATAAATAATTTTTCAATTCTCTATAAACCAATGAAGAAAAGTTGATCATGAATAGATTACCATTTACAAACATAAAATCAGACACTATTCATTAGTGATAAAAATACTTTACAAATCATATTTTTATTGTCTTTACATTTTTTCTTCACAAATTATTAAGCATTCTTTTTATTAACTACTCATTGGTACAAACATAAATAAATGGCTTAATAATTAATAACAAAATATGTAATGTCTTTATAAAGCATTTATAAATTATTTTTTAATTCTCTATAAACCATTTAAGAATCCCACAATAACAACTTCTCTCTGCACTTGTTATTTGTTCATCACATTCCTCTTCTGTTCTTTTGGCTGCTACCTGCTCTCTGCTCTCTAATTCTTTCCACTTTTCCTTTTTAGCTCTCTCAAATACTGTACCTCCGGTTAAGGAGGTCCTCATTTTGAGCTTTTTCCCAGTGCCATCTTTTTTATTATTATTATTATTTTATTTATTCATTAATTATTATTATTTATTAGTCCTTATTTTATTTTATTCAATTTATTAATTTTCATTTTTAGCACCCAATCATTTATTTATTTTATGTTTTATTAATTACATTTCTTAATTTTTAGCACCCAATCATTTCAAGGAATATAAACCTATTTTTTCAAATCAAATAAAGTGTGATTTTAGCTACCTCACCGACAAATGGCTGCAACAGCAAGTGCAAATGATACTATATTGCTGACAGATGGCAGCACCTCACACAATTGTTCAACAAATTAAAATGGCGAGGAAGACGCCCTACAACACTTCCTGTTTCTGTTCTCATTGTCGACAAACGTCCGAGGGGAAAGAGTAAAATAAAAAAAACTGGTTTTAACCATTTTTTGAACCGTATGGACCAATGCTGCTTAACCTTCTGGGGTCCGAGGGCATTTTTTGGACAGTTCACTCACCTGTCATAAATGTTTTATTATTGCTGTTAACAGCTCTCCCTGCATCCCATAATCAAGTTTTATGTATCTTTTCTTTCAGGACAACCTGTACTTTCAAAATATATATGCTATAGTGGTGTTTTATAAGTGTAATAAGATAAGATTAAAAAAAAGCCTTTATTCATCCCTCAATGGGGAAATTTCAGTGTCACATCACAGCATAGAACAGTAGGAATAGACAGAAGGGCATGCAATAAAACAAGTATCTCTTAAAAAACAAGAACTAAAAAAGCACTGAGTGCCGACTAAGCTAATAAAGGTTTACAATCAAAAATAAGAAAGGAAAAGTAAAGCGGAAATAATTTTCCACACACATTTATTCAAAACACAAACTATAATAAACAACTGTTTTGACACTTTAAGAAGGTAATTTGAGGACTTGTGTGAAAGACTGTACAACAAAAAGGTTCAAACAATAAACATAAATGCAAATTTTGAACAATATATACAAAATGGTCTATGTGTTTTGTTTCTCTTCTGCAGTTTCTGTCTGCTATTACACAAAGGTCACATCACAAACTTCTACCTCTAAGGTGACTGTGTGTTTGTTCTCTCCTGCTCTGAAAGCAGCTTTCACACTTCGAGGCTCATTCACAGTTTGAGGAGCACGCCCCCCCCCCCCGCTCCATTGATATGGTAAACAGTGCTTTACGGCAGAGCGAGAGAGCTTGCCACAGGCTTATCCAAAAATATTGACAGGAAAACTAGTGGAGCAATCCTGATACTCACACACTCTTTGTTTGAGCACATGAGATTATCATCAGAGGCCCTCCGTCTGCTCCGTGTGCTCACTTTCACTGATCACTGTGCATAATGGCACAGGGCGCATTGGAGCCAGCAGCCAGGGGGCTACTCAAACGGGCCAACTAGTAACACATCACTCCTAAAAACAATATTTGGTTTATCGCGTGAGGTAAATCTGCCCTACGATTGGATTTTGAAAAACCATGTGACGGTGAACCAATTCCAACTGGACACTCACATTGCGCACGTCATCACACAGCTTCTGTGAGGAGTACAAAGACGGTGGACGGCTGGCTCCAACGACCGAGGAGATAACTTTATCTATCTCATTTCATTCAAAAGTTATTTAGAATTTAGCTATGGTTAATCAGTTATGCGCATAAGTGTTAGCGAAAGCTAGGCTAAACCTACATTAGCTAATCATTGTTGTACCAAATCTAACTGCTTAATGTATTCTAAGGTTGAAAATCATCAAGCGGACACTGTTTCTGTCCGAGACGCTATCCACTTGATTGATATGAATTTATATTGTCAGATGTAAAACCTCATTCGTTTTTTAAAGTTAGTTTTCAGCTGAAAACATCAACAACTTCAAGTCAAGACTACATGCTGAAACATGATATTTACTACAAAGTACCCCTTCTAAATTTTTTCGGACCACACAGTACCATACACAATATACAAGCAACAGAAATCTACATCAAGCCGTCCTACCTTAACCTCAGATGGTCCTAATGCCCACCGGGTATCTACTGACAAATGCTGAAGGTATGAAGGTATCAAATTAAATCAAATCAATTTTATTTATATAGCACCAAAACACAACAAACAGTTGCCCCAAGGCGCTTTATATTGTAAGGCAAGGCCATACAATAATTACGGAAAAACCCCAACGGTCAAAACGACCCCCTGTGAGCAAGCACGTGGTGACAGTGGGAAGGAAGGAATGGTATGATTAGCTGATTAGCTGCTGTCGCTTAGCAACTAATGGCGACCCGTTCTGAACCCACATTTAGCTATCAGTTAGCAACTAGTGGCAGTGCAATTACTCACAAATCGACACACCTCCTAACCGAACACTTCATATTTCGCAACGAATGAACCCACACTCCTTATCTAATACCACTGTACCAATTCCTCAAAACAAAATATGCGTTGATAAGTATTTATGAATGGATATATAAAAGTAGGTCAACTGTTGGCGACTGTGTAAACATATAAACAGCATTACAAATGAGTTATAATGCAAATTTAACCTTCACTTTAGTTAAGCTCACACCAAATTACTAACAGCTTGTAAAGGCTTTATAATAGTATTTTTAAGTTTACAAATACATTAAGAAGCACATAATGGACATATAAAAGTGAATTGGTCAACTGTTTAAGATTGTGATTAAAATATATATTAAGCATTGCTAATGGCAATTTTGTGCAGTCTTACTGTTCAATAATTTTGTCCTAGAATGCACCAGAATGCATGAAATTGCATCAAAATTTAAAAATTTTGACAGCTGTAGTTTGCATCATGCACATACAGTAATGTTCAGAATAATAGTAGTCCTATGTGACTAAAAACATTATTCCAGGTTTTGAGTATATTTCTTATTGTTACATGGGAAACAAGGTACCAGTAGATTCAGGAGATTCTCACAATTCCAACCAGACCAAGCATTCATATTAGTAAAAAAGGTGTTGTGTGGGCCGCTGAAGAGGAGGTACTGCTGGCCCACCACCTGATGGCGCCCAGCCACACTGGCAGTTTTTGGCCCTTAGAGGGTGCATGGGCCGGTTGGCCTCTCTGACGTCACCAGGTCTGCTCGTTGGCTGTCAGCTGGTTGTCATCACTCATCACTACCATTCATAAAAGCCTGGGAAGGACACCATAACTCTGCCGAGTTATCAGCTTACCACGCAGGTAAACCTACTCAGCCGTTTTGTGCCGTACGCACATTCATTGTTACTGAAGGTTGGAGATTGGCCTATAATTAGCTAAGATAGCTGGGTCAAGTGATGGCTTTTTAAGTAATGGTTTAATTACTGCCACCTTAAAAGCCTGTGGTACATAGCCAACTAATAAAGATAGATTGATCATATTTAAGATCGAAGCATTAATTAATGGTAGGGCTTCCTTGAGCAGCCTGGTAGGAATGGGGTCTAATAGACATGTTGATGGTTTGGAGAAAGTAACTAATGAAAATAACTCAGACAGAACAATCGGAGAGAAAGAGTCTAACCAAATACCGGCATCACTGAAAGCAGCCAAAGATAACGATACGTCTTTGGGATGGTTATGAGTAATTTTTTCTCTAATAGTTAAAATTTTATTAGCAAAGAAAGTCATGAAGTCATTACTAGTTAAAGTTAAAGGAATACTCGGCTCAATAGAGCTCTGACTCTTTGTCAGCCTGGCTACAGTGCTGAAAAGAAACCTGGGGTTGTTCTTATTTTCTTCAATTAGTGATGAGCAGTAAGATGACCTAGCTTTACGGAGGGCTTTTTTATAGAGCAACAGACTCTTTTTCCAGGCTAAGTGAAGATCTTCTAAATTAGTGAGACGCCATTTCCTCTCCAACTTATGGGTTATCTGCTTTAAGCTGCGAGTTTGTGAGTTATACCACGGAGTCAGGCACTTCTGATTTAAAGCTCTCTTTTTCAGAGGAGCTACAGCATCCAAAGTTGTCTTCAATGAGGATGTAAAACTATTGACGAGATACTCTATCTCACTTACAGAGTTTAGGTAGCTACTCTGCACTGTGTTGGTATATGGCATTAGGGAACATAAAGAAGGAAACATATCCTTAAACCTTGACTCATTTAAACTAACATATTCATCCTGCTGTAACCAGGTTTCTGTAAGGCAGAATAAATCAATATGTTGATCAATTATTATATCATTTACTAACAGGGACTTAGAAGAGAGAGACCTAATGTTTAATAGACCACATTTAACTGTTTTAGTCTGTGGTGCAGTTGAAGGTGCTATATTATTTTTTCTTTTTGAATTTTTATGCTTAAATAGATTTTACTGCTTATTGGTGGTCTGGGAGCAGGCACCATCTCTACGGGGATGGGGTAATGAGGGGATGGCAGGGGGAGAGAAGCTGCAGAGAGGTGTGTAAGACTACAACTAGGACTACAACAAGGATTTAAGAAAATTGGCCAGATTTCTAGAAATGAGAGCTGCTCCATCCAAAGTGGGATGGATGCCGGGTCGGAAGGGAACCTACTGGACAGTAGGTGGGCTAAGGAGGTAGGGCTCCCTCTGGTGGCCGTTCCTTCACCATTGAACGTGCGGGCACTAGATGACACCCTACTACCAGAAATCACACACCAGACACAGCCTTTAACTTTGGTTGTCTCTGGAAATCACAGGGAGGAGATTGTGTTCTTTGTAACACCTTCTACCTCCAGGATTATTTTGGGATTTCCATGGATGGTTAAGCACAATCCTCGGATTGATTGGCCGTCTGGGGTTGTGGCTCAATGGAGCAAAACCTGCCACCGGGAGTGTTTAAGGTCCTCGGTGCCACCCGGCAATGAAGTTAAAGAGGAGGTCAGAGTCCCCCCCAATCTTACAGAGGTGCCGGCTGAGTATCATGACCTTGCTGATGTCTTCAGAAAGGATCTGGCACTCACCCTGCCCCCGCATCGACCGTATGATTGTGCCATTGATTTGGTTCCAGGCACTGAGTACCCGTCCAGCAGACTGTACAACCTCTCATGTCCTGAACCCGAATCAGTGGAGACCTACATCCGGGACTCATTAGCTGCAGGGCTAATCCGAAATTCTTCATCCCCGTTAGGTGCAGGTTTCCCCCGGACTCTGAGACGCATGTTAAGCATGTCCGACAGGTCCTGCAGCGGTTATTGGAGAACCGGCTGTTTGTGAAGGCCGAGAAGTGTGAGTTCCACCCCACTTCTTTGTCCTTCCTCGAGTTTATCATCTCCTCCAACTCCGTCGCACCCGATCCGGCTAAGGTAGCGGCGGTGAGAGATTGACCCCAATCAGTAAATCGTGGGAAGATGCAACAGTTCCTAGGGTTTGCCAATTTTTACAAGAGGTTCATTAAGGGCTATAGTCAGGTAGTCGGTCCCCTTACCTCCCTGACCTCCACAAAAGTCCCATTCACCTGGTCGGGTCAGTGCGAAGCCGCGTTTAGGGAGTTGAAACACCGGTTTTCGACTGCACCAGTTCTGGTGCAGCCTGTTCCTAACCACCAGTTCATTGTTGAAGTGGATGCCTCTGACTCAGGGATAGGAGCCGTGCTGTCACAGAGCAGGGAGTCCGATAGTGTTCTCCACCCTTGTGCTTACTTCTCCCGCAGGTTGACCCCCGCTGAACGGAACTATGACGTAGGCAATCGGGAACTCCTGGTGGTGAAAAAGGCCCTCGAGGAGTGGAGACATCTGTTGGAGGGAGCTGTGGTCCCATTTGTGGTTCTCACTGACCATCAGAACCTGGAATACATGCAGACCGCTAAGCGTCTGAACCCCAGACAAGCCCGATGGTCACTGTTTTTCGGACGCTTCAACTTTAAAATCACCTATCACCCCGGGACCAAGAACATCCGGTCTGACGCCCTGTCCCGGGTGCATGAAGAGGAAGTTGGAGCAAGGCTGTTGGACCCACCGGACACCATCATACCGGAATCCACTATCATCGCAGCCCTCACGTGGGATGTAGAGGGAGTGGTCAGGGAGGCCCTGACGCGACATCCAGATCCCGGAGGTGGTCCTCCCAACAGGCTGTACATCCCACCAGACGCTCGGACTGCCATATTGGACTTCTGTCATGGTTCCAAGCTCTCCTGCCATCCAGGGGTGTGAAGAACTGTGGCAGTGGTCCGGCAGCGGTTCTGGTGGGCATCAGTCGAAGCCGACACCAGGGACTACATCCGGGCCTGTACCATCTGCGCCAGGGGCAAGGCTACACACCAGCCGGAGAAGGGCTCCTCCAGCCACTGCCTGTGCCTCTTCGCCCCTGGTCCCACATAGGAGTGGACTTTGTCACGGGTCTCCCTGCATCCCAGGGTAAGACTGTCATCATGACAACAGTGGACCGGTTCTCCAAGGCGGCCCACTTCGTGGCCCTCCCAAAGCTCCCGACTGCCCAGGAGACTGCAGACTTCCTGGTCTACCACGTCGTGCATCTGCATGGTATCCCGACGGACATAGTATCAGACCATGTTCCTCAGTTCTCCTCGCAGATCTGGAGGAGCTTCTGTAGGGAGCTGGGGATCACGGTGAGCCTGTCGTCCGGGTACCACCCACAAACAAATGGTCAAGCAGAGCGGGCTAACCAGGACCTTGAACAAGCCCTAAGGTGTGTCACATCTGCGCACCCAACAGCCTGGAGTCAACATCTGACCTGGATCGAGTACGCACACAACAGCCAAGTGTTGTCCTCAACCCGGCCTCTCCCCGTTCGAGGTTTGCTTGGGGTATCAACCCCCATTGTTTTCAGCTGTTGAGGGAGAGGTCGAGGTGCCCTCAGTCCAGGCCCACCTCAGGAGATGCCGTCGGGTGTGGAAGAAAGCCCGCTCTGCTCTCCTGAAGACCCGGACGCGGGCTAAGGACCATGTGGACCGCCGACGAGCCCCGGCCCCAGCTTATCAGCCCGGGCAGGAGGTTTGGCTATCCACGAAGAACATCCCTCTTCAGACCTACTCACCAAAGCTCACCGACCGTTTCATTGGACTGTTCAAGATCGTCAAAGTGATCAGCCCCGCCGCAGTGAAGCTTCAACTCCCGGCTTCACTGCGGATTCACCCGGTCTTTCACGTCTCCAAAATCAAACCATATCACACATCGGACCTCTGCACCCCCGGACCAGCGCCACCTCCTGCACGCATCATCAACAGAGAACCGGCTTGGATTGTGAGACAGCTCCTCGATGTATGTCGGAGGGGTCGGGGGAACAATACCTGGTAGATTGGGAGGGTTATGGCCCAGAAGAACGCTCCTGGGTGAAGAGGACCTTCATTTTGGATCCCCCCCTCCTGGCAGATTTCTACCGGAGGCACCCCGACAAGCCGGGTTGGGCGCCAGGAGGCACCCGTTGAGGGGGGGGGTCCTGTTGTGTGAACCGCTGAAGAGGAGGTACTGCTGGCCCACTACCAGATGGCGCCCATCCACACTGGCACTTTTTGGCCCTTAGAGGGCGCATGGGCCAGTTGGCCTCTCTGACGTCACCAGGTCTGCTCGTTGGCTGTCAGCTGGTTGTCATCACTCATCACTACCATTCATAAAAGCCTGGGAAGGACACCATAACTCTGCCGAGTTATCAGCTTACCACGCAGGTAAACCTACTCAGCCGTTTTGTGCCATATGCACATTCATTGTTACTGAAGTCTTTGCAGTTGTGACTTATGCTTGCAGCTTGTAGCCGAGTTTGTGGAAGTTGGAGGAGGTGGCGTCTCCACTCCTCACTTCTGACTTACTAAGTATAACAATTGCACTGCACGTCCTCCAGTTTTTCCTCTGCACTCTGGGAGTATCTGGATTTATTCCTACAAGAGGATTACTGTGTGTTGCTGACTGTTTGCTGGGTGTTCACACACCCACCCTTAACCTGTTTTTGTTCCTGCCAGCAGTACCGGATCTGACAGCCACGAGCGGTGGCCACCTGGGGGAATCAGGACTTGGCGGCTCTGGTGTGTTGCAGGTCTCCGTTGGCGGTGGAACTTCATGGGTTCCGGCTCTCCTCTGGATAGGCGTCTCCAACCCTCGGGCCTGCCCACGTGTCACCCTTTTGATTACTGATTGACTGGAGCATATTTGGTTTTGTTTGCACATTTGCATAATAAATTGTCATTTATTTGACTTCCTATTGGCCGTTCATTTACGCCCCCTGGCGTGGGTCCGTGTACTTCACTTTTCAAACAAAAAGTAGAAAAGGGGGTGTTCACAATAATAGTAGTGTGGCATTCAGTCAGTGAGTTCATCAATTTTGTGGAACAAACAGGTGTGAATCAGGTGTCCCCTATTTAAGGATGAAGCCAGCACCTGTTGGCCTGACGTTCAAGACATTGTTCAGAAGAACAGCGTAGTTTGATTAAAAAGTTGATTGGAGAGGGGAAAACTTATACGCAGGTGCAAACAATTATAGGCTTTTCATCTACAATGATCTCCAATGCTTTAAAATGGACAAAAAAAACAGAGATGCATGGAAGAAAATGGAAAACAACCATCAAAATGGATAGAAGAATAACCAGAATGACAAAGGCTCACCCACTGATCAGTTCCAGGATGATCAAAGACAGTCTGGAGTTACCTGTAAGTGCTGTGACAGTTAGAAGACACCTGTGTGAAGCTAATTTATTTACAAGAATCCCCCGCAAAGTCCATCTGTTAAATAAAAGACGTGCAGAAGAGGTTACAATTTGCCAACAAACACATCAACTAGCCTAAAGAGAAATGGAGGAATATTTTGTGGAGTGATGAGAGTAAAATTGTTCTTTTGGGGTCCAAGAGCCGTAGACAGTTTGTGAGACGACCCCCAAACTCTGAATTCAAGCCACAGTTCACAGTGAAGACAGTGAAGCATGGTGGTGCAAGCATCGTGATATGGGCGTGTTTCTCCTACTATGGTGTTGGGCCTATATATCGCATACCAGGTATCATGGATCAGTTTGGATATGTCAAAATACTTGAAGAGGTCATGTTGCCTTGTGCTGAAGAGGACATGCCCTTGAAATGGGTGTTTCAACAAGACAATGATTCCAAGCACACTAGTAAATGAGCAAAATCTTGGTTCCAAACCAACAAAATTAATATTTTGGAGTGGCCTGCCCAATCCTCGGACCTAAATCCAATTGAGAACTTGTGGGGTGACATCAAAAAAGCTGTTTCTGAAGCAAAACCAAGAAATGTGAATGAATTGTGGAATGTTGTTAAAGAATCTTGGAGTGGAATAACAGCTGAAAGGTGCCACAAGTTGGTTGACTCCATGCCTCACAGATGTGAAGAAATCATGAAAGACTGTGGTTATACAACTAAATGCTAGTTTAGTGATTCATAGGATTGCTAAAAAAGCAGTTTGAACATAATAGTTTTGAGTTTGTAGCGTCAACAGCAGATGCTACTATTATTGTGAACACCCCCTTTTCTACTTTTTTACTAATAGCCCAATTTCATAGCCTTAAGAGTGTGCATTGGTCTTGTTGGATTTGTGAGAATCTACTGAATCTACTGGTACCTTGTTTCCCATGTAACAATAAGAAATATACTCAAAACCTGGATTAATCTTTTTAGTCACATAGCACTTCTATTATTCTGAACACTACTGTATGTCTGGGCCAGCAGAATTTTGGTGGGGCCAGTAACTTCTCAAAGCTACTTGCCCTGTAAGGCAGTGGCAAAAAGTGGTCAGTGTCTAGCCCTGATACTACGCAATTCATTTTGCGCATGCGCAAAATGCTAAATCCAAATTTTTGCCACACTTTTTTAAAAAGGTCAAATGTTTCTGTTAACATATCAAATTGGTCTTCTGTTGAAAGATGACATTCTCTCTTTTATAAGCTTTTCTTTCAATTCTCTGAATTCACAGGACTTAACTAATGTCAAAAGCTGAGTCAAGTGTTTATCAAGAACTGATGCTTTTCTCTTGTAAGCTTTGCCCCCGCTCCACATCAGACCAGTGTTGTAGTCAAAGCCCAAAACCCTCAAGGCCAAAGCCAAGTGTTTTATGTTGCAGACAACCCAGTCTCACGGCAAGTCGTGATTCAGCAGCACGAAATATACATTAATCTTTTGGTTTGTAATACTGTGACGAAAAGCGCCTCTTTTTCGTCACGGCAGCACAAATTCATTCTAATACATTCCATGATGGCTGCACGAAATTAAAAGTGAAGCGGGGGGGTTGGTTATGGTTAGGGTTGGGGGAAGGAGTAGGGTTAGTAATAGTGAGTTTAAAAAAAATCCCGTCACGAAAATATGAATCATTTCGTGATGGGAGCACAAAAGAAAAGCGTGAGACTGGGCTGGTTGTAGAGTAAGATCTGGGAGGAGGAGGAGGCGTCTGCTCAGAGAACGGTAGGGCACAATTACTGCATATTGTACCCATTCATCCACTTTCACCTACTATTAGACAACAATAGCCCCCACCCCCAGACCTCTCCCCCACCTGTTAAAAACAATAAAACAATTATTGATGTGTTTGAGTATCATGATTTAATCTGATTTGTTTTGTACCAAAAACATACTTTGAGTAACAAAAATGGACAATAGGAAAGCATCCTAAGAGGTTTCCCAGGACCTACTCAAGTTCTGACAGGGTCAGGTGTGGACAGAGCTGTGTGGCTGTGGGGTGGTGATTTTTTTTTTTTTCTACTTCAGTAGTTCTGCTGAATAACCAACACCCAATGGGTAGAACATGACCTTCATGGTAAAAATGATGTCTTGTCCCAGGAGTGATGCACTGCATTTACCTCTTTATCCATAAATGAGAGAAACATATAAGCACAGCACTGTGATGACTGCAGAAAGCTCTCAGCTCGCTGTAGGTACCTCTTACGTTGAATGCATGGAATGACTGATCATCCTCCTCAGGAATATGGAATGATGTCACAACACATTCTCCGTCCTCTTTAATTCACACGAGTAATGAAAATGGATTTTAGGAATATTTCAGAAAACTGTTTGCACTCCATAATCCAATAAACAGGCAGTGCTCTGCATTATAAAACAGATTGAATAGCCTCTTTATTGAATAATATTGGCCTGTCGTAAACCCAAATGGCTGCTGCTTTTATTTATCCCGAACAAAACCGCCATAAAATTGATGACTGTTGTGTTTAAATGCTGCACACTGCAGAGTCTGAAGGAACCATACAACAGCCGGTAAAATATTTGGGTGACTCGGCCATCCGAGGGGATGAGATAATTTCCATCTCAGTTTGAAAGAGATGATGCAAAAGGCACTGTGGTAATCTGTCTTTTCCATACCAACACAATTGTGAAGATAATTTAAGAGAAGCACCTGCAGGGATCATTCTCTTTAGAATTTGACTACTGATGAGCTGCCCTGCTTTGGCTTTCATTATACTGACAAAAACAATGCAAGACCATTTTTGAGGGGTGCCAGATTTTAAGTTATGTTTCTCTTTCGGAATCAGAGCCATGTGATTAAACAAGGAAAATAAAGTGAAAGGAACAGATGTTGAGAGCAGTCCGAAGGGTGTTTGCAGAGGACACACCTGCAGCAATGCTGAACAATCATAACCGACATGAATGCATGTACAAATGTAAAACCTCCAGATTGACATGATCCATGTATTAGATTTGAATGGATCAAAATGTACAAAGAAAGAAAGAAATATCTCACATGTCATTAAAGTGAAATAAAATTATTCACGATCAGCTGCAAAATTGAATGGGTCTGTTGCCTTAATAAGACTGATCAAGAAAGAACAAATAGTTTCAGCTGCTCCTTTGTTTTCACTTGGGGTCACCACAGCAAATCCAACGTGGATCTGCATGTTGACTTGACATAAGTTCACACCAGATACCCTTCCTGACACATGTCCACATTACATGGAGAAATCCCTCCTAAGAAGCAATTTTCTGCGTCAGCTAAGGAAGTTCAGCCTCCCAAAACAATGATGGTGAACTTACACACTGCCATCACTGAGTCCATCATCTCTTCCTCCATCACAGTCCGGTACACTGCTGCCACTGCTAAGGACAGGAGTAGACTGCAGTGTATCATCCACACAGTAGAGAAGGTGATTGACTGCAATCTGCCATCCCTACAGGACCTGTACACATCCAGGGCCCTGAGGCGAGCGAGGAAGATTGTGGCTCATCCTTCTCACCCAGGACACAAACTTTTTGTCACCCTCCCCTCTGGCAGACGGTTGAGATCCATCAGGCCAAAAAAACCTCAAGACACAAAAGCAGCTTCTTTCCATCTGCAGCTAGACTCATAAATAATGCCAAAGACCCCCATTTACCCTGCCCCCCCCATTCCCACAAAGTACAGATTGATCATACCTGTAATGAAAGGTGCTGTAGTTTTGCATGCCCTTGCACAGCCCTATTCCACCACATGTTCTATTTATTTGACGGTGAACATAGTTTTGCCCATTTGTCTATTTGACTATTTTACTTCTTACAGAAGTATTTTTCCTTTTTATTTTTATTGTTGTTTATCGTTGTGGCTGGGGTGTCTGGCGTGCCTAGCTGGCTTTTGTTTGTCTTCTGTTTTCTGTATTCTGTTTTTCCTTCCAGGTGGCATGCGTTCAGGACTGAGTGGCTGTGTGGCTGAGTTATCAGGACCTCACCCTGATCACCTGAAGCTTGTCATGTGCAGCTCGTCAGGACTCACAGCTGTGGTGCATCTTTATGGATTGGGGCATGGTTGCATTTAAGTCTGGAGTACACAGTGTGTATTTGCCAGAGACTTGACCTTGTGACCAGACGGGTGAGATCGTCGTCTAGAGAGCCATCTCATCATGGATGCAGAGACCGTACCAGGTTTGATGCCATGGTCTGTGAAAGAGGAGGGGGTGAGGTCTCACGCTCGTCAGCACACTTCCTGAGGTACTTTAGGTTTTGTGACTAACATGAGTGCAGTCAGTAAATGTGGTGTCCCTCACACCTTATTATATTGAGCTGTTATGTTAGTCGTTTAATCAGCTTCCACTGCAGTGGAGAATTGAACTGGGTGTTCCATGCCTGCAGGGTGGGAAGCTGATTGGTAATTAAGCCAGGAAGTGTTTGCTGTTTATGTACACCTTTGAGTGGTCTCTCTGTGTGTGGAGTGGAGGACTCACATTATGGTTTCTTCTTTCACAGACTCGGTTGGTCGCGGCCACCTGGGGGGTGTCGGCGGGGTCCTTGGGTCCGAACTGTTCTGGCTCCAGACCGTTTGTGCTGCTGGGAGCACACCGTTATTCCACCTCGCCAGACCGCGCACTCATTTGTTATTATTCAGCACTCACTGTTATGTTATTAAATTCTGTTATCCTTTGTACCGTGCTCTGCTTATTTTATACTGGGTCCTTCAAACGCTGGTCGGTTCTCCGCCCGCGTCCAACACATAACAGTTTATGCACCAATTACTTCTTACAGAAGTATCTTTTCCGTTTCTTTTTAGTGTTGTTTATGCACCAATGACACCAGCTCAAATTCCTTGTATGTGAGAACTTACTGGGCAATAAATTTAATTCTGATTCTGATTCTGCTAAGATGCAACAAATAACTAACATGTCGTAATACACAGTTCAATGACAGATGGAGTGGGATCACTGTTTAATTATCTGAAATATTTCATGTCAAATACAGTCAGGTACATACAGTATATGTTGTATACTGTATTTGGACAGTGACACAATTTTTTTAATTTGGTGTCTGTACAATCAAAGATGGGCTACCAACATGTGGACCTGGGTTTGATTCATAGTCTCACTACGTGTCTGTTTACTTTGACAAGACATTTCTGCTGCAGTGTCCCAGTCCAACCAGCTGTAAGTGGGTACCAGCACTGGCTCCAGAATTAACCTCCTGTGTACTGGCATCCCGTCCAGGGGAAATCATAGATTCTCATCGGTTTCACACTAAGGAAGCTGGAGATAAGTTCTAGCACCAGTGGACCTCAGGGCCTATATAGGACTTACTTTATAGCCTTAAACTGGGGGGCATGGTGACTTAGTGGTTAGCACTGCTACATCACAGCAAGAATATCGTGGGATCACTTCCCACCTGAGCCTTTCTGTGTGGAGTTTGCATGTCCTCCCCCTGTTGGTGTGGGTTCTCTCCCAATCCTCCCACTTCCAAAGACATGTTGGCTACGTGAACTGGAAACTTTAAGTTGACTGTCGGTGTGTGAATGAGTTTGTTTATCCATGAGGCCCTGTGATCAACTGGTGTCCAGTGCAGGGTGTACCCTGCCTCATGCCCTATGACTGCTGGAGTAGACTCCAGCCCCCTGTGACCCTTAATTGGAGTAAAATTGGTGTAGAAAATGAATGACCTTATAACCTTAAAACCACTTTATATCACTACCACAGTGGAGTTAAAATGAAACAATCAAGACATATATGTAGTGTAGATGTCCAGCTTTAATTCAATAAGTTCAACAAAAATGTTGCATAAACCAGTTCATATAGATATTTTTTATAACTAGCCCCTCTATTTTCACAAAAAAGAAGTAAGTAAGTAAATTCTGTACAGGCCAGTGCCATAGCATGAAGTGAAGAGTCTATAACTCGCCTTGGACGGGTCCCCGGGACACGTTTACTTCCCTGGCCAAAGACAGTTTACTTCCCTGGCCAAAGGTGGCACCCATTTACAGCTAGGTTGATTGGAGCAATGCAGATGAAGTGAGGTTACCAAGGACACAGAAAAGTAGCCAGAAGCACTCACCTGGATTCAAGAGTGTTTAAGATGGCGGCGCGTGTAGACGCAGTGGCCCGGCGCTCTTCCTTTGACAGCAGCAATACACAGAGAAATACTATTACTCGAACCAAAATTATTGAACTGGAACAATATTGGACCGGCTGGACGCCGGAAGGATTCAGTTTGTTCCCAGACGAAATACGTCGGCAAGGACGGATTGAGAAGACGGACCAAGAGCGGACCGTGCAGCAGGAGTGCACAAGCCAAAGCCAAAGGAAGCGGAAGAGTCTACGGACAGAGCAGAGGCCAAGTGTTTGTAGCCACTGTGTATGTACACCCGCGTGCAAATGCTAAAATTGCGATGTCCAAGCTGTATGACAGCATAACCAGACAGCAGAATAAACACCCAGATAGCTTTTTTTATTGTGGCTGGGGATTTTAACCACACAAATTTAAAGACTGTGCTCCCCAGGTTCTACAAAAATGTAGATATCAGGATGTGGAAAAGCAAAACATTAGACCAGGTTTACACTAGTTCTCCAGAGGCATACAAAGCCCATCCCTCCCCCCACCTGGGCCACTCTGATCACCTTTCTTTGATACTGACACCAACCTACAAACCACTCATCTGTAGGTCTAAACCGCTGAATAAAACAATTCAGTGTTGGACTGAAGAGACCAAACTGTCTCTTCAAGACTGCTTTGAGGACACAGAGTGGGACATGTTTGAGCACACAGACATTGAGCATGACTCAGTCCTGTCATACATTTATTTTTCTATGGACAATGCAACAACTAAAAAGATGGTGAAGGTCTTCCCCAACCAAAAACCCTGGTTTAGTAAAAAGACCAGATTACTTCTCCAGGCTCGGGACATGGCACTGAGGTCAGGGAACAGAGACTCATACAGACAGGCCAGAGCAGACCTGACCCGAGGTATTAAGGCTGCCAAGGCAAACTACAGGAAGCGTATAGAGGCCAACTTCATAGAGGGCAACGCACGCTCCATGTGGAAGGGTATCCAAAACATCACGGATTATAAAAAATGCCACATCACTCCCCTTGACGCAGATGTGGCTTTCCTGGACCAGCTCAATGCCTTTTTCTCCCGCTTTGAGGAAGGAAGAGGACAGGCTGAAGACACGTTGTTGATGCTGCCACCAACATCACCTTACAGTCAGCCCCTTGTTATCCAGCAGCACCAAGTACTGCAGGTACTGAGGAAGATCGATATCAGCAAGGCACCTGGGCCCGACAACGTGCCAGGGAGGCTGCTGAAGTCGTGTGCTTACCAACTGGCTGACGTGTTTACAAAGATTTTTAATCAATCATTGCAGCAGACCACAGTCCCCGCCTGCCTGAAAACTGCCAGGATCATTCCTGTGCCCAAATGCTCTGCCATTTCGGGACTGAATGACTACCGGCCGGTGGCTCTGACACCAGTGATAATGAAGTGTATGGAAAAGCTGGTGCTCAACTACATCAAGGACAAGATTCCACCCGGCCTCGACAAGCACCAGTTTGCATACAAGTCCAATGCACAGATGACACAGTTTCCATTGCGCTTCATTCTGCTCTCAGCCACTTGGAAAATCCAAACATTTATGTCCGAATGCTGTTTGTTGATTTCAGCTCAGCATTCAATTCCATCAGCCCTAGTAGGCTTGTCAACAAACTGCAGGCATTGAAGCTTGGAACCCCGCTATGCCTATGGATTAAGGACTTTCTGACAAACAGACGGCAGTATGTGAGAATAGGCAACTCCATATCCGCTTCCACTGTCATCAACACTGGCGTGCCACAAGGGTGTGTACTAAGCCCCATCTTGTACACACTATACACCCATGACTGCGTTGCTATTCACAGCGCCACCAACTCTGTCATCAAATTTGCTGATGACACGACAGTCGTGGGACTGATCAGTGACAACAATGAAACGCCCTACAGAGAGGAAGTGGATTCACTGGTGACATGGTGCAGTGAAAACCATCTCGACCTGAATACCAAGAAAACGAAAGAAATACTAATTGACTTTCGGAAGGCGCGGGCTACACCTCACCATGCTCTGATGATCAAAGGGGAACGGGTGGAATGTGTCCAAGAATTCAAGTTCCTAGGACTACACATCTCTGAGGAAGTTGGCTGGACAGCCAATACCAATCATATGGTTAAAAAGGCCCAGCAATGCCTATTTTTCCTAAGAACATTGAAAAAGAACAAGCTGCCTCCGCCTCTGTTGAAGAATTTCTACAGCTGCACCATCAAGAGCGTACTCACATATGGATGTACGGTGTGGTACGCCAGCTGCACCGCATCTGAGAAGAAACAGCTTCAGCGAGTGATTAAAACAGCTCAGTGGATCATCGGTTGCCCGCTCCCATCCCTGACTGAGATCTACTCAAAACACCTTCTCAGACGGGCCACAAAGATCACGAATGATCCCTACCATCCGGGACACTCCCTCTTCTCCATCCTCCCGTCTGGCAGGCTCCGGGTTATCCGAGCCCGCACAAACAGACTGAAGGACAGCTTTTTCCCAATGGCTGTGAAAAGACTTTTAGAAGAATACTGACTACTTGTATCACACTGGGGATTACACTGCACTGTTTTTATTATTGCACCGGATATTCCCTCCACTGTTTTATTCTTTAAAATATGTATTTAATATTAATAATAATATCTTATTTATACTGAGTTTTTAACAGACTATATATTTTATATGTGATAGTCTATTGTATATTGTAATTTATCTGTGAGGGAGCTGCTGCACAGGGGTGTTGCCGAACGACATTTCATTGTGTTTTTTATACAATGACAATAAAGCTTATTCATTATTCAAACCCCTCTGTGGTCCAGTTTCTATCCCGTATGCCACCTGCCCTGCAAGAATGCAAAGCTCTCAGTCATCAAAACAAAAAATGTGTGTTGCAGATCCCTTTGCTGGCTTGAGCCTCACAAGTGTCACCTAGCAGTAATTGTAGCTGAAATTTCATATCTTCTTTTTAAGAAGATATGAAATGAAAGCTATGAATGCATCCATTTATAGACACTATAATTCACCCTTTCATGAATCTCTATATTCTTCATGGCTGATCTGAGCCAGAGTGGAGAAAGTACTGGTCTTGGAGGCAGGTAAGTATTGTGTTTCACAGTATGATCTTGACAGCAAACATTCGTACAGCAACTGCCTGTTTGCGCGCATGGGAAGGCATCGCCATGATCAAATATGCCCCACCCCAACAATTATCTCTACTAACCTACGCCTTCTGAGGTCGAATTAGGTGCGATGCTTTATATTATAGTATATTAGGCTTGTATCTACACCTGTAAGTTGTCAAAACAGGAATTCCCAAATATATTTGGTACAATACAATTTATATGCAAAATAAAAGCAATTTTCTGTTCTTGCTGCATTAGGGGGTTAACATTTCTCAATCATGTGTTTAATTTAAAAGGCTTTGCAGGTTTTTTGTTTGTTTGTTTGTTTGTTTTGTTTTGTTTTTCTGATGTTGGTATATGCGATCAGCAGATCCTCACAAATCACAGCACAGGAAATATTTCTCTCATTTTCCTCCGGAGCTTTGGCGTCCTTTATGGATAAACATAACCTTTGCACCTGAAAAATATATCCCAGCTCTCCCAGTAGATTTCAGGAGTGGCTTAATACTTTGCTCTTTCATTTTCAGTCTTTATTCCCTGTTGATGCTGAACATGACTCGTCTCCAAAATGTAATTTGGACAAAAAGGGCAAATCCATGTCATCTCATTTAGTTGACTTGAAATTACTCATTGCAGATCCCTTTGTGAAGCTATGAGAACCCCCAGAGTCCCAGTACCCACAAACCTGTAGTTTGACAGACAGGCAGTAGGAGGGATAATCATTGATGTAGATATCAGCAGAGGTGGTAAAATGTACAAACATCCATGATCCATTTGAACTCATCGATTTGAAATAAAGTGCATCCTGTGGACTTCATACTAGGACCTACATCATTAGTCAAAACCTGAAACAGTAACATACGTATCTTTGGATCTCTAATACTCAATATGTATGATGGCACAGATACATTTATGTGCTTAATAGTGCTATAAATAAATTGTATTTAAATGCTTGCATAAATTGTACTGTGTGGTGTTGATGTATAAACCCAGCTCTTTCATACTGTAGTTATACTGCTTAATGTGGGTTCTATTGGTATTTTCTTTTGTATATTTTCACCTTTTCTTTGCCTTTACTCTATCCCAAACTGATTTGGGAAGCTTAAAGAAAACAGCAGTGAATGGATCTTTACTTGCATAATCCTTTGTATCAAAGGTGGAGCCGAAGGCTGTAATCAGTCTTTACCACTGCACCCTCTCCTTGGCCTTGGCTTCACCCAATGACAAGTCATTTCCTTGGATTTGGCTATAACAGTCCTGTGTCAAGTGATACTTGGCCTTCCTCCCTTACTTTTCCACAGTGGTGTGCAATTCATTATTACCCAAGGCCATCAAATGTGGCCATCAGGTATTGCGAAGACTTTGCGTCTGTCCATCCATCTGTCTGTCCGTCTGTATTGCTGCCAGAGTCTTCAAATTCACAGGGAACATTCTTGGGACACAAACGTTGGACAAGTTCAAAGATGGCTAACCTTGACCTATTTTAAGAGGTATTTTGGGAAATTAAAAAGTCGCATTCTGTTTCACGCTGTTCTTTTTTTTTTCTTTTTTTTTTTGAGTGGCAGTGGTAACAACCAATCAGAGTAGAGCAGCACCATTATGTCAGTGGTAGGTCTCTGTAAAACCGGTTCATTTATGTGTACATAACATGTTTCTCATGTATTCTGTAAAGGCTAGCAAGAAATAAACACTTCTAAAACTGCAAACACTGTTTTAAGAACCTAATCACACCTCTGAAGTGATTTCCAAGACATTTAGTGGATGTTAGCATGATGACGTCACAGGCTGGTAACTAACTGCAAACTGTTTTGTTTGTGTGTAGATATAATCTCTTTGTCATATATTATGTAAAGGCTAGTAAGAAAGAAACACCTTTAACACTGAAAACACTGTTTTTGTAACATGATAACACATCTGGAGTGATTTACAAAACATTTTGCAGATGTCAGCGTGTACACTAACTTCCGCTAACTCAAAGCTAACTTCCACTCTTGTAAAAAGCTCTTAAACGTGCATATTGTTTATGATTGATTGATTGACTGATTGATAGTGGGGCTTTATTGAACATATATAGCAATACACAATAACACACAATAACAATATATATATATATATATATATATACATGCATATCAATTAAACAACTGCAAATTATAAAAAAGACAATACTCATACATCCGAGGGTATTGTAGCATTGCTTTATAGTTTGTATTATGGTCACTTGATATTCGAAGGAGGACATGCCCAAAACATCTTAGTCTGTGGATATTTATCTCAAGGAACATGGTAATGGAACCTGTCTTCTGCACAGCCAACTGTTGTGGAAGGCATCTGTCTTGCGCATGTCGTTCTTCACCACTCTTCAGCACTCAAAACCATGCAGCACCATTAGACTGACATTACTATTCTAGAGGCTCAGACTTGTGTTGACTTGTTAACTTGGCTAGTATAGAATCTTCATAAATGCCAGGACAACAATAAATAGTCATATCTATAGCAACAATTGATAATTTCCTAAATGGCTCATTACTCTAATCCTGGAATGCCAGATTCAGCCACAGATGATGCAAGGGAATGAAGAATCACAGAAAGGAGGGTGTTTTTTGGCTTGTCATCATTTCCATCCTTTCATCTTTTTGGCATTGGTCTGTTATGAGGAGTGAATGTATTCTTTGCAGACAGATCTCCAGGAGGAGCTTTGAAGGACACCAATAATTTACATACGCTCAAACAAGCCACAATGGACAGGTTCACTGAAAACAGCTGTGGGCCAACAAATCGTCAGACACACATATGCTTACTGAAAATCAAACACTGTCCCATATCTCTCTCAGTTATTGTGATCAGACGGGCTTCCCAGCTGAAGCATCATTTTTCCAGTTTATTTGGGCATGTGGCTGGCTAATGTTCTCATAGCCATAGCGTTCCTCTCAAATCCCCACCTGGCCCGCAGCTTAAATAGATCCTGCATAATTGCCTATGTGCACGAATGGTTCGCACAGCGCCAAAGCTGTACATCATCTGCAGGTGCTACTAAACCCGTCATTTCCTACATAGAGGTAATGAAGAAGCAGGTTGGCCAGTTTTCCCTCTTGTGCCTTAAACGTGATTATTTTGGACATCTCTCATCATGAGTGCTCCTCCATGCCAGGACGTTTAGCAGTGCGGTAGATCAAAGTTGTTCTCAGAACATTATAGAACGTGTGTGTGTGTGTGTGTTTGTGTGTGTGTGTGTGTGTGGTAGGACTTCATATTTTTCAGTCAGTCAAAGTGGTGGTTTTTGGTTCTCTTGAAACACAAAAAGGGAAATATATCAAACATAATTGTTGATTTTTTTTGGGGGGGGGGGGGGATTTGCATCTGTCCTATAACTACCTCTGTCATTTTAGAAGTTGTTTTGAATGTCAGAAGTCATTGGAGGTCCATTTTGTCCCATGTTACACTGACGCTGTGGTCATGACAGCACTCTCCATCTACAGCAGTAATTTGTTGGTAAGCCTCGTGGCTTTTTCTGCTGACCATACCTGTCCAACCCTTCATTGTTTTTTCATTCTTATTGATCTACCTTGTTTTTCATTCACTTATCCCTTCTTGTTCTCTCACTGCGTGTACTTCTGTTGATGCGACCAAACAAACGCAGCATAAGCAGGGCCAACTGAGTGCTATTTCATGCTGATTCTGGCTCACATCCATTAGTCGGCTTTCTTGGCAGCCCCAAGAACCTGCATTCTACGGTACCTCTGTAAACCAAAAGAAGCCAACTTGTGAGGGAGGGAGCTGCAGCAGAGACAGATATTGTCCATGTTGGAACTCGACTCTTTCAAATCATTTTGACAATTTGGTCAAAGCTTGAGGCAAATGTCTCCTCTTGGACCTCTTCCAAAAGAAATGTATATCTTACATTTTTCTCCTCCCATTTTTCCTCGGGACAGAAATGTAACTTTAGAAAGCAGTGAAATAAGATCCTTGGCTTCAATTGCAACTGTATTCTTTCTGAACAACAGAAGATTTGTTTTATGAATTATTTGTTTCTATCTCATCTATGTGTTTTTTGCAGAATCTGTTTCATTATCTTACGGCAGTGGTGAGCACAGTTCTGCTAATCAACGAACAGCTAGTTTGTTGCTTTTCATTAGCAAATTAGCTTTTCAACTAATAAACTGCTAAGAGGCCAATTAGGAAGTCATCTGACTTTTCCCCCCTTTCTTTTTATTATTTAGAGTGAATGTATGAATTAGTTGATTAAAATTATTTTCTATGTGTTTTATTATTTCTTAATAGTTCTTATTTGTTGAATATATTCTGTACTATGAATAAACTGTAGGATGAATGGAATCATCATAGTCTGGGGCCTCATGTACAAAGCATGCATATGCACAAAGACGTGGCATACATCCATCTCTGGTCCCAGCTCTCTTCAGGTCATTGACAAGGTCCTCCTGTGTAGTTCTGAGCTTTCTCAGAGATATCCTTACTGTTATGTGTCGGACGCAGGACGGAGAACCGACCAGCGTTTGAAGGACCCAGGATGAAATAAGCAGAGCACGGTACAAAGGATAACAGAATTTAATAAACATAACAGTGATGTGCTAAAGTACAAACAAATGAGTATATAATAATAATATAATAAGGTGTGAGGGACACCACATTTACTGACTGTACTAATGTTAGTCACAAAACCTAACGTACCTCAGGAAGTGTGCTGACGAGCGTGAGACTTCACCCCCTCCTCTTTCACAGACCGTGCATCAAACCTGGTACGGTCTCTGCATCCATGATGATGAGATGGCTCTCGAGACGACGATCTCACCCGTCTGGTCACAAGGTCGAGTCTCTGGCAAATACACACTGTGTACTCCAGACTTAAATGCAACCATGCCCCAATCCATGTAGATGCACCACAGCTATGAGTCCTGACGAGCTGCACATGACCAGCCTCAGGTGATCAGGGTGAGGTTCTGATAGCTCAGCCACACAGCCACTCAGTCCTGAACGCAAGCCACCTGGAAGGAAAAACAAAAGACAGAACAGAAGACAGAAACAAAAGGCAGCCAGGCACCCCCAGCCATACAACACTTACCCCACAAAGTGAGATCTTGCATGGAATCCCAGACCGAGGGAGATTGACAGTCATCTTGTGTTTCTTCCACTTTCTAATAAATAATCAATCAATCAATTTTTTTATATAGCGCCAAATCACAACAAACAGTTGCCCCAAGGCGCTTTATATTGTAAGGCAAGGCCATACAATAATTATGTAAAACCCCAACGGTCAAAACGACCCCCTGTGAGCAAGCACTTGGCTACAGTGGGAAGGAAAAACTCCCTTTTAACAGGAAGAAACCTCCAGCAGAACCAGGCTCAGGGAGGGGCAGTCTTCTGCTGGGACTGGTTGGGGCTGAGGGAGAGAACCAGGAAAAAGACATGCTGTGGAGGGGAGCAGAGATCGATCACTAATGATTAAATGCAGAGTGGTGCATACAGAGCAAAAAGAGAAAGAAACACTCAGTGCATCATGGGAACCCCCCAGCAGTCTACGTCTATAGCAGCATAACTAAGGGATGGTTCAGGGTCACCTGATCCAGCCCTAACTATAAGCTTTAGCAAAAAGGAAAGTTTTAAGCCTAATCTTAAAAGTAGAGAGGGTGTCTGTCTCCCTGATCTGAATTGGGAGCTGGTTCCACAGGAGAGGAGCCTGAAAGCTGAAGGCTCTGCCTCCCATTCTACTCTTACAAACCCTAGGAACTACAAGTAAGCCTGCATTCTGAGAGCGAAGCGCTCTATTGGGGTGATATGGTACTACGAGGTCCCTAAAATAAGATGGGACCTGATTATTCAAAACCTTATAAGTAAGAAGAAGAATTTTAAATTCTATTCTAGAATTAACAGGAAGCCAATGAAGAGAGGCCAATATGGGTGAGATATGCTCTCTCCTTCTAGTCCCCGTCAGTACTCTAGCTGCAGCATTTTGAATTAACTGAAGGCTTTTCAGGGAACTTTTAGGACAACCTGATAATAATGAATTACAATAGTCCAGCCTAGAGGAAATAAATGCATGAATTAGTTTTTCAGCATCACTCTGAGACAAGACCTTTCTGATTTTAGAGATATTGCGTAAATGCAAAAAAGCAGTCCTACATATTTGTTTAATATGCGCTTTGAATGACATATCCTGATCAAAAATGACTCCAAGATTTCTCACAGTATTACTAGAGGTCAGGGTAATGCCATCCAGAGTAAGGATCTGGTTAGACACCATGTTTCTAAGATTTGTGGGGCCAAGTACAATAACTTCAGTTTTATCTGAGTTTAAAAGCAGGAAATTAGAGGTCATCCATGTCTTTATGTCTGTAAGACAATCCTGCAGTTTAGCTAATTGGTGTGTGTCCTCTGGCTTCATGGATAGATAAAGCTGGGTATCATCTGCATAACAATGAAAATTTAAGCAATACCGTCTAATAATACTGCCTAAGGGAAGCATGTATAAAGTGAATAAAATTGGTCCTAGCACAGAACCTTGTGGAACTCCATAATTAACTTTAGTCTGTGAAGAAGATTCCCCATTTACATGAACAAATTGTAATCTATTAGACAAATATGATTCAAACCACCGCAGCGCAGTGCCTTTAATACCTATGGCATGCTCTAATCTCTGTAATAAAATTTTATGGTCAACAGTATCAAAAGCAGCACTGAGGTCTAACAGAACAAGCACAGAGATGAGTCCACTGTCCGAGGCCATAAGAAGATCATTTGTAACCTTCACTAATGCTGTTTCTGTACTATGATGAATTCTAAAACCTGACTGAAACTCTTCAAATAGACCATTCCTCTGCAGATGATCAGTTAGCTGTTTTACAACTACCCTTTCAAGAATTTTTGAGAGAAAAGGAAGGTTGGAGATTGGCCTATAATTAGCTAAGATAGCTGGGTCAAGTGATGGCTTTTTAAGTAATGGTTTAATTACTGCCACCTTAAAAGCCTGTGGTACATAGCCAACTAACAAAGATAGATTGATCATATTTAAGATCGAAGCATTAAATAATGGTAGGGCTTCCTTGAGCAGCCTGGTAGGAATGGGGTCTAATAAACATGTTGATGGTTTGGATGAAGTAACTAATGAAAATAACTCAGACAGAACAATCGGAGAGAAAGAGTCTAACCAAATACCGGCATCACTGAAAGCAGCCAAAGATAACGATACGTCTTTGGGATGGTTATGAGTAATTTTTTTCTCTAATAGTTAAAATTTTGTTAGCAAAGAAAGTCATGAAGTCATTACTAGTTAAAGTTAATGGAATACTCAGCTCAATAGAGCTCTGACTCTTTGTCAGCCTGGCTACAGTGCTGAAAAGAAACCCGGGGTTGTTCTTATTTTCTTCAATTAGTGATGAGTAGAAAGATGTCCTAGCTTTACGGAGGGCTTATAGAGCAACAGACTCTTTTTCCAGGCTAAGTGAAGATCTTCTAAATTAGTGAGACGCCATTTCCTCTCCAACTTACGGGTTATCTGCTTTAAGCTACGAGTTTGTGAGTTATACCACGGAGTCAGACACTTCTGATTTAAAGCTCTCTTTTTCAGAGGAGCTACAGCATCCAAAGTTGTCTTCAATGAGGATGTAAAACTATTGACGAGATAATCATAACAGTTGTTGTCTTCTACCAAGCTGCTTGCCTGTTGTCCTGTAGTCTATCCCAGTGTTGTGCAGGTCTACAGTTTTGTCCCTGGTGTCCTTAGACAGCTCTTTGGTCTTGGCTATGGTGGACAGGTTGGAGTGTGATTGATTGAGTGTGTGAACAGGTGTCTTTTATACAGGTAACAAGTCCAAACAGGTGCAATTAATACAGGTAAAGAGTGCAGAATAAGAGGGCTTCTTAAAGAAAAATTAACAGGTCTGTGTGAGCCAGAATTCTTGCTGGTTGGTAGGGGATCAAATACTTATTAGCAGCATTAACATACAAATAAATTATTAAAATATCATACATTGTGATTTCCGGATTTTTTTTTTTTTTTTTAGATTATGTCTCTCACAGTGGACATGCACCTAAGATGAAAATTTCAGACCCCTCCATTTCTAAGTGGGAGAACTTGCAAAATCACAGGGTGTTCAAATACTTATTTTCCTCACTGTACATAAAAGCATGGCAAAATGATGCGTAAAATGGCAGGAACAATGGCTGCTTTAGCCTTGTTAGAGGACCTTGCAAAAGGTGCAATCTGACATGAGCAAGTATTCAGGGAATGTGAGGATTTACTTGCAAATGACGATAATTGTTTTATAAGATGATTTCCATTACCAAGGTGACTGTTACTGGAGTTGTGCGCAGCTGCAGAACTGTGGCTGGCCCAGAGCGCAAGGAGCCAGGTGGCTGTCTGTGCTTACACAAGTGCTGATCACACACGGCTTCTTGGCATCAGGGGCATTCCAGCATGAGCTGGTCGATTAATCAGGAGTGTGCCAGTCAACCTCGTGCTGAGCCATGCCAGCTGTGTGGAACGCATTCATCCGAAAGCCATCCAGATAAATCACATTCCAACATTAAAGCGTAATTTGCAGTGAGTCGGTTTCCCTAACATAATCAGAGCTATTGACTACACACATATTGCTCTAATTTATTTATAATTTAGTATAAATGTGCCATCACGTGATGAATTTGTTTTTGTTAATAGGAAAGAATTTCATTCCATCAGTGGTCAAATCAAATGTGATGCGAAAACGCATTGGGTTGTGTTGGGAACAGGCAAGATGACACAGTGTGCGATGGATGGCTGCTTAGTGAGTAGATAGTCTATCTGTGTAATTGTTCTGAACAAAAACCAGCGCGGGCACATTTGGGCATGTGCACATTCAAATATGTTTTTGTTATTATTATTAATGTGTTTTGTATTTCTTGATGGTGAAACTAAAGCTGCAGATTCTTAACAGGTCCCTAATTGTCTCCCTGTGTTCAGTATTTATCAATAAACGTGTGTAAAATTGTAATGTCACACACTATCAGCTGGCACACCAAATTTCTTTTAACTTCAGTGTGTGTGCACTGCTCTAAGCTCATAGCAGCCTCACATACATGCTCCCACGAACATTTTTCCCATTACATGTTGATTCCGTTGGCAAGCGTACCAAATAAATTATCCCTGCATGTCATCACATCATGTCCATTCATCTGTAGCTCACACTCGGTGTAAATTTTTTTTTCTGTCTTCATGTTGACTGATCTGACAGAGTGGGGCCTATTTACATGACTTTGCGTATTTAAATAGTGTGGAATGGGAGGAGCTTGGTGCGTGTGAATGTACCCTCAATACCATGTTGACTGAGTTGTACAAATGGAATGTGCTTGAATCCATACGTACACTTTGAAACATCTGAATTTTTTGTTCTTAACGTTTCTGGGTTTTGTCGTACACCGTGTTTCAGTTGGAAACCCATGCACATCTTTGTACATGAGGCCCCTGGTCTTTATAAACCTGGTGAACAAGCGTGCAGGCTCCATTCATTCATTTATGACTCTCTGGCAATGTAAATTATATTTTAAATCTTCATGAATGTACTCTCATAGTTTTTGCTAGTTAGCAGCATGATTTCCTCCAGCACCATCCAAGCAGTGTTGTTGTACAACCCGACATGAGCAAACTAGCAAATCGGCAGTGCTGTGTTAACCATTAACCACTTTCATTTGTGTGAGTTTTATGTGGAGCTCTAATTAGGAGCTTGTAGCAGAAATGTCACCTCAGCTACAAATGAAAATATGTGTTTTATCTTTTTCCATTTTTGCCCACTCAGCCTTTGTACACACATCGAATAAACCTGATACTTATGAAAGTATAGCATTATAATGTTCCCTACAAGTCTGTGTGGGAAACAGTACTTCCGGCCTCTCCTTTTTTTGTTGTTGTTTCTCGGGGTCATGATAGTGAATCCAATGTGGACCTGTATGTTGATTTGGCACAAGTTTTATGCCGGATGTACTTCCTGGTGCAGTTCCACATTGCCTCGAGAATGGTTACTGGTGGTCTTGAGAGACCCTTCTGTTTTGAAAGCAAGTTCACTGACAACTTGGCCACGGTGTTACAGCACATATTGTCGCAGTGAACATATTGTCACCACAATGATATATGCTGACATTCATCGCCCTATTGTGGCACATATTGTCGCCAGCAACAATATATGTCCACGTTTTATAGCACATATTGTCGCCAGGGACAATATGTGCTATAAAACTTGGACATGTATTGTCGCCAACCTTAGCTAACCTCGCAATGTCTGTCCAGTGTGTTCTGAACATTTCAACGGGCGTTTATTTTGATTTATCAGAGAGAGAACAAGAGAGAGGCAGTACACATTAGACTTCAGTTTGGCCCTCATAGTTCTGTCCAATGCTGTTATTCTGTTGTTTCCATCCTATACCCAGCAAGAAGGAAGAAAACAAATGTTTGGATCCTTTGAAGCAGACCTGGTTGTTAACCTGCATAATTAATTAATTATTTTAAGTGTCAAACATTTGTGTCTTTTTGCTGACATGACCAAACACAACCCAAACCAGAACCATTGTGAATTATTTGTCTGAACTCACTGGGACCCGACGGGTCAGGTTTCTAAGCCTTAGTACACACACGCTGCAGTGCCAATTCTTCTGTCATGAATGTAGAAAGAAAGAAAAAACATAAAAAGCTCAATTCAGCCCAGGAAGGGTCAAGTGTGGGGGAAAAAAAAAAACATCGGACACACCACAGTGCAAGACGCACATAGTGACAAGTTCTGGCTCCATATGATCACAGTTTTAATGTCAAAGTCTAACAAATGAACAGAACATGACGGATTGCAGCGTCTGTGCCGCAACCACAAATCTCCAATTTTATCTTCAGCCTCCGTCAGTGAGTGCTCCCAAAATGACACAATGTGCTGTGATTTTTTTCAGTGTAATGTCAGTAAATCGGCATAATGAAACTCAACCACATGGGAGGTGCAGCCAGAAAATTGTGAGTGCCAGTCACAAGGCCAGATAAATGAGTAGATTTGCATTAGGAAGGGCATCCACCGTAAAACAAACCATAATAAAGATGCAGAGTACAAATCAAATTTCCATAACAGGTCGGTCGAGACACGGGTTAACAAAGACTGCCACCGGTGCCGTTGCCCAACAGGGTGCCGACGGAAATTGGGCTACTATTGGGCAAAGAAAAAGAGGAGAACGTGTCCAGAGACAACAGAGAATGTTGGTGATGGAACGAAGATGTCCAGGAAAGAGGAGAAAGAGGTTGGTGAAAAAGAATTGGGACAGTCGGACAGATGAAGAAAGTAAGCAGGAGTACAAAGAGATGTGGCGTAAGGCGAAAAGAGAAGTGTCAAAAGCAAAGAAACAAGCATATGACAAGCTGTACAAGACATTGAATAGTAAGGAAGGAGAAAATGACTTGTACCAATTAGCCAGACAAAGGGACAGAGCTGGAAAGGATCTGCAGCAGGCTAGGGTGATAAATAATGAGTGCACGCTCGCTCATGGTGCAGGGAGTCCAAAACAGGAAGTAACAAATGTTGAGTCCACAGTGAAACAGAAAATGTTTAATGTTGAACACTTCCTGGATTGACAATAGAGAAGAGCTTGTGGGATCTCATGGGAATTCAGTGGCAAGTTGACACTGAAACAGTAATTGCCAAATTTTGAACCCACAGTGAAAAAGAAAATGCCAAATGGTGAACACTTCCTGAATTGACACTTCCTGGATTGACAATAGTGGAGCTCTCATGAGAATTCAGTGCAAAGTTGACACTGAAACTGCTAGGGTTTGAGTTTGTTTGGTTATCTGTTTTTATTTTTCTCTGGTCTGTTTGTTAGTTTTCTTATTCATTGGCTTTTGTATGTTTATTCTCTTGCTGTGTGTTTCTGCTTGGGTCTGTCTGTCTCTGTCTCTCTTGTCTGTCTCTTGGTTCTTGGTGGTGGGTGTTTCCCTCTCTCTGGCCACACCCTTGCTCTGGTGCTTTCCATGCACACATGTTCTTGATTTGCTGCTCATCACCTGGGGTTTTATAAGCCCACTGGGAGTGCTAGTCCTTCACCTGTTTGTTGTGCCTTGTGCCACTTTCCAGCCCTGTACCTGTGTTCCATAGTCCTGTCTGCCTCCTTGTGTGCTCCTGATGTCCAGCCTGTTGCAACGACCACGCCTTAAGCCTGATGATTTTTGTATTGCTGCTTTTCCTGGACTGCCTACTTGTGTACCGACCTCTGCTATCCACCCAAGAAAAGCCTTTTTACAACCAGTGGTGTTTGTTTGAGCCGTGCATTTGTGTCCAACAATTCCTGACCATCCAGCCTGATAGAGTCAGAAAATGACAAATTTTGTGTAAAGAGTGAAACAGGAAATGTGAAATGTTAAACATTTCTTGGACTGACACTTCCTGGATCGACAAAAATGGAAATCTCATGAGAATTCAGTGGAAAGTTGACACAAACGTGAATTGCCACATTTTGAGTCCATAGTGAAATGGGAAATGTCAAATGTTGAATACTTCCGAGAATGCTAAACCAAGAGGCAATGTGCACCTTGACAGGTCTTGAGGTAAATCAGTGACTATTTAGCACACAAATTGCATGTAAAAGTGTATTGATTTTTGAAAATAAGTAAGCAGAAGGGTTTTAGCCATGTTAATACTCCCCTGAACTATTGACTGAAAATAAAGTCTGAAGTACCTAAATGACATGGATAGATAGTGAGGAACTTCCAGGCATGTGAGAGGCAAATAAAGAAAAATGCTGAAAATGGCAGGGTATCAAGAGTGCCGTTGTTGGAGGGGAAGCAGAAGGGTTTTAGCCATGCTAATGTTCCCCTAAAGCATTTACTAAAAATAAAGTCTCTCTCTTAGTCTCTAAAGTGTCTGAATTACATGGTTAGATGGTGAGGAGCTTCCAGGCATGTGAGAGGCAAATACAGAAATATGCATAAAATGGTGGTTGGGGGGGTAATAGGGCCATAGTTGGTGGTCTGGGGGGCTTTGCCCCCTTGAGCCCGAAGGGTGGAGCCTAATGCTCCACAGAACCATTTACTGAAAGAAGTCTGAAGGACATAAATGAAATGGTAAGATGGTGAGGAACTTCCAGACCTGTAAGAGGCAAATAAAGAAAACAATTTAAAATAGCAGGGAATCAAGAGGGCTGCAGTTGGTGGGTCTAAGCTGAAGGGTTTTAGCCATGCTAATGCTCCCCAGAAGCATGTACTGAGAAAAACAAAGCCTGAAGGACCTAAATGATATGTTGAGATGGTAAGGAACTTCCAGGCATGTGAGAGGCAAATAAGGAAAAATGTATGAAATCGCGGGCAGTAGTTGGGGTGGTCTCCCTGAAGCTGAAGGGTTTTGCCATGCTAATGCTTCCCAGGAGCACACTCACTCATCTTCAACCACTTACTCCAGTTAAGGGTCACGGGGGGCTGGAGCCTATCCCAGGCGGAGTACAGCCTGGACAGGGGCCAGTCTGTCGCAGGGCCACACACCTATGGACAATTTAAAGTTTCCAATTCACTTAACCTGCATGTCTTTGGATGTAGGAGGAAGCCGGAGAACCTGGGGAGAACCCACAAGCATGGGGAGAACATGCAAACTCCACACAAAAAGGCCACAGGCATTTCTGGATGTTGCTGATGTATGGATTTTACTTTGCATGGTAGAGTTTTAACTTGCACTTGTATATGTAGCGACGATTGTGTTAACTGTCAATGGTTTTCTGAAGTGTTCCTGAGCCCACGCGGTAATATCCTTTACACAATGATGTCGGTTTTTAATGCAGTGCCACCTGGGGGATCAAAGGTCACGGGCACTCAGTGTTGGTTTTTGGCCTTGCTGCTTACGTGTCAAAAGTTCTCTAGATTCTCTGAATCTTCTAATTATATTATGGACTGTAGATGATGGAATCCCTAAATTCCTTGCAACTGAACATTGAGAACCATTGTTTTTAAACTGTTGGACTATTTTTTGATGCAGTTGTTCACAAAGTGGTGATCCTCGCCCCATCTTTGCTTGTGAACAGCAAAGGATGCTCCTTTTATACTCAATCATGGCACTCACCTTTTTCCAATTAGGTGTTTGTTGAGCATTCATCAACTTTCCCAGTCTTTTGTTGCCCCGCCCCAACTTTTTTTGAAATGTGTTGCAGGCATCCATTTCAAAATGAGCAAATATTTGCACAAAAACAAAAAAGTCTATCAGTTTGAACATTAAATATCTTGTCTTTGTGGTATATTCAATTGAATATAGGTTGAAGAGGATTTGCAAATTGCATTCTGTTTTATTTACATTTCACCCAACGTCCCAACTTCACTGGAATTGGGGTGGTAAAGAAAGCTTAAGACAGAGTGCCAAGAGAAAAGTTGTGGTATCATATGAGGAAGTCTGGAGTGGCAGAGAGGTATGTGAGTAGCGCAGGACATGTACAAAGATAGCATGATAGCCGTGAGACGCGCAGTAGGAATGACAGACTCATTCAAGGTGGAGGTGGAATTACACCAAGGATCAGCTCTGAGTGCTTTCTTGTTTGCAATGGTGATGGAGAGGTTGACAGATGAGATCAGACAGGACTTTCCATTCGGTGATTCAGCGTTTCCCATAATGCCCCTGGTGGCCGCCTGCACTTCCCAGAATGCCAGCAGAGTTCCGCTGTCTCAACGCATGTAAACAATGGCAAAGTGAGGATGTGGATGGCATTAATTTAGCAAGTTCATTAGCGATTATGATGATTAGACACCTCCCAAGTTGAGAGGGTTATCTGGAGGTAGCACCTGTGATGGACTTCTGCTGTGCCCCGATGTTGTCTTATTGTCCACACTTCATGGGATGTGTTTACACTGTGAGTGCTGAGCTCCTGACACCAGAACTCTGCTGAAAGCGACCTCTCGCGTGAGTCACAGACCGCCAGATGGCGCAAGATTCACGACTGCGAAACACCGCATGGATGTTTGCCAGTGACATTGTGATCTGTAGTTTGAGTACAGAGCAGGTTGAGCCTAGCCTGGAAATGTGGAGTGAACCTCTGGAGAGCAGGGGAAAGAAAGTCAGTAGGTGCAAGACTGAGTACATGTGTGTGAATGAGCGTGAGCCCATTGGAATAGTGTGGTTACAAGGAGCTGAAGTGGTGAAAGTACTCAACTTCAACTACTTATTCGGGATCAGGTCGCAGGGCAACAGCTCCAGCAAGGGAGCCCCAAACTTCCCTTTCCCAGGTTACATTAACCACCTCTGTCTGGGTGAAACCCAGGCATTCCCGGGCCAGAGTGGAGATATAATCTCTTCACCTAGTCCTAGGTCTTCCCAGAGTCTCCTCCCACATGGACGTGCCTGGAGCACCTCCCTAGGGAGGCACCCTGGTGGCATCATTACCAGATGCCTGAACCACCTCAGCTGTCTCCTTTCAACATGAAGGCACAGCAGGCTCCTCTCTGAGTTCCCCATGGATGACCGAGCTTCTCACCTTATCTCTCAGGGAGACACCAGCCACCCTCCTGAGGAAGTCCATTTCGGGTGATTCTTTCCAGATGGGGACCCCATCTGGAACCAGGCCTGCATGGAGGGCTCATCAACGAGCACCTGATGGCTGGGCTTGCCACAGAGCCTGGGCGGGCACAACCCGAAAAGGCAACGTGGATTTCCATCTCCACCCTGTGGGCTCACAGCCTGCGGGGGAACTGCTGGACGTGCATTGTCCAATGGGTGGCAGTGAAAGTTGAGGGCCTTGACGGACCAGACCAAGGCGGCAGAGGCTACCTCTGGGGAAGTGGAACTTCACCTCACTGTGGGCGAAGGTGCATGAGCTTGTGCAGGGGGTGGAGATGTCAACTGATCACCATCTGGTGGTAAATTGGATCAGAGGGTGGTGGGCAGTGGTGGGCACAGATAACCAAAAAATTAGCTTCAAAGTTATCTTTTATAAAAAATAAACCGATAAACCACCCCAAAATTTATCAGAAGCTACAGATAACCAATAACTTCCAGTATTGTCTCCGGTACACTTGCAACTATTAACACACTGATTTTGACTTTTAACACCACAATCACTTCTTGTAGCATCAAAGGCAACCACAGATCCAAACAGTGAGTCAGCACTTCTGCCTTTGTGCGCCCTGCCCACTGCTGGAAGCTCCTCAACTCTCTACTCAATAACAGCATCGCCGTGAGGCGGAGGTCTTGGAAAATAAAGCAGTGCTGACTTATGGTTTGGTTTATAAATAAAATTAATACTGATAGAATAAGTCCATTAATGTCAATTCTGTCATTTGTACAAAGTTAAAATATAACATATATCTTTTAATGTTGAATAATGCACTAATTCTGAAGTTTTGTAACAAACACAGACAAATGTGAAAGGGATTATGGGTAAAATGTGCCTCCGCTAACATTGATTGTTTGACTCATTCATTCTATTTAAACCAACGCGTTAATGTGAGGTGTGTCGTGTCGTGTGTTGGTGTTTACAGAAAATGTGCTTTTGTAAAATATGCCTTTTTTGTGTGCGTAAAAAAAGGTATTTTCAAAAAAAAGCCAAGTTGTAATTAGATAACCATCTGATATAACTGGTGTCAAAATAAATAGAACACTGCCATGATCTAGTGGTGCCGGGCGAATACTGCCATGAACACTACTGGCCAGTGGATGGCAGTGGAGACCGTGAAAACTTGCCAAAACAAAATTCCAGATAATCCATGTCTGCTACGTTTAAGATGCGTGACACTGATTAATATCACTTCGAGCAAATGGAATCAGTTAATCAGTGAAATCACCTGGTGGAATCAGTGGCTGCAAAGAAAACCTGCACCCTCTTGGCCCTTTCTGGAACAAGTTGCCCACCCTTGGTGTGGAGCCTGATCAGAACGTCTCAAATGCATTTCTTCTGTCATGAATGTACTGACATTACCCATAATGCACTGCTGGGCACAGCATCTCCACACTAAAACCTTCAAAATTAGCGCATTAGTTTAAAACTAAAACATATATCTGATATTTTCACTTTATAAAACTTCAGATGTGACGTTAATTTAAATAACTTGTCTGAAATGAGTTTGGCTAAAATTTTAACCATAAGTTAAAACTGTATGCCTCTGGATGACTTGGGTCATACTGCCAGTGTATCAGTATGTGGTCAAAAGAAATGGCCTTTTTTTCTTTTCTGTGGCCAGTTCTCCTTTGCCTGCAGAGGATAGAGTGGTTTCTTTTAGAACCAGCTCTCCTCTGTTTACAGAGGATAGAACTGCACATCTACTACAAAACATTTAGCAGGTAGGTACTCAACTGATTTTAGGTTTCATAAATGTTTGTAACTATTCAGCTTTGCTTACCACGTCTGCAAAAATACCCTAGCGGTCTAAAAATTATCAGACCAAAGCTTATCGGAAGATAATTAGTCCAATAATGTTTTTTAAAGTTATCTGAAAAGCTAATCTGATAATGAAAACATTATCTTTGATAATTAGTGGTTAGCGGATTAGCGGAACTGTGCCCACCACTGGTGGTGGAGGACTTTGGACAGACCTGGTAAGCCCAAATGGATCATGTGGGTGAACTGGGGAAGCCTGGAGGAGCCCACTGTCTGACAGATCTCCAACTCACACTTCCAGCGGAGCTTTTCTGGCATCCCTGTGGAGGTTGGGGGCATTGAACCAGAATTGGCAATGTTCAAAGCTTCCATGTTCCAAGGAACAGGTGCTCTCAAAATGTTAGCTTTAAAATGATGAAGTGGGTGAAAGTGGTGATTTTACCCTCAACTTATGACAAAGCTATTTGTGCACCAAATACTGATGGAGAGGTGAGGAATAGGTGCGGAGGGAGAAGAATGTAAAAAAAAAAAAGTCAGCCTCTCAAAGAAAAAGGATTATTCTGCAATGCTTAAAAAAGATTTACTTAAATATCCTGACTCCACCATTTTATCCAGATCTGCTGCAAAATTTAATTGAGTCCTATTCATGAATTTTCATGAAAGCCCATTGTATGAACGCATCCTCTCCTTCTTTGCAGATCTGCTCCCAAATGTAATGCTTTCTATTTCAGCCCAGTCTGAAAGATATTCATATGAAACATGAAAAATATGTTCTTTCTTTTTTAAGGTACTGGATCTTTATACTGTTTGTTGATTATGTGAAACAAGTTTCATAGTTTTGAAATAGTCCTGAAAGCAATGCAGCAAAAATACACAGGGGGGAAAACAAACCTTCCAGAAATAACACAAATTAACAACCTGACTGATACTATATGCATGCTTTATGTTAAATAACCAAGATTGCTTCACAGGAAAACCTGAAGTACAGTATGAACAAGTCAGGTCACTTCAAGAATAATATTAACCTGAGCCTGCATCTTTGAGCCCAGTATCGAACTTGTCCAAGGTTTTAGTGCCTGAGATCTAATGTAAATCTGTGCACCACCTTATTATACAGTCTTTGTATAGTGTTTGAACAATTGTTTATTATGACCACTGGACTTTATAAGTAATTGGATGCTTAGCTGTGTCTTATCTGTCTCTGCCTTTTTGACATTTCTTTATTATGATTTATTTGTTATTTGGTTCTTGGCTGAATGGTTAGGGCAGAGGGTCACCCCATTGGGTCTGGTCTGCTTGAGTTTTCTTTCCACAATTAAAAAAAATGCCTGCATGAGTTTTAAGTTTTTCCTTAGCACTTTTGCAAATGTGTTTGACCAAAGTTTGGAAAACATTACACCGTACCCTTGGGACATGTGCTGTGCTGTGCTGTTCATGGGTGACTTATAATGTGATTTGGCGCTATCTCTCTATAAAGCAAGAAGCGTCTGTGTGAGTGCGAGTATGTGGCTCATGTTATCTCTCTATTGGTCAGATCGGCCTCAGCTTTGGGATATGGCTTGCACATAGCGCGATGATATACATCCTTTATTGTGAACATTTTTGGAACCAATTTTCAAAACCTTTATTTTGAAACCTTTATTTTGATCAACATTGTAAAATTCGTACTTCCAAGCTCGCTAATGTTACTGGTAGCAAAGTTAAACAACATCAGATAGTTCATGTTGCTTGCACCATTTCACAATTAAATGTTTAATGCCAGCATCCTTGCAAATATTTTTACTGTGAAACGCATGCTGTCAGTGTTGTTTGCAACTTTGTTTACTTTGGTAACACTGAGGAGATGTTAGCTAAAATCTATTTTATGTTAACACCAACAAATGTCCCACTATTTGTACAACATTTCAGTAAATACATAAGCTGAAAAAAATCTTATATTTTCCCACAATTTGTACAACATTTTAGTAAGTACATAAGCTGAAGAAAAGCAAGAAAAAGCAAGAAAATATTTGCTGTGAGTTCAAGTTTAAATAAACTGTGTTCAGGAGGTGGGGTACTGATGATTTGCCATTTCAAATATTCTAAATGTTCTGTTTAATTTTGTCTGAGTCTCCAATAACCTGTTCAATAGGAATCATTTTATTTTCATATAAATGATAACAAAACAGATTTTTGTAACAATATGAAATACTATATTCAATATAATAATATAACATAAGTACACCTCTTTGTACATCCCACCTTCAAACACAGCCTCATACTACCATCCATGAGAAATCTACTCTCCCAATTTTCTAAATGAATACAAACTTCCTACAGGCACTGCACTAGTATATAAATAAATTTAACTGAATTAATTGATAAAGATATCATATACACTGACACGCCTGATGCCACAAATGCATTATTCAGAAGTCAGCATTGCAGAGTTTAATGTCAGTCCAGGCGGTACACAAAAAGGCAGGCCAAGATGAGCAACAGTGGTTGAAGCATTAGGCAGAGACAGGATTCTAAAAACAGGCAGACTGGTCAAAACACAGGTAAGTAAAACATGATTGGATTCTCAGATGACACCCTCTTGAAAGGGGTACAAGGCACAACAATCTCACGAAGGCGCTTTTGCTGCGCCATCAGCTTCGTGCCAAAGCCATCGGCATGAATTTTGCTGCAACTCTTTTCATGCTTTCATTCAGTGCTGATGTCCACCTCTTCCGCAATTTCTCGGATAGTCACACGACGGTCCCACATCACCACAGCGTTCACTTTGGAAATGATCCGGTCATTTCAGCATGTTGATGGCCGACCGGAGCGCGGATCGCTCTCCACCGTTGTGCGGCCGTCTTTAAACCGGTTGTACCGCTCCTTAATCTGTGTGATGCCCATAGGATCGTCACTGAAAGCCGTCTGAATAATCCGAATGGTTTCCACCTGGCTGTCGCCCAGTTTCTGGCAAAATTTGATGCAGTCGCGCTGCTCCAGTCGTTCCGCCATTTCCTTGCAAAGAAAAAACAATGAGAGACTACACCCATCCTCACACAAAGGCTGCTTACAAGCAAATGACGCAATCGACAGGCGTGAAAAAAACTCACGCACGAAGGTTCAAGGTTGGCTCATGCAAGCACGTGATTCAAATCCATCAGGTTTTTGAAAAAAATAAAAAGGTCCGACACTTTTCTAACAGACCTCGTATATTCATTGTTACGCAGATGATACCCAGCTTTATCTATCCATGAAGCCAGAGGACACACACCAATTAGCTAAACTGCAGGATTGTCTTACAGACATAAAGACATGGATGACCTCTAATTTCCTGCTTTTAAACTCAGATAAAACTGAAGTTATTGTACTTGGCCCCACAAATCTTAGAAACATGGTGTCTAACCAGATCCTTACTCTGAATGGCATTACCCTGACCTCTAGTAATACTGTGAGAAATCTTGGAGTCATTTTTGATCAGGATATGTCATTCAAAGCGCATATTAAACAAATATGTAGGACTGCTTTTTTGCATTTACACAATATCTCTAAAATCAGAAAGGTCTTGTCTCAGAGTGATGCTGAAAAACTAATTCATGCATTTATTTCCTCTAGGCTGGACTATTGTAATTCATTATTATCAGGTTGTCCTAAAAGTTCCCTAAAAAGCCTTCAGTTAATTCAAAATGCTGCAGCTAGAGTACTGACGGGGACTAGAAGGAGAGAGCATATCTCACCCATATTGGCCTCTCTTCATTGGCTTCCTGTTAATTCTAGAATAGAATTTAAAATTCTTCTTCTTACTTATAAGGTTTTGAATAATCAGGTCCCATCTTATCTTAGGGATCTCATAGTACCATAGTAGTACCATATCACCCCAATAGAGCGCTTCGATCTAAGACTGCAGGCTTACTTGTAGTTCCTAGGGTTTGTAAGAGTAGAATGGGAGGCAGAGCCTTCAGCTTTCAGGCTCCTCTCCTGTGGAACCAGCTCCCAATTCAGATCAGGGAGACAGACACCCTCTCTACTTTTAAGATTAGGCTTAAAACTTTCCTTTTTGCTAAAGCTTATAGTTAGGGCTGGATCAGGTGACCCTGAACCATCCCTTAGTTATGCTGCTATAGACGTAGACTGCTGGGGGGTTCCCATGATGCACTGTTTCTTTCTCTTTTTGCTCTGTATGCACCACTCTGCATTTAATCATTAGTGATCGATCTCTGCTCCCCTCCACAGCATGTCTTTTTCCTGGTTCTCTCCCTCAGCCCCAACCAGTCCCAGCAGAAGACTGCCCCTCCCTGAGCCTGGTTCTGCTGGAGGTTTCTTCCTGTTAAAAGGGAGTTTTTCCTTCCCACTGTAGCCAAGTGCTTGCTCACAGGGGGTCGTTTTGACCGTTGGGGTTTTACATAATTATTGTATGGCCTTGCCTTACAATATAAAGCGCCTTGGGGCAACTGTTTGTTGTGATTTGGCGCTATATAAAAAAATTGATTGATTAATTGATTGATTGATTGTATAGAAGGAGTAATAATGAGGAAATGTAGGACAGGTGTGTAAGGAAGGTTCAGGAACGGGGCATGGCAAGCAGGAAGAGAGGACAGGAGGGACATGCCTAACACAAAGAACCAGATGCAAGAGAAGTCCCTCCACCAAAACCCAAGCACAAAAATAACAACAGAGAGAAAATCTACAACTACACAAAACTACCCCACAGACCCAATCATGACATACACAAGGTTTCATAGATTCAGCTTCTTAGTGGTAACAATTATTTAAACATAAATTTGTACTTGTCTGAGGTCTAAGTGAGGTAACCTCATGTACCAAGTATCACCTGGATACACAAAGTGTAATGTCAGACATCACAAACGCAAGGTTTCACAGCCCCTAATGGAAAAAATTAGAGTTGAAATGTTGAAGTTGTCCAAGGTGTTAGTGATGTGACATTTTGTACTAAATTTCATCTTGATAAATGAAATCTTCATGAAAATATCACCTACACGTCCACTGTACAGATTTGCACAGGGAATCGATCAGTTCCTCAACCTGCTTTGCGTTTAGTGAGACAGTTAAAAAAAACTGATGGGCAGTGAGAAACCTTAGGAGGCAAGAAGGTAATGAAGGCGAAATGTGCAGATGTGAGCCTGCTGAAATAAATTCTATTTCCTGTTCTAACTGTGCTCACTATTAACATTGTTACTTTAGACTGATTGATGCTGCGTTCATGTGTTTGACGCTCGCTCATTTCTCAATGATGCTGTTTCTTACATCTGTTTACAGGAAGGCCACAGCAGCATCTGGTCTGTATTTTTCAAAGGTTGGTGATGTGCACCCTCTGCTGCCTCCTGCTGCAACAACGCCTCTGTAAAATTATCTGCATCTATCAGCAGCCATAATCCAAATGAGTGTACAGTAATTACAGGCATGGGATTGGGAGAAAGGAAACACACCTGGCAGGACCATTATGTTGTTTCCCATAATGGTTTAAATACTGTACCACTGCTTAGCTTGTAATATGCACAGATATAGTGTCAGATTCTTTGTGAGATCAAAGAAGGTGAGGTTGGAGCTGTTCCTGTGTCAATATTTGCACACAAAATTGAGTTTTGTCATTTCAAATACTGTAAAATCCGTACAAAATCCAACCCTAATCTTCACGGCTGGAAATCTATCTTTTCTGTCTGTTTTATGCCAAAGATTTTTTCAGCACAAATACGATGTTAAACACCAACAGCAAGTCGTCGTGATGGTGGAATCCCTGTGCAAACCTCTGCAGGCTGATTTTTGCACTTCAGAACCAGCATGAAGAAGATGGGTGCTAAGAGGCAGGCAGGACTGAAAATCATGAGTCAGTAATGGGATGAAAGGGTAAACACTGTAGGAAATGAAAGAAAATGCAGCTGAAAGCTGGCTGCAGCCCATAAAAAAAATGACATGATTCACACCTGAGACAGTATGTCTACTCTGCTAAAAATAATATGGAACTTTATTATTACACCCACATGTAGCTGCACATGTGGTAGTGCTGTTTTTCAGGCTTGTGTGTCTGTCCAACCATACCCGTTTCCACCGTAGGAACCTGCGGCACATTTTAGGGAGTGCAACACCTTTGAGTGTGTCTCCATTGCAGGGACAACCTCTAAGAGATGATTTTGAGTGACTTTGGCGGGAATAAGCCCCTGATCCTCCAAGGTATATAATTCTGAGTGGACCTGAAAAATTGCTGGGTGAGGCTTGATGCTGACTGATTGACAGAATGGACAGTAAAAGGGACAGATGGACTGACAAGGAGGTACAGGCATCATCAGGTTTCTTCTCAATGGACAAGGTCTAGCGAAGATTTGGGTCCTCAAGGAGGAATCGGAAAATTTACATGGCCATGTCAGCACACCTCAATACCCTTGGAATGAAACACACTGTGAAATAGTGCAGACAGAAATTTTAAATGTTGAAGCAGGAGTGCAAGCATCTGAGAAAGCACAACAGTGGCTCACATAGTGCACCGGCGACACAGGACCAAATGACACGACTTTGCTTGACAAACGGACATTGCACTGATGAATACTCTATCAAGAAATCTGGAATCACTTGGATTGTGAGGGAGCATGAGCTGTGACATTTTGGCCATGTGACAAGCTTCTATGGGGATGATCAGGCCAACATGTGCCTCACTGTTGAAGACCAGAGGCAACTAGAAAAGGCCAAGAAGACTTCCACAGTGGCTAACTTTGTGAGATTAGGGTGGACCACTTGTCTTTCTGGGTGGTTGCCATCCAAGACCCAAAGCAGCTCCGTTGCTTCTCCACACAACATAATTTAACCCTGTGATGCATGAATTATGAAAGTCTTGGTCAAGACTTTTTCCCAAGTGTTTTTATTCTTCTCCGGACATGAAAAAACATGTTCAACTCTTTTTTTTTTTTTTTTTTCAAAAAATAGGATTTTTTCATAAAGATACAGAAACGTTCACTCCAGTGGGCTATGTGCACCTGAGCACTCAGCATAAAACATTGGGAACTAACTCTAGAAATGAATAAACTTGTTTTATCATAAATACACAAAAACACTTGTTTCTTTTTATGCTTTGAAAAACATTTCAAATTTTGGGGTGTAAATTTTAACACTGTATAGGTGCAACATTTAGGTCTGAATAACAAACCAATGGTATTTCATATCTGTGAATCTTACACCTAAATGAAAACCATCTCCAACAGGAGAAACAATATTTTGTGTCTCTACAGTTCGATAGGAATGCAAGACTGGTATTACCATTCATGATCCTGCCATGTTGCTTTCAGTGACAAGAAGTGACATTTTAGTCTCTGCATCTCCAAGCACGTCTGTGTTCATCACACCTAGGCTGCATGAAAGTTCACAAAACATCCAGGGCACAGTGGCACACAGCCATACATGCAGATGTATTTTGGTCTTGCGCATGCATGCAGCATCATGGCTTGAGTATGGTCAGGTGTCATGTGCTCATCTTCCACAGCTCCCTGATTATGCTGACCTGCCTGTGTATTCTGCTCCGCATCATCCTGGCCCTCATCTCCTTGACGATAGGCATCCTCACTTTCTGCATCCTGACTATCTGTATCTCCATCATCCTCAGCTCCATGTCTCTGTAGTTCTCTGGCAGCCACTCATCATCATTGTTGTCACCATATTCATAATCACCGGAGCTGGATGGAATTTCCTGGACTATTCTGTAGGCTGCCCTATTGTTTCCTGTTTGAAGTCTACAAAATATGATAAAATAATTATTATAGTAACACAATCTACCAGCTAATCTGCACAAAAAATGTTTATTTTAAATGACTAGCTTATAAACATAACAGTTATACACTGACTTATAAACAAAACAGTTACAAGAAATTGTGAAAGTGTGACACCTGTTAAAAATATACTGGGTGATGCATGATGTACACTCCGCTGGACACATGGTTAACTGTAATTTTCTACATGTTGGAAATAAAAATTTCATATTCCAAATGAATAATATCCTTCTTTCGATGTTACTGTTTATCAAAATAATTTTTTTACCTCTGACAGGACATTCCAGAAGGGGTCAGGAGGGGTGACTGTTTCTCGGCCATCTTGGATTTAGAGGAAATTTACTTGCAGTTACACTGACTGACCACTGAATAGACCTCAATTGAATAGGGCAGCAGAGAGCACTCAAGAGGCTGGTATGCAGTTGCATTTAAGAGAAAATGACTTCAGTAGCTGTCCACTACATTGACCGCTATGCACCAGAGGGTTAATTCTCCCAGACCTGATCTGACCAACTGGTCAGAGATTTCAGGTTGAATACAGACAAACACACTGGAGGAATTCCTCAAGGAGGAACTGGCGATGTGAGGAACATCTCTGAAGGGCAATGTTTCCACTGAATTTCTTCTGGATCTTTCACCTCTCCAGGTGAGTCCACTGATGGCCAATTTTGGATGGAAAACCTGCATGCTGTTGGAACTGTCAAGACACCTGACTGACCATCCCTGCTGCAGAGGGCACAAAAATAGAGAATGGCTTCTGGTCATATTACTATAACAGACTTTCTGATGTTTTGGTTTTATTTATCGTTATTTGGATGGGGTTTATTTTTGACATGTTTGTGTTGCTGTAGAATGAGAGGTGCGAGGTGACATGCCCCCACCTGCGTGTGTGTGGTTAGTATGGGAGCGCAGAATAAAAGGGACAGCCATTTTGCTGTGCCCGAACGTTCATCGACTGTCCTGTGTTTTAATATTCAACACACCTGCAACGGACGCTCATCAGGGCCCCTTCACACATAGTGCAAATTTGGTTGAGTTGCACATAAAGTGTGCATGAAGCAGGAGTCATGTGCAAAACGTGTAAAATCATCGCTGCCTGGTACACCTCTTGCTACAACTATATTTGCACACACTAGCGGCTGAAAGACAAAGTGTCTGCTGTGCGAGCCCATCGATCACTCTCGTGGCAGGTGTCAGCCAAATTCCAGGTGACACACACAAACACCTAACATGCTCGCATGGCACTTAGAAAATGTGTGGCCATTCATGCTATCATCACGAAAACAGTCTGCAGACAATCACTGTTGAGCTGGATGTGAAATTTGTCTAAGTTCCCCCACGAGTGTGGCTTTGCAAACACACACTGACACATTGGTGTGTGTGCGCTGAACTGACAGGAGGTGTGGCCACCGACAGAATCAGCTGTGGGCAGCTGTCAATCTGGACATCCCAGCGGGACAACACCTACTGTGTTTGGACAGACATGAACTAACAACTGCCCAGTGTGACGCGCATGTGTGTGCTTGCTGCCCTTACGTGGACATTAATAAAAACATATATTGCTATGGTGATGGGTTGCACACATTGACAGGCTACCCCCAGGTTGAAACAGACCATCAGATCAGAACACACAGCAGGTGATCTGCCTGTCATATCACCCATGTGAGCTCTGTTCCACATGCGCGGTGTCTGTCCTGCAGCGCCGTCCACAAGACACGGATATCGGGCAGACACACGTGTGCGGCCGGCTGGACACACCGGACCAGTAGATGCTGGCATTAGAACAGCGAACTGCTTCATCATTTATGTCATTTGTATGTCTATGACCACAGGTCATCTACAGAGGAACAGACGGATCATATTTGTATTGCCCGCTTGATAAGAGGGATTCAGTAAAATGTGGTGTTTTATATGGTGTGCAGTTTTATTATTTTTTTTAATACGTCCTTGTCCTTCCTGATATGAGGCAGTTTCCCACAGCTTTTACAAGACAGTGATTGTAGTTCAGTGGTAAAGTTTCTGACTGGCAAGCAGAGCTTTTGGCGCAGGTTTGATTCCCGTGGGTGGCATGTAATTTTTATTTGTTTTATTTTCACAGCAGCTGCTGTGTACCCACTTGCACAAAACTGTTGCAGCATGTTTTTTTTTTATTCTTTATTTATTTTTTCTTCACAGCAGCTGCGCCATGTGTAACCACATCGTGCAGCTGGTGGCAGTGTGTTCCCACGTGCACGAACCATTGCACTGGCATCGTGCAAGCCTGCCCGTCGGCACAATGTTTCGTGGTTCTCTCATACTAGCTGCCCCGACAGGTGTTGCCCTGAGTTGTACATACTCGCACTTTGTGTGAAGGGGCCCTCAGCTTGGTTACATTACCACATATACAGACAGCAACAAACTTTCAGAAGTGTGATCCACTGGTGTGCACAGTGAGATGGAGGCAGCATACAAATAGCTCAAGCACATCCAGTATATGGCAGTAATATGTGTTTGTGCGGATAGAAAACAGAAATATGCAGGCAGAACAGATAGAAGTCACATAGAGTGTCATAGCAGAAGGTGCCCTTTTGTACTTCTCAGACTTCACCATGAAGATACTTTCAAACCAGAATGTGACACTTATCTGAGGAGCTACAGGCTAAAAAGGCCACGAAACAGTCTGCAGTACTTCCACAAGAAGTCATCGACACAAACAGCTCACAGTGATCTGCAGCTAGCGTTTACAGCTGCAGAAATGGCTTCATCCTCAACCACAAACTCATAAAAACCTTTTTTAATCTGTGTAGGAGATGCAGCAGATAGCTTCAGATGACAAAACAGAATTATGGGATCTGCCACTCTGTTTCAGGGAACGTGTGAACACAATTTAAGTCGATGGCCGACATCATTTTCACATGATAAGCCATAAAGAGAAGGGATACCTAATTACCTGCCTGTCTATAACAAATCTATCAGTAAAATGAGTTCCAGTGCGCCTCCTCAATAAACAGGGTCACCTGCAGCTATGGCACACAAAGCGGACAAAACTCAGAATTTTAGATATGAAATAAGATGATTGGAAAAAAGTTATTTGAGATCAAAAGTTCTGCAAAGATTCACCTGTTATGCACAACTGTGTGGCCACATGTAAATAGTTATGTGACATCATAAAGTGGGTTCTTGAAAAACACCCTCTCTTGCAAAGTTTAAAATAAAAAAGCATGAATATTTTGATGCGCATCCAGGTTATTGCTAAATTCAATCAGCTGTTCCTTGATCCAAAGACAATCTTCACATAAAGTTCATCTATCCTTCAGGTGCCCCCAAGGGCACCTTACTGAGACGCCTGTCTCCAGTTACACACAGACTGAATCTGATGATTCTCTCAGGTTCGTAGACTTTTCAGTAGCTGATTGACCTGCGCAAACACACACACATGATTACAGAAATAATTAGCTGGTAAATTAAAATAAGTAGCAGTGGCCTTGGTGGCCACCACCAAACCTAGGCTTTGGAAATGGAAAAAAGGACAAACAAGCGCATTTCAAGCTCCATATAACTTCAACCACACTTGCCCCTAATTCTGTCACAATCAAGGGCCTTTCACATCGCAAGTGTCAGTCGCAGCAGTTAACGTGTCCAGTTGCATCAGGTGCTTTGTGGGCGTGTTCAACACGGCAAGGGGGTGGGGTTGTTGCATCACACTCTGGGTTTTTCCACAACTCCAAAAGCTGAGCGATCGCCATCTTAGATGGTAAAAAAGCTGTAAAAAGATAGCAGTAGAACGAGTCTGCCATCACCCCGTTGAGGGAAGGTTTTTTTTTTTCAGCTATTTTTCAGAGTGATGCCGAGCAGAGGGAGGACTGATGACTTGGTGGGATCAATCGAACTGCGACAGCGTGCAGAGCTGCATGGAGCAGCCGGAGTTCAGGCCTCATTCTGGGGCAGAGCGAGGCAGGCAGCCGGGATGATGGAGCAGACCGATTCAATACGAAATTCCTCATACAAACACTCAGTTTGACCAAATGGAGCTTAGTTCTGCATCTTAATCTGAGGTGAGAATAATTAAAAAATAAAACGTTCCTGCACTGCCAGGTTTTGCTTGGCTAACATTAGCTTAGCCTTTTAGCACAGTTGAGCCAAGTGAACGCTTTAATTTGTCAATGGTTCAGTCTATTTTTCCATCCATCCATCCATTTTCTTCCACTTTATCCGAAGTCGGGTCGCGGAGGCAGCAGCTCAAGCAAAGCCGCCCAGACCGATCCACACACACCTCCCCCAGCTCGTCTGGGGGAACCCCAAGGCGTTCCCAAGCCAGCCGAGAGATGTAGTCCCTCCAGCGTGCCCTGGGTCTTCCCCGGGGCCTCCTCCCGATGGGATGTGCTCGGAACACCTCTCCAGCGAGGCATCCAGGGGGCATCCAGAAAAGATGCCCGAGCCACCTCAACTGGCTCCTTTCGACATGGAGGAGCAGCAGCTCGACTCTGAGCTCCTCCTGAGTGACCGAGCTCCTCACCCTATCTCTAAGGAACCCTGCGGAGGAAACTCATCTCGGCCGCTTGTACTCGCGATCTCGTTCTTTCGGTCATGAGCCAAATGTCATGACCATAGGTGAGGATGGGAACGTAGATCGATCGGTAAATCGAGAGCTTTGCTCCCCTACTCAGCTCTCTCTTCACCACGACGGTCCGATACAGCGACCACATCACTGCAGATGCTGCACCGATCCGTCTATCCAAATAAAGCTACAGCTTTTTTGTTACTTCTCAGACCACAAAAAGCTCAACTTTAAGTGACTTAGATTTTTGGGGGGGCGTTTTTTGTTTGGGGTTTTTTTGTTGTTGTTGTTTTTTGTTTTTTTGTTTTTTTTACTGTTTAGTGTTTCTTTATAGTTTAAGAATTTTTGTATTTGTCCTACAGTCAGAAACATTTGTTGTGCAGACAACATAAACTGGGTGTTGTTAGAAGGAAAGGTGATGTAACACAGTGGTAAACATACCACTGTCCCAGCTTTTTTGAAATGTGTTGCAGACATCCATTTCAAAATTATCAAATATTTGCAATAAAACAATAAAGTTTAACAGTTTGAACATTAAATATCTTGTCTTTGTGGTGTATTCAGTTGAATATAGGTTGAAGAAGATTTGCAAATCATTGTATTCTGTTTTATTTACATTTTACACAACATCCCAAATTCATTGGAATTGGAGTTGTAATCTGAAATAACAGCTAAGTATGGAATTTTTTTATTTTTTACTATTTTAATTACAAGTGTTCTAAACTTTTTTTTACAGTAATCAGAAATTAATTTTGAGGTAAAAAAAAAAAAAACATTTGCAAAGATTTTGTTCAGAAAACTGCTGTGTATAAATGAGCAGTTCTGTGACACGCTTCTGTCACTGATCTGTATATAATACAGTGTTTTATACAGATCAGTGGTTTCTGCCACTGTAGTCTTATGTGTTTTGGCGTGATGCCTCATTTCTATTGGACAGCGCAAAGCTACATCACAGCACATAGCAGCGCAAGTTGGATTGGGTTGAACTTTGACCGTGGTAGCTTGTTGACAAGCAGCAACGTGCTTCCGGTGAAACGTTGCTTTAGTAAAGCATCGCATCAAAAACGCAAAGCGTCTCATTGAAAATAATGCTTTTTAGACCGATTCACAACGCTTCTAATGCCGTCAACGCTTCCGGTGTGAAGGTACCGCAACAATCCCAGATATCTTCTAGCAGGTGGCAGACAGGTCTACGGGATTTTACTTACTTTTTGGATTGATCTAGGCAGGTGGTTTCACTGATGGACTCATCCAGTCTGCCCAAAATGATGTTAATCAGTGAAATCGTCAGATGGAGTGGGTGGTTGTAAAGAAAACCTGCACACTCCGGGCCCTTTCTGGAATCACTTTGACACCTATGGTGCATGAAATTCAGTGGTGTGCACAGTTCCGCTAATCCACTAACCAGTAATTATCGAAGATAATGCTTTCATTATCGGATTAGCTTTTCAGATAACTTTGAAAACCATCATCGGACCAATTATCTTCCGATAAGTTTTGGTCTGATAATTTTTAGGCCGCTAACATTTTTGCAGACGTAGTAAACAAAGCTCAACAGTTACAAACATTTATGAAGTATAAAATCAGTTTGTCTGTTTGATGTTTAGGAGTAGATGCACTGTGCTTTACAAACAGGAGAGCTAGTTCTGGTCCTCTGCAGGCAAGGAGAACTGCTCATAGAAAAGAAAAAACAAAACTCACTTCTTTTGATCCCATACTGATATGCTGGCAATATCACCCAAGTCATCCAGAGGCATACAGTTTTAACTTATGATTAAAATTTTAACCAAACTAATTTTGGACAAGATATTTAAATTAACGTCACGTCTGAAGTTTTATAAAGTGAAAATGTCAGATATATGTTTTAGTTTTTAAGTAATGCACTATTTTTGAAGGTTTTAGTGTGGACCTGGTGTGCCCAGTGCATTATGGGCAATCTCTGTACATTCATGACAGAAGAAATACATTTGAGATGCTCTGATCAGGCTCCACAGGGACAACAGCATTAAACACTTTGTATATTGTGCCTAAAACTCTCGTGAATATATTCTCTGGGTTTAATAGATGTTGTTATTGTGTTTGTTTTTTTGTAAAAATGCCAGAAGCCCAGGTTGCTTCTCCATTATTTTCAGTTGGAATCATTGCAATCAATTCCTGTTTGCTCTTTAACATCTTGCTTATGTCAAACACTGTCTGTCGTCTTTGTTCCAGCGTAATATATATAAGATGTCTGAAATTCAGTTTGCGTTTATTAAATTCCACGCATCTTAAACGCAGCAGACACAGATTATCTGGAATTTTGTTTTTCAGGTTTTTCAGGCCTCTACTGCCATCTACTGGCCAGTAGTGTTCATGGCAGTATTCACCCTAAGTACTGAGCATCTGGGCACCAGTAGATGGCAGAACATGTAACATCAGAAACTGAACTCATCAGCATCAAAAATTTGTCGCCACCAAATTTTTTTTTATCAGTTTTACTAGTTAGTTGTTGCCATCGTTAGCACAAAATCAGGCAACACTGAAAGAAACGCTGCAATACCTGTTTGTGACTCCTGCTTTAGATCCTGTGCAGAGAAATTCACAAACTGCCTTAAGCTCAGATTCTGATTTGAAAGCTTGTCAATGAAATTGATGCTAAATGTGAAGTAGTTTGGCTGAAAACACTTTTAATGCAAAAAGGCAGCTCTGTCAGAGCAAATCAAGTGAGGTGAGGATTTGACATTTTTTTCCTGTGTCCATGTGTCCATCCTGAAATGATGTTCCACCATTTGAACAAATGTGCTGAAAGCTTTTCAGGAAAAGTCATCAGGACTGTTCCCGTACAGTTCAGTTCTGTTAGTTCTGCAACAGAGAGTTGATCATTAAAAATGTTTTAAATACATTATTGGTTGTGCATATTCTGTCTCTTCACTAAATAGTCCTTGTCGGGGCAGAAGACAATTGACTTCATTATAAGAGGTTGATGCTGTTGTCATTCTCATGGGTCACCAACAGAGGTCAATATAAAACTGATTAGGTGTCTTTGTGATTTCCCTCAGGCCCACTCTCACAGTGATGCTGTGATTGCTTATTTTCTTGTTTTGTTCAATCTGGAGTGAAAAATCATTATTCAGCTCAGTTTAACCTGTGAATTCTGCTCATCTTATAGCAGTTCAACCACCAGACCAGCCTGAGTTTATATTCACATTCAGATCAGGGGAGGGAAAAAAATCCATCAGTGACTGGTGACAGCATCAATAATAAAAGAGGAAAGCAGATTTCCTCGGATGTTCTGCTAAAGTGCAGTTTTCAGGTACTCATGCTTTACAAGGGCTTTTACATTTTCATCCATCGATATAAGAGAGAATATAAACATATTTCAGGCCTCAAAGACAGGATTTTTGAGGATTAATATTGATTAGGCTCCTGAACTAGACAGAACATATTGATCAATTTTCAAATACTGACATCAGCACAATGTTATTATATAACTGAACGTTTTTTTTCTCTCTCTCTCTCTCGCTCTCTCTCATTATTTCATTAATTGGATATTGTTTCAACATATAATATTTTCTAAATGTGTATTCTTGTGCACTTTTAGATTACAGAACAATACAATCCAGGTTCATTTTGGCTGCATTTTCAGAATAATTGTGAGATCCATTTATACTTATTCAAGCAGCCAGGTAATTTTTGTTTACTAAAAATTTTAAAGGGGTCACATTGCACAAAATTATTTTGTCTACCTCGTGCTGTTAAATATGTTGGAATTTCATGTTAAACACCATCCAATTTCATAACATCCCTCTTTGCATGTGTATGTAGATGTTATATTGCATTAAGTAAAAATTTATGCTTAAACAGTCATTTTGGAAGTCTGTGACGTATGTCACAGAAGTTCATATGTATCTGGGCTCCAGCTGTAATCCAATCAAGAGTCCTTAGGTATTGATATAGATGGTTTCATCTGAACTTAGTAACATGACATCAGCTGCCTCCATGAAAAAGCTTGTGCAATCACACATTTCTAGACATGGCTGGTTGGCTGGCAAGCAGGTAAAAAACAATCTCAAAGATCATGAATCAGGATCAAAAACCAAAACTCACCATTGAAGGTCAAGATCAACATCAGACGTCACTGATCAGGATCAGGCTCTAAATGCTACAAGCAGCATCAAAGTTCAGGTGTAAGCATCAAAGAGAATCAGGATCAAAGGTCAGTGATCACAATCAAAGTTAATTCACCATCAAAGTTATAAATGGGATCACAGTTCAACGATCAGCCTCATAGATGAGAAATCAGAATAAAAGCCAGAGCTACGCTTTCTCCTGAGTTCTCCTGAATCGCGTATTTGGCCCACAGTAACAGCATAGGAGGGAGCAAGTATTTTTACACTGTGATACTGTTACTTTTAATCAAGTGAAGACCCTCAGTAAGTCTTCCACCATCGTAATAACATTTAGTTTAGAGAAAGTATTTATTATTAAATAGCAGAAAATGGAAAATTGGATAAATCAGTCTTTCACATTGACTATAAACTTTTTTTTTTTCATTTTCGTACTTGAAATTAATGCTATCCTTCATCTCACCATCCTAACTCAACCACAGCGTTTTCATGTGCCTGTTTTCCACAGAGCGTCTGTGAGTAATCTCATTACCGCCTTGCCAGTGGGAAAGAGATTTATTTGGTGTATTTAAGGAACAAACCGGCAGAGGCTTAAAAACACTGTTCCAAGGACTCGGGGTAATGTCTGTTGCTGCATTGTTTCCTGAAACCATTTCGAGCCTCCCGTCACTGTCACGTGTGATGCTCCTGCTGCCTTCAGACTCATCACGGGAAGCTGGAAGGAGATGTCAACCAAGAACCTTCAGACGATCTGGCATTGACCCGCACAGCGTGTTCCTCAGAGGTTTCTAACACATCCCCCGGCTCCTGGTGTGATCGGGATGAAATGGTAGTTTGGGGTGAATCAGTGAAAGGTTTGCTTGGCTCCAGATGCCAGTGTTTGATTCCAGTCTGAGCCGGATCCACAGTAAAGCAGATCACCGCAGAGAAGCCTTGACTAAGGGGATTTGAAGGAAAGGCACTTCACGGATATCTTATCCCTCTGCTTTCAACCACAGGCCTAATTGATCCATCTGTTTTCAAACTGATGAGGTCTCAGCGTGTTGTTACAGCTGCTGGAAAAGTTAACTTCTTCAAAATATTGCCTGTAGGGGGAAAGTGGCTGTTTAGTGCTTAGAACTAAATGCAGCTTCAGGATTTTATTGATGGGGTGAACAAAGAGGAGCTGATGCTTGAGTGATTTCAAGAGCAGAGAAATGTGTGTGTTAGCAAACACAGGTATAACTTTAATCTCACGCAAACACAGGATCGAAGCTCATCTGTGATTGTCCTTGGTTTTAGGTCAGTTTTGTCAAGTGATCGTTGTTGGGTCAGTGGTGAACTGAATTGACCTCCAAATAATTACTCTTATTCATTTTCCAACACTTATCCCATTATGGGGCACTGTAGCCTATCCCAGCATGCACTGGGAAGAGTACACCCTGGACAAATCACTAATCTAACACCTATAAACAGGTAGCCAAAATTCCTTTTTTCAGACCTCAGCATTCAGAGAACCCATGTATAAATGGACAAAACATGCAACATGTGTCTCAAATGAAATCGAACCCAATGGATTCTGGCTGTGAAACACCAGGGCGAGTGGCAGCCTCAAGGTTCAGTCCTCTTTCTTGAATTTCTTTAACACTGTGGGGTAGGTTTTCCTTATATCTTTAAAATCTTTACCTTTTGATATCACAAAGATTCATACCATCAGTCAAATCTTCCTGATGTCATAAGGCAAGGAAGTCATGAGACAAGAATAAATTTATTACATTTTAAGGAAAATAGTTCCTTTGACCTCTTTACCAGTTCTGCTTTTTAATACAACAGAGACTTTTAACTTCAGTTGATGTCCTTCCCTATCTTATGGCATCACAAATACTTGTTGGAGATAATACGTTTGTGATGTCATAAGGCACAAATGCCAAAGAAAGGAAACATATGCCTGAAATTTAGCTGCCTCTTCCCTAAATTAAAAACATCTGAAAATAAAACATTTGTCCACACAAAATAAATAGTGGTCAATCAGATTCATGCTTGTTTACATGCCTAGTGACATTGCACAAAGGGGTCTGCGCAGTGAAAGATTATTTCATGTTAACTTATTACAGTGTGTCAATTCTCAGGGAGTCGACAGTAGATCATTCAGGACAAACATCATAGCCTCCTAGATCATGTTGATCAAATTATTCTGTATGAACTGTGAAGAAAATAAAAGTCATATTATTATTGAAAAGCAGGAGTATTCTTTCTTTGTTGTGTGCCTGTAATCCACAGTGATCTGGAAATGTCACCGTCACTGTGCTTAACGATGTCTCTGAAGCCACCGTGATGCTTTGTATATTGGAAAGCAATTTGCAGTGACTGAAGATGAATTATGACTGCAGGGTTTAATGGGAGTCTCCTAAGAGCCACCAAAGAAAAGTTATGAAGCCGTTGTTGCCAACTTTGGACAATCTTTCAGCTCCTCTGTAATCTGTGCTGCTGCACTTAATGATGCCATTCAGCACACTCATAATTCTGTTTGGTATTTTAGGGATTAACGTTTCATTTAAAAGCCACAGAACGGCCCATTGGCAGAGTGCTATTAGAGCAACTAATGACATTTTGACAGTGACACATTTCTAATGTCCAGAGTCTTGCCAGGTTTATAACTGATGATTGCATTTAGGAAATAGAAGAATCACAATCAACATTATTCATCATTTAAAATATACAAAACATTTATTGTAGTGCAGTAAGTGTCAAATTCAGCTGCCGTTTCAGAAATGTTACACAAGAAGGCAAATATGATATGCAGTTTTATATATATAAACTGCATATCATATTTGCATTCTTGTATATATACATACACACACACACACAATATCTTTGCAACCTTTAGATAATGGATGAGTTACATGGTTAAATGGGGTGAATCTGTTTACAGTCGTCTATTTCATTTTCAGTAGAGTTGGTGTCACTGAATGAACACTAGAGGGCAGTGCTGTTGAAGCTTTCAGAACCCAGAGTGAACGTTTTCACCTCATTGAACCAATTTTGCTCATTATTGAATTTAAATCCTCTCCATACAATGCAGTTTGGCAAACGTGTGGTATAAAATAAACACAAATTTGACAAATACTTCTTGCTGGAGGGAGGGGGTGACATCACATATAAAACAGAATTGCTATCAGACAACATATACAAGATCAGGTTGATAACAACTTGATCACCAGTCAAAGGGTGAGGGTCATTAAACTTATGAAAGTTAATAGGTGGGGGAAAAAATCATTAAATGTTGTTCACAATCCAGATTCCCATGAAGAACTAGAATGTAATGGACCCTTCTCCAGGAAATCATTTTCTTGCCTGATGGTGCAGAGCGTCACAGATGAATCCACATCACCACAAGTGTGTGGCCAAAAGCATGAGCCAGCTTTAATTTTTGTTTTCACAGACACCAACATCAGTCCTTTGGTATTATGTCTAAGATTAAGGACTCTTATCTTGATGGTGGATGAGTGATACGTAGTGCAAATGTTTTTGGAGTGTGTCAGAGTTCTGACTGATATAGAAGAGGTGGAAACTGGCTTCAAATGTGGATGCTGGGGCCAAAGGGGTTGAATTTATTCTGTTCATTACTCATGCCTAATTTTTCACCTTTGCTTGGCACCATCACACGACATCACTGACATCAGATTTCTAATACATTTGTAAAGTCCTGGAGAGCAGAAATCTATACAGAAAACTACATTTAAATATCTTGTGGTGTTGCTGATATATTGATGCAAATGTATTTTCAACACTGACATCTGATTTGACCTTGACCTTTGACTTAGGACCTTCATATGACCTGTGTTGTGAGAGGATGGTCCACAGAGTGTATCTACCAAGTTTGACTGAAATGGCTTTTTACGTTTTGAAGATATCGCCGTGCACAAACAAACAGACATGGCCATTAGAATAATCTGCTTCAGGCGAGGTCAATAAGACTCATTCATTACATTACCATTAATTTACAGACTAGAAGTAGGTGACATTAAACATTAATTTTAGATCTATTTAAATTTGTCTACTAGTTTTGACTGTTTCATTAAAATTGTTGATTGTCTGAGAAGTATCAGAGCAGGTTCTGAGCATGACAAGACCCATTTCCTATCACAGTACCAAAAACCTGCTTGGTGCTCCTTCATTTGAATGAATCCCCCACATTTGCACCGCTTGTATATGGCGAGCAGTCTGCACTGGAATCAAATAGCAATCAAAGCAGATTTCAATGACACAAAAATGCCAAATGGGACACACAGTAGTCGATAAAAGAGTAAATAGCTTCAATAGGTTCGCTGCTAGTCTCTCCAAATGCATGAATGGTTGTAAAAGAACCATCTGTATGCTCCACAAGTGCTGCACAATTCATGCAAAAGGAGGCCTTAATTTGAAGCAAAGGTAGCCTGGGTCGTGGTGGTGAAAAAAAGGGTTGCCTACAGTTTTGGCACCTTAGTCCACATTAAGGAGGACTAAAAGAGCACTTACACTAAAATTGAAGAGGGGGCAAAAAAAACTGTCCTGGTAAAAGGGGACAAAGGCAGAAGAAGTGGCATTTTGGCGCTGCTCTTACCCAACATGATAAAGTTTGTAGTGCACTTTCTGTTAGATAGATGGCATATAAATGATCTGTACTCAACTGGTTTGGGGTATTTATAGTGGTGGAAGACCGGGCCACGCACTGGTCTCAGTCCTTGGTTTTTGTTGTGGGCACAATCCCCGTTCGAGGTGAGGTCACTCCAGTCTGGTCAGCTCTGCTCTTCCCTACGTGAGTGTCTGCCGCCTGTATCGACTCCCCTCCAACACATAATTCCATTAATCAGTCCAATTTCCCTGTGGGCAGTGGTTTATTTCCGTCATCAAATGCCTGATGAAATCTTTAGACGCTGCGTATTAGGGAGCAATCCCTACAAATAGCTGATAGTGTTAACCAGTCACAAGCTGCGCCGAGGCATCGCTCAGCTCTAATTTGAAAGGGAGTGAGGTGATAATGCGTTGTGTCATCCTTTTGTGGGCGTGCATTAATGGCACCAGCCAAGATGGCAATTGATGGCAAATCAACTTCTTCCAGCGGGAAGAGAACAGAGGAGGGGGGGGCTCGGGTCGGAGGAGAGCGAAAGAACATTGACTGGCAAACTGCAGAGCCACAGCGGCCTTTAATCCATTACTGCTCCTGATGGGGGAGCTTTAATGCATCTCAGCCGTCGCTGGCATGTGCATTTCAGTCTCCTCTTGTTCCTCCTGCTCCCTGTTTCTCCGGATCAGGCGACTGTTACTATGGGAGTTGTGGTGTTTGGTGTGGCTTAATGCAGGATTTAAAATGAAAATTTTGACAAACCTTGGGTCTTTAAAACAGGCCTGGACTTAAATAAATACTTTTGTTCTTAAATCTTGGACTAAATAAGAGCACCCCACCACCACCAACAACAACAACACCCATTTTTTTCCTCAAAGGGATACTCTATTAAATTCATTCAAGTACAAAACAGTCCCCCAAACGCTATGTTTCATAGATAAAAGTCGAAGGCACACCATCAGACTGTAATTGAGTTATTGCGGTGATATTAACATTGTTTTGCCACAGCACTATTGCACCAGTGCAAGTTACTTCAAAATGTAATAAATTATAGATCACTAGTTGCAGTTTGAAAATAATTCATTAGATTACAAAATTACTGTCTCTGAATTGTAGTGTGTTCATGCTTCTGCATTATGTTTGAGTTACTTTAACCAAAATAACTGCAAAAGTAGGACTTTTAGGAGTTTGCATTGTAAAATGTGGTTTGCTGCATCTCATTATACATCTAGTAGAGGATGATGTGGTGTAGCATAATGACTATAGGCCTTTAAGGCTACTAATAACAATATAACTAATATAACTGGCACAGTGAAGACTCAAGGCGCCAGAGTTTGCAAATATAAATTTGCTGTACATAGGGACTATGTTGAAATATAAAGCATTACACTAAGTCAGTTGTATTTTCTTCTTGGTCAGACTCAAAACTTTTCAATTACCCATCGTGGAACATATTTGGGCTTAAGTCCGTATAGAATTCCACTTTTTTACAGCTCACATGGGTCAGAATGCAGCACACAGCTCCTTACAATTCCCATCAAATGAAGCATCATACTTTGCTGCATATTAGGAATTGCTGTGGAATTTGTTGTGATTAGAATTTGACCAGACCAATCACACAGAACTGGGACAACAAACTCCAGTGATTGTACCTTAATATCTGCATTAATACATAGGCAGCTTCTTATCAAAAAGAGTGGCACTTCACACCGATACCGCTGGTGGTTCCAACGTACACCACAGCACCTTATTTCCCTACGAGAGACATCTTTGTAATAGGCAATTGCTTCTCCAGCACAACAAATGCACAAACCTCAGCCAATAAAGGAATGTATGCGTAACCTGATGCACATTTCATCAGGCGGTATAGCATCACTGCCTTCAGAGATGAAGAAAGTAATATGCACAGGTCCTGCCCTTAATTTCTACATACGTATTTCTGAATTTGCACAAAAAGGAGGACGAGGGATTTTGTAAAGATTCGCCTCTTTGGCTGTTCGGTTCTGACAAAGGCAACAGCTGCTCATCTGATGCCGCTCGCACCTTTGTTAACCCCATTTCCGTGTGTGCGCTGGCTGAGACAGAGGAGAAATTAGTTGTATTACCAGCTCCCTACAGCGGCAGGTCTAGCTGTGATTCTGCCCACATTCTGTCCATTACAGTGGCCCCTCTGTCTGATTAGCCCCAACACACTCACCAACATGCCAAATCACTGCTTCACTCAGCCTCCAAAACCTCCACCAACTGACAAACATCAGAGGGGGGGAAAAATGGCAAGTTGAAGGAGGATGAATGAGGCTGCTTCAATTCAGACAGAAAAATGGAGTTGTTTTGTTTCACACCGACAAACACGCTCCTTGGAGTTGTAATTATAGAGATAATCTCAGAGTACAACAGCCTATTAAAACATTGTCATTTTCAGACTCAAACAGCTGGGGCCTTCAAAAAAACCAACAGCTGGGGCCTTCAAAAAAACCAATCATTTCTTGTGTTACAGTTTTTAGTTGAAAGGTAAAAAAACGTGTTAGTGGCTACTTCTGTAGTGTAAAAATGTGGCATCAAATAATGCAGTGGAGGAAGATATAAACTAAACCACAGTTCTCACACATGGTGCTACTGAGTTCTGTCAAACTGATTCAAGTTTTAAACCGGGCATCTCAACAAAAAAATAAATAAATAAATTGAAGAGGGTATTTTTGTGTGTGTGTGTGGGGGGGGGGGGGGGGGGGGGGGGCTTTTGTTAGCAGGAGGTGGTAATGGTAGAAAATATTTTTTTTTTTTTCAAATATGCTTATATCCACTTCAGAGATTCAGATATTTTATATAGGAAGTGGGTGACTACCATGACAAAAAAAAACACCCCATGCAAAAAAGAAAATTACAATATATACTGTAATTTTAACATCTTTTGAAATATTACAATGTAATTGTTTTGACTTCATGATTAGTTTTGATGAACCCTGCATTGAACACAACATTCAAGTTTATGATATATAATGCTCCTGACTTGGTAGTACTTGTTTTAGAGAAGTCACAAAAGCTACATAAGCACTGATATTATTACAGTGATCATGCAGTTACACATGTAATTTCAAGATGGCAAGTTGTAGTAAATCAAGTGTCATGGTTAAGCCAAAAACAAGATCTCAGGCTAAAGAATTTGATAAAACCTTTGACAATGGTTTATGTTTTTAAAGTTTTTGAAGAGCATGGCCTCCTCCTAAGTTCTGTTATTGACACAGTGTGACTGAAATACAACCTTTGACAATGGTTTATGTTTTTAAAGTTTTTGAAGAGCATGGCCTCCTCCTAAGTTCTGTTATTGACACAGTGTGACTGAAATAAAAACTTTGACAATGGTTTATGTTTTTAAATTTTTGGAAGAGCATGGCCTCCTCCTAAGTTCTGTTATTCACACAGTGTTACTGAAATAAAACCTTTGTGAAAGAATTGTGTTTATAAAGTTTTTGAAGAGCATGGACAAACTTTACACATAGCGGAATAACCAGATAATTGAAAATAGACCATACTTTGTTACATTCAAGGGTGGGGGGTTATTTTTAAGATATAGGATTCATTTTGATGCCAAAATGCTGGTATTAATATTGTGAATCATTTCCCAAGTGGATGTATTGAAATTCTGACTTGTGATTTTACCACCTCCTGCTACTTGTGTGTGTGTGTGTGTGTGTGTGTGTGTGTGTGTGTGTGTGTGTGTGTGTGTGTGTGTGTGTGTGTGTGTGTGTGTGTGTGTGTGTGTGTGTGTGTGTGTGTGTGTGTGTGTGTTTTTACATTATTATTTCAGCATTCATCATTAGACAGGACTACCAGAGGAAAAATAAAATAACAACTGAGTTATTGGAGGAATCTCAAGCACCAATGAAAAAAGAAAAAAATACAATGAAATTTGTGATAAGCTACGGAGTCAAAAACATTTACCTTTCTAAATTAGGCTAGTATGTGATTCAAAGTCACAATTTTAATGTACACTTCTACACTTCAAAATTCTAATGTATGCCATAATTATGCCTTGAGCCACCTTGACATTTGCACAAATTTGATCCCCACACTTCCCTGCAATTTGTCAATGCACCAATGCGTCCCGCTTTGTCCCACTTGATGCCACGCTATATAAAATAAATCCTGTGCCATATCATTTCATAGTCAGTGATGCATTTGCGCTCAGAACTTGGCTGATGAAACCATTCTCTCATCGCTCCCAGAATCACAGAGACATTATCTACAGCTGCAGGCTGTCTTGTGCACCGTGTGGTGGAGAATGCATTTGGAATCTTGTCTCAAAGGTAATTATTTATTAGATATATTGTAACAGATTGGTAAAACAGTTGCATTTTCATCTAATTTCACATTCAGATGCCTTGCGCCCAGTGACACAAAGTGTTTTCAAATAGGTTACTCAGTGTTCATGAGTAGTTCATGCAAGCGGAACAAAATTTATGAGTGCCACAAATTTTGAACATTTCAAAATTTTCTTTGCACACTGGCATGCAGCCGCGCACAGTTCTTGCACAGGTAACTACAGTTTATGACAAGTTTACTCATTGTGTGGGATTCATGTAAGTGTCGAGGTGCCTTTACTGTTGTGTGGGCCGCTGAAGAGGAGGTACTGCTGGCCCACCACCACCAGAGGGCGCCCTGCCTGGAGTGCGGGCTCCAGGCACCAGAGGGCGCTGCCGCCTTACGAGAGCAGTCAGGGTGACAGCTGTCACCCATTACTGGACACAGCTGACTCCACTCAGCACGGAGGTATATCATCAGGATGGCGTCTCCACCTCAGTGCCGAGATATCGCCTTAAGATTGAGGTAACATTCTCTGCACGCATATTCTGCATAACCAGATAAAACTTGTTAAACCTTTTCAGGACAGCTGACTACTGAAAGCTAATCACTTGGATAAGTACTCACCTTCCTGCTGTATAGTGACAAGAGGTGGAGGCGGCTTCTCCCCTCTCCGTTTACTGGGTGCTGTCGCATCCACACCTGTGTGTTTGTTGCTCTCTCCCGCCAGCAGTACCGGATCCGACGAGCGGAGGCAGTGGCCACCTGGGAATTCGGGACTTGGCGGTTCCAGTACTCCCAGGGTTCGGTGGCAGAGGAGATCTGGGTGGTTCCGGTTCGACTGGGACGGACGTCTCCTACCTTCGAGCCTGCCCACACGACACCAGCGGATTTCGACCTAAACCCCAAATTATTGATTGTTGTATTAGTTGTGCTCGTTTCACAACAGTAAAACTTGTTATTCACCTTTCTCCATTGTCCGTTCATTACGCCCCCTGTTGTGGGTCCGTGTACCTACACTTTCACAACAGGATATCTCGGCCAGCGTCATGGATCCCGAGGGGCGTCAACCGGCTGTTGAACGGCCAATGGAAGAACAGGGCGCGTCGGCGTCTTCGGGAGGGGTAATCGGTGAGTTGCAGCGGATCCTCACCGCTTTCACCACTCGGATCGATTTAATGACCGAGCAGCACGTTCTCCTAAACCGCAGGGTGGAGGCTCTCGCCGCACAAGTGGGCGCCGCTGCGGCTCTCCCTCCCGAGGACCCTGCGCGTGATAGCGACGTTCCACTGGTCGTTCAACGGTCCCTTCCTCCGTCCCCAGAAGCTTACATAAGCCCTCCAGAACCGTACGGAGGCTGTGTGGAGACGTGCGCGGATTTTTTGATGCAGTGTTCGCTCGTCTTCGCACAGCGTCCCGTGATGTACGCGACTGACGCTAGCAAAGTAGCTTATGTAATAAACCTGCTTCGCGGGGAGGCACGCGCTTGGGCTACAGCGCTCTGGGAGCAGAACTCACGGCTCCTTCATACATACGATGGGTTTGTGCGGGAGCTCAGAACGGTGTTCGATCATCCCAACAGAGGAGAGACCGCTTCAACCGTGCTACTGTCAATAAGACAGGGGCGTCGGAGCGCAGCTGCCTATGCAGTCGCCTTCCGCATCGCGGCGGCGAGATCCGGCTGGAATAGCACTGCCCTCCGCGCCGCCTTTGTAAATGGACTGTCACTGGTCCTAAAAGAGCACCTGGTGGCGAAGGACGAACCGCGGGATTTAGATGGGCTCATCGATCTAGTCATACGACTCGACAACCGGCTAGAGGAACGCCGTCGGGAACGAGGCGAAGGGCGTGGCCAGGCACGAGTCATCCCTGTCCCTTCCGGTTCCGACCGAGCTCCGCCCTCCCCACGCTCCTCTGTTCCTGCGCTCCGTGCGCCTACGGCTCCCCCTGCTGACGAAGCTATGGACACGAGCAGGGCAACATTTAGGGCACCTGGAGCACAAAGGAGGCGGGCCTACGGAGCTTGTTATGTTTGTGGCTCGAGTGAGCACCTCGCAAGCGACTGCCCCGAGCGGATAAACTCCAACGCCCGCCCCTAGAGACTGGGCCAGGGGTGGGCCGAAACATTCACGTGGGACACACCCACATTGCTACACGACTCCCAGTCATGATCCTGTTTGAGGATTCAACCCTGAAGGCCCCAGCACTGGTGGACACGGGCTCTGAGGGGAATCTGCTAGACAGTAGATGGGCCAGGGAGATAGGGCTCCCTCTGGTGGCTCTTACCTCGCCTGTGCAGGTTCGGGCACTAGATGGCTCCCTACTCCCACCAATCACGCATAAGACACCACCTGTAACTCTGGTGGTGTCAGGTAACCACCGGGAGGTGATCGAGTTCTTTGTGACTCAGGCCACCTCCCGTGTGGTTTTGGGTTTTCCCTGGATGCTAAAGCACAATCCCCGGATCGATTGGCCGTCCGGGGTAGTGGTTCAGTGGAGCGAAACCTGCCATCGGGAGTGTCTAGGTTCCCCGGTTCCTCCCGGCTCCCAAGCTAAGGAGGAGGTCCGAGTCCCGCCCAATCTGAAGGCGGTGCCGGCGGAGTACCATGACCTCGCTGACGTGTTCAGCAAGGATCTGGCTCTCACTCTTCCTCCCCACCGCCCGTATGATTGTGCCATTGATTTGGTTCCAGGCAGTGAGTTCCCGTCCAGTAGGCTGTACAACCTCTCACGGCCGGAGCGTGAATCAATGGAGACCTACATCCGGGACTCATTAGCTGCCGGGTTGATCCGGAATTCCACCTCTCCGATGGGTGCTGGTTTCTTTTTTGTGGGTAAAAAGGATGGCGGGCTTCGTCCATGCATTGATTATAGGGGGTTGAACGAAATCACGGTTCGCAATCGATACCCGTTGCCCTTGTTGGATTCAGTGTTCACCCCCTTGCATGGAGCCAAAATCTTCACCAAGCTTGATCTTAGGAATGCGTATCATTTGGTTCGGATCCGGAAGGGAGACGAATGGAAGACGGCATTTAACACCCCGTTAGGTCATTTTGAGTACCTGGTCATGCCGTTCGGTCTCACTAATGCTCCCGCGACTTTCCAAGCGTTGGTAAACGATGTCTTGCGGGACTTCCTGCACCGGTTTGTCTTCGTGTATCTGGACGATATACTCATCTTTTCCCCGGATCCTGAGACTCATGTCCGGCATGTCCGTCAGGTCCTGCAGCGGTTGTTGGAGAACCGTCTGTTTGTGAAGGGCGAGAAGTGTGAATTCCACCGCACTTCTTTGTCCTTCCTGGGGTTTATCATCTCCTCCAACTCCGTCGCCCCTGATCCGGCCAAGGTTGCGGCGGTGAGAGATTGGCCCCAACCCACAAGCCGTAGGAAGCTGCAACAGTTCCTCGGCTTTGCTAATTTCTACAGGAGGTTCATTAAGGGCTACAGTCAGGTAGTTAGCCCCCTGACAGCCCTGACCTCTCCAAAAGTCCCCTTCACCTGGTCGGATCGGTGCGAAGCCGCGTTCAAGGAGTTGAAACGGCGCTTTTCGTCTGCACCAGTTCTGGTGCAGCCCGATCCTAGCCGCCAGTTAGTGGTTGAAGTGGATGCCTCGGACTCAGGGATAGGAGCGGTGCTCTCCCAGAGCGGGAAGACCGATAAGGTCCTTCACCCGTGTGCCTATTTTTCCCGCAGGTTGACCCCCGCTGAACGGAACTATGACGTCGGCAATCGGGAACTCCTTGCTGTGAAAGAGGCCCTCGAAGAGTGGAGACATCTGTTGGAGGGAACAGCCGTGCCATTCACGGTTTTCACTGACCATCGGAACCTGGAGTACATCAGGACCGCCAAGCGGCTGAACCCCAGGCAAGCCCGCTGGTCACTGTTCTTTGGCCGTTTTGACTTCCGGATTACCTACCGTCCCGGGACCAAGAATCAAAGATCGGATGCATTGTCCCGGGTGCACGAAGATGAAGTCAAAACGGAACCGTCGGATCCCCCGGATCCCATCATCCCGGAGTCCGCTATCGTGGCCGCCCTCACCTGGGACGTGGAGAAGACCGTCCGGGAGGCCCTGACCCGTGACCCGGACCCCGGAAACGGACCAAAGAACAGACTATACGTCCCACCAGAAGCTAGGGCTGCAGTCCTGGACTTCTGTCACGGTTCTAAGCTCTCCTGTCACCCTGGGGTGCGAAGGACCGTGACAGTCGTCCGGCAACGCTTCTGGTGGGCATCCCTGGAGGCCGACGTCCGGGACTACGTCCAGGCCTGTACCACCTGCGCCAGGGGCAAGGCCGACCACAGAAAGACCTCAGGGCTGCTACAGCCACTGCCCGTGCCTCATCGCCCCTGGTCCCACATCGGCCTGGACTTTGTCACGGGTCTCCCGCCGTCCCAGGGAAACACCGTCGTCTTCACGATAGTGGACCGTTTCTCCAAGGCGGCCCACTTCGTGGCCCTCCCGAAGCTCCCAACGGCCCAGGAGACAGCGGACCTCCTGGTCCACCACATCGTCCGTCTGCATGGAATACCATCAGACATCGTCTCCGATCGCGGTCCCCAGTTTACCTCACACGTTTGGAGGAGCTTCTGCCGGGAACTGGGGGCCACGGTCAGCCTTTCGTCCGGGTATCACCCCCAGACCAACGGGCAAGCAGAGCGGGCCAACCAAGAATTGGAGCAGACACTACGCTGTGTGACAGCCGCGCACCCGATGGCCTGGAGTACCCACCTGGCCTGGATCGAGTACGCCCACAACAGCCAAGTGTCATCAGCCACCGGCCTCTCCCCGTTTGAGGTGTGCTTGGGGTATCAGCCCCCCTTGTTTCCGGTGGTCGAGGGAGAGGTCGGTGTGCCCTCGGTCCAGGCCCACCTACGGAAGTGCCGTCGGGTGTGGCGTGCCGCCCGCTCTGCTTTGTTGAAGGCCCGGACGAGGGCGAAGAAACATGCAGACCGGCGGCGGGCCCCGGCCCCCAAGTATCGTCCTGGGCAGGAAGTGTGGTTGTCCACCAAGGACATTCCCCTTCAAGTGGACTCCCCCAAACTCCAAGAATGATACATCGGTCCCTTCAAAGTCCTCAAAGTCATCAATCCCGCCGCAGTGAGGCTCCAGCTTCCGGCCTCGCTGCGGATTCATCTAGTGTTTCATGTCTCCCGGATAAAACCCCATCACACCTCACCCCTCTGCACCCCGGGTCCGGCACCACCTCCTGCCCGGATCATCGACGGGGAACCGGCTTGGACCGTGCGCCGGCTCCTCGACGTCCGTCGAATGGGCCGGGGTTTTCAGTACCTGGTGGACTGGGAGGGGTACGGCCCCGAAGAACGCTCCTGGGTGAAGAAGGGCTTCATCCTGGACCCGGCCCACCTGGCCGACTTCTACCGTCGCCATCCGGACAAGCCCGGTCGTGCGCCAGGAGGCGCCCGTTGAGGGGGGGGTCCTGTTGTGTGGGCCGCTGAAGAGGAGGTACTGCTGGCCCACCACCACCAGAGGGCGCCCTGCCTGGAGTGCGGGCTCCAGGCACCAGAGGGCGCTGCCGCCTTACGAGAGCAGTCAGGGTGACAGCTGTCACCCATTACTGGACACAGCTGACTCCACTCAGCACGGAGGTATATCATCAGGACGGCGTCTCCACCTCAGTGCCGAGATATCGCCTTAAGATTGAGGTAACGTTCTCTGCACGCATATTCTGCATAACCAGATAAAACTTGTTAAACCTTTTCAGGACAGCTGACTACTGAAAGCTAATCACTTGGATAAGTACTCACCTTCCTGCTGTATAGTGACAAGAGGTGGAGGCGGCTTCTCCCCTCTCCGTTTACTGGGTGCTGTCGCATCCACACCTGTGTGTTTGTTGCTCTCTCCCGCCAGCAGTACCGGATCCGACGAGCGGAGGCAGTGGCCACCTGGGAATTCGGGACTTGGCGGTTCCAGTACTCCCAGGGTTCGGTGGCAGAGGAGATCTGGGTGGTTCCGGTTCGACTGGGACGGACGTCTCCTACCTTCGAGCCTGCCCACACGACACCAGCGGATTTCGACCTAAACCCCAAATTATTGATTGTTGTATTAGTTGTGCTCGTTTCACAACAGTAAAACTTGTTATTCACCTTTCTCCATTGTCCGTTCATTACGCCCCCTGTTGTGGGTCCGTGTACCTACACTTTCACAACATTTACGAAGTTGTAAAATTAACCCTTTTGCCTTATAATCTTAACTTTGTTTTGTTTTACACTTCTCTCAATTGTCTTTTTCAAGTCATGACTGGACTTCAATGAATTCCTCTATTTGTTATACAAAATAAAATGTATTAAATGAGTTTCACTAAACTTTATTGTCTGACACATTTTGATTATGGATACAGATCTAAAACCTGAGGCATGGATTTCCTACTGAAACATGGCGTACGCTAAAACCCAGAAACTGTCATATGTACAAAAAAATCATGTATCAAAACACACTGAATGCATCTGAATATTTTTGTGCTTACGTCAGTTTCTGGGTTTTAGCATTCTCCATGTTTCAGTAGGAAATCCATGCCTCAGGTTTTAGATCTGTATCCATAATCAAAATGTGTCAGACAATGAAGTTTAGTGAAACTCTGTTAATACATTTTATTTTTCAGTACAAAATCCATGTAAGTCTTTGAACACAAGGCCCCTGGTGGATTGTTGACCCATGGTGGAAGCATACGTTCTCTGTTTATTTTGAAGGGTGGTTTAAAGAAAGAAGTCTATAATGAGAGTGGTTGTGGAACTGTCCAGAGTGCTGATTGTGGAACTGTCCCTGTAAGTCAGAAGTAAGTCTCTTCTTCTTCTCCCTTTTCAATATGGGTCACCACAGGAAATGATAGCTGGAGCTGTATGTTCATTTGGCACAAATTTTATGGCTGATGTGCTTCAGATGCCAACTCCACATTCATGGAGCATGGGCAGAGGTGGCTTTGAAGGGGCAACCTTCCACTCTGGAAGTACACTAACTGTCTGGCCAACATCTCACCCTCGCAGTAACTCAGAAGTGATATTAAATAATAAGAGGTTGGAGTCACACTTCGCATTCCAAGCATCTTGCCACTGTGCCAATATATACACAGATATACATTTAAAAATTACACATACATTCCAACAATAACATATATTCCTGATAAAATTAAATCTGACAGTCCTGAAAACTTTGCATTAGTGAGGTTGCTTTCGTACAAAGGCTAGCTGAAAAGTTCTGCCTCCAATGCACTTATTTTAATAATACACAAGATATCAAAGAAAAACTAGTCCAAGAATAACCCTTTATTTACTGACTGTTCTAATTTCTGAGGAATTTAACCCAAAAATGCAGATGGCAACCAGAGTTATGAAGTAAATTGTTAATTTTACCATGACACAATGTGAATCCAAAACTGGGGAACAACCCAAATAATTAAGAATAAGGAAGGAGAGCTGGCAGCAGCACAGAAAGGGGGAGACAATCAAACATGGGGCTAATGCAGTGAACAGGGCCAAACAAATCAGAACTGGAGCACCATACTCATACAGCGCAAACTTCCACCAGCACTAGTTTCCAATTCCACAAATTTTTACTTTGGAAAAAATGTTCAAGTTCAAAGTCCTGTTCGAAGTGACTTTTCATAAACATAAATATAGTACAAAATATAGATTAAAAGGGCTTTTCAATGTTAAAATCGTGGCCTTTGACTGGAGTAAGCAGGTATCCGCTAAATCTGTTATCTGGATCAGATCTGGATCAAACTCAGTTGATAAAGGACACCATTCGACATAACACTCTCAAATATGAAAGAAATTTGATCTTTTTTGACAGAGGTAAGAATTTTTGAAAATTTGTTCAAGATAGGGATTTTTCCAATTTTCCAAGATTTTTCCTGACTTTGACCTATGACCTTGAACATTTTATCAGTTTTTGCTTATGAGCATATGAATCTTTAGTAAAAAAGTCATAGTGATATATGAAACATTGTGGGCTCCAGGCTGTTCACAATCAAACAAACAGATAAACAAACACCCGGGCAAACAAACATTGTTGGCAGAGGTAATATTCCAGCAAACTAAAAGCAAAACAGTGACAAAAAATTAATCCAGTGGTTTCACTTGTTTTGGTGTTGTTTGTTGTTGTTTGGTGTGTGTGTGGGGGGGGGGAGGGGGGGGGTTATGTGGCTAATGTAGAACAGCGGCAGTTGTAAGTCTGTTGTAATTTAGTTTTTGTATTTTGGGGGGTAAAAAATAAAAACAAAAAAACAATAATTTTCTTAACGAAGGAATCTCATGTCTACAGGATGTTATTATTGTAGTGTTTTGATCATAATTTCTTTGTTTCATTTAAGGTTTGGAGTATTTCGCCATGAAGAATATTTTTGTGTTGTTATTGTTTTATTTTGTTTTCTTTTGAGAAATTTGAACTTTCCAAAACAATGAATCGTTTTCAGAAGCAATTGCTTCATCTGGTTCACAGGATACAAAAAAAAAAAAAAAAAAACCTGATGTCTGTCATCACGTGCTCTCCACCCCTGGCAATGGTCATGTGTCTGAATAACAGTCTAAACCCAAATATACTTACAAGGGGTTGATTCAGATGTTTTGAGCCGGACCCAGAAAAAGTAGGGCGTTGTTCTCCATATTTTGTATTCTGGCAAACCAACATTTCTCGAGAACGTGTGAAGTTTTGACTCACTGGGTGCTGTGTTGAGCAATGTTGGTTTCTCAGAATGCATACTATGGAGAACAACACCCTGCATTTTCTGGGTCAGGCTCAAAACTTCTCAATCTAAATGCACTTGATGACCTCTAATCATTGATGGGTAACTTGTGTCTTCATGGCCCAGTTTGGGTTTTATCTACTAAGCTATTTTATTATGGCTTTTAATTATAGCTTTCTTTTTTCTTTTTTTTTAAGGTTCCATTTTTTGTTTTGTTATTGCATCTGTTATTGTGAGGCACTTAGTATGTATGTTTCAGAAAGATCTATCCAATTATTATTATTATTATTATTATTATTATTATTATTATTATTATTATTATTATTATTATAGTAAAGCAGAGTGGGTCCTGATGCATATTTTGGCTTTGGAACACTCGGGCTGTTGTTGTTGTTGTTGATGTTTTCACCAGATAAAGCTGGAGTTGTGTTAGGAAGGGCATCTGCTGTAAAAACCTGTGCCAAATTGAAACTCTCACTCACACCAATTCACCTAAACTACATGTCTTTGGAAGTATTAGTGTCATTATTATTATTATTACAGTGTTGTAAGGGAACAGCTAATCAATTAATTATTTCAGCTTGATTTGTTTCATTATGACATTAAAAGCTCTTTTTTTAATCCATGAAAATAATATTTTGGTGGATCCGATGAGAAAAGAACTGATGCAAATGTGGAAGGAGTTGACATGTATCATGATGATCCGGCACTTTGACAACACAGTTCTTATGGTCAGGGCTTTGGTTCTGTTCATTCATTGATTATTATGATCATTGTAGAATTATGTATTTGTTTTTGTATGTCAGGTTCTCAACTTTAAATTGACCGTAGGTGTGTGTGCATGTGTTTGTCTGTCAATATGTGACCCTGTGACAGACTGGCATCCTGTCCAGGGTGTACCCCGCCTCACACCCTAAACACCACACCCTATGATTGCTGGGATGGGCTACAGCACCCAAGTGGCCTTTGACTGGAGTAAGCAGGTATAGAAAATGGATGGATGGATGGATGGATGGATGGATGGATGGATGGATGGATGGATGGATGGATGGATGGATGGATGGATGGATGGATGGATGGATGGATGGATGGATGGATGGATGGATGGATGGATGTTCAGGTTCTGCAGATTGCATGTTATGACTGAGACACGCAATGTAAGGTTTCCACCTTAGCCTGCCCCCCACCCCCCGTCCATTTTTATTGACTTTATGCACAAGAGACATTTCGACTGAAATACCCTTTTTTAATATTCACTCCCAACACAACGGCAGTCTAAGCCATATCGATTGTGGCTGAATTAAAAGTACCTGATGCAGGGCGTCTCTAATCCGTAGGGTCTTTTAGGAGTCACCTGGTCTGACAAATGGGCCCTTTTAAAAGAGTATAATGTGTTCTTAAATTATTTTATTGATAGGAGGGGGACCACCACTCCAGGTACCCATACAAACTGACTTAACACGCTGTGAAAGGGTCAATTTGGCCTCCATTTTCCATTTCTTCCTTATCTGCATTTAGAGTCATGCTGACAGGCTCAATGTGAGGCGGGACAGGCTTTGAGCAGGTTTGGCAAAATTCAGTCTGCACTCCCATTTACAGTCTTACATTGTGCTTGCTTGCTATCTATCTATCTATCTATCTATCTATCTATCTATCTATCTATCTATCTATCTATCTATCTATCTATCTATCTATCTATCTATCTATCTATCTATCTATCTATCTATCTATCTATCTATCTATCTATCTATCTATCTATCTATCTATCTATCTATCTATCTATCTATCTATCTATCTATCTATCTATCTATCTATCTATCTATCTATCTATCTATCTATCTATCTATCTATCTATCTATCTATCTATCTATCTATCTATCTATCTATCTATCTATCTATCTATCTATCTATCTATCTATCTATCTATCTATCTATCTATCTATCTATCTATCTATCTATCTATCTATCTATCTATCTATCTATCTATCTATCTATCTATCTATCTATCTATCTATCTATCTATCTATCTATCTATCTATCTATCTATCTATCTATCTATCTATCTATCTATCTATCTATCTATCTATCTATCTATCTATCTATCTATCTATCTATCTATCTATCTATCTATCTATCTATCTATCTATCTATCTATCTATCTATCTATCTATCTATCTATCTATCTATCTATCTATCTATCTATCTATCTATCTATCTATCTATCTATCTATCTATCTATCTATCTATCTATCTATCTATCTATCTATCTATCTATCTATCTATCTATCTATCTATCTATCTATCTATCTATCTATCTATCTATCTATCTATCTATCTATCTATCTATCTATCTATCTATCTATCTATCTATCTATCTATCTATCTATCTATCTATCTATCTATCTATCTATCTATCTATCTATCTATCTATCTATCTATCTATCTATCTATCTATCTATCTATCTATCTATCTATCTATCTATCTATCTATCTATCTATCTATCTATCTATCTATCTATCTATCTATCTATCTATCTATCTATCTATCTATCTATCTATCTATCTATCTATCTATCTATCTATCTATCTATCTATCTATCTATCTATCTATCTATCTATCTATCTATCTATCTATCTATCTATCTATCTATCTATCTATCTATCTATCTATCTATCTATCTATCTATCTATCTATCTATCTATCTATCTACGGTGCATCCAGAAAGTATTCACAGCATTTCACTTTTTCCACATTTTGTTATGTTACAGTTTTATGTGTGTGTGTGTGTGTGTGTGTGTGTGTGTGTGTGTGTGTGTGTGTGTGTGTGTGTGTGTGTGTGTGTGTGTGTGTGTGTGTGTGTGTGTGTGTGTGTGCGTCAGGAAGAGCAAAGCTGTGTGCCCTTTTTTTCCCATAAATTACTTCCCAGAACTATTTTTTCATTTTATAGATGCCTTTAATTTTTTGGCACTTTTTGTTTGTTTGTTTGTTTTTTAAATAAGTATTTTTTTAATAGGAAAATGGTTGGTTGTGAAACAATGGAAAAAATTATGGTCATCATTTATTGATAAGTTAGTAAAATAATTTATTGTTTAATCAGATCATATCAAGCGATCAATTGTTAAAAAAACATTAGTTGTAGCTTTATCAATATGTATGGTCCTAAACTTTATTTTTGTACATTTGCTAATGACATTGCTTATGCTACCTTGAATCTTTTGTCCAGTTTAGGGTTTAGGGTTTATATTTCCCTTCTACTCCCAAACACAAAAGGCACTGGATAAAAAAATGCATTATTCCATGATTAAAGAACTTTATATAGTACAATGGAGTTTTAGGGCCACATTGAATTTCTTTTTTTTTTTTTTTTTTTTTTTGGACTTCGAGAATAAAGTCATAATATTATGAGGAAAAAGTCATAATATTACAAGAAAAAATTCGAAATATATTATGACTTTATTCTCATAATATTATGACTTTATTCTCATAAAATTACAAATTCATTCTCATAATATTACAACTTTTTTTCTCTTAAAATTACGACTTTATTCTCGTAATATTATGACTTTATTCTCGAAGTCTAAAAAAAAAGAAATTCAATGTGGCCCTAAAACACCATTGTAATATAGCAATAAATTAGACATTCAAATTAGTTTAACACAAGTGTCATTTGGTAACATGAAATGTGTGTAGTTCAGGAAGATGAGGTCTGAAATTTTTTTTGCCAATGTGTACGTAAACCTGTGGCCTCAACTGAATATCATGACATATCTGTGCTACTATATTTCTATTTGTGTAAAGTTTTGGCACTGCTGAGTAAATTAGTGTATATGTTTTTTGTTGTTGTTTTTGAACAGTCATTTTGGAAGATAATGTGCAGAATCCTCAAATGTCCAGACTGGGACTTGTAAGTGTCACTTGATCCCTTAAATTCTCTACACACAATGATGTTCTGTTTCTTTTTTTTAAAAAAACAGCTGTCGCCTTCACAAACCCACTCTAAAAGAAAGAGCTTCAAACAGTGGCCTGCCCACAATGACATTTAGTCTTTCATAAGCTTGGAAATTTAACCCTGAAAATGAATGATTCCTGCTGAGTGGAGGAGAAAATGTATGCAACGCTTTTCAAATCAGCCTGCTCCTGTAAAAAGCGAGCTGGCTAATTGCTTGCTGTTTGTGTGACCTCTGCTTAAGTGCATGAAAGCCTCCTGCAAACGACAGGTGAAATTGCATTTTGCAGTAACATTTTAAAGGTCCGTGTGAGCACTCTGTCTAATAAAGCCATTTGTAAATGACTCCTCTTTTAGACTCCATTAGCAAGTGCAGCCAGGAACATATCGTCATAGGATTCAGAGTCAATAAGCGTGTAATCACGACGTCCTGAGAATGCAGCAAAGGAAGCGAGGGCGATAATTAATCAGATTGCCTTATGAACTGCTTAATTACTGACTGTTGCCCTCCTCAGTTTCCTCCCAAGTGCTGCTTTTGTTCCCTGGTTGCCCTGATTGACAGAGGAAGCAAAGAGAGAAGCCAGAAGTCGAGAGAGAAACCAGGCAATCGTTAACTATTTACATGTGGCAACCAATTAGTGGCCAGTGATTAATAAATCTAAAGGGGAGGGGGAGGGAGTACCAGCAACATAAACAGGATGTCATTGCAGACAAATGGGAAGCAGCAGCAAACTTATCAGGTAATGTGCATTTCCCAAATAATTACTACCGCTAGTGTTACTTCATATTTAAAAGTACTAGATGGCTTTTTAAACACTGATGAAGGCAAATGCCATGAGAGTTGTATTGCTTTGTTTTTCTTTTTAACATTTCAGTGATTCAAGGTTTGTTTTTCTGCACTATAAAGGCTTATGGTGTAATTTGTGAACTGAAATACAACTCAAGATATCTCAAAAGCTGCCACTTGACTACAATTGATTCCTGATTGCATTACTGTGTTTTTCAGAGTATATTGCACCCGCCAAAAAACGCCTGTTGAAGAGGTAAGAAAAACCATAAGTTGCGTCTTTTTTCTGTGTTATGTATCAGTTCATTGAGCTTTTTGTTTGTTTGCGAACAGCCACAATTTTTCAAATATTGTTAATAAATTTTTATATCTTATCCATCTTCCAGTTATCAGTCGGACACCAAGTGCAAAAAGCAATGACAAATTGCGCATAGCAGAGATAACCAATGATCTGTGAAAATTATCTGATAAAGAATTTAGAAACTGAAAAAGCTGAAAAAAAAAAATTGACAACACCACAAAAAACTTTGATTCAAGCGCATGAACTAAATACATACTCCTGACATTTGATCACATCTAATTTAGTTTATGAAAAGCCACTTCTAACAGGACTTTGACCTTGAAAATTTTCTCCAAGGTAAAACTTTTGCGGAAGTGGAAACTAGTGTTGGTGGAGGTTTGCACTCTACGAGCATGGTGCCCTAGTTATTTGTTTGTTTGTGCATCATCATTGAGTTATAGCATCAATATTTCATGATTTCATGAGCGCAAGGAGGTGAGTGAGGGAAGCCACCAAGACATCCTTGAATACATCTTGAAGGAGTTGCAGGTTTCTTTAGGTCCTCTTCACACATATTGCAAATTTGGTCAATTTGCGCATAAAGTGCGCATGAATCAGGAATCGTATGCAAAACGTGTAAAATCGTAGCTGCTTCCAACGCCTCGTAAACCTGTTGCTACAACTAGTTGCACACACCAGCGGCTGAATGACAGTGTGCGCTGTGCAAACCCTCTCACGGCAGAATGTCGGCCAAATTCCAGGTGACACACACGAACATCTAACACCGCTCATTTGACACTTAGAAAATGTGTGGCCATTTGTGCTATCATCACGAAAACGGTCTGCAGACGATCACTGTTGAGCTGGATGTGAAATTTGTCTAAATGCCCCACGACTGTGAAGTTGGCGAGTGCACATGTGGCATGCCAGAGTGTCGACTCCCCCCACGACACATCTGTGTGTGGTCCCCCCCCCGGGAGCATCTCCAATCTGATCACAGAGTGACATCTTGGTCTGTGTGCTGACAGGACAAGGGGTGTGGCTGGCTGCCCACAACTGTTGAGACATCTCTGGTTCTGGACATCATAGCTGCAGCACATGTACCATGTTTTGACAGATACGCACGTGTGTGCTTGTGTGGAAATACATAAAAACATATATCACTTTTCTGACGGACTGGAGAAACGGACCGTCAGTCCATTTGGACACGCAGCAGGCGATCTGAATGTCACGTCTGACAGGACATGCCATCGGCCTGTGAGGGCTGTGGGCAGCATGCCGCAGGACCAGGACAAGCCAACAGTGCGACAACTACACCACTTTCAGTCACGTATCAGCAGAAATATGCTGTACCAAACACCATTTGGTCAGTTATCACAGCGCTTTTTTCTTTTTTTAGAAAATATGTTTACCTGCTTGTTGATTTTAGCCATTTCACGCTCCTCTTACAAGACAGTACTTGTAGTACAGTGCTAAAATTTCCATCTGGTAATCAGAGCGTGCAGGTTTGAATCCTGCACGCTCTTTTTATTTTCTTTTTATTTAACCGCAGGCTTCTGTATTGCATCCCTGTTTATGTATTATTTATATCAACCCAGTTATATTCACTAATTATCAGCTGGTTTTATTTTATTTTCCTCTACACCAGCAGCACAATGTGGTACACCTCATCCCATGGAACACAGTGCGAGCAGCTGCAGCTTCTCGCACTGTGTTCCTGCTCAAAAAATACTGTCGTATGCATGTACCGTCACACTGGGATCATGCATGCCTGCCCATCGGCGCAATGTTTCTTGGTTCACTCATACGAGTTGTTTTGACGTAAGTTGCCCTGAGTTGTACATATTCACACTATGTGTGAAGGGGCCCTTAACTGTGTATGGTGCAACTTTTATCTGTTGTATCATGAGTCACAGATTCATTGTGGAGTAGCACGGAGAACGTATTCACAGGGCTTCACTTTTCCCACATTTTGTTAGGTTACAGCCTTATTCTAAAATGGATTAAATACATTTTTCACTCAAAATTCTACACATAACACCCCATAATTACAATGTCAACAAAGGTGGAGGGTTTTTTAGATTTTTGCAAATTTATAAAAAAATAAAAACTGTATTCACAGTGTTTGCTATGAAGCTCAAAACTGAGCTCAGGTGCATCCTGTTTCCACTGATCATCCTTGAGATGTTTCTACAGCTTAGTTGGAGTCCAGCTGGGGAAACAAACCAAGCATGAAGTCAAAGGAATTGTTTGTAGACCTCTGAGACAGGATTGTCTCGAGGTACAAATAATGGGGAAGCATACATTGAAGGTCCCAATGAGCACAGTGGAATCCATCGTCCATGAACAGAAGAAGTTTAGATCCACCAGGACTCTTCCTAGAGCTGGTCACCCGTCTAAACTGAGCGATTGGGGGGAGAAGGTCCTTAGTCAGGGAGGTAACCAAGAACCCGATGGTCACTCTGTCAAAGTGGTAGAGTGGCCAGACAGAAGCCACTCCTTAGTAAAAGGCACCTGGCAGCCAACCTGGAGTTTACCAAAAGGCACCTGAAAGAGTCTCAGACCATGAGAAACAAAATTCTCTGGTCTGATGAGACAAAGATTGAACTCTTTGGCGTGAATGCCAGACATCATGTTTGGAGGAAACAAGATACCATGCCTATAGTGAAGCATGGTGGTGGCAACATCATGCTGTGGGGATGTTTTTCAGGGGCAGGAACTGGGAGACTAGTCAGGATTAAGGGAAAGATGAATGCATCAATGTACAGAGATATCCTGGATGAAAACTTGCTCCAGAGTGCTCTTGACCTCAGACTGGGGCGACAGTTCATCTTTCAGAAGGACAATGACCCTAAGCACACAGCCAAGATATCAAAGGAGTGGCTTCAGGACAACTCTGTGAATGTCCTTGAGTGGCCCAGCCAGAGCCCAGACCTAAATCTGATTGAACATCTGAAAATGTCTCTGCACCGACACTCCCCATTCAACCTGATGGAGCTTGAGAGGTGTTACAAAGAGGAATGAGCAAAACTGCCCAAAGATAGGTGCACCGAGCTTGTAATTGCTGCCAAAGGTGCATCAACAAAGTACTGAGCAAAGGGTGTGAATACTTATGTACACGTGATTTCTTAGTTTTATTTTTAAACAAAAAACTTTTTAATGTTATTATGGAGTATTGTGATTAGAATTTTGCGGGAAAAATTAATTTACTCCATTTTGGAATAAGGCTGCGAATACTTTCGATGTGTCACTGTACACACTCACACACACACACACACACACACACACACACACACACACACAAAGAGATAGATAGATAGACAGACACAGCATTTTAATGCATGGGTGCTTTCACTGACCCATGATGATCCATCCTTTCTGTAGCAACAAAGGTGGAAGTGAAAGAGGAGTGAGATCACACACGTTTAAATCAACTGGCCGAGTGCACTTATTCATCTGATACCCACTGGGACCAACAGCGACAGTGTGCAGCTTGTTCACTGCCACCACATTAGTCCAGGATAAACTCAAGTGGCTGCAGTAAACACCTTGTGGTCACTAGATTAAATCTTTGTTCATACAATGTGTCCAATTACAGAGAATTAGTTCAGTAGGTGTGGGGTATTGGATAAAATAACCACTGAATGATTGATTGGTAGACTGATTGTTTGACAGCCCCAACCAATGGTCCCATTTTAAAAATATCCACGTCACAAAACGAGAACAGTTTATTATTTTATTATGTTCATCATCCCTGTGTTTGACTATGCGTTTGATCATGATACCATCACAGCAGCATCATGATCGAAAATTGGAAAACATTCAGTCATTTTCCGTAACTTGTTCATCTTTCATCTTCAACAAATTATCCAGAACCGGTTTGCATACATGTCAACCCCTTTGGGGGTCCACCTGTATAACCAAGTAAGAACATCCATAAAATCAACACAAAATCCTTATAACCTTCAAATCACACCAAAATCAGTTTTATTACAGTACACACAACCACATAGCGGTATCACATAACTGGGTTTTTGTCCACATATTATGACTTGCTATAATGACATTAAAGTCAGGATCATTAGTATTTCCTCCACAGTTGAATTTCAAACAATAGAGATCTAGTATTCATGCGTCAAGCTGAATTTTATAGAACTGAATGTGTCAATTTTAGTTATTTTTTACAGAAACAAGAACTGCGTGTCATTAGTGGAAATACATAAATAAAATCATGAAAAATCAATCAAATATAATGAACAAAATAAAACATACCTCAGAACTTCATCAAGTGTATCGAAAATCGCCTCACCAGTGCCAATGTTGCAGACTGGCATGTCGAAGATCCTCGACTTCGCCTCTGTGTTTATTAGGGATGAGTATCGATAAGATTTTATCGATATCGATACCATTATCGATTTCACTTATCGATCCGATTCCTTATCGATTCCCTTATCAATACCTCTTTTGATTTTTTTTGTGTACTAAAAATAGGCTTTACAGGTTTTCTATGTCAGCGGGTCAAAGAGCTTTTTCTTATCGTGCACCTGCTCTGTGGAACGGTCTTCCTGCGACCGTGAGGCAGTTGGAGTCTGTGGACATTTTTAAGTCAAGCCTTAAAGCCCATTTTTATTCTCTTTCTTATGACTAGTTTTTTATTTTTTTTTATCTGTTTTATTCTTTTACTTCTGTTTTTAATTGTGTATTTGAATTTTTTAATTTTTATTTATTTGTTTTAATTTTTTATGTTGAACTGTTCTATGTGAGGTGCCTTGAGATGGCTTTTGTTGTGATTTGGTGCTTTATAAGCCAATTAAATTGAAATTGAATTGAACAACATTTTATTGCGTCTTAAATAAATATGAAATTGGTCACTGGATCCTTAAACTTTGGACATATTAAACTCTACATGGTGGATCCTTGATCTCTGGATATAAATAGGAATAAACAAAATCTGTAGTTTTTATTAAAAAGCAATTCCTTTCAGACATTATTGGCATGAATGTCTTTCCATACATCTGAGCTGAGCTCTTACAGCTGGCTGTGCTGTATGTCAGCATCAGTTTAATTCATAAAGAACAGCACGTCTCATTTTGGGAAGAAAAAAAAACGTTTTAATCAATTGTAGTTTATTTTCTGTATTACAGCATTTGAAAAGAGGTGTCATTTTATTTAAAGTGGCAATTTGAAGTTATTAATTCTGACTGGACTCTGTCTCAGCAGAGAGCCATGCAGCTGCACGGCTCCAAACGCACGGAACAGAGGACGATTCTCGTTTCTTGACTGCAACAAGACAAGAGTCCCAGTTAGTGACTTTAATCCACACAAAAGCGACTCACGATATTTTAATGGTTTTGAGAGGAGTTAAGAAGCGGACTTGCCATTTCTGAAGAGCAGCGAATCAAAGAACCAGTGAACTAGTGGATCGAAGCATTGCTTCAGTGACTCACACATCAAAGTGGAGTCTCGCTGCAGAAATGGTTGATTACAGATCCACTGCAGACCAAACCCTGAATATCCGTATGACTCTGAAACTCAGAAAAATCCATATAATTTACGGACAGTCCGTATAGGTTGACATGTATGGGTTTGCAGGGGCAACAGCTCCAGCAGGGGACCCCAAACTTCCCTTTATCGGGCCATAACTACCTCTGACTGGGGGATCCCGAAGTCTTCCCAAGCCAGTGTGGAGATATAATCTCTGTGCCTAGTCCTGGGTCTTCCCCAGAGTCTCCTCCCAGGTGGATGTGCCTGCAACACCTCTCTAGGGAGGTGCCAGGGGGCATCCTTACCAGATGCCCGAACCACCGCAGCTGCCTGTGTCAATGCAAAGGTGCAGTGGCTCTACTCTGATCTCCCCACGGATGTCTGAGCTTTTCACCTTATCTCTACGGGAGACACCAGCCACCCTCCTAAGGAAGCCCAATTCAGCCACTTGTACCAGCGATCTCGTTCTTTTGGTCGTGACCCAACCCTCATGACCATAGGTGAGAGTAGGAATAAAGATTGACCAGTAAATTGAGAGCTTCGCCTCTTGGCTCAGCTCCCTTTTCGTCACAACAGTACGGTAGAGCAAATGCAACACCATCCCTGGTGCGCCGATTCTACAGCCAGTCTTATGCTCCATTGTCCCATCACTCGTGAACAAGACCCCGAGATACTTGAACTCCTTCACTTGGGGCAAGACCTCATTCCCTACCCGGAATAGGCAATCCATCAGTTTCCTGCTGAGAACCATGGTGTGAGATGCTGATCCTCATCCCAGCTGCTTCACACATGGCTGAGAACCGATCCAGTAAGTGATGGAGGTCACAGACCGATGAAGCCAACAGGACTACAACATCTGCAAAAAGCAGTGATGAGATCCTGAGCCCACCAAACTGAAGGTCCTCCTCCACTGACTACACCTCGATATCTTGTCCATGAATATCACAAACAGGATTGGTAACAAGGCGCAGCCCTGGCAGAGGCCAACCTCCGCCGGAAACAAGTCCGACTTACTGCCGAGAACCCAAACGCAGCTCTCACTTTGTGAGTACAGAGACTGGATGGCCCAGAGAATGGACCCCCTCACTCCATACTTCCGCAGCACCTCCCACAGTGTCTCCCAGGGTACCAAATCATACACCTTCTCCAAGTCCACAAAATACATACAAACTGGATGGACATACTCCCAGGCTCCCTTAAATTCATTTTCAATTCAATTTATTTAATTTATATAGCACCAAATCACAGACAAATGCATGAATCAGGGTCTCAGCATCAGCCATAGACAGGGTGGGATGAATCTTTGCTATATTTCGCAGGTGGAAGAAAGCAGTCCTCGTAATATCTCTAATGTGGAGGTCAAAGGACAATGTAGGATCAAAAATTACCCCAAGGTTCTTCACTTTGTCAGTGTGATGTATGTCACACAAGCCTAGGCTAAGCATTATCTGGTCAAATTGATGCCGATGTCTCACTGGACTAAGCATCATTTCAGTCTAATCAGAGATTAAAAGTAGGAAGGTTAGAGATCAATGCACCAAATTCATCTAAGAATTCAGAGTATAGGCCAAGAGGATCCTTGTGAGAATGAAGAGCTGGTCGGTTCTTCCACAACCAGGAAGGAACTAGAGGTTCGACTAGCGGCCAACCCTTTTGACAGTGCATGTCAGAACCCACTTTCTGTACCCACTTGTTCCAATTAAGGGCCAAGCTGAAATTTGTAAACAACTTCAACTAATTTCAATGTTTTTGCCACATTCTGGAGATTCCCCTACATTATATCTAATAGATGTTATATATGCCAAAAAGAAAAACTAAGTGAAGAAGAAGTCGAAGTAAAGCCCTGAGGACCATTGGCAACAGTACTTTTTGCAGTCCGATGCAAGTTAGTTCCCCAGCTAAGGCCATTACCCATTTACAGCTGGGTGGACTAGCGCAATAAAGATGAAGTGTGTTGTCCATGGACAATAATGCAGAACAGTCAGCTCACTGGAAAAGGAGTTGGGCTACCAATATATAGACCTGGGTTTGATTCCAGGTCACGCTATCTGTTTGTGTCCTTGGACAAGACACTTCATTTGCATTGTGTCAGTCCACCCAGCTGTAACTGGGTACTTGTATGGTTAAGGAAGTAACTTGCATCAGACTAACATCCCATCTAGGGGGAATCATAGATTTACATCTGTTTAGTACTACTGAAGCCGTGGCTAATCACCAGCATCAGTGAGCCTCATGGCCTACATAGGCCTTCCTTCTTCCATGAAGACTTGTTCAACTAGGACTCAGGTGAATCAGTACTCAATTCAGAATACCTCTAGGGGTAACTATTTCCATGCTCTGCATCAAAATTGGATGCTAAATTACACCCAGCCACCCTCAAGGCAATCAAGAGTAAAACTTGAGGCTGCCAGGAGTCTGACTGTCATTCATTCATTCATTTTTGATACCCGTTTATTCCAGTGAAGGGCCACCAAATGGACAGGGCGGGCAAGAGGTGGGCTTCACCCTGGAGAGGCTACCAGTCTATCACAGAGCCAGAGTCTGACTTTACTCCTGAGGACAAGGAAGTTAAAATCTTAGCCAGAGAAAAGAACTGGTTTGAGAGAGGAGTGAAGGAAAGTTTGTATTTTAAACAGCTGAAACCCAGCCTTAACCAGGGAGAGGGTCTGAGACACACTTTCTCCCCTGTTTACAATGGGGTACTCAGGTCAAAGCAGTTTCATTCTTTTGTTCATGGTAATGAGTCATTCACGGCGTCAGGAGAGTCATCAGGAGAGGCGTCAGGAGAGGCGTCAGGACAGGCGTCATTCCCATCGTTAGGAGGGACAGCTGCCCTGTCATTAGGAGGGTGCTAACTAGAGTACAATAGGTGCTAATTAGAGCAATTGTTAGACACTGCCAATAGCAGTCTGCCTCTCAGTGGGAGGGGTCTTGTTAGGTTTGAAACTCCAGCTTTTGCTGGCTTCTGTTTGTTCTTCTCTACAAGTGTCAAGACAGAAGTCAGACTACCAGAGCAAGAAATTTAGCTCAGGAAGCTTCTGCGATTTGAAGTGAAACATCCTCGCATCAAGCAATCCAGTCCAGTTGAAGATTCAAGCTTCTGGACAACTGAGAGCCTTCACAGAAACTTTACTACTGAAAATTTTTTAACATGTTCAAGCCTGGTGTCATAGACCGAACAGTCCCCCCTAAAAATGAGCCCCCCTTGCCTTCACTGCTCATGCGTTATTTTGGAGCACCAGCAGTGAGTCAATGATTATCACCTCATTTCTGCTTAACACTGTCTTATTTCTGCTTAAAAATGACTTTAGAATGATTTAAGAGGTTTTATTTTGTCATCTGATGGTTAATAATCACATTATTCCCTTTGATCGCTTTGGGTGTCGAGAGTCAGACTCAGAGAGTCAGTCTCAGACACGCTGGTGTGGTGCCTGGATTGTTCCCCCATCTTTTATTGTGAAATAATGTTGAATTTATGTGGAAATGATTGTTGTGTAAAAGCTTCAGATATCAGTCACTGAAATAGATGGTGACTGGAGTGCAGTTTTAAGCAGAAACAAATTGCTGCTGACACTCTGAAATGACACAGGCGCAGTCAAGCCTGGGGGGACCGATTTTTAGGGGAGACCATTCGGTTGATGATACCAGTACAAATTTAGTTTACACAACCTTTCCACACTTAGGCCGAGTCATATATAGCAGCAGGCCAAAGCTACCACCTGGAGCCATTGGACACTGGAAAACTCAACAATGTAAAGTTGACACTTACCATTGACATAACAGTCAAACTAGCAAGCAGACTTGACTGAATCTTGTGGGGTCAACAAATGTTTTTTCACAGTGCAGTGAAATTACTCTTAAAGAACAAAAACTATTATGCGCATTTGGCCAGTAACAAGGGGAATCTATTGATTTTCCACTCGTCCTGGTGTATACGTATATTCAGTCAGTTAAAACACCTGTTCAGAGTAAATTAAAAGTAAAACAACAAGACATGTTTTCACATTTATACAATAAAGCCTTTGTTTGACAGCTGAGACCGGAAGCGTCGGCCTCTGGGGGTGGTGTGATGTTTGAATGGGAGCATTTGCTCATGGATTTGGAGTGTGATGCTGCTACATGGATCCTTGCTGGAGTGGTCAAGCGGGACTAAGCCCTTCTTTTCTCACTTCCCTCCCTGTGGATTACAAGGTTTTCGTTGGCCTTTTTTTTCTTCACTTGCCGCCAACAGGAGTAGCATTTCGTTTCTTCGTCATCTTCTGTTTTCCCATGAGCTCAGCAGATGAGGCAGCAGTTTTCTGTTTTTATTCTTGCTCATTTAGGAAGATAAAATGACCAGCAAGAACTCAATTAGCAACAGGTCCCACCCGGCTGGGGGCCCTCAGCCACCACTTGCTCGGTCTGCATCACAGATCAAACCGACCCGAGTGAGGCGACGCTGAGTGACAGAAGAGGGGAAATGAGGAGGGGGGAGGAAAGCAGCATCTGCCCCCTTACAGATTTGCTTAATTGGGTTTGACTCCCACAATTACAGGGTAATAATGGCCTTTTCACCACAACCACGTCAAAGTGAAAGGCTGTTTTTTTTTTTTTTCAGGCACCCACATGCTGTCTGGTTTGCATGCTGATGGTTTGTAGCAGAGAGAGAGAGAGAGAGAGAGAGACGGGGGGAATTGCCAATGGACTTTAGTTAAGCAGTGGTTATTGAGTCTTTGATAGGACTCCAGGAGGCCAGGGCAGCAACAATGACAGAATTAATGGGCAAGGCACGATGAGAATGTCAGCTCAGTGAGAGGCTGCTGTGGCCTTTGAGCTGCCTTGTGACGACTCTATGATTGTGACTCACCCCATCCCTGCAAAAAGTCTTGACCTGTTTGTTGGTGGATGTGCGCTTGAATGCATTTTTGAGCAAGCCATCATTCTCATCATGCAGCAGTAACCCAGAGTTATGGCTGAACGAGTAAGCAACATACTGGGGTTGTGATCCAGTGGATATTTTACTGATGCCTCAATGCACATTTGTCACAAAACATACAATGTATCCACAGCGCTTCACTTTTTCCACATCTTGTTATATTACAGCCTTATTCCGAAAAGGATGAAATTCTTTTTGTGTGTGTGTGTGTGTGTGTGTGTGTGTGTGTGTGTGTGTGTGTGTGTGTGTGTGTGTGTGTGTGTGTGTGTGTGTGTGTGTGTGTGTGTGTGTGTGTGTGTGTGTGTCGAAATTCTACTTACAGTACCCCATAATGAAAATGTGTAAAAAGCTTTTGTTTTTATTTTTGAAAATGTATTAAAAATATATATACATAAATAAATCACATGTAAGTTAGTATTCACAGCCTTTGCCGTGAAGCTCACAATTGAGCACAGCTGCATCCAGTTTTCACTGATCATCCCTGAGATGTTTCTACAGCTTAATTGGAGTCCACCTGGGCTAAATTTAGTTGATTGGACATGAATTGGAAAGGCACACACCTGTCTACATATAAGGTCCCACAGTTGACATTGCAAGTCAGAGCACGAACCAAGCATGAAGGAATTGTCTGTTGACAACTCTGCGAATGTCCTTTAGTGGCCCAGCCAGAACCCAGACCTGAATCCGATTGAACATCTCTGGAGACATCTGAAAATGGCTGTGCACCAACGCTCCCCATCCAACCTGATGGAGCTTGAGAGGTGCTGCAAAGAGGAAAGATAGGTGCTCCAAGCTTGTGGCATCATATTCAAGAAGACTTGAGGCTGTAATTGCCGCTAAAGATGCATCAACAAAGTACTGCGCAAAGGGTGTGAACACTTACGTACATGTGATTTCTTAGTTTTGTCAAAAATTTAAAAAAAAACTTTATTTTGTCATTATGGGGTGTTGTTAGCCGAGGTTTAGGGGAGGGAAATTAATTTACTCCATTTTGGAATAAGGCTGTAACATAACAAAATGTGGAAAAAGTGAAGTGCTGCAAATATTTTCTGGATGCACTATATTTATCCAAATAAGACTGACACAAATAGATATTTACAGCCAACAGCAAGGGCTTTGAGTAAACTTTTAGTTGAATGAAGCACACTCATTCACACTGAAAGTATACTTTCAGGTGCTAAAAAAAAGTCCTCAATACCTTAGTCATTTTGATTCCATCCAGTGTGAGGCAAAACAAATGTTAGCCCAACATTTATGGATCACCCACAAGTTAGGCAGACTGATACAAAGGTTGCTGTGTTATATTCAGTGGTGGGCACAGATAACCAAAAAATTAACTTCAATGACAGATAATCAGATAACTGAAAAGTTATCTTTGATAAAGATAAAACAATAAACCACCCAAAAATGTATCGGAAGTTACAGATAACTGATAAATTCCAGTATTGCTTCTGGTACATTTGCAACTACTAACAAACTGAATTTGAGTTGTAACACCACAATCACTTCTGGTAACAACAAAAGCAACAACAAAACCAAACAATGAACTCACACTTCTGTATTTGAACATCTTGTCCCCTGCTGGAAACTCTTGTTTACTACATGGCTTCCAGCACAGAAGCAGGCTGAGCACAGCCAAAGCCCAGCTCTCTACCCAATCACAACATGCCGGTCAGGCGGAGGTCTTGGAAAATAAAGTCATGCTGACTTATGGTTTGGTAAGAATACTGATAGAATAACTCCATTAATGTCAATTCTGTCATTTGTACAAAGTTAAAATATAACATATATCTTTTAATGTTGAATAATGCACTAATTCTGAAGTTTTGTAACAAACACAGACAGATCGCAAAGGATTCTGGGTAAAATGTGCCTCTTTTGCTAAACACTGATTGGTTGAGTCATTCATTATGTAAACAACATGTTAATGTGACGTGTGTCATGTGTTGGTGTTTACAGATAAATGTGCTTTTGTAAAATATTCCATTTTTTAATTTGTAAAAACAGGCATTTTTATGGAGCCCTGGAAGTGTCATCGCAAAATGTTTTGCATGTGGAGAGAATGTGCGCACGTTTTATGATGTTGTGTGCACGTTTTATATTGTAAAACGTGCACTCAATATTGTCTTGACACATAAATGTTGGCTATTCGCTCTACTGACGTTTCAAATCCCGCAAAACCTCGGCGAGGTCGCTGCGCTGCGAGATCTCAGTAACATTGAGAACTGCATTGAGACGCTCTGAACACTCTACACTTTAACTGCACACAGACAACACCATTAACATCGCAACATAAAACTATTTTTATATTGTGCCTAAAACTCTCGTGAATATATTCTCTGGGTTTTTAGAAGTTATTGTGTGTGTTTTATGTAAACATGGGAGAATCACAGGCTGTCTCTCCGTTATTTTCAGTGGGAGCTGCTGTGAGCTACAATCGCTTCCTGATCATGTCATTCTGGAGGAAAGTGAAGTTTGCTCTTTAACGTCTTGATTATTGTTCTTTACAATGCTTGTCCTCTTTGTTCGAGACTAATGTATATATGTCTGAAATTCGGTTTGCGTTTATTAAATTCCACGCAGATTAAACATAACAGACATGGATTATTTGTTATAATTGTTTAGTAAGTTTTCAGGGTATCATGCAGCAGTCTCTTATTAACGTGATGAAAAGCATAAAAAAAATTACATTTTTGTAGTATAATATTCATTTACAACTGTCATCGTGTTGATTCTCTATATGTTGTTGTTTGACTGCAGCGACTCTGGCACGCAAAGGATTATGGATACGTCAAGAGGGTGAATGAACACTACTGGCCAGTAGATGGCAGTAGAGACCTTGAAAACTTGCCAAAACAAAATTCCAGATAATCCGTGTCTGCTATATTTAAGATGCGTGGAATTTAATAAATGCAGACACAATAACAACGTCTATAAACCTAGAGAATATATTCACGAGAGTTTTAGGCACTAGAGTTTAATGCTGTTGTCCGTAGAGCCTGATCAGAGTGTTTCAAATGCATTTCTCATGTCGTGAATGTACTGAGATTACCCTATCCTACCCATAATGCACTGCTGGGCACAGCATATATCAAAACTAAAACCTTAAAAATTAGCGCATTACTTTAAAACTAAAACATATATCTGATATTTTCACTTCATAAAACTTCAGACATGACATTAATTTAAATAACTTGTCTGAAATTAGTTTGGTTAAAAGTTGAACCATAAGTTAAAAATGTATGCCTCTGGATGACTTGGGTGATATTGCCCGTATTTCAGTATGGGGTTAAGAGAGATGAGATTTTTTTTTTTTTTTTTTTTAAAGGAACTAGTTCTCCTTTGTCTGCAGAGGATAGAGCATTTTTTTTTCCTTAAAGCAGCTCTTCTCTGTTTTGCAGAGGGTAGAACTACACATCAGCTACAAAACTTTTAACAGGTAGGTGCTCAACTGATTTTAAGTTTTATAAATATTTGTAGCTGTTCGACTTTATTTACCATGTTATCGGTCTAAAAATTATCGGACAAAAATTTATTGCAAGATAATTAGTCCGATAATGGTTTTTAAAGATATCTAAAAAGATAATCCGATAATGAGAACATTATCTTCAACCATTATCGGCTTTTTATTTTATTGCCCACCACTGGTTATATTGTTAAAAACACCTACCAGGAAATAAAAACATCTTGATATATTGATTTCAATTTATTTTATATAGCACTGAATCACAACAAAGCTGTCTCAAGGCGATTCACACAAGTAAGGTCTAACCTTACCAACCCCCAGAGCAAGCATACAGGTGACAGTAGTAAGGAAAAACTCCTTCTGATGATTTGAAGAAGAAACCTTAAGCAGACCAGACTCAAAGGGGTGACCCTCTGCTTGGGCCATGCCACCAACACATTCGACAATAAAAATATATACAAAACTTTTGGAATCCAAGTTGGTGGTGTACAGGATGTGAGGCTTGCAGAAGACAACACCCACTCCCTTCTGGCTGGAGCTGCACCTCAAATAGAGAGGAAAAAAAAAACAGAATCAATTGGCAGAAAGACAACAAATAAGGTATAATTCGTCAGCATTAAGTAACAAGAAAAACAGAAGAAATGCTTAGGTGATCGCTGGCCACTAAAAGACCCAGACTTTAGATAAAGTTGAGGCTGCGGCCCGCTCTGTTTACTAATAAAATGAAAGGGTAAAAAGCATAGTAACATACTATGCCAGTATGCTAGCTGTATGAAAGGGAAAATAAGTGCATCTTAAGTCTGTACTTGAAAGTCTCTACAGAATCTCACTATTCTATTGATGCAGAGAGATCATTCCACAAAACAGGTGCACAACAAGAGAAGGCTCTGTAACCCACAAACTTTTTATTCACTCTAGGGACAAAAAGTAGTCCTGCACCCTGAGAACGCAGAGCCCAGGCCGGTACATAGGGTTTAATTAGGTCAGCTAAGTAGGGAGGTGCCAGGCCTTGAATAATTTTACAGGTTAATAGCAGAACCTTAAATTCTGATCTCACTGGGACAGGAAGCCAGTGAAGAGACACCAAAATGGGTGTAATGTGGTCAAACTTTCTGCTTCCTGTCAAAAGTCTGTCAGCAGCATTTTGAACCAATTGGAGACCCCTAATGCTGGACTGCAGTAAACCAGAAAATAGAATATTGCAGTAGTCCAATCGAGAAGAAACAAACGCATGATTTCGCAAAATTTCACAGGTAGATGAAAGCAGTCCTCGTAATATTTCTAATGTGGAGGTCAAAGGACAAAGTGGGATCAAAAATTATCCCAAGGTTCCTCACTTTGTCAGTGTGATGTATGACACACAAGCCTAGGCTAAGCATTAGATAGTCAAATTTATGCCGATGTCTCACTGGACCAAGAACCATCATTTGAGTCTTATCAGAGTTTAAAAGTAGGAAATTGCTAGACATCCAGCTTTTCACTGACGCAAGGCAACCAGTAATGCAGGTAATCACTTTTTCAAGGTAAATTATAAAGGTAAAACCAAAAGCAGTCAAAAATGGCCAATTATACTCTGGACTCCAGAGGGTTAAGTAATGGTTTAATCACTGCAGATTCGAAACATTTAGGAACAGATCCAGAGGCTAATGAGAGATTAATAATTTCCAGCACAGTCGCCAGAGTGGGCCACAGGTCCTTAAACAGTATTGCTGGTATTGGGCTGATTAAGCAGGATGTGCTTTGTACAGACATTACAAATTTCATCAGCACGCCTAGTGAGATACTATAAAATTCTGTAAATCTAGGTAATACCTCAGTGATGGCACCCACCTCAAGGGTGTAGTGGCTGGGTTAAGGCATGCTGGGATATGTTTAACCTAATGTCATCTATTTTCTTATCGACGTAATCTAAGAAATCTTGTGCTTTAAAAGAAGAGCAACTTACAGGTGGTTGTCCATAAATAAGTGTTGTCACTGTGTCGAACAAGAACTTTGAGTGATGCTTGTTTTTGTTGATCAAATCAGAGTAATAGGTCCACTTTGTAGCCAGTAGTGCACGCTTATAGTCTAATAGCATCATGCCACAAGAGATGGAATACTTCTCATTTTTAATTACGCCATTTTCATTGTAGACCTCTAGCCTTATGCTTGAGTTCACACAAGTAATCATTGAACCAAGTGGCTGCGTTTTTGGGGGGGGGGTTAATATAGGTGGAGCAATCATGTTGAGTGTCATTTTCAGTGCTGAGTTTAAACTATCTACAAGACTGTCTACTAATTGGGCATTTTCCAAAGTGAAGCTAAGATATCAGACAGTCTATCTTTGAGTTCAGTCATAGTTGAGGAGTTGATGTGTCACCGCAATGATAAATTAGGTTGTTGTCAAACCTAAATGTCTTCAGTATACAGAAAAAACAAATGAATCAGCCTTGTTTTCTAGTACTTTCGGTCTTTGGTTGTTCATGCTTCCACGGACATTATACCGAGTCTCAGGAATTGATGTTTACAGTGTCTAAATTTTGGTATCAAGTTACTTACAAGTTTCTCAGGGGTCTAAAGGAACACTTTTGTAGACAAAGGTAGCTTGCTTTTGCATAGGTGTCAACCTGACTACAGAAAGGGCAAGTGTGTGCAGGTTTCTTTGTAACAACAAACTCCAGCAAGTATTTTCACTGAGGAACAGCAGACGGGATGAGGAGAAGGGACGCGTTAATAAATGAAATCACCTGTAGGAGTTGGTAGTTACAAAGAAACCTGCACCCTCTTTGCCCTCTCTGGAGTCAGGTTGACACCGATGCTTTTGGCTGTTCCCATTTTATCTGGAGTCGACACAGCAGATGCTGCATGTTGATTTGACAAAATATTTATGCAGGATACACTTCCTGATATAAGTAGAGATGTATAAGTAGAATGGGCATGGGTGGCCTTGAACCAGGTCCATTCGTTTTTTGAGAGAAGCTTTCTACCTGCTTGTGTTACCACACTACATTTGAAATGTTACCATGGCAACAGTCAAAAGAACAAAATTCACATACTATTCAGATCTCAGAAACCACTGAGGCTCCATTAAAATGTCATGAACCAATTCAATATTTTTCTTTAAAATAATCAGAAAAGTCTGTTTTGATCTTTGACTCCAATAATTTACACTTTGCTGCATCTTAGTAACCACCCATGCAGGAAAACCAATTTTGGCTTTAAATTACTCTGAGACACTGACTTTGTATTTACTCAAATTGAACATTTTTCAGAGTGGAAATCCCTATTTTGACCTTTGACCCCGATTAAATGTTTTGTTTCCAGACAGCATACGTCTTCTATTAGCAAGATAAAATTAATGGGGGGATTCAGTTGAAAACATACTTTTAAAAGCTATACTGTGTAGGGCTTTCTGCCATCTAGTGGTTTCAGACTGCATTATGCCATTTCCAGTCATGAGTTTCCCCCTCACATTTTTGTTTCTTTTGCAATGGGGATTCATGCACACTCAACTACTCTTGTGGTAAGCAATATCTGTGATCCTCCATTTCACAAAAAATAGAGTTCTCAAACTTGTTAGCTTGTACTAACAGCCACTGTTTCCTCTTTTTTTTCTTCAGTTTTCTGTACACACTACAAAATGCTAAAGAAGGAGTAAGTATGTCATTTTTGGGTGACTGTTAAGAACTGTCTTGACTTGACCCCAAAATGCAGACAGTCGCACACTGATAAGGGAAAAAAGTGAACTGTCCAAAAAGAAGGAGCAGTCAAACAGTCAGAGGCATGGGAAGAGAATCCGTGGAGGAATGTGGAGTAGGGGAGAAGATGAGGAAATATACAAGAACACAGGACATTGAAATGAACAGCAGAACACATGAGATAACCACATTAATACAGCAAGCAACTGGAGAACAATGATTAACTTAAATAGTGATACATGACGAGGAGACAAGTGACAGGTGCTGTGATTGTGATGTAGAACAGCTGTGAGGAACACAGAGTAATGAGGCCACACAAATCAAATCAAATTCAAATGTATTAATTTATATAGCGCCAAATCACAACTAGTCACCTCAAGGCGCTTCACAAACATCATTAAAAAGCAACATAAAATGAATTAAGATCAAAACACAATAAAAAAATTAAAACATAAATAAATAAAAGTAATAAAATAAATAAATAAGAAATAAAAGAAGCACCTACACAGACTGATAAAGTGAATCATCAAACTACAAGGAACCCAAAGTGAGTGCCACTCACTTACAACATACTCAAAGACCAGTGCATAAAACTAAACCAAAACCAAAAAAATGTCAATTAAACAAGGAACAGTGACCACAAAACCCCAATCATCAGCAAACAGGACACAAGGCAGGCACAAGTGAAATATTGTAAGTTACTGTACCAGCATGGCACCGCAACAGGGCAAACTCCATGAGGAGTATTGCTTTCATGCAGATATGAAGGGCTTATTCTAAGGTTCTGAAAACACATTGATTAATTGTTGCAAGTAATTATCCCCTAAAGAACCAGTTCTTATGAATACTATATTCTATTTCTGCAAAAAATAAATAAATAAATAATAAATAATACGAGCGAAGCATCGTACAGTGGCACAAAGCTCGCTCATGGTACAGGGAGTCTCAAACAGGAAGTGCCAAATTTTGAGTCCAAGAAGACCCCATAGTTCAGTAACACTTTGACAAAGTACATCTGAGATGCAAACCTAGAGTTGATATTTTGGTGAGAGAAACTTTTGTGTTTCTTCATAATTGATGTCCACATATTCAGTGACTTGGAAATGTTCATGTTTCCATCCCCTGACTTGTCTGAAGAAATGTGGCAATAAAACCGATTATTATTTACAGGTATTATCAAGTTTTAGAGATTTGAAAAGCACTCATAACGCTGTCCTCAAAAACAGTCACAGTTCAACACAGGCTTAACACCGGTTGCTTCAGGGGTCCAGAAATACTAGGTCTGTTAGAAAAGTATTTGACTTTTGGCCGGGGAAAAAAACTGGCATACCTGGAACACTGGAAACCTAATCACCCTCAAAGTAGTCTCCTTGGGACTACTAAATTTGTGCTTTCTACCTTTAAGGTGGCTTAAAGGTACAACAGATTTATCAGTTAACATGTCTTTGTTCACAGGAGGATTTTTGTATTTATTTTTTGGTAGTGGGGGGGGGTTAAGGCCAACCAAAACTTTGCAATGTGGGCCAACTTCTATGGACTTTTAAGCACCCTGCTGTCAGTCATGATTAGCCGTAATGATGGGGCCATTTTGACACTTCAGAATCAAGTCTCGGCAAATAGCCCCAGGAAGAGGAGCCGCATGCTACGAGATGGCTTTTCCCTGATATAATTTGTGACTGCAAATTACAAAGCATAGACAGAAATAATGTATAAAGTCAAGTTTGGTGAGGGAGAAAATGGAAAAATTTAGGACTGTGTGCCTCTCTAATGGATATCCTTGTGGCTGAGAGAAAATGGGGCTCAATAATGTGTCCTTAATGTCTGCCAGCGCTGGTTCAGGAAATGTATCAAGAAATGTCCCCTGCCATTTCTGCAAGCAATCACTTAATGGGACGGACAAATCTCAACAAAATGGATGTACTGATCTTTTTCTAGGCTTGACAGATGGAATGAACCTGTGGCTAGGTAGGTAGAAGGTGAAGAAAAGAGCAGGCTACAAACAAGGAAAAGATAAAAACAAGCCTTTCACAATTCATTCGCCCCCTGCAGCACGGCTGCGATGTTTGTGTGCGGCTTAAGTGCAGACCCTGACAGGAATTTCAATTATTTAATTAGGGAGGGAAAATGAAAAGACTTAAGTGTCGTGATTTCTGCAGTCTTTTATAGATCAATCTAATGTGCGCTCACACTGGAAATCAACCGAGATGGAAGAGGGGCAAGTGAAGTAGCGTCTTCCTAAATCAAGCAATTAAAATGGCAAATTAGTTTCTTGATATATTCATTTAAGTGGTTAAGTGGAAAGGTTTCTCTCCCCCGTCCACACGGCTGTCTGGCGGGCGTTTGTACGCAGACAGCACTATCCACATGCTCTTATGATTAGAGCTGCCGTTCATTTGCCGAGAAAATGCTGAAAGCACTTGCTGCACAAATTAGCCATTTGAAGGCTTGAAAATTCAATTCTGAGCAGCTGATTTAAGCATTTAGGCGAAGCGCGGCTGGAACGTAAAGATTCAGAAGCATTCTGCCGTTAATGTCAATAACTTTCAGGAACGATTATAGGTTTTTGTGGCCTTGTGCATGCCTGGAAAAGGCCAAAATGTTGCACTTTTTTGGTGCATTTTGACCACCTCTGCACATACGATATTAAATATGCATCAGCTTTTAGTTAGTATGATATTCTTATGATTGGAATGTTTAGTCCGAAAATGTAGTTCCAGTAAAGTAAATAGAGACTGAAGCTGCAAATTGGAAACCTATCTCTTGAAACATTACAGAAGTGCATGTAAAGACATACAAAGTACTGAAAAAAATAAATGGATAGGCAATGTAAATCTAAAGGACTGCCCATATTCAATAATTTAGCATACTTCATTATTTAATATGTGGTTATAATGCAAACGTAGCTCAAGGAATATGGGGTTGGGCTACCAATTAGTGATGCACAGGTCAGGGTTTTTTAACACCTGCACGACTGGACCCATCATGAGAGCCAATCCGCACCTCCCAACCTGTAAAAATATGCACTGTTTAAATACCCAAATTAGTCTCAACCCATAATTTCAAAAAACTAAAAAGAGACAAAGAACAAAACAAAATGGCTCTATGTTGCAATGGAATCTATACCATTGAGGTAGGATCCTTTCTCTTATTTATTCCACATTTTAAAAAGAATACACACTGGTACAAATAACAAGGACTTGCACCATGACTGTAGGTTACACTACTTATGCTGTGTTCACATGTTGGCTGTAAGCAGCAGATCCTAAACCGGGTGTTGTTTTATCTTTAATGAGAAGGAACGAATTGAACTGTCTTTAACTGCAGTCACCCAGGTTATTGAGGTAAACAGGAATTCTGCTATGACAACTGGTATGACAGTTTTTCAAGAGCCAATGTCAATGCAGCATGAATGCAAACAATATCAAGATGCACAGCGTGCACCCTCTAGTGTGTTTGTGTGAGAGGAAGAGGAAAAGTAATGACATCTTATTACTTGGTGCGAACTCTGCTTTGTCACTTTTTAACCCAACCTGCCTGCACCCACTATATTTTATGACCAAGCTTATCTACACCTACCCAACTTATAGGTCAACCTGCAGATCTCTGAAGGTTACGGACTGAAGAAGGTTACCATGCATCACGACGGCCAATATGTAGACCCGGCAGCCTTTGTAAGTGAGGAAAGGTTCACTGACTTTGAGTTTGTGGATGATGCTCTTGTCTTTGTAGAATCAACAGATGCCTTGATTGTGGCACTCAGAAAGTTGAGTGAGTTGCCAGACATTCTGGGTTTGCAGTCGCCCTGGATCAAGACTAAGATCCAGGTCTTCAATGACATCTTGAACTCAGCTGTCAGACGTGTATCTATTTGTAATGAAAGTGTTGAACATTTTGACAGCTTCAAGTAGCTCATTATTGACACTCATATTTGTGGAACTTCAGCCTTTTAGATTAATGCCCCGTTTACGCCAGACTGAGACCTGTATAAGACCAACAAGATCATGACATTTTGTCAACTCTCACAAGTCTTGGCTGGTCTCCGCTGCAATCTGTTATTTGTGTTTACACCAAGCTTGCATTGCGACTGAATTGTGCGAGTGAAAAATATGTTCATATCCACGACCATTGATGCAACCCCATGCAGAGTCAATTGAGAGTCTACTACAACAAATAGGATCAAGTTGAGAGTAAGTTGAGACATGTGGGAGTTTATCAAGACCAATTATGAGAACCATGTATCTGTTAACTCGTCACACAACTTGTACGAGTGTTTTAAACAGTTCAATATACTCGCACACCTGTTGGAAACCAATGGAGAGTGATGGCGACCAAAAGGGATCTTTTTTCCGACCACGGAGACTCCAGTGTGACCAGCCTGCAACCCCAGTGGAAGTCAGCGAGAGTGACGGCAAACAGAGTCCATTTTTTGATTGCAACTCGGTCGTGAACCTGGTGAAACAGGGTGTAAGAGACATCTGGAAAAAGCATATGGAGTCATGAGGTCATGAGTGTTTGGTGATGCTGATGTCTTTAATGATACAGAGGTTCCAGTTGTTAGGGTCCTGGGTCTTCCTGTCTTACTGTATGGTTGTGAGACCTGGTTGCTTACCAGTGGTCTAAGTTGATAACTGGATGTCTTTGGAGCTCAGGATCTTCGGATGATCCATGGGTACAGTTGTAAAGGATTTGTGCCAAATGAACAGTTACTTAGGACAGACAGAAATTAGGGAAACTCCTCACATTATGAAGAAATATCAGCAATGACACTGCGCAAGCATTCAGCATAGAGATTCTACAATGTTGAGGGCCCAAGCAGCTAAAAATGGCCAAGGGGAAGCCTACATATCACCTGACCATGGCAGATAGATGGCTACTTGCACATGTGGGGGTTGAACAGATGTTTGCCTGGGTGGGTGCCAATCAGGTCTTTGGATGGTTCTGTAATGTGGTGTAATGCATGCTCCCAGGCCTGGCCTGTCTAGTCAAAAATGTTCAAATGCGGCCTGAGTGGTGTGGCTCATCAACTGGCCTGACAGGCCAGCTCATTTGCAGTATGTGTGGTAGGCCTTGCAAGTCTAATTTCAGTGATTTCACACTTTAAATAAAAACCAGGCCTGGCTGTGACAGATCACTTGTAATTACTCTGTGGTTGCATTACCTCACTGACTACTGCAAGAGCTCCTTCTCCACTACTGCATAAATGCAAACTTTCCATAACAAAATTAATCTCTCAAAAGCAGGATGGATTAAAGAAAACATGGATTTGCTCTTCTGTCACAGAGGCATATTGTCCACTTTGATGGCACATGAGAGGATATCAAATGCCCTCCTGGCAGTCACACTCCAGATGGAAGAAAATAGGCTATGGTCTATAAAAATGAAGTTAGACGTAAGTACAGCACTCAAATCTCTGGGAGGAAAAAAAATGCTTTTTCTGGGGCATTTTTGGTGTTGTGAATTGGTCTGAGCAACTTGCCATAATGCAGGTAATGGAGCTACTATTCTCCTTTCATCTTCAGGGTTTGTGCGTGTCAAAGCACAGGGAGGCCCGGCTGGATGTGGCAAAGAGCCACAACAAGAGCAAATACAGCCAGATGATGGTCAGAATGATGAAACATCAAGTTAGAGCAGACCGACGGGGCTTGTTCCAGTGTGAGCTGCTTCTTCAATCACCGACTGGCTCCATTTACCTTCAGTAACCACCAATTCAAAAACTGACTCTCCCACTTGCAAAACAATGCACTTTCTTTGTCTATTTGTAGACTTGATTATATTTGGATGAGATAAAGTAAACACAGTATTGATACAGACAAACTCAATGCTGATTTATCCTTAAGAAGACGGAAAGCGAGAGAAGACACTCATTTTTTTAATCAAGTAAACATACCTGCATTAAAATTAAGCTGTATTACCATCTATCACCTCATTATCCACCGTTCTATGTTGTAGATGGTAAAGATTTCAAAACATATGCTGATTTTTCTGCTATCAACATGTTAATACATCAGAATTTGCATAATTGCATCCAAACTCAGCCAAGCTCACCGGTGTTTCAGAAAGAACGTGTATAATTTCCTTAATAATTACAAACTGCTGGTAAGTGAAGGGAGGATTTTCCTTCATCTCTGTGCACTATTTCTGCAACCCAGAACTGCACAAAAATTTTATATTTTCAGCCACTAAAAATTTTGTAAACATGAAACAAAACAGAAAAACTGCCAGCTTTACAGTAAGCACTCTTGCTTTATGAAAATTCAGGAAGGTATATCTTCTATTATACATTCCAAATCTAAGATGGAACTCAACTAGTGTATACTAAGGTACTCTTAAATATTTAAAAAGAGAGAGAGAGAGAGAGAGAGAGAGAGAGAGAGAGAGAGAGAGAGAGAGAGAGAGAGAGAGAGAGAGAGAGAATGAAGAAGGGACAGAGTCACCTAGGTGCCTGGTCTGGAGAACCAGGGATGGTAGGTTTAAAAGTTTTTTTTATCCCATGGGAAGTACCCACCCAAGTGGCTCAAAAATATGGACAGCACATACATAAGTGACACTGACACAAACAGAGCAGTAAACAACATATACAAGAAATATAATAACTCCATAATATTATAGGAGTTAGTACCTGAAACCTATATGTTCCTACAGAAAAAGATTAAAATAAACTACCTACCTACTCTACCTAGTCTGTAGACTTGTTGTAAAACAAAGTTATGGCTAGTAGGCTAAGATATAAATCTGGTTATGTTATTATAGAAACAAAAACTATGACATAATATGTATTAGGATCCTACCGAAAGTTCACCCTGCTAGTTAAGTTATGGATAGTTACTATAGAAAGACAAATATCTATCAGTCCATATTCTACATGCTTTCTAATGGAAACCCCAAAGTTAGATACTGTCTATTGATATCTTTTAAAGAACCGTTTAAACTAAAGAACCATTAAAAATCTACATCATGTAAAAGAGTATAAATCCCGAAAGGGGTTTAAACTCTTGGGATGGGAAAATTGTGGGAAAACCCCAGAAGCCTCTGGCCCACATTTACACTGACAGGATGAGGAGGAAAGCTCAGAGAGTCCTGGCAGACAGCTCTCATCCTCTGTCCTGTCAGTTTGAGCTCTTGAAGTCTGGGAGGCGCATTAGAGCTCCTCTGGCCAAAGGTTCTTGTAAAAAAATATTTTATACCAAATGCCGTCGCCATTATGAACTCAACAAAGTGAGCAATCCACAGATAAAACCTGAACTGCTTTACTTCTATTTTATTTATTTTACTAGATCTTATTTTACATTTTATTTATCTTAGTGGGTCTTATTCTACTTTTTCCTCTATCCCTATGTATTTTATTACATTTTATCTTTGTTTTATTGTGTTTATTATATGTTTTTATGTATGACAATATTTTATTTTAGTGTTGTCTTTTTTATATTTACTACATGTATTTTATTCTGCCAATCAATGCATTAATGGATGTATTTCGGTTATTTAAGCCACAGGGTTCAAAGTGTGTGAAAAAAGCGGCATCATTTAGTTCATAAATGACGGTCTATCTAATACCGAGACAAACTTTTACTTTTGGGGGTTTTTTTATTCATTCATTTTTCATGCATTCTTGTGTGTTTGTGATCCTTGGATTTACCCAGCAGCCCCTGCGGTGCTTAAAGTGAAACTGGTTTATCATATGCCGTCAGTGTAATCTGATGTGGCTGTGTCCAAATCAATACTAATAGTTATCGATCAGTTATCTGTAATAAAGATAATTTTTTAGCAGTTTATTGTCATAAAAGATATCTTTTTTTACTAGTGTGTTTGTGTGTGCACACGTGTGAACTTGTCCATCATCTTGTCATTTTAGCTTATCCAACGTTAAAATGAAAGAAAAACATTGCCAGACTGTTAATGTTTTATCACTGTGTATTTTAGTAAATTATTCATGATAGTTGTTAATGTTATTGATAATTTGAGGACCAGTTTATTAATTTACCAGAATTGAATGGTGTTTTTCATATGTGATAAGGGTAATATCTATCAGTCCATATCTTATATATAAGATATCTTATATATAATTTTTTTTTTTGTATGTAAGAGGTCTGTGAGAAAAGTATCGTACCTTTTTATTTTTTTCAAAAACTATATGGATTTGATTCATATGTTTTTACGTCAGCCAAGCTTCAACCTTCGTGCGCATGCATGAGTTTTTCCACGCCTGTCGGTTGCGTCATTCGCCTATGAGCACGCCTTGTGGGAGGAGTGGTCCACCCCTCTCATCGTTGTTTCATTGCGAGGAAATGGGGGAATGATTTGGGCTTTTTTTCCATCAGAATTTTTTCAGAAACTGTTAGAGACAAGCAGCTGGAAACCATTCAAAAAATTTATCTGGCTTTCGGTGAAAATTTTATGGGCTTCACAGAGAATAAGGACTGTTACTACAGCTTTAAGGACGCCCCACAATGGCGCACGGCGCGCCGTGCTCCGAGCCGCCATCGAGAGGCAGAAAACACCACATCATTTCTAAACGGATGGCTGTGTGGAGCCGGGACCGTCGTGTCTGGTTATCACAAGAGCTGGACATCAGCCATTTTCCGGCAGATTTCACTTTTAACAAGAGATTTTTTCATGGAAAGCCGCGCGGAGGCTTCGCGCATCACGACCGATTCGCTGATCGAGCAAGACAAAGGAACACCTCCGTTTTGGAGTGCCAGGGGACAAGTTGGGACATGCCCAGCTCTCCACAATTTCTCTTATACTCACTGGGCTGGTAAGCATTGAAAGCCGAGATAGGCATGTCCCAACTTGTCCTTTAACACTCGGAAACGGAGGTGTTCCTTTGTCTCGCTCGATCAGCGAATCGGTCGTGACGCGCGAAGCCTCCGCGCGGCTTTCCATGACAAAATCTCTTGTTAAAAGTGAAATCTGCCGGAAAATGGCTGATGTCCAGCTCTTGTGATAACCAGAGAAATTGCACTCGACGGTCCCGGCTCCACACAGCCATCCGTTTAGAAATTATATGGTGTTTTCTGCCTCTTGATGGCGGCTTGGACCGCGGCGCGCCGTGCGCCATTGTGGGGCATCCTTAAAGCTGTAGTAACAGTCCTTATTCTCTGTGAAGCCTGTAAAATTTTCACCGAAAGCCAGATAAATTTTTTGAATGGTTTCCAGCTGCTTGTCTCTAACAGTTTCTGAAAAAATTCTGATGGAAAAAAAAGCCCAAATCATTCTGCCATTTCCTCGCAATGAAACAACGACGAGAGGGGTGGACCACAACTCCCACAAGGCATGCTCACAGGCGAATGACGCAACTGACAGGCGTGGAAAAACTCACGCATGTGCACGAAGGTTCAAGCTTGGCTGACATAAAAATATATGAATCAAATCCATATAGTTTTTGAAAAAATAAAAAGGTACGATACTTTTCTCACAGACCTCGTATGTAGCTAAAATAGTTTCTCCACTGGTGCATTATGCTGGTATTATGTGCATCCCTGGCAAACATCTTGATGGAGTGTGTGGTGGTTGTATTTGCCACAGTCACCAGATAGCCGGTGTCGCAGACCGAACTAAAAATTGGTCCACTGCCTCCACTACGCATGCATCATTTCGGAGCTCAGCAGCTTGTCTGACACAGAGTTTCTTCACCCAAAGCGATCAAATAGATTAATAGGATTATTAACCATCAGATGACAAGGCTCTTAAATCATTCTAAAGTCAGTTTTAAGCAGAAACAAGGCCATTTTAAGCATAAATGAGGCGATACTCCATGACGCTTTGAAATGACTGACGCAATGTAGCTGCGGCGCTCTGATCGCTTGCTCTGTCTTTTATGATGAAATAATGCTGAATTTATGTGGAAATGATTGTTGTACAAAAGCTTCAGATATCTGTCGCTGAGACAGATGATGACTGGAGTGCAGTTTTAAACAGAAACAACGTGATAATCGGTGAACCATGGCTAATGACGTATGCGCAGAGAAGGCAGGGTGGACTGATTTCTAGGGGGTACCGTTCAGTATGATTGGGCAAGTACTGAGTTGTGGACCTCTGTGTTACTGTCAGCACAGCGATAGAACACAAACATGTGGCAATCCCTCTCCCGAAATGGCAGGCAAAAATATTGTGGAAAGGAGCTTGATGTCCCCTCTAGTGTTTATTCATCTCTGTGTTCCACATTGTATTCTATTCACTACATGTTCAATCAATCAATCAATCAATTTTTTTATATAGCACCAAATCACAACAAACAGTTGCCCCAAGGCACTTTATATTGCAAGGCAAGGCCATACAATAATTATGTAAAACCCCAACGGTCAAAACGACCCCCTGTGAGCAAGCACTTGGCTACAGTGGGAAGGAAAAACTCCCTTTTAACAGGAAGAAACCTCCAGCAGAACCAGGCTCAGGGAGGGGCAGTCTTCTGCTGGGACTGGTTGGGGCTGAGGGAGAGAACCAGGAAAAAGACATGCTGTGGAGGGGAGCAGAGATCGGTCACTAATGATTAAATGCAGAGTGGTGCATACAGAGCAAAAAGAGAAAGAAACAGTGCATCATGGGAACCCCCCAGCAGTCTACGTCTATAGCAGCATAACTAAGGGATGGTTCAGGGTCACCTGATCCAGCCCTAACTATAAGCTTTAGCAAAAAGGAAAGTTTTAAGCCTAATCTTAAAAGTAGAGAGGGTGTCTGTCTCCTGATCTGAATTGGGAGCTGGTTCCACAGGAGAGGAGCCTGAAAGCTGAAGGCTCTGCCTCCCATTCTACTCTTACAAACCCTAGGAACTACAAGTAAGCCTGCAGTCTGAGAGCGAAGCACTCTATTGGGGTGATATGGTACTACGAGGGTCACTAAGATAAGATGGGAACTGATTATTCAAAACCTTAGAGTAAGAAGAAGAATTTTAAATTCTATTCTAGAATTAACACTAAGCCAATGAAGAGAGGCCAATATGGGTGAAATATGCTCTCTCATTCTAGTCCCCGTCAGTACTCTAGCTGCAGCATTTTGAATTAACTGAAGGCTTTTTAGGGAACTTTAGGACAACCTGATAATAATGAATTACAATAGTCCAGCCTAGAGGAAATAAATGCATGAATTAGTTTTTCAGCATCACTCTGAGACAAGACCTTTCTGATTTTAGAGATATTGCGTAAATGCAAAAAAGCAGTCCTACATATTTGTTTAATATGCGCTTTGAATGACATATCCTGATCAAAAATGACTCCAAGATTTCTCACAGTAATATGATTCAAACCACCGCAGCGCAGTGCCTTTAATACCTATGGCATGCTCTAATCTCTGTAATAAAATTTTATGGTCAACTGTATCAAAAGCAGCACTGAGGTCTAACAGAACAGCACAGAGATGAGTCCACTGTCCCGAGGCCATAAGAAGATCATTTGTAACCTTCACTAATGCTGTTTCTGTACTATGATGAATTCTAAAACCTGACTGAAACTCTTCAAATAGACCATTCCTCTGCAGATGATCAGTTAGCTGTTTTACAACTACCCTTTCAAGAATTTTTGAGAGACAAGGAAGGTTGGAGATTGGCCTATAATTAGCTAAGATAGCTGGGTCAAGTGATGGCTTTTTAAGTAATGGTTTAATTACTGCCACCTTAAAAGCCTGTGGTACATAGCCAACTAACAAAGATAGATTGATCATATTTAAGATCGAAGCATTAAATAATGGTAGGGCTTCCTTGAGCAGCCTGGTAGGAATGGGGTCTAATAAACATGTTGATGGTTTGGATGAAGTAACTAATGAAAATAACTCAGACAGAACAATCGGAGAGAAAGAGTCTAACCAAATACCACCATCACTGAAAGCAGCCAAAGATAACGATACGTCTTTGGGATGGTTATGAGTAATTTTTTCTCTAATAGTTAAAATTTTGTTAGCAAAGAAAGTCATGAAGTCATTACTAGTTAAAGTTAATGGAATACTCAGCTCAATAGAGCTCTGACTCTTTGTCAGCCTGGCTACAGTGCTGAAAAGAAACCTGGGGTTGTTCTTATTTTCTTCAATTAGTGATGAGTAGAAAGATGTCCTAGCTTACGGAGCGCTTTTTTATAGAGCAATAGACTCTTTTTCCTGGCTAAGTGAAGATCTTCTAAATTAGTGAGACGCCATTTCCTCTCCAACTTACTGGTTATCTGCTTTAAGCTACGAGTTTGTGAGTTATACCACGGAGTCAGGCACTTCTGATTTAAAGCTCTCTTTTTTAGAGGAACTACAGCATCCAAAGTTGTCTTCAATGAGGATGTAAAACTACTGACGAGATACTCTATCTCACTTACAGAGTTTAGGTAGCTACTCTGCACTGTGTTGGTATATGGCATTAGAGAACATAAAGAAGGAATCATATCCTTAAACCTAGTTACAGCGCTTTCTGAAAGACTTCTAGTGTAATGAAACTTATTCCCCACTGCTGGGTAGTCCATCAGAGTAAATGTAAATGTTATTAAGAAATGATCAGACAGAAGGGAGTTTTCAGGGAATACTGTTAAGTCTTCTATTTCCATACCATAAGTCAGAACAAGATCTAAGATATGATTAAAGTGGTGGGTGGACTCATTTACTTTTTGAGCAAAGCCAATAGAGTCTAATAATAGAGTAAATGCAGGGTTGAGGCTGTCATTCTCAGCATCTGTGTGGATGTTAAAATCGCCACTATAATTATCTTATCTGAGCTAAGCACTAAGTCAGACAAAAGGTCTGAAAATTCACAGAGAAACTCACAGTAACGACCAGGTGGACGATAGATAATAACAAATAAAACTGGGTTTTTGGACTTCCAATTTGGATGGACAAGACTAAGAGTCAAGCTTTCAAATGAATTAAAGCTCTGTCTGGGTTTTTGATTAATTAATAAGCTGGAATGGAGATTGCTGCTAATCCTCCGCCCCGGCCCGTGCTACGAGCATTCTGACAGTTAGTGTGACTCGGGGGTGTTGACTCATTTAAACTAACATATTCATCCTGCTGTAACCAGGTTTCTGTAAGGCAGAATAAATCAATATGTTGATCAATTATTATATCATTTACCAACAGAGACTTAGAAGAGAGAGACCTAATGTTTAATAGACCACATTTAACTGTTTAGTCTGTGGTGCAGTTGAAGGTGCTATATTATTTTTTCTTTTGAATTTTTATGCTTAAATAGATTTTTGCTGGTTATTGGTAGTCTGGGAGCAGGCACCGTCTCTACGGGGATGGGTAATGAGGGGATGGCAGGGGGAGAGAAGCTGCAGAGAGGTGTGTAAGACTACAACTCTGCTTCCTGGTCCCAACCCTGGATAGTCACGGTTTGGAGGATTTAAGAAAATTGGCCAGATTTCTAGAAATGAGAGCTGCTCCATCCAAAGTGGGATGGATGCCGTCTCTCCTAACAAGACCAGGTTTCCCCAGAAGCTTTGCCAATTATCTATGAAGCCACCTCATTTTTGGACACCACTCAGACAGCCAGCAATTCAAGGAGAACATGCGGCTAAACATGTCACTCGCTCGGTCTGATTGGGGAGGGGCCCAGAGAAAACTACAGAGTCCGACATTGTTTTTGCAAAGTTACACACCGATTTAATGTTAATTTTAGTGACCTCCGATTGGCGTAACCGGGTGTCATTACTGCCGATGTGAATTACAATCTTACCAAATTTACGCTTAGCCTTAGCCAGCAGTTTCAAATTTCCTTCAATGTCGCCTGCTCTGGCCCCCGGAAGACAATTGACTATGGTTTGCTGGTGTCGCTAACTTCACATTTCGCAAAACAGAGTCGCCAATAACCAGAGTTTGATCCTCGGCGGGTGGTGTCGTCGAGTGGGGAAAAACGGTTAGAGATGTGAACGGGTTGGCGGTGTACACGGGGCTTCTGTTTAGGGCTACGCTTCTCCTCACAGTCACCCAGTCGGCCCTGCTTTCCCGGCTGCCTCGCGATCTGCCAGGGGGTAACTAACGGCGGCTAAGCTACCTTGGTCCGCACCGACTACAGGGGCCTGGCTAGCTGTAGAATTTTCCGCGGTGCGGAGCCGAGTCTCCAATTCGCCCAGCCTGGCCTCCAAAGCTACGAATAAGCTACACTTATTACAAGTACCGTTACTGCTAAAGGAGGCCGAGGAATAACTAAACATTTCACACCCAGAGCAGAAAAGTGCGGGAGAGACAGGATAAGCCGCCATGCTAAATCGGCTAAGAGATAGTAGCTATGCTAAGCTAGCGGATTCCTAAAAACACGCAAAGTGAATAATGTGTAAATAATTTAGAGGTGATTCAGCAGAAGGAGTGCTTTAGTTAAGGCACGGTAAAGATTACACTGGGAACAAATCGTAATCTAGATAACTAGATCAATCTAACTGCGCAGATTAAACAGCTAACAGATACAGAAAACACCGCTGTGCCCGGAACAGGAAGTGATACAATACCGCAGTGAGAGCCAACCACCATCATTTAGGTTTAGTCCTGTTGGCTTTATATTCAGGTAGTTTCATGTTCACTGTTGGCTTTTTTTTTAGTTTGTATACAAGTACATCACTTCCAGTGAAGTTGCAAATGCAAAGGCGAGAATTCGTACTTCTGCAAACTGGCCGCCCGATGAAAACAAGCTCGGGCTGTATTGCTTTCTATTGAAATCAGCTAGTTTTGCTGGGTAAAATATACTCTTCCAGAATAACATTTGGTCCCACTATAAATCGAGAGGTGAAGAGGTCGAGTGAAATCAGCTCTACCGTCTTGCCAAGTCAAGTGTTTCTACTCCAATAAGAGTTGATTTACACTGTGATAGAGATGATTTAGCACTGTGATAGAGTATATTTAACTCTGCTTGGACTGGGACCAAGTGTTATCCCAGCAGAGTAAATGTTACTCTGAATGAACATTAAATTGATTCTATTGATGAGTCTGACCGATTTGAAAAGTGAGCAAATTACATGTATTTGTACTGAGCTTGGCGATGTTCTCATCGGCCAAAAATGGGCACCAGAGGGCACTCGTGTAAAGTCTGCGCCAACCCATATCTTCAGTAGCTTTACATTCTGGCACCTTTAGGTAGTTCAGTAGTTTTATGTTCAACTAGCTTTATTATTTAGATAGTTTTATGTTTACTTGGCTTTATCTTCATTATGTTTTTAAATCTGCATTCAGTAATCTTTATATTCGATGAGTTGTGTGTTCAGTTAGCATTATTCTCAGCCAGTGGTGGGCACAGTTCAGCTAATCCGCTAGCAGATAATTATCAAAGCTAATGTTGTGTTTTTTTTGCTATCAGATTAGCTTTTCAGATAAATTTTATAGCCATCATCAGACCAATTACCTTCCAATAAATTTAGTTCCGATAACTTTCAGTCCGATATTTTTTTGCTGGTAAAGTTTAACAGATAAAAACGTTGGTAAACCCTAAAATCAAACATTTTACTGAGCAGATTGGCTGCCTGTCACTTGCTGATGACATCATCATTAAGTGTAAAACGTGATTGGCCAGTTGATGCAGGGGGCATTGTGGGTAGTGTAGTTCAGGTTCACTTTGGACGTTACAGTCTATATTTCCATGGTTACAGTGACTTGTCCACTCGACATAAAAATAAAACAGACTAATTTTAACATTATTTTATTTTATTTCTTTGTGGATGTAATTTAATCGCCAAAACTCAGTGGGGGAGAGGCGCTCTCATGGTGCAGCTCGGTCTACAGAGGGAGGGACTATTCTTCACGTTTAGACATTGTTTTGCATTTTAAAAAGCATGCTTTATGTGGAATATTTATTCAGGTGAATCCCACTAAAACTAACAGGTAAGAATTTATATTTACTACATGTATTTACTCTGCCAATCAATGCTATTGATGGACGTATTTCGGTTGTTTAAGCTACAGGGTTCAAAGCGTGTGGAAAAAAAGCGGCAGCTTTTAGTTCGTAAATGATGGTGTATCTAATACCGAGATAAACTGTGACTTCTAATACTGTGTTTTACTGATTTTGAAAGATGATGACAGCGTTTGGGGTTTTATTATTATTTTTGTTTATTCATTCCATTTTTCGTGTGTTCTTTGTGTTTGTGATCCTTGAATTTACCCAGCAGTCCCTGCCACGCTTAAAGTGAAACTGGTTTATCTGAAGCAGTCAATGTAATCTGATTGTGGCAGCGTCCACATCAGTACTAATGGTTATGGATTATCTGTAATAAAGATAACTTTTTTAGCAGTTTATCGGTTTATCGTTATAAAAGATAACTTTTCAGTTATCGATTAATGGTTATCGAAGCTAAATTTTGGTTAGGCTGTGCCACCACTTTTCCTCAGCTAGCTATGGTTAGCACTTTTTTGCCTTGTAGCAGGGAGGTCATGGGTTGCTTTCCCCAAAGCCCAGTGACCTTTTGTGTGGAATTTGCATGATGTCATTGTGTGTGCTTGTAGGTGTAGCTGGTTTCTTCCCACCATCAAGACATGCCTTTACGTTCATGTGACCAAAACCCATGACCTTCTTGGTGTGAGGGTGAAATGCTAACCACTGTGTCACTGCACTGCCCACCAAATGAATATAAAGCTGAGAGAAAACTTAAAGGAAAACTGTTAATTTTACCCGGTTCTTATTGTAATATGTCCCTTACAAAGTACAGAGTTAGACTATTTCTCAACTTAAATTTATTCAAAGTCACAATGAAAAACAGGCCTGGATTCTGAGAACTTCTCTCTCGCAGCAGATCCATCCATTCAGAACCTCGAACAGAGGACTAAAATGGGACTAAAACAACATGGACGTGATGAAGGCGGATCCTATTTCACATATTATATTATTATATTGGCATTTTATAATGGCTGAGTGAATCCTTGTCATTTGATTGGTGCTTTATGTGTCATGGGACATGGATTATTCATCCCATTTGTGTTGCATTGCATTTAGATTGCAATCAATTTGATTCCATTTTGAGTGCAAATTTGGTTCCATACGTTTGGTACATCGTCACTGCAAACCCCGCCCATGGTGCGGCAGTGTTTTAGCTAAACATACAGAGATTGTTTTGCTGAGTATGATGATTGAAGGAGCTAACTGACAGTGCTAATTCTTCTAACACCCACACACACAACACAAAACAAATCCACTGCACTGTAAGCCTTCTGGAGGCATATGAAGAAGCTGTTAGGAGGAAGTTAGAATGAAAAGCTGGACTCATTTATGATTTTTTTCGCTGCACTGAGGAAGTACACAGTCGTTTTGTTGTTTTAAGTACACAAAGTCCATCCGGTCTGCGACACCAGTTCTGCCCAGTTCTAAAAAACACAATTAGGGAAATAACAGACTAAAAATATATCAAACTAAGAATATAACCATTAAAGTAAAGTAATTACCAAAACAAATGACAAAGAATACAAAATAATAAATGATATATAAACACAAATATATCTAACAAAACTAACCTGAATCCAAAGCTACTTCCTCCGAGCACACGTATAAGGGTGATTCTTTAACTACGGGCACTATTGGCCTTGTAAAATGTAACTTTCCACCACACCATTGCCTTACAATAAGCGCCTTGGGGCAACTGTTGTTGTGATTTGGTGCTATATACATGTGCTCTGATGTTACTGTTTATCTCCATAGAAACTACCCAAACAATCTTTCATACAAACTTTTTAAAGGGACATTATTGTTGTGGGGGAAATTACGGCAATAGTGTGGGACAACTACATTTCGTTTAAAAAAAATCACAACAGTTGTATGACATTGAATACCCCAATTATGTTTGATTATTTACTGATATTTTATGATATTTAAACATTAGAAAAAACATTTGTTGACTATTCATTTTTATCATTGAAGATCATAAGTCTGAGTGTGGGACAAGCACAAAACGGCAATATTTGCATATAATGATGCTGAAAAAAGGTGAAAAAGTCATCATAGACTACTAGGACAAATTTCTTAAAACACTTTCATTGTAAAGATAACTATAAAAGTGTGAAATTTCCACTTTTTTCTTTTTTTTTCATAAAATATGATCAAGGGACATAACAGTGCCCGTAGTCTAAGAATCACTCATAATTATAATTTGAACAATAGTGACATTTAATCCCAAACCTTTCACTCTTGTAGTGTTTTTGTTTTTTTAGTGACAACAAAAATCTGAAGCTGTGGTGCTAACAGTTCCGTTCCTAGTTTGCCCTCCAGTAACGCTAGTTCAACCGTCTACTTTGAATCAAAACCATGCAGTCATCACTGTCACTTTGGTCCTTTCTGTTTTTTCAGCAGATTCCCAAATGACAAAAGTGGTGGGCACTGATTGACCAGTGATGATCCGTCCTTTTGTCCCAGTGCTGTGTTTGTTTTAGACCCAGTTTCTCCCTATTTACCGTGGCAAACGCTAGTGCTATTAGCCTGCTGGAAATCTGCCTGTGTGGGCATTATCAGATTTTGGCAGGCAAGCCTGTCTTCATAAACATCTTCATAAAAGGTGTTCACTGAGGTAAGGTCGTTCTTCTTTTCTTTTTTTTTTTCTCATTGTTTTTTATGACAGTGGGGGTTGTGCTTGCATTAGTTATGTTGTTTTTATTTATTTTTTTAATAAATATTCTTAATTTTTTTCCCCACAATTCTGACTCCAGCTCCAAAATGCAACATATGGGCCACAGTTTTATTGTTCTATTTATTGGTAAACCGCACATTTTTTGTTACTTTATATCTTTTTACAATGCGACTTTCAGGAATGCCATGTAAAGCCAAATTACATTTTATGGGCAAACAATGCTTCTAAAGATAATGACATAATTCAAACTATAGGCTCTGCAGAACACAAATTTTCCTTCTGTAGCCAAACAGATACAGACTTATTGTAATAAATGGAATGAATTCAAAATTTTAATTCTAGAGGCTGATGTCAAAATTTCTGCATTGTACAAAATGTAACTGAAAAACAGCAGATGAAATATAGGCCAGATTTAAGCTGATACATGAGAAAAGCATCAAAACCAATTATTAAATGATAACACTGAATATACATATTGGTCATTTTCAGTTTGACTCGGACATTTTATAGCAATATCGGGAATCTAATGTTTGAGAGTTGAGAATGAATTTTTTGGAAAATGTTGAAGGATTCAATTTTATATTCAAGAGGAAAATAACAGTAACAAGAGAGTAACTACCACAAACCAAACTACAGACCGTGTCCAACTACATGTACAACAAATCTGATTTGACTGTTATTTTTTTCTTTTTGTTCTAGCAAACTGAGCAAAATTAAAAATAAATAAGTAAAATACATTTTTTAAAAGAGTTGTAGAGTTTTCTCAAGAACAGAAACATTTTGGAACATTACATTTTGAAGTATATCCACATGGGCAGCACAGTGGATTAGTGGTTGGCACTGTTGCCTCACAGCAAGAAGATTATGGATCGATTCCCACTTGTGGCCTTTCTGTGTGGAGTTTGCATGTTCTCCCCGTGTTTGCCTGGGTTCCCTCTGAATGCTGTGGCTTCCTCCCACATCCAAAGACACACAGGTTGGAAACTTTAAATTGTCCGTAGGTGTTTGTGGGGGTGTGAATGTGTTTGTTTGTCTATATGTGGCCCTGTAACAGACTGGCGTCCTATCCAGGAAGTACCCCGCCTCATGCCCTAATGACTGCTGGGATAGGCTCCAGCCCCCCGTGACCCTTAATTGGAGTAAGTGGTTGAAGATGAGTGAGTGTATACAGTGGGGAAAATAAGTATTTGACCCCCTGTCAGTTTTGCAGCTTTTCCCACTTACAAAGAATGGAGAGGTTTGTAATTTTTATCGTAGGTACACTTCAACTTTGAGAGACAGAATCTAAAAAAAAAATCCAGTAAATCACATTGTATGATTTTTAAATAATTAATTTGCATTTTATTGCATAAAATAAGTATTTGACCCCCTAGAAAAACAGAGTTTAACAACTGGTACACAAACATTTGTCTGCCATTACAGAGGTCAGACGTTTCCTGTAGTTCTTGACCAAGTTTTCACACACTGCAGGAATTTTGGTCCACTCCTCCATACAGATCTTCTCCAAATCTTTCAGGTTTGGAGTTTCAGCTCCCTCCAAAGATTTTCTATTGAGTTCAGGTCTGGAGACTGGCCAGGCCACTCCAGGACCTTGAAATGCTTCTTATGGAGCCCCTCCTTAGTTTCCCCGGCTGTGTGTTTGGGGTCATTGTCATGCTGGAAGACCCAGCCATGACCCATCTTTAATGCTCTTACTGAGGGAAGTAAGTAAGTAAGTAAGTAAAATTTATTTCTAAAGCACTTTAAACACAGTTTACACTGACCAAAGTGCTGTACATAGTTAAAAATAAATAAATAAATAAGCAAGAAATATTCAAAGAAACAAACAACTGATTACAACATCAGAAGCAAGATACAAACAAACGTAATGGAAGGAGGCTGTTTGCCAAAATCTTGCAATACATGACCCCATCCATCCTCCCTTCAATACGGTGCAGTCGTCCTGTCCCCTTTGCAGAAGAGCACCCCCAGAGTATGATGTTTCCACCCCCATGCTTCACAGTTGGGATGGTTTTCTTGGGGCTGTTCTCATCCTCTAAACATGGTAAGTGGAGTTGATTCCAAAAGCTCTATTTTGGTCTCATCTGACCACATGACCTTCTCCCATGCCTCCTCTGGATCATCCAGATGGTCACTGGTGAACTTCAAATGGGTCTGGACATGTGCTGGCTTGAGCAGGGGGACCTTGCTGCCCTGCAGGATTTTAAACCATGACATCATCATGTGTTACTAATCTTTGTGACTGTGGTCCCAGCTCTCTTCAGGTCATTGACCAGGTCCTCCTGTGTAGTTCTGAGCTTTCTCAGAATCATCCTTACCCCACAAAGTGAGATCTTGCATGGAATCCCAGACCGAGGGAGATTGACAGTCATCTTGTATTTCTTCCACTTTCTAATAAATAATCATAACAGTTGTTGTCTTCTACCAAGCTGCTTGCCTGTGTCCTGTAGTCCATCCCAGCCTTGTGCAGGTCTACAGTTTTGTCCCTGGTGTCCTTAGACAGCTCTTTGGTCTTGGCTATGGTGGACAGGTTGGAGTGTGATTGATTGATGTGTGAACAGGTGTTTTTATACAGGTAACAAGTTCAAACAGGTGCAATTAATACAGGTAAAGAGGGCTTCTTAAAGAAAAATTAACAGGTCTGAGATCCAGAATTCTTGCTGGTTGGTAGGGGGTCAAATACTTATTTTATGCAATAAAATGCAAATTAATTATTTAAAAATCATACAATGTGATTTTCTGGATTTTTGTTTTTTTTTTTTTTTTAGATTCTGTCTCTCACAGTTGAAGTGTACCTACGATAAAAATTACAGACCTCTCCATTCTTTGTAGGTGGGAAAACCTGCAAAACTGACAGGGGTCAAATACTTATTTTCCCCACTGTATATCCAAATCAAAAGGCATAGTCAGTATTCTTATTACTTCTGCCAAGGACGTAATAAAATCATCGGTGTTTAATTTACTTATTTGTCTGTCTTTTAGCAGGTTTGCAGCAAAACAGTCTTGACTTTGAAGAAATTTACACCACAGATAGATAATAGGCCATGGACGACTCCATTAAACTTTGAAGGTTATCCAGATCCAGATTCTGGATCAAGATTACACTTTATATAGGCTTCAGGATTACGTCAAAACTACTTCACGGATTCTCGCCAAATTTGCACCCCACAGATAGATATTAGGCATGGAAGACTTCACTGAATTTTAGAGGTGATCCAGAATTGATCCAGAATTCAGATCCCGATCCGAATCCACGATCAAATTTTCACTTTATATAGCCTTTGATGGATTACGTCAAAACTACAGGAAGCATTCTTCAAACACAGACCTTGGACAAGTTCAAAGATGAGTAACCTTGACCTATTTTAAGTGGTCATAAGGTCACATTTTTTCTACACACTCTTTCACTGATTACATGCTCATATGGACCAGGGTACTTTAGCATTGCGTTCTCTGTTTTTTTAAAGTCCCTGCAGCAAATAGTAAAAGTTGAAAATTTGCCTTTTCATTTCATTTCATTTATTTATTTCATTTAAAAGAAAAAAACAGGAAAGCAGAAATAAAGCATCTCCATTACCAGAATGAAAAGGAGCAGAGAGAAGAACAAGTCTTATATTTTCTGCCCCTTTTTACAATACAATCTTTCATATCCAGCGTCATTTTTCAACATTATTTAACAGATTGTATTTCTTTAACTTGTCACATACCACTGACTTATTTCATAATTATGACCATTATTAAATAGATTACATCTCTGACAGGTTACATTTTTAAACTTAAACATTTTATACATCTATTAACAAATACATTTTTTTTTTTTTACTTCCTTTACTTTAGCCACTACTTATTTTATAGTTTCATACTTACTTAATACATCTAGTTTAATACGTTTTTTAAATAATTTACGTGACCTTAATTCTTTAATTCTTTGTTGAGATTGTTCCATAATTTACACCCATTTACTGCAATACTCCATTCTTTTACTTTGGTTCTGTATCTTGGTTTTTCTAAAGACTTCTCTTCCTTTCAGTTTATAACTACTTATCTTTTCTAAACATATTTTTGAATGTTTGTTGGTAAAGCATTTTTATTAGCTTGGTACATTGTTTGTAATATTTTCAAATCGACCAAATCACGAAATGTAAGTACCCTGTACTTAATGAACAATGGATTAGATGGATCTCTAAAACCACTGTTGCTAATCACCCTTAAAGCCCTTTTCTGCAGAATAAACAAAGGTTGTATATAAGTTGTGTATGTTGATCCCCAGATTTCTACACATAAGTTAAATATAGGAAAATCAATGAATTCTACAGTGTTAATAAACCATAACTATTTAATGAATATTTTACTTTATGCAAAACAGCAATGGCTTTCGCTATTTTTCCTTTTATGTAATTTATGTGTGACTTCCATGTAAGATCTTCATCAATTATGACTCCTAAAAATTTCATTTCTTTTACCCTTTGTATATCCATTCCATCTATTTGTAATGACACGTTATTTTTTTTTTTGCTCTGTCATTAAACAATATGAAATTTGTCTTATTAATATTTAGTGACAGTCTGTTTATATCAACCAATGCTTAACCTTTTCCAATTCTGTTTTTATCACTTGTGCTACTTCCTGTATATCTGATCCAGAGTAAAACAGCGTTGTATCATCAGCAAATAAAATGCTACCAAGCACATTAGATACATTCACAAAATCATTGATATACAAAATAAACAGTTTGGGTCCAAGTACTGATCCTTGTGGTACTCCATAAGCAATATTACACAATTCTGATTTGATATTATTTATCTGAACAAACTGTTTTCTGTTTTCTAAGTAGCTTTTTACCCACTGATGTGCAGTACCTCTTATTCCATATTGTTGTAACTTGTGAAGCAATCTTGAGTGGTCAATAACATCAAAAGCTTTTTTCAAGTCAATAAAATACTTACAAAATAATCCTTATTTTCTATTGTTGTTGATATTTTCTCTATTAATTCCATAATTGCCATAGCTGTCGAATGTTTTGTTCTGAATCCATACTGAGCATTATTTAAAATATGATGTTTCTCAGTGAATTTATCCAACCTTGTCACAAAAACTTTTTCCATAATTTTAGAAAACTGTGGAAGCAATGATACTGGCCTGTAATTAGAGAAGTTATGTTTGTCTCCATTTTTATATAATGGGACTACCTTGGCAATTTTCATTTCATCTGGAAAAATCCCTGTTGACAGAGACAGATTGCAAATATAAGTAAATGGTTCAATAACAGTTTCTATTATACTTTTTACAGTCATCATGTCTAAATCTTCATGGTCAGTTGATCTTTTGCTTACACAGTTTTTTACAATATTCTTATTTCATCTTTTTCCACATTGTCCAGGAAAATACTATTGACCGTATTTACAAGTGTATGTAATGTATCTTCTACTATTGGTTTATTTCCCACCAGACTTGATCCTACATTTGAAAAATAATCATTAAACCCATTTGCCACTTCTTTTATGTCATATATCTCTTTATTTTCTTTGACAAAGTAATTTGGAAAAGTTGCTTTCGCTCCATCACTTTCAATCACACTTTTTATAATTCCCCATGTTGCCCTCATATTATCTTTACTCTTATTTAATTGTTCACTATAATAATCTTTTTTTGTTTCCTAATTATTGTCAATTGTTTATTTTTATATTTTTTGTATCTGTGTTCTGTTTCCTTTGTTTGCATTTTTAAAAAGCACCTGTATAAATAGTTTTTCTTTGCACAAGCATTTTTTTTCCCTTTGTCAGCCATGGTTTATTTACTCTTTTCTTACTAATTTCTATTAATTTACAGTTTTTATTATATGATTTCATCAATATTTTCATAAATGAGTTATATGCTACATTAACATCACTGACATAAACTTCTTCCCAATTTTGATTTTTAAGATCATATTTTAATGCCTCTAAGGCTTTTACTGACTTGTCTCTTTTAAAGTTTATAACAGTTTTTTTCTTGTACCTATTTTTATATTTAAATATTGAAAAGACTGGTAAATGATCACTAACATCTGTCATCAAGATCCCATTCCTGATAATTTCATCTGTTCTATTTGTAAATATATTGTCGATTACCGTTGCACTTTGCGATGTGATTCTGGTTGGTTTTGTTATCAAGTGGAATAACCCCAAACTATACATTGAATTCACAAAATCACTTATTCTTTGGCAACTGGAGCTCTCTATGTTAATGTTAAAGTCTCCACATATAAAAAGCGTTTTGTTTTTAATTTGATGGAATAACGCTATTATTCTATCTGTAAATTTCACAACACAAGTGTCTGGTGCTCTGTATACACAACTGATTAAAATATTTTTAGATGTTTCATGTACAAGTTCCACTGTTACAATTTCTATGATGTCATCCACAGTTGTCATTTCTTCTACAATTGTACATATCAGATCTGCCTTTATGTACAGAGCAACACCACCGCCCCTTTTATCTCTTCTGTTCACAAATACAGCTCATATCCCTCTATTTGAACATCAGCCATGAATCATCATTAAGCCAAGATTCAGTGATTGCAACAATACTAAATCTATTTTTAACTGATTTAAATAATCTTTTATTTGCGACATTTTACAATACAAGCGTCGACTGTTTATATGTAAGAGTGACAGGGTATCTTCTGCAATTTTTTCACTCTTCAGCTGTTCTACCGTATAATACTCACAACCAATCGTTTTTAAGTCAAATATACTTTCATCAATATTAGTGTCTATATCATATTTATCATCTATTCCATGTTTGATCAGATTTTTTTTTTTGTTGGTCCAATTACCAACAGACGTCATATTTGATTGTCTATTCAGGTCTGTATTTTGTAAGGTCCTCCATGTTTTTGATTTGTATACCGTTTGTTCCTTCTTTTACTCTAATCCACACTCTACATTTCCAGACCCATGTAGCAACAATGTGCTTCTGTTTTTTTAATAGTCCTGCTTCCCTAGCAATATCTGCATTTTTTTTTTTTGTTAGATGCTCATTTATATAGACACTTGTTCCTTTCAAATTCTTTGCCTGTCTTAATACTTCATTTTTATATTTTCTGCTTGTAAATCGTATAACAATGTTAGACAGTTTATTTTTTCTATCTTTAGTTGGAACAGTATAGCAGTCTGATATTGTGTCTTGATGGATGTCAACACCATTTGATGATAAAAAGTTTGTAACTTGCTGTTCCAATGATTGTTGTTCTTCAGGTGGTGCATTCTCCCCACTGGTTCCACCAGAATCCACCACCCTTGCATATGTCCGATGCCTTGTTTCTAGTCCAGATATTATAGCATCATCTTTTCTAGTGAATTGTTCAAGTTCATCTACACGTTGTTCAAGTTCTTGATGATCTTGTCCTTCTCTTTAACCAGTTTTTGGAGTTCTTTAATCTCCACCGTCAGCTTGTCTAAATTAGACATGTCTTTTAATATCTGGTTTATTGAGGTCTTTATCTCTCTTATTTTCTCAAGTTTCTCCGTTTTCTTGGGTGGTGCCATGTTAACTATCGTGGCTTAGTATGGCCACTGTTAATTGCAAAAAACAATTTTCACCCGTAACCTCCCACCACAGGTCCGGTCACCGCACACCAACCCTCCCCTTCCCTTTTTACGTCACATGTTGTTAAAAATACTATGCAACCAGTGCAGGTTTTAATCTGAATGTGTGAATTTAATGAGAACTTCATGATCCTGCAGACCCAGGTCTTGAGAGTAAAAGGTATATGAAGGCTCATAGTAGGAAAACACAAATAGTGATCATATATCCAAATGATGTACAGAATCATTTCATTAAATTTCTCTGTTCAAAAATAACAACAAGCCAATGTCAGACACATGCACATATGAAAGCCAATCAGTGTCAAGTATGGGGAGATGTAGCCTACATAGATGATGGCGTCAGGATGTATTGCATGTTGTGAAAATAATTTGGAATAGAGTAAAGGTCAAAGAAAAATTGAAAATGTACAAAAGAAAATGCTAATAGAAGGCACATTAAGCAGTATAACCGAAGAACTAAATCGCTGGGTTACACACCATTACCAAACACTACAATTTACGCATGTATTTAAAGATAACTTAAATAAGCATTAAAAAGCACATAAATGTAGGATTTGTGATATGTATCAAGTATCAGAGGTACAATGCAACCCGATCTCATGTGGAGAGTTTTCTAGCAGCAGCAGCCACGGAGTGGACAGGCCTCGAAGGCGGGCTGACGAGTGCTTACGGCCGGTTTTCCGGACGGGCCTCGGAGGCGGACTGAGCCCCCCGCGGTCAGTCGGTGTAGTTACTGTCCATAAGGTACAACTTTTTTTTTTTTCCTAACTGTACAAAATGCTCAAAAAAAGCCTTAAGTAGTGAAGATCTGGATGAGATCAAACGCTCCCTGAATTTCATGTCAGATGAACTCAGTGGAGTGGTTAAAAAGCAAACTGGACTGCTTGGTTTATTGAAGGAGGTTCGTGATCTCAAAAAAATCTTGCAAGAGAAAGACAATAAAATTAGATCATTGGAAAATTGTGTCGATGACCTTGAGCAACAAATGAGTATGAAGGAAGCAATTGTTTCAGGACTGAATATTAAGCATCGGACATACACTCAGGCCACTGCTGTGGTCAGCGGTGCTGATGATGCAGATGACACGCGAGAAGAAACTCACTCCCTGGAGCAACAGGTTGTTCCGTTTTTTTCTTCCAAAGAGACAAAAAGGCGAAACCGGTGATCATCATCCGGTTTGTAAACAGAAAGTTTAAGAATGAATTGTTAAGGCAAACAAAAAAGTTGAAAGGAACCGAGGTGCATGTGAACGAGCACTTGACAAAGAAAACTGCGGAGATTGCAAGACAAGCCAGAGTCCTTCGCAAGCAGAAAAAAATTCAAGCGACATGGACCAGGAACTTAAAGTGTGGATCAAACTAAATGGAACTCCGGAGGAAGCGAAGGTCATAATGATAAGAGAGCTTGTGGATTTGGATAAATTTAAATGATTGCTCCTTTTGGATGAACATGTTCCTTATTGTTTCGATATTGTTTATTTGAAGGGATTTTGGTATGTTTTTGTTTCGTTTTCCTCTTTTGTTATGAGACAATTCTTGACTAAATCCATATCACATACTGGTTTACATGAAATAGTTATATCATATTTAGCCACATTTTTGGTGTCGATTACAACCCTTTTATGATGTCAATTGATTCTTTTCAACTTGCTTCTGCACAGGAGCTTGATCTAAAAGTGTTTGATTCTGAACATAAATCTCATAGCATTGATTACAATATAGATCCTGATTGTTTTTTTCTTAAAAATACTCACCACTGCAATTACTTTACGAGGAACAACTTAAGGACTGTTCCATGATAAACGGTTCTTTCTCCATTATACATTTTAATAGTAGAAGTCTTCCTATGAATTTGCCCAAAATTCAGGATTGTTTAAAAAGTGTCAATAATCCCTTTTCTGTCATTGCGGTTACAGAGACATGGTTGAGGGATGAGCACATGGACACAGTCCGGCTCGATGGTTATGATCTTTTTTTATAAATAGGATGAATAAAAGGGGCGGTGGCGTGGCACTTTATGTCAGTTCTAGTTATCAGTGTGAAATTGTCAATAATATGTTTTTCTTTTGATAATGTTATGGAATGTGTCTCGGTGGAAATTAAATGTGAAAAATCAAAAACATAATCATAAGTTGTATTTACAGAGCTCCTGGATCAAACACAAATATTTTTGTGGAATTGACAGATATGTATAACACCTATAAAAATAATAAGCTTTTGTTTATCTGTGGAGACTTCAATATGGATTTCCTCAATCCTCATTGTCAATCACACATAGATGAATTTATTAATTCCGTATTTAGTATGGGATTGTATCCAGTAATTACTCATCAACTAGGATAACTAGGAATTCATCAACACTTTTCAAATATTGACAAACATTACTATGGAAACATAATGGGAGGACTTCTCATTAGTGATATCAGTGACCATCTGCCTGTTTTGTTGTTTTCAATTCATTAGTTGATAAAATTGACCATATTAATATTACAAACTTCACTAGGAAAATAACAAAGGAAACTATGGAAAAGCTTAGGACGGATTTAAGACAGCAAAATTGGAGTGATATTTACTTTGAGGATGTTGATCAATCTTACAAATTATTCATTTCTATTATTTCCAATTTATATGATAGACATTGCCCTTGTGTGTTAAAAAATGGAAAAAAGCTAACCAAAGATAAACCTTGGATCACTAAGGGACTTCAGAATGCATGCAAAAAGAAAACTTTTTTGTATAAGCAGTTTTTAAAATCTAGAACAATTGAAGCTGAGATAAGATATAAGTCATATAAAACAAACATACATTATGCGATCGTGTAAAAGACAGTATTATAGTGATTTATTGGAAAAAATAAAACGAATATAAAGGGTACTTGGAGGTTCTTAAATGAAATCATAAATAAGAAAAAAGATGTCAAAGAATATCCTTCCTATTTTTATACAAATACTGACACAATTGTTAAAGAAAACAAAGCTATTGCAGATCATTTTAATGGTTATTTTGTTAATGTGGGTAAAAACTTAGCAAATTCAATTGTTCCTTCCAAAACATGCTCCTTGAATCACAGCAAAACAATAGAAACAGTTCGTGATTCAATGTTTATTAGAGGAACGGATGAAAAAGAAATTATTGATATAGTTCACAAACTTAAAGGGAAAAAATCAACTGATTGTGACTGTTTTGATATGTTTTTGGAAAAATATTATTGATTGTATTGTTAAGCCTTTAACATATATCTGTAATTTGTCGTTAATGACTGGGAAATTTCCTTTCAAAATGAAAATAGCTAAAGTGATCCCATTGTTCAAATCTGGTGACAAGCATGTCTTTTGCAATTTTATATATATATATATATATATATATATATATTTATATATATGTATGTGTGTATATATATATGTGTAGGTGTGTATGTATATGTATGTATGTGTATATGTATATATACATTCTTTATTTTTAATGGTATAAGGGGAGGGTGCTTATAAGCTTTGCTTCTGCCTTCACCCTTTCGGCCACACAGGTTTTTCGTACATTGTTTCTTTTATGTTTTGTTATTGCCTTTGTTGTTGCTCAGCTGTGTGCCGGATAAATAAATAGATAATTTAAAAATGCCAGTTTGTGATGGCATTACGAACACTGATTTAATCTATTAGTTTGTGATACCATCACGAAATGTGTTATGTTTTTGTGAAGATATCATGAAACCATTTTGTGACAGTTTCACAAAATTTGGGGTGAGGTAGCGAAGGAGGAGGATGTTGGGGTTATGGTGAGATTTATGCTTATGGTTAGTGTTCTAAAAATGGGTTGGGGTTAAAAATAGTGAACTAAACTTGACCGCTTCATGAAAATGTGACACATTTCGTCACGGAATCACAAAAAAAGTGTGAGACTGTGTGTGACGGTATTAATGGTTTCTGCATATTAGACACAAACTCACATTTAGAGTGAATACTGCATTTCCATTTGCTTTGCGTCAAAGGTTTAGATGGATGTGAAAGTGTTTTGATTTATGTTGAGACAGCTGCTGGAGCCACAGAGGATGCTCATGTCAAAATATGATCCAGCAAAAACACTCTCCAATGAATCCGCAGAGCTCTTCAACAAGCTTCCTGTTCCCGCTGAGAATAACAAAATAGATCCATCTATTATCTATCACCCCCTCCCCCCAAAATATATTGACAGCTCTTCACGAGGAGGGGTGGCTGCAGCATATTGCATCCAGGTGGAAAAATGAACAATAGATGTATCAAATATCAAAGCATCAGGTGTGTGTGTGTGTGTGTGTTGTGGTGTGTGGGTGTGTGTGTGTGGTGTGTGTGTGTGTGTGTGTGGTGTGTGTTGTGTGTGTGTGTGGGTGTGTGTGTGGTGTGTGTGTGTGTGTGTGTGTTTTGGTTGGTGCGCACATGTAAAGCCCATCTTCAAGGACTAAGAACAAAGTGGGCAGTACACGCACAGCCAACCCCACAGCTCAATCCTGTGGAAATAATGTGTTCATTACAACGCAATTACTGACACTTAGACCCTCTCTCCCTGAAGTGTGCGGGGCAAAGGGGAGCTGGCGGGGGGGGGGGGGGGGGGGTGCCTTATGTTCATATGTTCTTATGTTCTTATGTTATGTTATGGTCACTTATGTTCCCCAGGAACATAAGTGACCTTATGTTCCTGTGTGCATGTGCAGGTGCAGGATGTACAGCTTTATGGGCGGAGGGCTGTTCTGTGCCAGCGTGGGGAACATCCACCTGATCGTTTCCACAGCAACTGACTACTGGATGCAGTATCGACAGACCAGCAACTACATGCACCAGGGTCTGTGGCGCTACTGCACGCAGGGGAAATGTTTCCCTCACAATGACAGTATCGGTAAGTGTCAACACAGCTGAGCAACTATGATCCAGAATGCGGATTTTGGGCCAGATCTGCCTCCGAACTGTTGTATTCCTGACACAAGCTGGACACAAACTGTGTGTCCTCAGGACATGCCGGTGTCACCCGGTTTTTGCTATCAATCAACTGAAATATGGGCCACAATAGTATCATCTAGAGACTCTACGTCTGAGTCATTTTCTGCAAGACAATCGTGGTAGCCAACCAGAACACATGTTGCTGCTGAGTATGCATTTTTGGAGTGCTGTTGCTTGCAAGAGTATACCGAAGATTTGATGGAACCGCCATCACAGCATGTAAAATACAACGTGTGAGCTGCAAGAACAGCACGTGGAGAGTATACATATTACAAAGTGAGCAAAAAAGAGAGGCTGCAGCGGGTGAAACCTCACAGAAAAGTGTGACTTTCATCAACTTCAACAAAACTGTCAATAAGTCAAACAAACATTCTTTTGTGATTGTTTCACAGTGCTAAAAACAAGTAATTACGGACATGTGGCAGCAAAAGATTATTTTTTTGTCTTTCAGTGATTGCGGGTCTGCCCAGTGTGGGGTCCCACATTCCTTTGTTTTGGTCCACTTTGGCAGTTGAGAAGTTCTCTAGAATTAAAGTCCTGTTAAGCAAATAAAAGAGAAGTACTTTTATTATCCTGAAACTTCACAATAGATGTAAAATGTTAATTTTCTATATAATATAATGCATTCATTCATCTATTCATTAATTTTCTATACCCACTTATTCCAATTAAGGGTCCAATTACGGGGCTGGAGTCTATCCCAGCGGTAACTGGGCATGAGGCAGTGTACAGCCTGGACAGGATGCCAGTCTGTTGCAGAAACATCCATCTTCTGCAAACTGCAGTTAAGGGTGCCAGTTAATAGGGTTGCGGGGAGCTGACAGTCAAAAGAACAAAATTCACATACTATTCAGATCTCAGAAACCACTGAGGCTCCATTAAAATGTCATGAACCAATTCAATATTTTTCTTTAAAATAATCAGAAAAGTCTGTTTTGATCTTTGACTCCAATAATTTACACTTTGCTGCATCTTAGTAACCACCCATGCAGGAAAACCAATTTTGGCTTTAAATTACTCTGAGACACTGACTTTGTATTTGCTCAAATTGAACATTTTTCAGAGTGGAAATCCCTATTTTGACCTTTGACCCCGATTAAATGTTTTGTTTCCAGACAGCATACGTCTTCTATTAGCAAGATAAAATTAATGGGGGGATTCAGTTGAAAACATACTTTTAAAAGCTATACTGTGTAGGGCTTTCTGCCATCTAGTGGTTTCAGACTGCATTATGCCATTTCCAGTCATGAGTTTCCCCCTCACATTTTTGTTTCTTTTGCAATGGGGATTCATGCACACTCAACTACTCTTGTGGTAAGCAATATCTGTGATCCTCCATTTCACAAAAAATAGAGTTCTCAAACTTGTTAGCTTGTACTAACAGCCACTGTTTCCTCTTTTTTTTCTTCAGTTTTCTGTACACACTACAAAATGCTAAAGAAGGAGTAAGTATGTCATTTTTGGGTGACTGTTAAGAACTGTCTTGACTTGACCCCAAAATGCAGACAGTCGCACACTGATAAGGGAAAAAAGTGAACTGTCCAAAAGAAGGAGCAGTCAAACAGTCAGAGGCATGGGAAGAGAATCCGTGGAGGAATGTGGAGTAGGGGAGAAGATGAGGAAATATACAAGAACACAGGACATTGAAATGAACAGCAGAACACATGAGATAACCACATTAATACAGCAAGCAACTGGAGAACAATGATTAACTTAAATAGTGATACATGACGAGGAGACAAGTGACAGGTGCTGTGATTGTGATGTAGAACAGCTGTGAGGAACACAGAGTAATGAGGCCACACAAATCAAATCAAATTCAAATGTATTAATTTATATAGCGCCAAATCACAACTAGTCACCTCAAGGCGCTTCACAAACATCATTAAAAAGCAACATAAAATGAATTAAGATCAAAACACAATAAAAAAATTAAAACATAAATAAATAAAAGTAATAAAATAAATAAATAAGAAATAAAAGAAGCACCTACACAGACTGATAAAGTGAATCATCAAACTACAAGGAACCCAAAGTGAGTGCCACTCACTTACAACATACTCAAAGACCAGTGCATAAAACTAAACCAAAACCAAAAAAATGTCAATTAAACAAGGAACAGTGACCACAAAACCCCAATCATCAGCAAACAGGACACAAGGCAGGCACAAGTGAAATATTGTAAGTTACTGTACCAGCATGGCACCGCAACAGGGCAAACTCCATAAGGAGTATTGCTTTCATGCAGATATGAAGGGCTTATTCTAAGGTTCTGAAAACACATTGATTAATTGTTGCAAGTAATTATCCCCTAAAGAACCAGTTCTTATGAATACTATTCTATTTCTGCAAAAAATAAATAAATAATAATAAAAACGAGCGAAGCATCGTACAGTGGCACAAAGCTCGCTCATGGTACAGGGAGTCTCAAACAGGAAGTGCCAAATTTTGAGTCCAAGAAGACCCCATAGTTCAGTAACACTTTGACAAAGTACATCTGAGATGCAAACCTAGAGTTGATATTTTGGTGAGAGAAACTTTTGTGTTTCTTCATAATTGATGTCCACATATTCAGTGACTTGGAAATGTTCATGTTTCCATCCCCTGACTTGTCTGAAGAAATGTGGCAATAAAACCGATTATTATTTACAGGTATTATCAAGTTTTAGAGATTTGAAAAGCACTCATAACGCTGTCCTCAAAAACAGTCACAGTTCAACACAGGCTTAACACCGGTTGCTTCAGGGGTCCAGAAATACTAGGTCTGTTAGAAAAGTATTTGACTTTTGGCCGGGGAAAAAAACTGGCATACCTGGAACACTGGAAACCTAATCACCCTCAAAGTAGTCTCCTTGGGACTACTAAATTTGTGCTTTCTACCTTTAAGGTGGCTTAAAGGTACAACAGATTTATCAGTTAACATGTCTTTGTTCACAGGAGGATTTTTATTTATTTTTTGGTAGTGGGGGGGGGTTAAGGCCAACCAAAACTTTGCAATGTGGGCCAACTTCTATGGACTTTTAAGCACCCTGCTGTCAGTCATGATTAGCCGTAATGATGGGGCCATTTTGACACTTCAGAATCAAGTCTCGGCAAATAGCCCCAGGAAGAGGAGCCGCATGCTACGAGATGGCTTTTCCCTGATATTTTGTGACTGCAAATTACAAAGCATAGACAGAAATAATGTATAAAGTCAAGTTTGGTGAGGGAGAAAATGGAAAAATTTAGGACTGTGTGCCTCTCTAATGGATATCCTTGTGGCTGAGAGAAAATGGGGCTCAATAATGTGTCCTTAATGTCTGCCAGCGCTGGTTCAGGAAATGTATCAAGAAATGTCCCCTGCCATTTCTGCAAGCAATCACTTAATGGGACGGACAAATCTCAACAAAATGGATGTACTGATCTTTTTCTAGGCTTGACAGATGGAATGAACCTGTGGCTAGGTAGGTAGAAGGTGAAGAAAAGAGCAGGCTACAAACAAGGAAAAGATAAAAACAAGCCTTTCACAATTCATTCGCCCCCTGCAGCACGGCTGCGATGTTTGTGTGCGGCTTAAGTGCAGACCCTGACAGGAATTTCAATTATTTAATTAGGGAGGGAAAATGAAAAGACTTAAGTGTCGTGATTTCTGCAGTCTTTTATAGATCAATCTAATGTGCGCTCACACTGGAAATCAACCGAGATGGAAGAGGGGCAAGTGAAGTAGCGTCTTCCTAAATCAAGCAATTAAAATGGCAAATTAGTTTCTTGATATATTCATTTAAGTGGTTAAGTGGAAAGGTTTCTCTCCCCCGTCCACACGGCTGTCTGGCGGGCGTTTGTACGCAGACAGCACTATCCACATGCTCTTATGATTAGAGCTGCCGTTCATTTGCCGAGAAAATGCTGAAAGCACTTGCTGCACAAATTAGCCATTTGAAGGCTTGAAAATTCAATTCTGAGCAGCTGATTTAAGCATTTAGGCGAAGCGCGGCTGGAACGTAAAGATTCAGAAGCATTCTGCCGTTAATGTCAATAACTTTCAGGAACGATTATAGGTTTTTGTGGCCTTGTGCATGCCTGGAAAAGGCCAAAATGTTGCACTTTTTTGGTGCATTTTGACCACCTCTGCACATACGATATTAAATATGCATCAGCTTTTAGTTAGTATGATATTCTTATGATTGGAATGTTTAGTCCGAAAATGTAGTTCCAGTAAAGTAAATAGAGACTGAAGCTGCAAATTGGAAACCTATCTCTTGAAACATTACAGAAGTGCATGTAAAGACATACAAAGTACTGAAAAAATAAATGGATAGGCAATGTAAATCTAAAGGACTGCCCATATTCAATAATTTAGCATACTTCATTATTTAATATGTGGTTATAATGCAAACGTAGCTCAAGGAATATGGGGTTGGGCTACCAATTAGTGATGCACAGGTCAGGGTTTTTTAACACCTGCACGACTGGACCCATCATGAGAGCCAATCCGCACCTCCCAACCTGTAAAAATGCACTGTTTAAATACCCAAATTAGTCTCAACCCATAATTTCAAAAAACTAAAAGAGACAAAGAACAAAACAAAATGGCTCTATGTTGCAATGGAATCTATACCATTGAGGTAGGATCCTTTCTCTTATTTATTCCACATTTTAAAAAGAATAACACTGGTACAAATAACAAGGACTTGCACCATGACTGTAGGTTACACTACTTATGCTGTGTTCACATGTTGGCTGTAAGCAGCAGATCCTAAACCGGGTGTTGTTTTATCTTTAATGAGAAGGAACGAATTGAACTGTCTTTAACTGCAGTCACCCAGGTTATTGAGGTAAACAGGAATTCTGCTATGACAACTGGTATGACAGTTTTTCAAGAGCCAATGTCAATGCAGCATGAATGCAAACAATCAAGATGCACAGCGTGCACCCTCTAGTGTGTTTGTGTGAGAGGAAGAGGAAAAGTAATGACATCTTATTACTTGGTGCGAACTCTGCTTTGTCACTTTTTAACCCAACCTGCCTGCACCCACTATATTTTATGACCAAGCTTATCTACACCTACCCAACTTATAGGTCAACCTGCAGATCTCTGAAGGTTACGGACTGAAGAAGGTTACCATGCATCACGACGGCCAATATGTAGACCCGGCAGCCTTTGTAAGTGAGGAAAGGTTCACTGACTTTGAGTTTGTGGATGATGCTCTTGTCTTTGTAGAATCAACAGATGCCTTGATTGTGGCACTCAGAAAGTTGAGTGAGTTGCCAGACATTCTGGGTTTGCAGTCGCCCTGGATCAAGACTAAGATCCAGGTCTTCAATGACATCTTGAACTCAGCTGTCAGACGTGTATCTATTTGTAATGAAAGTGTTGAACATTTTGACAGCTTCAAGTAGCTCATTATTGACACTCATATTTGTGGAAACTTCAGCCTTTTAGATTAATGCCCCGTTTACGCCAGACTGAGACCTGTATAAGCCCAACAAGATCATGACATTTTGTCAACTCTCACAAGTCTTGGCTGGTCTCCGCTGCAAATCTGTTATTTGTTTTTAACCAAGCTTGCATTGCGACTGAATTGTGCGATGAAAAATATGTTCATATCCACGACCATTGATGCAACCCCATGCAGAGTCAATTGAGAGTCTACTACAACAAATAGGATCAAGTTGAGAGTAAGTTGAGACATGTGGGAGTTTATCAAGACCAATTATGAGAACATGTATCTGTTAACTCGTCCACACAACTTGTACGAGTGTTTTAAACAGTTCAATATACTCGCACACCTGTTGGAAACCAATGGAGAGTGATGGCGACCAAAAGGGATCTTTTTTTCCGACCACGGAGACTCCAGTGTGACCAGCCTGCAACCCCAGTGGAAGTCAGCGAGAGTGACGGCAAACAGAGTCCATTTTTTGATTGCAACTCGGTCGTGAACCTGGTGAAACAGGGTGTAAGAGACATCTGGAAAAAAGCATATGAGTCATGAGGTCATTAGTGTTTGGTGATGCTGATGTCTTTAATGATACAGAGGTTCCAGTGTGTTAGGGTCCTGGGTCTTCCTGTCTTACTGTATGGTTGTGAGACCTGGTTGCTTACCAGTGGTCTAAGTTGATAACTGGATGTCTTTGGAGCTCAGGATCTTCGGATGATCCATGGGTACAGTTGTAAAGGATTTGTGCCAAATGAACAGTTACTTAGGACAGACAGAAATTAGGGAAACTCCTCACATTATGAAGAAATATCAGCAATGACACTGAGCAAGCATTCAGCATAGAGATTCTACAATGTTGAGGGCCCAAGCAGCTAAAAATGGCCAAGGGGAAGCCTACATATCACCTGACCATGGCAGATAGATGGCTACTTGCACATGTGGGGGTTGAACAGATGTTTGCCTGGTGTGGTGCCAATCAGGTCTTTGGATGGTTCTGTAATGGGGTGTAATGCATGCTCCCAGGCCTGGCCTGTCTAGTCAAAAATGTTCAAATGCGGCCTGAGTGGTTGTGGCTCATCAACTGGCCTGACAGGCCAGCTCATTTGCAGTATGTGTGGTAGGCCTTGCAAGTCTAATTTCAGTGATTTCACACTTTAAATAAAACCAGGCCTGGCTGTGACAGATCACTTGTAATTACTCTGTGGTTGCATTACCTCACTGACTACTGCAAGAGCTCCTTCTCCACTACTGCATAAATGCAAACTTTCCATAACAAAATTAATCTCTCAAAAGCAGGATGGATTAAAGAAAACATGGATTTGCTCTTCTGTCACAGAGGCATATTGTCCACTTTGATGGCACATGAGAGGATATCAAATGCCCTCCTGGCAGTCACACTCCAGATGGAAGAAAATAGGCTATGGTCTATAAAAATGAAGTTAGACGTAAGTACAGCACTCAAATCTCTGGGAGGAAAAAAATGCTTTTTCTGGGGCATTTTTGGTGTTGTGAATTGGTCTGAGCAACTTGCCATAATGCAGGTAATGGAGCTACTATTCTCCTTTCATCTTCAGGGTTTGTGCGTGTCAAAGCACAGGGAGGCCCGGCTGGATGTGGCAAAGAGCCACAACAAGAGCAAATACAGCCAGATGATGGTCAGAATGATGAAACATCAAGTTAGAGCAGACCGACGGGGCTTGTTCCAGTGTGAGCTGCTTCTTCAATCACCGACTGGCTCCATTTACCTTCAGTAACCACCATTCAAAAACGACATCTCCCCACTTGCAAAACAATGCACTTTCTTTGTCTATTTGTAGACTTGATTATATTTGGATGAGATAAAGTAAACACAGTATTGATACAGACAAACTCAATGCTGATTTATCCTTAAGAAGACGGAAAAGCGACGAGAAGACACTCATTTTTTTAATCAAGTAACATACCTGCATTTAAAATTAAGCTGTATACCATATATCACCTCATTATCCACCGTTTCTATGTTGTAGATGGTAAAAGATTTCAAACATATGCTGATTTTTCTGCTATCAACATGTTAATACATCAGGAATTGCATAATGCACTCCAAACTCAGCCAAGCTCACCGGTGTTTCAGAAAGAACGTGTATAATTTTCCTTAATAATTACAAACTGCTGGTAAGTGAAGGGGAGGTTTTATCCTTCATCTCTGTGCACTATTTCTGCAACCCAGAACTGCACAAACATTTTATATTTTCGCCACTAAAAATTTTGTAAACATGAAACAAAACAGAAAACTGCCAGCTTTACAGTAAGCACTCTTGCTTTATGAAAATTCAGGAAGGTAATTCTTCTATTATACATTCCAAATCTAAGATGGAACTCAACTAGTGTATACTAAGGTACTCTTAAATAGTTTAAAAGATGAGAGAGAGAGAGAGATAGAGGAGAGAGAGAGAGATGACGAGAGGAGAGAGACGAGAGCGGAGAGAGGAGAGATGAGAGAGAGAGAGAGAATGAAGAAGGGACAGAGTCACCTAGGTGCTGGTCTGGAGAACCAGGGATGGTAGGTTTAAAGTTTTTTTTTATCCCATGGGAAGTACCCACCCCAAGTGGCTCAAAAATATGGACAGCACATACATAAGTGACACTGACACAAACAGAGCAGTAAACAACATATACAAGAAATATAATAACTCCATAATATTATAGGAGTTAGTACCTGAAACCTATATGTTCCTACGAAAAAGATTAAAATAAACTACCTACCTACTCTACCTAGTCTGTAGACTTGTTGTAAAACAAAGTTATGGCTAGTAGGCTAAGATATAAATCTGGTTATGTTATTATAGAAACAAAAACTATGACATAATATGATTATTAGGATCCTACCGAAAGTTCACCCTGCTAGTTAAGTTATGGATAGTTACTATCGAAAGACAAATATCTATCAGTCCATATTCTACATGCTTTCTAATGGAAACCCCAAAGTTAGATACTGTCTATTGATATCTTTTAAAGAACCGTTTTTTTTAAACTAAAGAACCATTAAAAATCTACATCATGTAAAGAGTATAAATCCCGAAAGGGGTTTAAACTCTTGGGATGGGAAAATTGTGGGAAAACCCCAGAAGCCTCTGGCCCACATTTACACTGACAGGATGAGGAGGAAAGCTCAGAGAGTCCTGGCAGACAGCTCTCATCCTCTGTCCTGTCAGTTTGAGCTCTTGAAGTCTGGGAGGCGCATTAGAGCTCCTCTGGCCAAAGGTCTTTGTAAAAAAATATTTTATACCAAATGCCGTAGCCATTATGAACTCAACAAAGTGAGCAATCCACAGATAAACCTGAACTGCTTTACTTCTATTTTATTTATTTTACTAGATCTTATTTTACATTTTTATTTATCTTAGTGGGTCTTATTCTACTTTTTCCTCTATCCTATGATTTTATTACATTTTATCTTTGTTTTATTGTGTTTATTATATGTTTTTATGTATGACAATATTTTATTTTAGTGTTGTCTTTTTTATATTTACTACATGTATTTTATTCTGCCAATCAATGCATTAATGGATGTATTTCGGTTTATTTAAGCCACAGGGTTCAAAGTGTGTGAAAAAAGCGGCATCATTTAGTTCATAAATGACGGTCTATCTAATTACCGAGACAAAACTTTTACTTTTGGGGGTTTTTTTATTCATTCATTTTTCATGCATTCTTGTGTGTTGTGATCCTTGGATTTACCCAGCAGCCCCTTGCGGTGCTTAAAGTGAAACTGTTTATCATATGCCGTCAGTGTAATCTGATGTGGCTGTGTCCAAATCAATACTAATAGTTATCGATCAGTTATCTGTAATAAAGATAATTTTTTAGCAGTTATTGTCATAAAAGATATCTTTTTTTACTAGTGTGTTTGTGTGTGCACACGTGTGAACTTGTCCATCATCTTGTCATTTTAGCTTATCCAACGTTAAAATGAAAGAAAACATTGCCAGACTGTTAATTGTTTATCACTGTGTATTTTAGTAAATTATTCATGATAGTTGTTAATGTTATTGATAATTTGAGGACCAGTTTATTAATTTACCAGAATGAATGGTGTTTTTCATATGTGATAAGGGTAATATCTATCAGTCCATATCTTATATATAAGATATCTTTAATATAATTTTTTTTTTTGTATGTAAGAGGTCTGTGAGAAAAGTATCGTACCTTTTTATTTTTTTCAAAAACTATATGGATTTGATTCATATGTTTTTACGTCAGCAAGCTTTCAACCTTCGTGCGCATGCATGAGTTTTTCCACGCCTGTCGGTTGCGTCATTCGCCTATGAGCACGCCTTGTGGGAGGAGTGGTCCACCCCTCTCATCGTTGTTTCATTGCGAGGAAATGGGGAATGATTTGGGCTTTTTTTTCCATCAGAATTTTTCAGAAACTGTTAGAGACAAGCAGCTGGAAACCCAATTCAAAAAATTTATCGGGCTTGCGGTTGAAAATTTTATGGGCTTCACGAGAATAAGGAATGTTACTACAGCTTTTAAGGACGCCCCACAATGGCGCACGGCGCGCCGTGCTGCTCCGAGCCGCCATCGAGAGGCAGAAAACAACACATCATTTCTAAACGGATGGCTGTGTGGAGCCGGGACCGTCGTGTCTGGTTATCACAAGAGTGGGACATCAGCCCATTTTCTGGCAGATTTCACTTTTAACAAGAGATTTTTTCATGGAAAAGCCGCGCGGAGGTTTCGCGCACTCACGACCGATTCGCTGATCGAGCAAGGACAAAGGAACACCTCCGTTTGGAGTGCCAGGGGACAAGTTGGGGACCTGCCCAGCTCCTCCACCAATTTCTCTTATACCTCACTGGGTGGTAAGCATGAAAGCGAGATAGGCATGTCCCAACTTGTCTTTAACACTCGGAACGGTAGGGTTCCTTTTGTCTCGCTCGATCAGCGAATCGGTCGTGACGCTGCGAAGCCTCCGCGCGGCTTTCCATGACAAATCTCTTGTTAAAGTGAAATCTGCCGGGAAAATGGCTGATGTCCAGCTCTTGTGATAACAGAGGAAATTGCACTCGACGGTCCCCGGCTCCACACAGCCATCCGTTTAGAAATTATATGGTGTTTTCTGCCTCTTGATGGCGGCTTGGACCGCGGCGCGCCGTGCGCCATTGTGGGGCATCCTTAAAGCTGTGTAACAGTCATTATTCTCTGTGAAGCCTGTAAAATTTTCACCGAAAGCCAGATAATTTTTTGAATGGTTTCCAGCTGCTTGTCTCTAACAGTTTCTGAAAAAATTCTGATGGAAAAAAAGCCCAAATCATTCTGCCATTTCCTCGCAATGAAACAACGACGAGAGGGGTGGACCACAACTCCCACAAGGCATGCTCACAGGCGAATGACGCAACTGACAGGCGTGGAAAAACTCACGCATGTGCACGAAGGTTCAAGCTTGGCTGACATAAAATATATGAATCAAATCCATATAGTTTTTGAAAAAATAAAAAGGTACGATACTTTTCTCACAGACCTCGTATGTAGCTAAAATAGTTTCTCCACTGGTGCATATGCTGGTATTATGTGCATCCCTGGCAAACATCTTGATGGACGTGTGTGGTGGTTGTATTGCCACAGTCACCAGATAGCCGGTGTCGCAGACCGAACTAAAAATTGGTCCACTGCCTCCACTACGCATGCATCATTTCGGAGCTCAGCAGCTTGTCTGACACAGAGTTTCTTCACCCAAAGCGATCAAATAGATTAATAGGATTATTAACCATCAGATGACAAGGCTCTTAAATCATTCTAAAGTCAGTTTTAAGCAGAAACAAGGCCATTTTAAGCATAAATGAGGCGATACTCCATGACGCTTTGAAATGACTGACGCAATGTAGCTGCGGCGCTCTGATCGCTTGCTCTGTCTTTTATGATGAAATAATGCTGAATTTATGTGGAAATGATTGTTGTACAAAGCTTCAGATCTGTCGCTGAGACAGATGATGACTGGAGTGCAGTTTTAACAGAAACAACGTGATAATCGGGTGAACCTGGCTAATGACGTATGCGCAGAGAAGGCAGGGTGGACTGATTTCTAGGGGGTACCGTTCAGTATGATTGGGCAAGTACTGAGTTGTGGACCTCTGTGTTACTGTCAGCACAGCGATAGAACACAAACATGTGGCAATCCCTCTCCCGAAATGGCAGGCAAAAATATTGTGGAAAGGAGCTTGATGTCCCCTCTAGTGTTTATTCATCTCTGGTTCCCATTGTATTCTATTCACTACATGTTCAATCAATCAATCAATCAATTTTTTTTATATAGCACCAAATCACAACAAACAGTTGCCCCAAGGCACTTTATATTGCAAGGCAAGGCCATACAATAATTATGTAAAACCCCAACGGTCAAACGACCCCCTGTGAGCAAGCACGTGGCTACAGTGGGCAGGAAAAACGCCCTTTTAACAGGAAGAAACCTCCAGCAGAACCAGGCTCAGGGAGGGCAGTCTTCTGCTGGGACTGGTTGGGGCTGAGGGAGAGAACCAGGAAAAAAGACATGCTGTGGAGGGGAGCAGAGATCGGTCACTAATGATTAATGCAGAGTGGTGCATACAGAGCAAAAAGAGAAAGAAACAGTGCATCATGGGAACCCCCAGCAGTCTACGTCTATAGCAGCATAACTAAGGGATGGTTCAGGGTCACCTGATCCAGCCCTAACTATAAGCTTTAGCAAAAAGGAAGTTTTTAAGCCTAATCTTAAAGAGTAGAGAGGGTTGTCTGGTCTCCCTGATCTGAATTGGGAGCTGGTTCCACAGGAGAGGAGCCTGAAAGCTGAAGGCTCTGCCTCACATTCTACTCTTACAAACCCTAGGAACACAAGTAAGCCTGCAGTCTGAGAGCGAAGCACTCTATTGGGTGTATGGTACTCGAGGTCCCTAAGATAAGATGGGAACTGATTATTCAAAACCTATAAGTAAGAAGACGAATTTTAAATTCTATTCTAGAATTAACAGGAAGCCAATGAAGAGAGGCCAATATGGGTGAGATATGCTCTCTCCTTCTAGTCCCCGTCAGTACTCTAGCTGCAGCATTTTGAATTAACTGAAGGCTTTTTAGGGAACTTTTAGGACAACCTGATAATAATGAATTACAATAGTCCAGCCTAGAGGAAATAAATGCATGAATAGTTTTTCAGCATCACTCTGAGTACAAGACCTTTCTGATTTTAGAGATATTGCGTAAATGCAAAAAAGCAGTTCCTACATATTTGTTTAATATGCGCTTTTGAATGACATATCCTGATCAAAAATGACTCCAAGATTTCTCACAGAATATGATTCAAACCACCGAGCAGCCGCAGTGCCTTTAATACCTATGGCATGCTCTAATCTCTGTAATAAAATTTTATGGTCAACTGTATCAAAAGCAGCACTGAGGTCTAACAGAACAAGCACAGAGATGAGTCCACTGTCCGAGGCCATAAGAAGATCATTTGTAACCTTCACTAATGCTGTTTCTGTACTATGATGAATTCTAAAACCTGACTGAAACTCTTCAAATAGACCATTCCTCTGCAGATGATCAGTTAGCTGTTTTACACTACCCTTTCAAGAATTTTTGAGAGACAAGGAAGGTTGGAGATTGGCCTATAATTAGCTAGATAGCTGGGTCAAGTGATGGCTTTTTAAGTAATGGTTTAATTACTGCCACCTTAAAAGCCTGTGGTACATAGCCAACTAACAAAGATAGATTGATCATATTTAAGATCGAAGCATTAAATAATGGTAGGGCTTCCTTGAGCAGCCTGGTAGGAATGGGGTCTAATAAACATGTTGATGGTTTGGATGAAGTAACTAATGAAAATAACTCAGACAGAACAATCGGAGAGAAAGAGTCTAACCAAATACCACCATCACTGAAAGCAGCCAAGATAACGATACGTCTTTGGGATGGTTAATGAGTAATTTTTTCTCTAATAGTTAAAATTTTGTTAGCAAAGAAAGTCATGAAGTCATTACTAGTTAAAGTTAATGGAATACTCAGCTCAATAGAGCTCTGACTCTTGTCAGCCTGGCTACAGTGCTGAAAAGAAACCTGGGGTGTTCTTATTTTCTTCAATTAGTGATGAGTAGAAGATGTCCTAGCTTTACGGAGCGCCTTTTTTATAGAGCAATAGACTCTTTTTTCCTGGCTAAGTGAAGATCTTCTAAATTAGTGAGACGCCATTTCCTCTCCAACTTACTGGTTATCTGCTTTAAGCTACGAGTTTGTGAGTTATACCACGGAGTCAGGCACTTCTGATTTAAAGCTCTCTTTTTTAGAGGAACTACAGCATCCAAAGTTGTCTTCAATGAGGATGTAAAACTACTGACGAGATACTCTATCTCACTTACAGAGTTTAGGTAGCTACTCTGCACTGTGTTGGTATATGGCATTAGAGAACATAAAGAAGGAATCATATCCTTAAACCTAGTTACAGCGCTTTCTGAAAGACTTCTAGTGTAATGAAACTTATTCCCCACTGCTGGGTAGTCCATCAGAGTAAATGTAAATGTTATTAAGAAATGATCAGACAGAAGGGAGTTTTCAGGGAATACTGTTAAGTCTTCTATTTCCATACCATAAGTCAGAACAAGATCTAAGATATGATTAAAGTGGTGGGTGGACTCATTACTTTTTGAGCAAAGCCAATAGAGTCTAATAATAGATTAAATGCAGGGTTGAGGCTGTCATTCTCAGCATCTGTGTGGATGTTAAAATCGCCCACTATAATTATCTTATCTGAGCTAAGCACTAAGTCAGACAAAAGGTCTGAAAATTCACAGAGAAACTCACAGTAACGACCAGGTGGACGATAGATAATAACAATAAAACTGGTTTTTGGGACTTCCAATTTGGATGGACAAGACTAAGAGTCAAGCTTTCAAATGAATTAAAGCTCTGTCTGGGTTTTTGATTAATTAATAAGCTGGAATGGAAGATTGCTGCTAATCCTCCGCCCCGGCCCGTGCTACGAGCATTCTGACAGTTAGTGTGACTCGGGGGTGTTGACTCATTTAAACTAACATATTCATCCTGCTGTAACCAGGTTTCTGTAAGGCAGAATAAATCAATATGTTGATCAATTATTATATCATTTACCAACAGAGACTTAGAAGAGAGAGACCTAATGTTTAATAGACCACATTTAACTGTTTTAGTCTGTGGTGCAGTTGAAGGTGCTATATTATTTTTTCTTTTTGAATTTTTATGCTTAAATAGATTTTTGCTGGTTATTGGTAGTCTGGGAGCAGGCACCGTCTCTACGGGGATGGGGTAATGAGGGGATGGCAGGGGGAGAGAAGCTGCAGAGAGGTGTGTAAGACTACAACTCTGCTTCCTGGTCCCAACCCTGGATAGTCACGGTTTGGAGGATTTAAGAAAATTGGCCAGATTTCTAGAAATGAGAGCTGCTCCATCCAAGTGGGATGGATGCCGTCTCTCCTAACAAGACCAGGTTTTCCCCAGAAGCTTTGCCAATTATCTATGAAGCCCACCTCATTTTTTGGACACCACTCAGACAGCCAGCAATTCAAGGAGAACATGCGGCTAAACATGTCACTCGCGGTCTGATTGGGGAGGGGCCCAGAGAAAACTACAGAGTCCGACATTGTTTTTGCAAAGTTACACACCGATTTAATGTTAATTTTAGTGACCTCCGATTGGCGTAACCGGGTGTCATTACTGCCGATGTGAATTACAATCTTACCAAATTTACGCTTAGCCTTAGCCAGCAGTTTCAAATTTCCTTCAATGTCGCCTGCTCTGGCCCCCGGAAGACAATTGACTATGGTTGCTGGTGTCGCTAACTTCACATTTCGCAAAACAGAGTCGCCAATAACCAGAGTTTGATCCTCGGCGGGTGTGTCGTCGAGTGGGGAAAACGGTTAGAGATGTGAACGGGTTGGCGGTGTACACGGGGCTTCTGTTTAGGGCTACGCTTCCTCCTCACAGTCACCCAGTCGGCCTGCTTTCCCGGCTGCTCGGGATCTGCCAGGGGGTAACTAACGGCGGCTAAGCTACCTTGGTCCGCACCGACTACAGGGGCCTGGCTAGCTGTAGAATTTTCCGCGGTGCGGAGCCGAGTCTCCAATTCGCCCAGCCTGGCCTCCAAAGCTACGAATAAGCTACACTTATTACAAGTACCGTTACTGCTAAAGGAGGCCGAGGAATAACTAAACATTTCACACCCAGAGCAGAAAAGTGCGGGAGAGACAGGAGAAGCCGCCATGCTAAATCGGCTAAGAGCTAGTAGCTATGCTAAGCTAGCGGATTCCTAAAAACACGCAAAGTGAATAATGTGTAAATAATTTAGAGGTGATTCAGCAGAAGGAGTGCTTTAGTTAAGGCACGTAAAGATTACACTGGGAAACAAATCGTAATCTAGATAACTAGATCAATCTAACTGCGCAGATTAAACAGCTAACAGATACAGAAAAACACCGCTGTGCTCCGGAACAGGAAGTGATACAATACCGCAGTGAGAGCCAACCACCATCATTTAGGTTTATGTCCTGTTGGCTTTATATTCAGGTAGTTTCATGTTCACTGTTGGCTTTTTTTTAGTTTGTATACAAGTACATCACTTCCAGTGAAGTTGCAAATGCAAAGGCGAGAATTCGTACTTCTGCAACTGGCCGCCCGATGAAAACAAGCTCGGGCTGTATTGCTTTCTATTGAAATCAGCTAGTTTTGCTGGGTAAAATATACTCTTCCAGAATAACATTTGGTCCCACTATAAATCGAGAGTGAAGAGGTAGAGTGAAATCAGCTCTACCGTCTTGCCAAGTCAAGTGTTTCTACTCCAATAAGAGTTGATTTTACACTGTGATAGAGATGATTTAGCACTGTGATAGAGTATATTTAACTCTGCTTGGACTGGGACCAAGTGTTATCCCAGCAGAGTAAATGTTACTCTGAATGAACATTAAATTGATTCTATTGATGAGTCTGACCGATTTGAAAAGTGAGCAAATTACATGTATTTGTACTGAGCTTGGCGATGTTCTCATCGGCCAAAAATGGGCACCAGAGGGCACTCGTGTAAAGTCTGCGCCAACCCATATCTTCAGTTAGCTTTACATTCTGGCACCTTTAGGTAGTTCAGTTAGTTTTATGTTCAACTAGCTTTATTATTTAGATAGTTTTATGTTTACTTGGCTTTATCTTCATTATGTTTTTAAATCTGCATTCAGTAATCTTTATATTCGATGAGTTGTGTGTTCAGTTAGCATTATTCTCAGCCAGTGGTGGGCACAGTTCAGCTAATCCGCTAGCAGATAATTATCAAAGCTAATGTTGTGTTTTTTTTTGCTATCAGATTAGCTTTTCAGATAAATTTTATAGCCATCATCAGACCAATTACCTTCCAATAAATTTAGTTCCGATAACTTTCAGTCCGATATTTTTTTGCTGGTAAAGTTTAACAGATAAAAACGTTGGTAAACCCTAAAATCAAACATTTTACTGAGCAGATTGGCTGCCTGTCACTTGCTGATGACATCATCATTAAGTGTAAAACGTGATTGGCCAGTTGATGCAGGGGGCATTGTGGGTAGTGTAGTTCAGGTTCACTTTGGACGTTACAGTCTATATTTCCATGGTTACAGTGACTTGTCCACTCGACATAAAAATAAAACAGACTAATTTTAACATTATTTTATTTTATTTCTTTGTGGATGTAATTTAATCGCCAAAACTCAGTGGGGGAGAGGCGCTCTCATGGTGCAGCTCGGTCTACAGAGGGAGGGACTATTCTTCACGTTTAGACATTGTTTTGCATTTTAAAAAGCATGCTTTATGTGGAATATTTATTCAGGTGAATCCCACTAAAACTAACAGGTAAGAATTTATATTTACTACATGTATTTTACTCTGCCAATCAATGCATTGATGGACGTATTTCGGTTGTTTAAGCTACAGGGTTCAAAGCGTGTGGAAAAAAGCGGCAGCTTTTTAGTTCGTAAATGATGGTGTATCTAATACCGAGATAAACTGTGACTTCTAATACTGTGTTTTACTGATTTTGAAAGATGATGACAGCGTTTGGGGTTTTATTATTATTTTTGTTTATTCATTCATTTTTCGTGTGTTCTTTGTGTTTGTGATCCTTGAATTTACCCAGCAGTCCCTGCCACGCTTAAAGTGAAACTGGTTTATCTGAAGCAGTCAATGTAATCTGATTGTGGCCGCGTCCACATCAGTACTAATGGTTATGGATTATCTGTAATAAAGATAACTTTTTTAGCAGTTTATCGGTTTATCGTTATAAAAGATAACTTTTCAGTTATCTGATTAATGGTTATCGAAGCTAAATTTTGGTTAGCTGTGCCCACCACTTTTCTCAGCTAGCTATGGTTAGCACTTTTTTGCCTTGTAGCAGGGAGGTCATGGGTTTGCTTTCCCCAAAGCCCAGTGACCTTTTTGTGTGGAATTTGCATGATGTCATTGTGTGTGCTTTGTAGGTGTAGCTGGTTTCTTCCCACCATCAAGACATGCCTTTACGTTCATGTGACCAAACCCATGACCTTCTTGGTGTGAGGGTGAAATGCTAACCACTGTGTCACTGCACTGCCCACCAAATGAATATAAAGCTGAGAGAAAACTTAAAGGAAACTGTTAATTTTACCCGGTTCTTATTGTAATACTGTCCCTTACAAAGTACAGAGTTAGACTATTTCTCAACTTAAATTTATTCAAAGTCACAATGAAAAACAGGCCTGGATTCTGAAGAACTTCTCTCTCGCAGCAGATCCATCCATTCAGAACCTCGAACAGAGGACTAAAATGGGACTAAAACAACATGGACGTGATGAAGGCGGATCCTATTTCACATATTATATTATTATATTGGCATTTATATAATGGCTGAGTGAATCCTTGTCATTTGATTGGTGCTTTATGTGTCATGTGACATGGATTATTCATCCCATTTGTGTTGCATTGCATTTAGATTGCAATCAATTTGATTCCATTTTGAGTGCAAATTTGGTTCCATACGTTTGGTACATCGTCACTGCAAACCCCGCCCACTGGTGCGGGCAGTGTTTAGCTAAACATACAGAGATTGTTTTGCTGACGTATGATGATTTGAAGGAGCTAACTGACAGTGCTAATTCTTCTAACACCCACACACACACACAAAACAAATCCACTGCACTGTAAGCCTTCTGGAGGCATGAAGAGCTGTTAGGAGGAAGTTAGAATGAAAAGCTGGACTCATTTATGATTTTTTTCGCTGCACTGAGGAAGTACACAGTCGTTTTGTTGTTTTAAGTACACAAAGTCCATCCGGTCTGCGACACCAGTTCTGCCCAGTTCTAAAAAACACAATTAGGGAAATAACAGACTAAAAATATATCAAACTAAGAATATAACCATTAAAGTAAAGTAATTACCAAAACAAATGACAAAGAATACAAAATAATAAAATGATATATAAACACAAATATATCTAACAAAACTAACTGAATCCAAAGCTACTTCCTCCTGAGCACACCGTATAAGGGTGATTCTTTAACTACGGGCACTATTGGCCTTGTAAATGTAATTTCCACCACACCATTGCCTTACAATATAAGCGCCTTGGGGCAACTGTTTGTTGTGATTTGGTGCTATATACATGTGCTCTGATGTTACTGTTTATCTCCATAGAAACTACCCAAACAATCTTTCATACAAACTTTTTAAAGGGACATTATTGTTGTGGGGGAAATTACGGCAATAGTGTGGGACAACTACATTTCGTTTAAAAAAAATCACAACAGTTGTATGACATTGAATACCCCAATTATGTTTTGATTATTTTACTGATATTTTATAACATTAGAAAAAACATTTGTTGACTATTCATTTTTATCATTGAAGATCATAAGTCTGAGTGTGGGACAAGCACAAAACGGCAATATTTGCATATAATGATGCTGAAAAAAGGTGAAAAAGTCATCATAGACTACTAGGACAAATTTCTTAAAACACTTTCATTGTAAAGATAACTATAAAAGTGTGAAATTTCCACTTTTTTCTTTTTTTTTCATAAAATATGATCAAGGGACATAACAGTGACCGTAGTCTAAGAATCACTCATAATTATAATTTGAACAATAGTGACATTTAATCCCAAACCTTTCACTCTTGTAGTGTTTTTGTTTGTTTTTTTAGTGACAACAAAAATCTGAAGCTGTGGTGCTAACAGTTCCGTTCCTAGTTTGCCCTCCAGTAACGCTAGTTCAACCGTCTACTTTGAATCAAAACCATGCAGTCATCACTGTCACTTTGGTCCTTTCTGTTTTTTCAGCAGATTCCCAAATGACAAAAGTGGTGGGCACTGATTGACCAGTGCTGATCCGTCCTTTTGTCCCAGTGCTGTGTTTGTTTTAGACCCAGTTTCTCCCTATTTACCGTGGCAAACGCTAGTGCTATTAGCCTGCTGGAAATCTGCCTGTGTGGGCATTATCAGATTTTGGCAGGCAAGCCTGTCTTCATAAACATCTTCATAAAAGGTGTTCACTGAGGTAAGGTCGTTCTTCTTTTCTTTTTTTTTTCTCATTGTTTTTTATGACAGTGGGGGTTGTGCTTGCATTAGTTATGTTGTTTTTATTTATTTTTTTAATAAATATTCTTAATTTTTTTCCCCACAATTCTGACTCCAGCTCCAAAATGCAACATATGGGCCACAGTTTTATTGTTCTATTTATTGGTAAACCGCACATTTTTTGTTACTTTATATCTTTTTACAATGCGACTTTCAGGAATGCCATGTAAAGCCAAATTACATTTTATGGGCAAACAATGCTTCTAAAGATAATGACATAATTCAAACTATAGGCTCTGCAGAACACAAATTTTCCTTCTGTAGCCAAACAGATACAGACTTATTGTAATAAATGGAATGAATTCAAAATTTTAATTCTAGAGGCTGATGTCAAAATTTCTGCATTGTACAAAATGTAACTGAAAAACAGCAGATGAAATATAGGCCAGATTTAAGCTGATACATGAGAAAAAGCATCAAAACCAATTATTAAATGATAACACTGAATATACATATTGGTCATTTTCAGTTTGACTCGGACATTTTATAGCAATATCGGGAATCTAATGTTTGAGAGTTGAGAATGAATTTTTTGGAAAATGTTGAAGGATTCAATTTTATATTCAAGAGGAAAATAACAGTAACAAGGAGAGTAACTACCACAAACCAAACTACAGACCGTGTCCAACTACATGTACAACAAATCTGATTTGACTGTTATTTTTTTCTTTTTGTTCTAGCAAACTGAGCAAAATTAAAAATAAATAAGTAAAATACATTTTTTAAAAGAGTTGTAGAGTTTTCTCAAGAACAGAAACATTTTGGAACATTACATTTGAAGTATATCCACATGGGCAGCACAGTGGATTAGTGGTTGGCACTGTTGCCTCACAGCAAGAAGATTATGGATCGATTCCCACTTGTGGCCTTTCTGTGTGGAGTTTGCATGTTCTCCCCGTGTTTGCCTGGGTTCCCTCTGAATGCTGTGGCTTCCTCCCACATCCAAAGACACACAGGTTGGAAACTTTAAATTGTCCGTAGGTGTTTGTGGGGGTGTGAATGTGTTTGTTTGTCTATATGTGGCCCTGTAACAGACTGGCGTCCTATCCAGGAAGTACCCCGCCTCATGCCCTAATGACTGCTGGGATAGGCTCCAGCCCCCCGTGACCCTTAATTGGAGTAAGTGGTTGAAGATGAGTGAGTGTATACAGTGGGGAAAATAAGTATTTGACCCCCTGTCAGTTTTGCAGCTTTTCCCACTTACAAAGAATGGAGAGGTTTGTAATTTTTATCGTAGGTACACTTCAACTTTGAGAGACAGAATCTAAAAAAAAAAATCCAGTAAATCACATTGTATGATTTTTAAATAATTAATTTGCATTTTATTGCATAAAATAAGTATTTGACCCCCTAGAAAAACAGAGTTTAACAACTGGTACACAAACATTTGTCTGCCATTACAGAGGTCAGACGTTTCCTGTAGTTCTTGACCAAGTTTTCACACACTGCAACAGGAATTTTGGTCCACTCCTCCATACAGATCTTCTCCAAATCTTTCAGGTTTGGAGTTTCAGCTCCCTCCAAAGATTTTCTATTGAGTTCAGGTCTGGAGACTGGCCAGGCCACTCCAGGACCTTGAAATGCTTCTTATGGAGCCCCTCCTTAGTTTCCCCGGCTGTGTGTTTGGGGTCATTGTCATGCTGGAAGACCCAGCCATGACCCATCTTTAATGCTCTTACTGAGGGAAGTAAGTAAGTAAGTAAGTAAAATTTATTTCTAAAGCACATTTAAACACAGTTTACACTGACCAAAGTGCTGTACATAGTTAAAAATAAATAAATAAATAAGCAAGAAATATTCAAAGAAACAAAACAACTGATTACAACATCAGAAGCAAGATACAAACACAAACGTAATGGAAGGAGGCTGTTTGCCAAAATCTTGCAATACATGACCCCATCCATCCTCCCTTCAATACGGTGCAGTCGTCCTGTCCCCTTTGCAGAAGAGCACCCCCAGAGTATGATGTTTCCACCCCCATGCTTCACAGTTGGGATGGTTTTCTTGGGGCTGTTCTCATCCTCTAAACATGGTAAGTGGAGTTGATTCCAAAAAGCTCTATTTTGGTCTCATCTGACCACATGACCTTCTCCCATGCCTCCTCTGGATCATCCAGATGGTCACTGGTGAACTTCAAATGGGTCTGGACATGTGCTGGCTTGAGCAGGGGGACCTTGCTGCCCTGCAGGATTTTAAACCATGACATCATCATGTGTTACTAATATAATCTTTGTGACTGTGGTCCCAGCTCTCTTCAGGTCATTGACCAGGTCCTCCTGTGTAGTTCTGAGCTTTCTCAGAATCATCCTTACCCCACAAAGTGAGATCTTGCATGGAATCCCAGACCGAGGGAGATTGACAGTCATCTTGTATTTCTTCCACTTTCTAATAAATAATCATAACAGTTGTTGTCTTCTACCAAGCTGCTTGCCTGTGTCCTGTAGTCCATCCCAGCCTTGTGCAGGTCTACAGTTTTGTCCCTGGTGTCCTTAGACAGCTCTTTGGTCTTGGCTATGGTGGACAGGTTGGAGTGTGATTGATTGAGTGTGTGAACAGGTGTCTTTTATACAGGTAACAAGTTCAAACAGGTGCAATTAATACAGGTAAAGAGGGCTTCTTAAAGAAAAATTAACAGGTCTGTGAGATCCAGAATTCTTGCTGGTTGGTAGGGGGTCAAATACTTATTTTATGCAATAAAATGCAAATTAATTATTTAAAAATCATACAATGTGATTTTCTGGATTTTTGTTTTTTTTTTTTTGTTTTTTTTTTTTTTTTAGATTCTGTCTCTCACAGTTGAAGTGTACCTACGATAAAAATTACAGACCTCTCCATTCTTTGTAGGTGGGAAAACCTGCAAAACTGACAGGGGGTCAAATACTTATTTTCCCCACTGTATATCCAAATCAAAAGGCATAGTCAGTATTCTTATTACTTCTGCCAAGGACGTAATAAAATCATCGGTGTTTAATTTACTTATTTGTCTGTCTTTTAGCAGGTTTGCAGCAAAACAGTCTTGACTTTGAAGAAATTTACACCACAGATAGATAATAGGCCATGGACGACTCCATTAAACTTTGAAGGTTATCCAGATCCAGATTCTGGATCAAGATTACACTTTATATAGGCTTCAGGATTACGTCAAAACTACTTCACGGATTCTCGCCAAATTTGCACCCCACAGATAGATATTAGGGCATGGAAGACTTCACTGAATTTTAGAGGTGATCCAGAATTGATCCAGAATTCAGATCCCGATCCGAATCCCCGATCAAATTTTCACTTTATATAGCCTTTGATGGATTACGTCAAAACTACAGGAAGCATTCTTCAAACACAGACCTTGGACAAGTTCAAAGATGAGTAACCTTGACCTATTTTAAGTGGTCATAAGGTCACATTTTTTCTACACACTCTTTCACTGATTACATGCTCATATGGACCAGGGTACTTTAGCATTGCGTTCTCTGTTTTTTTAAAGTCCCTGCAGCAAATAGTAAAAGTTGAAAATATTTGCCTTTTCATTTCATTTCATTTATTTATTTCATTTAAAAGAAAAAAACAGGAAAGCAGAAATAAAGCATCTCCATTACCAGAATGAAAAGGAGCAGAGAGAAGAACAAGTCTTATATTTTCTGCCCCTTTTTACAATACAATCTTTCAATATCCAGCGTCATTTTTCAACATTATTTAACAGATTGTATTTCTTTAACTTGTCACATACCACTGACTTATTTCATAATTATGACCATTATTAAATAGATTACATCTCTGACAGGTTACATTTTTAAACTTAAAACATTTTATACATTATTAACAAATTACATTTTTTTTTTTTACTTCCTTTACTTTAGCCCACTAACTTATTTTATAGTTTCATACTTACTTAATACATCTAGTTTAATACGTTTTTTAAATAATTTAAGTGACCTTAATTCTTTAATTTCTTTGTTGAGATTGTTCCATAATTTTACACCATTTACTGCAATACTCCATTCTTTTACTTTGGTTCTGTATCTTGGTTTTCTAAAGACTTCTATTCCTTTCAGTTTATAACTACTTACTCTTTTCTCAAACATATTTTGAATGTTTGTTGGTAAAGCATTTTTATTAGCTTGGTACATTGTTTGTAATATTTTCAAATCGACCAAATCACGAAATGTAAGTACCCTGTACTTAATGAACAATGGATTAGATGGATCTCTAAAACCACTGTTGCTAATCACCCTTAAAGCCCTTTTCTGCAGAATAAACAAAGGTTGTATATAAGTTGTGTATGTTGATCCCCAGATTTCTACACAATAAGTTAAATATAGGAAAATCAATGAATTCTACAGTGTTAATAAACCATAACTATTTAATGAATATTTTACTTTATGCAAAACAGCAATGGCTTTCGCTATTTTTCCTTTTATGTAATTTATGTGTGACTTCCATGTAAGATCTTCATCAATTATGACTCCTAAAAATTTCATTTCTTTTACCCTTTGTATATCCATTCCATCTATTTGTAATGACACGTTATTTTTTTTTTTTTGCTCTGTCATTAAACAATATGAAATTTGTCTTATTAATATTTAGTGACAGTCTGTTTATATCAAACCAATGCTTAACCTTTTCCAATTCTGTTTTTATCACTTGTGCTACTTCCTGTATATCTGATCCAGAGTAAAACAGCGTTGTATCATCAGCAAATAAAATGCTACCAAGCACATTAGATACATTCACAAAATCATTGATATACAAAATAAACAGTTTGGGTCCAAGTACTGATCCTTGTGGTACTCCATAAGCAATATTACACAATTCTGATTTGATATTATTTATCTGAACAAACTGTTTTCTGTTTTCTAAGTAGCTTTTTACCCACTGATGTGCAGTACCTCTTATTCCATATTGTTGTAACTTGTGAAGCAATCTTGAGTGGTCAATAACATCAAAAGCTTTTTTCAAGTCAATAAAAATACTTACAAAATAATCCTTATTTTCTATTGTTGTTGATATTTCTCTATTAATTCCATAATTGCCATAGCTGTCGAATGTTTTGTTCTGAATCCATACTGAGCATTATTTAAAATATGATGTTTCTCAGTGAATTTATCCAACCTTGTCACAAAAACTTTTTCCATAATTTTAGAAAACTGTGGAAGCAATGATACTGGCCTGTAATTAGAGAAGTTATGTTTGTCTCCATTTTTATATAATGGGACTACCTTGGCAATTTTCATTTCATCTGGAAAAATCCCTGTTGACAGAGACAGATTGCAAATATAAGTAAATGGTTCAATAACAGTTTCTATTATACTTTTTACAGTCATCATGTCTAAATCTTCATGGTCAGTTGATCTTTTGCTTACACAGTTTTTTACAATATTTCTTATTTCATCTTTTTCCACATTGTCCAGGAAAATACTATTGACCGTATTTACAAGTGTATGTAATGTATCTTCTACTATTGGTTTATTTCCCACCAGACTTGATCCTACATTTGAAAAATAATCATTAAACCCATTTGCCACTTCTTTTATGTCATATATCTCTTTATTTTCTTTGACAAAGTAATTTGGAAAAGTTGCTTTCGCTCCATCACTTTCAATCACACTTTTTATAATTCCCCATGTTGCCCTCATATTATCTTTACTCTTATTTAATTGTTCACTATAATAATCTTTTTTTGTTTCCTAATTATTGTCAATTGTTTATTTTTATATTTTTTGTATCTGTGTTCTGTTTCCTTTGTTTGCATTTTTAAAAAGCACCTGTATAAATAGTTTTTCTTTGCACAAGCATTTTTTATTCCCTTTGTCAGCCATGGTTTATTTACTCTTTTCTTACTAATTTCTATTAATTTACAGTTTTTATTATATGATTTCATCAATATTTTCATAAATGAGTTATATGCTACATTAACATCACTGACATAAACTTCTTCCCAATTTTGATTTTTAAGATCATATTTTAATGCCTCTAAGGCTTTTACTGACTTGTCTCTTTTAAAGTTTATAACAGTTTTTTTTCTTGTACCTATTTTTATATTTAAATATTGAAAAGACTGGTAAATGATCACTAACATCTGTCATCAAGATCCCATTCCTGATAATTTCATCTGTTCTATTTGTAAATATATTGTCGATTACCGTTGCACTTTGCGATGTGATTCTGGTTGGTTTTGTTATCAAGTGGAATAACCCCAAACTATACATTGAATTCACAAAATCACTTATTCTTTGGCAACTGGAGCTCTCTATGTTAATGTTAAAGTCTCCACATATAAAAAGCGTTTTGTTTTTAATTTGATGGAATAACGCTATTATTCTATCTGTAAATTTCACAACACAAGTGTCTGGTGCTCTGTATACACAACTGATTAAAATATTTTTAGATGTTTCATGTACAAGTTCCACTGTTACAATTTCTATGATGTCATCCACAGTTGTCATTTCTTCTACAATTGTACATATCAGATCTGCCTTTATGTACAGAGCAACACCACCGCCCCTTTTATCTCTTCTGTTCACAAAATACAGCTCATATCCCTCTATTTGAACATCAGCCATGAGATCATCATTAAGCCAAGATTCAGTGATTGCAACAATACTAAATCTATTTTTAAACTGATTTAAATAATCTTTTATTTGCGACATTTTACAATACAAGCGTCGACTGTTTATATGTAAGAGTGACAGGGTATCTTCTGCAATTTTTTCACTCTTCAGCTGTTCTACCGTATAATACTCACAACCAATCGTTTTTAAGTCAAATATACTTTCATCAATATTAGTGTCTATATCATATATTTTATCATCTATTTCCATGTTTGATCAGATTTTTTTTTTTGTTGGTCCAATTACCAACAGACGTCATATTTGATTGTCTATTCAGGTCTGTATTTTGTAAGGTCCTCCATGTTTTTGATTTGTATACCGTTTGTTCCTTCTTTTACTCTAATCCACACTCTACATTTCCAGACCCATGTAGCAACAATGTGCTTCTGTTTTTTTAATAGTCTTGCTTCCCTAGCAATATCTGCATTTTTTTTTTGTTAGATGCTCATTTATATAGACACTTGTTCCTTTCAAATTCTTTGCCTGTCTTAATACTTCATTTTTATATTTTCTGCTTGTAAATCGTATAACAATGTTAGACAGTTTATTTTTTCTATCTTTAGTTGGAACAGTATAGCAGTCTGATATTGTGTCTTGATGGATGTCAACACCATTTTGATATAAAAAGTTTGTAACTTGCTGTTCCAATGATTGTTGTTCTTCAGGTGGTGCATTCTCCCCACTGGTTCCACCAGAATCCACCACCCTTGCATATGTCCGATGCCTTGTTTCTAGTCCAGATATTATAGCATCATCTTTTCTAGTGAATTGTTCAAGTTCATCTACACGTTGTTCAAGTTTCTTGATGATCTTGTCCTTCTCTTTAACCAGTTTTTGGAGTTCTTTAATCTCCACCGTCAGCTTGTCTAAATTAGACATGTCTTTTAATATCTGGTTTATTGAGGTCTTTATCTCCTCTATATTTTCCTCAAGTTTCTCCGTTTTCTTGGGTGGTGCCATGTTAACTATCGTGGCTTAGTATGGCCACTGTTAATTGCAAAAAACAATTTTCACCCGTAACCTCCACCACCACAGGTCCGGTCACCGCACACCAACCCTCCCCTTCCCTTTTTACGTCACATGTTGTTAAAAATACTATGCAACCAGTGCAGGTTTTAATCTGAATGTGTGAATTTAATGAGAACTTCATGATCCTGCAGACCCAGGTCTTGAGAGTAAAAGGTATATGAAGGCTCATAGTAGGAAAACACAAATAGTGATCATATATCCAAATGATGTACAGAATCATTTCATTAAATTTTCTCTGTTCAAAAATAACAACAAGCCAATGTCAGACACATGCACATATGAAAGCCAATCAGTGTCAAGTATGGGGAGATGTAGCCTACATAGATGATGGCGTCAGGATGTATTGCATGTTGTGAAAATAATTTGGAATAGAGTAAAGGTCAAAGAAAAATTGAAAATGTACAAAAGAAAATGCTAATAGAAGGCACATTAAGCAGTATAACCGAAGAACTAAATCGCTGGGTTACACACCATTACCAAACACTACAATTTACGCATGTATTTAAAGATAACTTAAATAAGCATTAAAAAGCACATAAATGTAGGATATTGTGATATGTATCAAGTATCAGAGGTACAATGCAACCCGATCTCATGTGGAGAGTTTTCTAGCAGCAGCAGCCACGGAGTGGACAGGCCTCGAAGGCGGGCTGACGAGTGCTTACGGCCGGTTTTCCGGACGGGCCTCGGAGGCGGACTGAGCCCCCCGCGGTCAGTCGGTGTAGTTACTGTCCATAAGGTACAACTTTTTTTTTTTTTCCTAACTGTACAAAATGCTCAAAAAAAGCCTTAAGTAGTGAAGATCTGGATGAGATCAAACGCTCCCTGAATTTCATGTCAGATGAACTCAGTGGAGTGGTTAAAAAGCAAACTGGACTGCTTGGTTATTGAAGGAGGTTCGTGATCTCAAAAAAATCTTGCAAGAGAAAGACAATAAAATTAGATCATTGGAAAATTGTGTCGATGACCTTGAGCAACAAATGAGTATGAAGGAAGTAATTGTTTCAGGACTGAATATTAAGCATCGGACATACACTCAGGCCACTGCTGTGGTCAGCGGTGCTGATGATGCAGATGACACGCGAGAAGAAACTCACTCCCTGGAGCAACAGGTTGTTCCGTTTTTTCTTCCAAAGAGACAAAAAGGCGAAACCGGTGATCATCATCCGGTTTGTAAACAGAAAGTTTAAGAATGAATTGTTAAGGCAAACAAAAAAGTTGAAAGGAACCGAGGTGCATGTGAACGAGCACTTGACAAAGAAAACTGCGGAGATTGCAAGACAAGCCAGAGTCCTTCGCAAGCAGAAAAAAATTCAAGCGACATGGACCAGGAACTTTAAAGTGTGGATCAAACTAAATGGAACTCCGGAGGAAGCGAAGGTCATAATGATAAGAGAGCTTGTGGATTTGGATAAATTTAAATGATTGCTCCTTTTGGATGAACATGTTCCTTATTGTTTCGATATTGTTTATTTGAAGGGATTTTGGTATGTTTTTGTTTCGTTTTCCTCTTTTGTTATGAGACAATTCTTGACTAAATCCATATCACATACTGGTTTACATGAAATAGTTATATCATATTTAGCCACATTTTTGGGTGGTCGATTACAACCCTTTTATGATGTCAATTGATTCTTTTCAACTTGCTTCTGCACAGGAGCTTGATCTAAAAGTGTTTGGTTATTCTGAACATAAATCTCATAGCATTGATTACAATATAGATCCTGATTGTTTTTTTTTTCTTAAAAATACTACTCACCACTGCAATTACTTTACAGAGGAACAACTTAAGGACTGTTCCATGATAAACGGTTCTTTCTCTATTATACATTTTAATAGTAGAAGTCTTCCTATGAATTTGCCCAAAATTCAGGATTGTTTAAAAAGTGTCAATAATCCCTTTTCTGTCATTGCGGTTACAGAGACATGGTTGAGGGATGAGCACATGGACACAGTCCGGCTCGATGGTTATAATCTTTTTTTATAAATAGGATGAATAAAAGGGGCGGTGGCGTGGCACTTTATGTCAGTTCTAGTTATCAGTGTGAAATTGTCAATAATATGTTTTTTCTTTTGATAATGTTATGGAATGTGTCTCGGTGGAAATTAAATGTGAAAAATCAAAAAACATAATCATAAGTTGTATTTACAGAGCTCCTGGATCAAACACAAATATTTTTGTGGAATTGACAGATATGTATAACACCTATAAAAATAATAAGCTTTTGTTTATCTGTGGAGACTTCAATATGGATTTCCTCAATCCTCATTGTCAATCACACATAGATGAATTTATTAATTCCGTATTTAGTATGGGATTGTATCCAGTAATTACTCATTCAACTAGGATAACTAGGAATTCATCAACACTTATTTTCAATATATTGACAAACATTACTATGAGAAACATAATGGGAGGACTTCTCATTAGTGATATCAGTGACCATCTGCCTGTTTTTGTTGTTTTCAATTCATTAGTTGATAAAATTGACCATATTAATATTACAAACTTCACTAGGAAAATAACAAAGGAAACTATGGAAAAGCTTAGGACGGATTTAAGACAGCAAAATTGGAGTGATATTTACTTTGAGGATGTTGATCAATCTTACAAATTATTCATTTCTATTATTTCCAATTTATATGATAGACATTGCCCTTGTGTGTTAAAAAATGGAAAAAAGCTAACCAAAGATAAACCTTGGATCACTAAGGGACTTCAGAATGCATGCAAAAAGAAAACTTTTTTGTATAAGCAGTTTTTAAAATCTAGAACAATTGAAGCTGAGATAAGATATAAGTCATATAAAAACAAACATACATTATGCGATCGTGTAAAAGACAGTATTATAGTGATTTATTGGAAAAAATAAAACGAATATAAAGGGTACTTGGAGGTTCTTAAATGAAATCATAAATAAGAAAAAAGATGTCAAAGAATATCCTTCCTATTTTTATACAAATACTGACACAATTGTTAAAGAAAACAAAGCTATTGCAGATCATTTTAATGGTTATTTTGTTAATGTGGGTAAAAACTTAGCAAATTCAATTGTTCCTTCCAAAACATGCTCCTTGAATCACAGCAAAACAATAGAAACAGTTCGTGATTCAATGTTTATTAGAGGAACGGATGAAAAAGAAATTATTGATATAGTTCACAAACTTAAAGGGAAAAAATCAACTGATTGTGACTGTTTTGATATGTTTTTGGTTAAAAATATTATTGATTGTATTGTTAAGCCTTTAACATATATCTGTAATTTGTCGTTAATGACTGGGAAATTTCCTTTCAAAATGAAAATAGCTAAAGTGATCCCATTGTTCAAATCTGGTGACAAGCATGTCTTTTGCAATTTTATATATATATATATATGTATGTGTGTATATATATATGTGTAGGTGTGTATGTATATGTATGTATGTGTATATGTATATATACATTCTTTATTTTTAATGGTATAAGGGGAGGGTGCTTATAAGCTTTGCTTCTGCCTTCACCCTTTCGGCCACACAGGTTTTTCGTACATTGTTTCTTTTATGTTTTGTTATTGCCTTTGTTGTTGCTCAGCTGTGTGCCGGATAAATAAATAGATAATTTAAAAAATGCCAGTTTGTGATGGCATTACGAACACTGATTTAATCTATTAGTTTGTGATACCATCACGAAATGTGTTATGTTTTTGTGAAGATATCATGAAACCATTTTGTGACAGTTTCACAAAATTTGGGGTGAGGTAGCGAAGGAGGAGGATGTTGGGGTTATGGTGAGATTTATGCTTATGGTTAGTGTTCTAAAAATGGGTTGGGGTTAAAAATAGTGAACTAAACTTGACCGCTTCATGAAAATGTGACACATTTCGTCACGGAATCACAAAAAAAAGTGTGAGACTGTGTGACGGTATTAATGGTTTCTGCATATTAGACACAAACTCACATTTAGAGTGAATACTGCATTTCCATTTGCTTTGCGTCAAAGGTTTAGATGGATGTGAAAGTGTTTTGATTTATGTTGAGACAGCTGCTGGAGCCACAGAGGATGCTCATGTCAAAATATGATCCAGCAAAAACACTCTCCAATGAATCCGCAGAGCTCTTCAACAAGCTTCCTGTTCCCGCTGAGAAATAACAAAATAGATCCATCTATTATCTATCACCCCCTCCCCCCAAAATATATATGACAGCTCTTCACGAGGAGGGGTGGCTGCAGCATATTGCATCCAGGTGGAAAAATGAACAATAGATGTATCAAATATCAAAGCATCATCAGGTGTGTGTGTGTGTGTGTGTGTGTGTGTGTGTGTGTGTGTGTGTGTGTGTGTGTGTGTGTGTGTGTGTGTGTGTGTGTGTGTGTGTGTGTGTGTGTGTGTGTGTGTGTGTGTGTGTGTGTGTGTTTTGGTTGGTGCGCACATGTAAAGCCCATCTTCAAGGACTAAGAACAAAGTGGGCAGTACACGCACAGCCAACCCCACAGCTCAATCCTGTGGAAATAATGTGTTCATTACAACGCAATTACTGACACTTAGACCCTCTCTCCCTGAAGTGTGCGGGGCAAAGGGGAGCTGGCGTGGGGCGTGGGGGGGGGGGGGGGGGGGGGGGGGGGTGCCTTATGTTCATATGTTCTTATGTTCTTATGTTATGTTATGGTCACTTATGTTCCCCAGGAACATAAGTGACCTTATGTTCCTGTGTGCATGTGCAGGTGCAGGATGTACAGCTTTATGGGCGGAGGGCTGTTCTGTGCCAGCGTGGGGAACATCCACCTGATCGTTTCCACAGCAACTGACTACTGGATGCAGTATCGACAGACCAGCAACTACATGCACCAGGGTCTGTGGCGCTACTGCACGCAGGGGAAATGTTTCCCTCACAATGACAGTATCGGTAAGTGTCAACACAGCTGAGCAACTATGATCCAGAATGCGGATTTTGGGCCAGATCTGCCTCCGAACTGTTGTATTCCTGACACAAGCTGGACACAAACTGTGTGTCCTCAGGACATGCCGGTGTCACCCGGTTTTTGCTATCAATCAACTGAAATATGGGCCACAATAGTATCATCTAGAGACTCTACGTCTGAGTCATTTTCTGCAAGACAATCGTGGTAGCCAACCAGAACACATGTTGCTGCTGAGTATGCATTTTTGGAGTGCTGTTGCTTGCAAGAGTATACCGAAGATTTGATGGAACCGCCATCACAGCATGTAAAATACAACGTGTGAGCTGCAAGAACAGCACGTGGAGAGTATACATATTACAAAGTGAGCAAAAAAGAGAGGCTGCAGCGGTGAAACCTCACAGAAAAGTGTGACTTTCATCAACTTCAACAAAACTGTCAATAAGTCAAACAAAACATTCTTTTGTGATTGTTTCACAGTGCTAAAAACAAGTAATTACGGACATGTGGCAGCAAAAGATTATTTTTTTGTCTTTCAGTGATTGCGGGTCTGCCCAGTGTGGGGTCCCACATTCCTTTGTTTTGGTCCACTTTGGCAGTTGAGAAGTTCTCTAGAATTAAAGTCCTGTTAAGCAAATAAAAGAGAAGTACTTTTATTATCCTGAAACTTCACAATAGATGTAAAATGTTAATTTTCTATATAATATAATGCATTCATTCATCTATTCATTAATTTTCTATACCCACTTATTCCAATTAAGGGTCCAATTACGGGGCTGGAGTCTATCCCAGCGGTAACTGGGCATGAGGCAGTGTACAGCCTGGACAGGATGCCAGTCTGTTGCAGAAACATCTCATCTTCTGCAACTGCTTAGTCCAGTTAAGGGTTGCGGGGAGCTGGAGCCTATCCCAGCAGTCATACGGCGTGAGGCAGGGTACAGCCAGGACAGGATGCCAGTCTGTCGCAGGGCCACAAACAGACAAACAAACACAGACACACCCACAGACACCTACAGACAATTTAAAGATTTCAATCCATCTGGATATGGGAGGAAACCGGAGCACCCGGAGGAAACCCACGCAAACACGGGGAGAACATGCAAACTCCACACAGAAAGGCCACAGGAATTGAACCCATGACCTTCTCGCTGTGAGGCAACAGTGGTAACCACTAAGCCACCATGCTGCTCTATTGCAGAAATATGATGCATTTAATTGAAACTGCATGTAAGTCATTCAAGATAAGTATTTTTGTCCTGTGGCCTCCATCCAGATTAATTTATAGTCAAAGGTAAGAATTTGGTCACTTCTTTTTTAAGGGGAAAAAAATGACAGATAGTAAAATAGCATCCTCTTTTCTTTTTTTCAAAAATTTCCAGGCGAGGAGGACCCTACCGCACTCGATCATATCCATTTTTCGTGTTACAGATAACACCCTGCGAGCCAGAGATGAGCTGAATTACTGCAAAGAATTCCTGATCTGACCCAGTTGTGACGATAACTGGAGACAACTCAGGACTGGATGAGAATTTAGATTTTTTTTTTTTTTTTTTTTTTGGTTGTTGCAGTAGTTAACATGCAGTGCAAAGCAAACAAAGATGCAGACAGCAAAAACAACAACAAACAAACAAAAATAAAAAACAGTCTAAAGTGACCCATAGCATCGATAAATTCTCACCTGAGGTCTCAACCACTCATCTTATCTACATTATGCCAATAGGAACTGGTTGTGAGAACAGGTCCACCTACTGTAAGAGGGAGAAGACTCCCACTGTAAAACATCATTGTACCATTGTTTGGGGTTCCATCTGAATGAGTTCCTGCATGAGCTATGTTCATTAAGAACCCAGATCTGTCTGACTTCACATGAAATTTCAGTAAATTTTGTTTCTCTGTATTTCCTGAGTTTTTAATAAGGACAGCACCACTTAAGAGATGGGTCTTTACAAACAGGATACCAATGCGTCCCTTTGTATAATAATGTTTTTGATGTGCAGCTGAGTTTCTGTTTACAGATGCATAATTCTGTAAATCTTAAAATGTTAAACATAAAAGGTCAAACTTATTTAATTGTAAATGTAGATTATAAATGATTTTGCATAATATGACTCGTTTGCCAGAACCCTGTTTTTTTTTTATAAATTAATTAGTATCTTCGTTTACTGGTATGATGTTTGATACACTGAATATGTTCACCTGAGAAGTGCTTATTTGACCTGTTTTTTCTGTTTGCTGTTCTTTGTCATACTGTTAACAGGATCACCAGTCTAATCATTACACCACTGTTTACTTACATTGACCTTGCTGGTGATGTTTATTGCCCTTTGACCTTGTCCACAGCCCACTTAGAAGCCACCCGTGTCCTCATGATCCTGTCACTATTGGCCTGCTTCATTGGTATCACTATTGGCATTATGGCCTTCATCCACTACTCCTCCTTTGACAGATTTGACAAAACCTTCCCTGCAGGCATTTTGTTTTTCATCTCATGTAAGTTGGACTTTTTTGTTATTGTTTTGAGCAATAAACCTGTATTTGATTTGAAGGCAGGTGATAATAATGAAAAGGCTAAAATCAGTTTTTTTTATCCTTACTCCATTCATATAAAATAATGGCTTGTTAATAACTCCAACAAAACTAGCAAATTTTATACTTTATAAATACTAAATATGTTTTTAAAAAATTGTAAATATAAGGAAGGAGAAAAGGACTTGTAACGAGCTGGAAAGTATGTGCAGCAGGTTAGGGTGACAGTGGATCCAGACAGTAATGTGCTGACAAATGAGGAGACTATGTCGAGAAAGTGGAGGGAGTATTTTGAGGAGCTCTCGAATTAAGAAAATGAGAGAAAGAAGGCTGGATGATGTGGACAGAGTAAATCAGGAAATGAACCAGATTTGTAAGGATAAAGTGAGGACAATTGGAAAGAGGCAGCTGGTCCAAATGGCATACCGGTGGGTGTATGAAAAATTTAGGAGCGATGGCCATGGACTTTTTAACCAGATTGTTTAATAAAATCTTAAAAAGTGAGAGGATGCCTGAGGAGTGGAAAAGAAGTGGTCAATGTTTTCAAGAACAAGGGTGACATTCGGAGTTACAATAACTACAGAGGCATAAAGTTGATCAGCCACAGCATGAATTTATGGGAAAGAGTACTAGAACCTGGGCTTAGAATACAGGTAAAGAGCAACAATATAGTCTCATGCCGATTGCCAAAAAAGAGCACTACAGTTGGTGCTCAGAGTGCTGATTTAGATGTGGAGTTACTACTGCTGCCAATGTGCTTGCTCAGGGGGTGAGTGATGTTAGATCTTACTCTTGTGAAGCACTTTGGGGCAACTTGTGTTGTGTATTTGCACTGCACAAATAAACTGAAATTGAAATTGCATTATGCATTTGTGAATTCATAGGAAACTTACAACATGGTGCCAAGAGATGATGTTGATTCTATGCTGACCACATTCTAGGTCAGAGGTATTTTTAGCCCCTGAACATGTTTTTGTAGGAATTTCTGGAATTTTGCTGGTGAATAAATGTAACAGCTATGCTATGAGTAATTTGTACTGCGATAAGCAGGTGAAACACTTTCACAGACTCACATGCACTATTGTCGGTTGGCTGCTTTATTAATTTCTAAAATTCCATTTAGAGGACTTGCAAAATACAAGAAACTAATATATTGCCTACAGCAACATTTTAAGAGATGAAGAAAGTACACTGTATACCCACTTTACATCTCTGGTTTAGACATATTTATTTTATTTCTGTTCAGGCTTTTTAGTGTTTCTAGCAATGGCGGTTTACACGGGTGTAACGATTCATTACTACGGGAAACGCTATGGAAACTGGAGGTTCTCCTGGTCCTACATCATTGGCTGGGTGTCTATGGTGCTCACCTTCTTCTCAGGTAAATACAACCACAACAGAACTCACTAGAGTGCATCAAGTGCCACTACTCCCCCAAATCTACACAAACGTCCTGATCCATACTTTGTTATATTTGTGAATAGTTGTTCGTGTAACTTTCATGCTTTAATCAAGCTCATGTTGGAAATTAGTTTGACTCATTGAGAGAAAGTCATCAAAACATTCTGTACTGGAAGATAGATCCTATATACAACCCCTGGCAAAAATTATGGAATCACCGGCCTCGGAGGATGTTCATTCAGTTGTTTAATTTTGTAGAAAAAAAGCAGATCACAGACATGACACAAAACTAAAGTAATTTCAAATGGCAACTTTCTGGCTTTACGAAACACTATAAGAAATCAAGAAAAAAAAGATTGTGGCAGTCAGTAATGGTTACTTTTTTAGACCAAGCAGAGGAAAAAATATGGAATCACTCAATTCTGAGGAAAAAATTATGGAATCACCCTGTAAATTTTCATCCCCAAAACTAACACCTGCATCATATCAGATCTGCTCGTTAGTCTGCATCTAAAAAGGAGTGATCACACCTTGGAGAGCTGTTGCACCAAGTGGACTGACATGAATCATGGCTCCAACACGAGAGATGTCAATTGAAACAAAGGAGAGGATTATCAAACTCTTAAAAGAGAGTAAATCATCACACAATGTTGCAAAAGATGTTGGTTGTTCACAGTCAGCTGTGTCTAAACTCTGGACCAAATACAAACAACATGGGAAGGTTGTTAAAGGCAAACATACTGGTAGACCAAGGAAGACATCAAAGCGTCAAGACAGAAAACTTAAAGCAATATGTCTCAAAAATCGAAAATGTGCAACAAAACAAATGAGGAATGAATGGGAGGAAACTGGAGTCAACGTCTGTGACTGAACTGTAAGAAACTGCCTAAAGGAAATGGGATTTACATACAGAAAAACTAAACGAAAGCCATCATTAACACCTAAACAGAAAAAAACAAGGTTACAATGGGCTAAGGAAAAGCAATCATGGACTGTGGATGACTGGATGAAAGTCATATTCAGTGATGAATCTCGAATCTGCATTGGGCAAGGTGATGATGCTGGAACTTTTGTTTGGTGCCGTTCCAATGAGATTTATAAAGATGACTGCCTGAAGAGAACATGTAAATTTCCACAGTCATTGATGATATGGGGCTGCATGTCAGGTAAAGGCACTGGGGAGATGGCTGTCATTACATCATCAATAAATGCACAAGTTTATGTTGATATTTTGGACAATTGAAAGGATGTTTGGGGATGATGAAATCATTTTTCAAGATGATAATGCATCTTGCAATAGAGCAAAAAGTGGAAAAACATTCCTTGCAAAAAGACACATAGGGTCAATGTCATGGCATAGGGTCAATGTCAATGAGCAGATCTGATTTGATGCAGGTGTTAATTTGGGGGATGAAAATTTACAGGGTGATTCCATAATTTTTTCCTCAGAATTGAGTGATTCCATATTTTTTTCCTCTGTTTGGTCTAAAAAAGTAACCGTTACTGACTGCCACAATCTTTTTTTCTTGATTTCTTATAGTGTTTCTTAAAGCCAGAAAGTTGCCATTTGAAATGACTTTAGTTTTGTGTCATGTCTGTGATCTGCTTTTTTTCTACAAAATTAAACAACTGAATGAACATCCTCTGAGGCCGGTGATTCCATAATTTTTGCCAGGGGTTGTATTTGGCAATCCTTTTCCTTTCAGCTGTTTCCGTTAGGGGTCGCCACAGCAGATTAATCATTTCCATCTCACCCTGTCATCTGTAAGTTCCTCTGTCACACCAACCCAGGGGCGTAGGTTTGCATATGGACCATAGGGACAAGTCACAACCAATATTTTGGGATGGCAAAATAGTCCCTACCAATATTTAGCATTTTTGTTTATATAACAAAATCATTCACTATTTTTTTGCAAACTCGATACTATAATTTTAGTCGTCACGTTTTGTGTTTTCGACGTGCCAGAATGACAGGGTTACCCATGTTGCAATTTCATTGGCTCACGTTCTTCTCACATGGACGTAAACAAAGCGCATCTCGTGGCAGGCAGTGCTTCATTTGTAAAGTGGGAGGTCCCGGAGCGCAGAGGATGGGTGGCTCCGGTGCAGTGTTGCCAGATGTACGATAATTATCGTATTTGTACGATAGTTTTGCCATCTGTACGATGTACGATCTATAATGGGAAAAAAACCCAATATGTACGATAATTTCAGTTGGTTGCCCAAACACGCATCTCTCTCTGACACCCAAGAATCATTTTGCAGGCGTTGCACTCAGGCGGCATCAAAGACACACCACACACAGGGCTGCTGCTGGCTTTGGGCTGCCGGGACAGTCATTTGAAAGCCCGCCCCCTCTCCATACAAAGTAATGAGTTCCCATCCAATCTCTGCAGGACAGGACAGGAAGATTCCCCAACCAACATCTTTTTTTTTTTCGAAACTGTATTTCAACAAATGCAATAACAAACAAACAAAACACAAGAGCAAAGAGATATACAAGAAAAATAAAAAAAAAAGTTCAAGTTCCTTATGGAGGTGTCAACATTTTTTCTGTGTTCAACAAAATCTGCACAAGTGGCCATGGCATCGGATGACGACAGCGACCTCGAGGTTGAATTCGACTCTTTCTAGTCTGGTAATTAACACATGTTTGTGTTACTTCACAGTCTTGCTTGTGCATTTGCGTTCTTTTTGTGCCATAGTTTCCCCATTACTATAATTACTGTTTAAAAATGTGACATAAAATTCTTTGTAAATTAAAAAAACGCTAAAATAGCTACGTTGTATGCGTTTTGTTTGTGTACGATAATGTCTCCCAAAATACGATAATTTTGAGGTTTTGGTACGATAGTTTCATATTTCATATCTGGCAACACTGCTCCGGTGCAGAAAAACAAGGAGGGCGGGGGGGAGAGGTTGCGAACAATGCTGTGCGCCACACTTAAAATAAACTGCACACACCTTCACAAATGACACTAATACCCTGCCTTTTCCTCAAAAAATACTACATTTATGTTTGCTGTCTGTCTATGTACTTTTCTGTCACTTTTGCGCTCTTTTTCATACTTTTCCCTCGTTTCAAAAGTCACCGAACGCACTTTACTGTAATATATGCAACATATAGCACACTGTTGGAAAGCACGGGTTCTTGGCTTGCTGTCAGTGTTGAAATTTTTCAGAGTGAGGGCTTACATGAGAACTTACGGTAATGAGAATCAGCGGCGCACTAGTGTGAAACTTCCGTGTTTTTCCTCTGCGTTATGACATCACAGGCTTACGTTTACCGTAATACACCATATATATCATTGGAAATCCCTTTTTTTTTTTTTTTTGGCAAATTAGGTTGCCAGATACGTACAACTGCATTATTGATGAAGAGAATAGATTATACATCTTGTTTGCAAAAACTTTTTTTTTTTTTTTGTTAGCTCCACAAGTATTTTTTTGTTGTTGTTGTCTTGTTCTCTCAGGTGTAGGCCTATAGAATAGATTCGTGATTTTGGGTGCAATTTTGTTATTTAAGCTATTTGTTTGTTTGCCTACACACTTAATATTGTAAATAAAGTGTTCAATTATTCAGCATTATGTCGTCATATGTTATGTATTATGCTGTACTTGTGCGTCTAATGGTATGAGTGGGTTAGGGGGTGATGGTGGTGAGCAGGGGGGCCGGGGGTGTGTGGTATTGTCCCTACCAAAGCTGAGACCAAACCTACGCCCTTGCACCAACCACATGCATTTCCTCCCTCACCACATCCACAAACCTCCTCTTTGGCCTCCTTCTTCTCCTCCTGCCTGGTGGCTCCATCCTCAGCATCCTTCTCCTTATATACACTGGGTCTCTCCTCTCCACATGTCAAAACCATCTCAATCTCGCATCTCTGACTTTGTCTCCAAACTGTCCCTCTGATATGTTCATTCCTAATCCTGTCCATTCTCGTGACTCCCAAAGAGAATCGCAACATCTTCAGCTCTGTCACCTCCAGCTCTGCCTCCTGTCTTTTTGTTAGCGCCACGGTCTCTAAGCTGTACAACATAGCTGGTTTCACTACTGTCTTGTAATCTTTCCCCTTCACTCTTGATATTCTTCTATCACAAATCACTCATACCACCTATATCCACCCACTCGACCCTGCCTGCACTCTCTATCACACTCTCCATTACTTTGGACAGTTAACCCCAAGTATTTAAACACTTTCACCACTTCTACTCCTTGTAACTGCACTATTTCACTGGGCACCCTCTAATTCATACAACTGTACTCAGTGTTGCTCCTACTGACTTTCATTTCCCTTCTCTCCAGAGCATATCTCCACCTTTCCAGGCTAGACTCAACCTGTTATCTACTCTCACTACAGATCACAATGTCATCTGCAAACATCATAGTCCGTGGAGACTCCTGTCAACCTGTCCATCATTACTGCAAACAGCAAAGGACTCAGAGCAGATCCATGGTGTAATCCCACCTCCACTTTGAATGAGCCTGTCATTCCTACTGTGCATCTCACCACTGTCACACTATCCTTGTACATGTCCTGTACCACCCTCATATAGTTCTCTTTCAGTCTAGGCTTCCTCATGCAATTCCACAGCTTTTCTTTTGGCACCCTATTATAAGCTTTCTCTAAATCCACAAACACACAATGTAACTCCTTCTGGCCTTCTCTATACTTCTCCGTCAGTATTCTCAGAGCAAACATTGCTTCTGTAGTGCTCTTTCTCAGCATGAAACCATATTGCTGCTCACGGCTACTACTCTTTCCCATACCTTCATGCTGTGGCTTATCAACTTTATGTCTCTGTAATTACTGCAGCTCTGCACATCACCCTTGTTCTTAAAAATAGGAGCCAGCCCACTTCATCTCCACTCTTCAGGCATCCTCTCACTTTCCAAAATTTTATTAAACAAACTGGTTAGAAACTCCACTGCCATCTCTCCAAGACATTTCCATGCCTCCACTGGAATATCTGGACCAACTGCCTTTCCACTGCCCTCACTTGATTCTTACTTATCCATTGTACTTCCTGATTTACCCTCAACATCATCCAGCCTTTTCTCTCTGTCATTTTCTTCAATCATAAACTGTTCCAAAATATTCCATCCACCTTCTTAACACACTTTCCCTGCTTGTCAGCACATTACCTTCTGGATCTTTTACTACCCTATCCTGCTGCATGCACGCACAGCGCTTCAATCAGCTGTTATTCCAGCTGGACTAAAAGGCGCAGGAGGGGCACAGGAGGCCATAAGATTGCCGGAGGCCTTTTCCCACTTCGAATGAAGCTCGACAGTGGTGTGTATGTGCACTACATTTGAGCTGGCTGTGCAGTTGTGCCCAACAGTGCGGCATGCACTCGAGAATTCGGTGAGCCGTGAGGTTACAGATTGCAACCACTTGTCAGCCTTCCCTTTCCAAGCATGTGTGCTCTTGTCACATGACCAAGGATTGTTGCTTTGCTCAAACACAACGTACTGAAGATGACAACCAGCGGAAATCACACACAAAACAAAATTACAATTGAAACATAGATATTGTAGTAAGAAATAAACACTTCTAAATCTAAAAATACTGTTTTTGTAACCAGTTAATAGTACTTCTGAAGTGATTTACAAGACATTTTACGGTGATGGCAGTATACTAACTACTGACACAGGAATGTTAACGACAAAAGGCGTTGGACTGAAACAAATCAAGGAAACTTTGGTTCCATTAAGCAATTAACCATGGAGGGAAAACTCAAAATGACAGTGTCAGTTTTCCAGTCCTTTACAGGCTATCATTAAATACTGTGCACGTTAAGGCCAAGTAACCACGAGCTGGCCACACCCCGGGAACGCTCAAGCGACAAACGCCAACTGCTTGTCGCCCTCATCTGTAGTTAATGTGACTGTAGAAGACGGGGCTCATTTTTAAGTGAATGCAGCCTATCCACATTAGGATCTTACATATATCCACTTTAAATACAATAGGTATATTTCCCTGCAATAAGCAGAGCAAGCATAAGGTTAATGGCAGTGGTGTGCGATGCTGCAAGATTCGGTATTGATCTGATACCAAGTAAATACAGGGCCAATATCACCAATACTGATATTTTTTAATAATTAAGGTGGCTGCATCATCAAATTGCCCAGTCTTTTTTTGGGGGGGGGAGGGGGGGATTATTACTTGATTAAAACCTAGGCAGGGGTGGTGGCCAAGTGGTTAGTGCACTTAGTTTCAGTGCATAAGGTTCCCGGTTCAAATCCCACCCCTGCCACATTTCATGAGGCAGGGTACACCCTGGACAGGACACCAGTCTGTCACACGGCCACATATCAACAAAAAAAAAACACACACACACATTCACACCCGCAAACTTTCAAATTCACCTAATATGCATGTCTTTGGATGTGGGAGGAAACTGGAGAGAACATGCAAACTCGGAGAGAATATGCAAACTCCACACACAAAGGGCACCGGTGGGAATAGATTCCAAGTCCTTCCTGTGAAGCAGCAGTGCTAATCACTAAGCCACCGTGCTGCCCAGGTTTAGAAACTATTCAATACACATTAGTGGAAATACCCTGGATTTGGTTCTCGCATGTGGTATTACTGTCACAGATATTGACATCATGCCTCTTGCATCAGTGGTCTCTGATCACTCATTTATTAGGTTTACAGTTTTGCTGCCATGTTTAGTTGAACAACAACCTTATTTATCATTGCAGCAATACATCAATTCCTCAACTACAACTACCGTGCATCATCATATTCGACTCGATAGGCTGGAGAATCATTTTAGAATTACTGGGAATGCCCTTGCATCATACCTGACCAGTCGTTCTCACTGCATTTTGTACAATAACACTACCTCTAACCTTACTGACATGAAATTTGGGGTTCCACAGGGGTCCGTCTTAGGCCCCCTTCTTTTCTCCCTTTATATAGTACCCACTGGGCACATATTGCAGTGTTTTTGGATTACCTTTCATTGCTATGCTAATGATACTCAGTTATACATGCCGATGACTGCTGGTAATCTCATCTACATAGAAAATACATAGAAAATTGCCTTGCATCAGTGAACAGCTGGATGTCTAGCAATTTCCTACTTTTAAACTCTGACAAGACTGAAATGATGGTTCTTGGTCCAGTGAGACATTGGCATCAATTTGACCAGCTAATGCTTAGCCTAGGCTCGTGTGTCATACATCACACTGACAAAGTGAGGAACCTTGGGGTAATTTTTGATCCCATGTTGTCCTTTGACCTCCACATTAGAGATATTACGAGGACTGCTATCCTACACCTTTCTTACACCTATGTACTGGACCGGGCTCTGCCTTCTCAGTGTGCAGGACTACTTTGTGAGCCCCCCCAGGACCTGAAAGACAAAAAAAATATTAAAAGGTGGGGGATCTGGGGGAGCGGACCTCCCCCACCAAGACCCCCCGAATTACAGCCTTCTTAACCCCCTGCCACTTTAAGCGATATTTTTTCTTCTTCTTCTTCTTTTGCGTCTCACATGCCTGGAAAGTCTTCATCATCTCATTTCAGTCCTTCAGACTTTTTGAGTAAATGCTTCTGTGGAGCATTAGCATGGTTAAAAACCTTAAGCTTCTGGGGGGCTTTGCTCCCACACACCCCAACTATGGCCCTCGTTGACACCCTCCATTTTAAGCATTTTTCTTTGTTTGCATCTCACGTGCCTGGAAAGTCCTCACCATCTCATTTAGTTCCTTCACACTTTATTTTCATTAAATGCTGAGGAGCATTTTTATGAATAAAAACCTTCACCTTCACATCAGATCTAGGCTTGCATCTCAGATGTACTTTCTGGTAAATTGTAGCTGAACTTTCAGGTCTTCTTTTTAAGAAAATCCTCCTCTATACCACTTCATCAGGAAGCTGTATTTTATATTTTTAATTTCATCAAGTTGTAGACATTTGCCTTCAGTTTGAGTTCAAGGAAAATAACTTTAGATTTATTTATTTATTTATTTATTTGTATTTTAAATGGCATAAACAAATTAAAACATGTGAAATACCAAGCGTTAACAATACTTTTGAGAACAGTTGAGAAACACTCATGTGGCATGTGTATTTTTTTTTAAGTGAAATGCATCATCCTGGTGTCATTAAAAGAGCAAAATTAAGAGGTTATTTAAAAATAAGTCCTTCAGAGAGCAAAATTAAGAGGTTATGCAGGTTTTATACAGAACAGAGGAGGAGTAAATTACCTGTATTTCTTTCAGCCTGAGCATCTTTGCGTTATATCTCATATAAGCCAACAGAGCATTAATCAGCTGCTGTCTGTTCGTATCATTCAATAAATCACATATATATAAGAAACACATATTGTAATACCCCTAGCTGCAGAGAAGTCAGCCGAAGACCGTGGTTCTCTTCCAGAACTTTTATTTAACACTCAAAAAAGAAAAGAGTTGCTGTTGCAGCCACAACTCACGCTGAAGACGCCTCATAACACCGAGCTGCTTCCTCTCACTCCTCTTTTCCTCTCTCTCTCACTCCCCCTCCCAACTCATGAACAGTTAACCCTTGCGTGACAACATGAACATTAGAACTATGATCATTACACTGCCCCCCCCCCCCTTTATGAAGCCCCTCGCCCTCGAGGGGTCAACAAATAATCCTCAAACCGTGGAGGTCTCTGTCTCTGTTTCTGTGGCCTGCGTGGGTCTGGCCCACACTCATTCCCAGATGGCAGCAGAGGCTTAGTGCATGTCACTGGAGATGAGACTGGGGAATCTGGTCCTGCGAGCCCCTCCCCTATAGGGTGCCAATCTATCCTGGTGGAGGGCTACTTTCCTGCCCTTCAGGGGCACTTGGACCCTATAAACCACCTCCCTGACACACTCTAGCACCCTGCATGGGCCATTCCAGTGACTGTCCAGTTTTGGACAACGCGCTTTCTTTCGTTTGGGCGTATAGACCCAAACCAGTTCACCGGCCCTGAAGCTTCTGCCTTCGCTCCTCAAATCGTAGTTCCTTTTGTCTCATGCCAGCCTTCTCCAGCTGGTCTCTGGCAAATGTGTGAGCTATCTCGAGACGATCCTGCAGCTTCCTTGCATACTCTGGTCCTGGTGGGTCCCGTGTTGTGTCTGGTGGCCACCCAAAAACCAGCTCAGCTGGGGTCCGGATTTCCCTAGCCAGCATCAGCATGGCAGGGGTGCAGTTTGTAGAGCTCTGAACAGCAGAGCGGTAGGCCATCAAGACCAGGGGAATGTGTCTGTCCCAGTCACGCTGTTGAGTGGCAGTAAGGATTGCTAACTGCTGCTGCATCGTGCGGTTAAAACACTCCACTAAGCCATCACTCTGTGGATGTAACGGTGTGGTGCATGTTTTCTGCACATTCAACCGGTCACACAGAGCTGTGAAAACCTTGGACTCGAAGTTCCAGCCCTTGTCACTGTGGATTATGTCAGGTGTTCCGAACCGGCTGAACATGCCCTCCAACAGGGCGTCTGCCACTGTTTCTGCTTCTTGATCTGGCAGAGCATAAGCTTCTGGCCATTTTATGAAGTAGTCCATCACGCAGAGCACATACTTATTTCCTTGGTCAGACACTGGAACGGGGCCCATGATGTCCACCGCTACCCTCTCCATGGGTTCCCCAACTGCTTGTTGCTGTAGAGGGGCCCGGGACTGATCAAGGGGTCCTTTACACAGTCCAAAGCTGAGAACCTTGAACTGCCAATGTCCCCTGGTGATGCTGAATGCTGTCTTTGGCCTGGATTCCTGGGTGATGGGCACCTGCCAATACCCACTGCGCAGGTCCAGTGATGAGAACCATGAGGAACCAGACACCAAATCCAGGGTCTCATTGACTCGGCAAAGGAGGTAAAAGTCTTTTTTTGTCACCTTATTTAGGGGCCTATAATCCACGCAAAACCTCCACCTTGAGCTAAAGTGACACTTCTCCGGGTGCAACTTCAATCCAGCAGCAGCAATCCTTCCCAGAACCAGCCTCAGGGAGTCCAGCGCAGCCTCGAAGGACCTCCCATGGACGAGGACATCGTCCAAGTACACCAAGCACTCATGTCGAGGAACCTTGGCCAGAACATTGTCCATAAGCCTCTCGAAGGTCCCAGGCGCATTACACAGTCCAAAGCTGAGAACCTTGAACTGCCAATGTCCCCTAGTGGTGCTGAATGCTGTCTTTGGCCTGGATTCCTGGGTAATGGGCACCTGCCAATACCCGCTGTGCAGGTCCAGTGATGAGAACCATGAGGAACCAGACACCAAACCCAGGGTTTCATCGACTCGGCAAAGGAGGTAACAGTCTTTTTTTTGTCACCTTATTTAGGGGCCTATAATTCATGCAAAACCTCCACCTTGAGCTATTCTTTTTAGGGACCATGACCACAGCCGAAGACTATGGGCTGTCTGAGGGCTCGATTATGCCCGCCTCCAGCATGGCTTGAACCTCACGATCAGCAGCCTCCTGTCGAATCATAGGCAAGCGACGGGGTCGCACTTTGATGGGTTGTGCATCCCCAGTGTCAGTGTAGTGCTCCGCCAGGTGTGTGAGGCCCACTTCATTTTCACTGAGTGCAAAAATGTCCTTAAATTCCCACAGAACCTGCCACAGTTCCACTTGCTGCCGTTCATCCAGACCAACGCAGCTTCCTTGCCAGATACCCCGGATAGCCTCCATCCGATCTAGTGGGGCATCCAGCGGGGCTAAAACATCTGCAGACAGCACAGCTGGGGTGAGTGGCGTGGGCGGGCTGGGCTGGATCTCATCCAGATGAGGACTGACTATCTCTGAAAGTGCAGCAGTGCATGAGATGGGCGCCACCGGGAGAACTTGACTGCAGTGCGGGATCAGTTGGATAGTCTGCCCTCCTGGCAAAATGAGCACACCTGCCCCGAGGTCCACTACACACCGTGTGCTTCTGAGAAAGTCCAGGCCCAAGACACATGGGTCTTTCACCTCAGCCACCCATGCTGAAAAAGTCACTGTCAAACCCCCTACCGTTTAAAACAAAAGTTCATCTGCCTTTCATTTCAGCCGTCTGACCAGTCACTGTCCGCAGCCTCACTGACGTCGGCTCTAAAACGGTCCCTTCTGGGACGACATCAGGTCTCATCAATGTGGCAGTAGATCCCGTATCCACGAGGGCTGGGCAGGAAACCTTTCCAACCAGCACAGGACATGGCAGCGGTCACCCACCTCTGTCCAGCCCACAGTCTCTACCGCATCAGCATGCGGATCCTGGTGAATGGTTGATGGGGTCCATGTCATCCGGGCTACACGGACCCTTTCCCGTTTTCCTGCTGACCTTTAGCTTCTGGACAGCGACGGAGCGTGTGTCCTGGCTGGCCACACCCCCAGCAGACAGCAGGCAGGTTGCACTGCACGCCGCTCACACTAGGTCCCACTGACAGATTTTTCACAGCTCGTACCAGCTCCTCTGCCCACACCGGTCTCTGTTCTGGCAGCTCTTTCACAGTGGTAGCCATCACTGGTGTAGGTGTTGACGGCTTTATGGCACAGGTGGCAATCTCCCTCTCCAGGGCCACTTCAAGCGCCTCACCCAGTGTCACAGGGTGGGCGAGCTGTACGTGTAAGCGCAGCTCCACAGGTGTTAGTGCATGGATGAACTGGTCACAGACTAGCTCATTCAGGATTGTGCTTGGCATTCCACCATATGCACGTCTGCCCATTTTCCAAGTGAATTTTAATATTTTTGGCCAAAACAAAAAGTCTGAGGAATGGAAAGAGGAGGAGAGCAAACAAGAAGAACAGCAAAAGCAACGGCATAAAGATTTAACATCAGACGAACTGGACAAGAATGAAGACGGGAAAGAAGAAGAGAACGGTTCTATCCTTGCGGGCTCCGCATCAAAACAGCGAGCGTAGTTTCTGGACCTGTTCCCAGGCCGCAGCTTGACACAGCAGAGAGGGGGGCGGTGTGAGTCGCCCGCTGCGGCTCGAGCCCGCAGACTCGGTAAGCACATCGGAGACAAAATATCGAGACTAGTATAAAATAGTCCCAAATACTCACACATTTTTATCAAGTTCTGTTAACTTAAATAAATATTTGTGTGTTAGCTCACTGTGTGGGACCATGGTATAAGCGGATTAAACAACGAGAAGCCGCGCATTATATGGTTTGAATGCACGACGCGGAGTGTAAAACACCACGACATTTCTGGCATAAAATATGGTCGTTTACTCACTGATATAACTCTGGAGTCCATGGTTCAGATGATGCATTCAGATTCAAATCTTAAAACATAAACAGTTGACAAAACCTCTGGGGGAGCTCCACCTCCCCAGAGTCCCCCCCTCCCCTAATTAGAGCCCTCTTAACCCCCTGCCACTTTAAGCATTTTTTCCCCCGTCTGCATATATAGTAATGGTAAGTGCCATACTGGCAGAACCATTTATGAACATTAATACCCATATATGCAATTTATTCTTGCAAGACAGAAGGTATGTGGTGCGTGAGTGAATGTGATGTGTGTGTGCCCTTCCCGATCCGCCCTTCCCGATCAGCCTACAACATCCTACTCAAAGCCAACCGACAACTTCTATCAGGAAGGTCAGACCACCAAAACAACACAAAGACAGAGAAGAACTAGAGACAAGTGGTGAAAACAATAACTGTGACGTGAAACACCGAGGAGACGGGGCCCCAACCATACAACCTACCATGTCAAACAACCACACATGAACAAACAGTGACAGCAACAGTCTGTTGTGTAATTAGTGAGCATCCATACCCTAATCTAGAACACCATAGTGTTAATCCCCTTAAGAGCACCCAAAAACCGAACTGTGGTGATGGCTACAAACACGCAACCATCCACACACAGAGACCCAGATCACAGCTAAATATCCGATCACTACTGTGGCTGGTGTGTTGGGCCAAGACAAGAGTACAGAACCTTACCTTATGACATGGACCACTCCGGCATCTCCGGATGCTCTTCTGCACTCCGGCAGAAGGGCACAGGGGTCAGGAAAGGCAGCCCCCAGAGCCACCGGGCAGCACAGCAAACCAACAGGGGAGTGCCCCGACAGCGCCGGAACACCCCCCTGACACCACCCCTCTCCACGGAGACACAGGGAGCAACCCTATACCCAAGGGAAATGCGCAGGACGCCAGCATAGGCCCACCAATAGGGGGAGCCCCACAACCACACCACCAGGGCCACAGCCCCCTAGGGCAGGAGCGAGTGGTGGCAAGGATGGGGGGCAAAGGAGCCACCACAACCAAATCCAAAGCACAAGGTAGGGCCCACCGAACCACATGAGGGCGGGGCACGGCTCCCAGACAAGAGGCAAGGCCCAACCCCGGGGCCAGGAAGGACACAAGGCCCCCCGACAGCCAGGCCCCCCAGCTCAGCCAGCAGGGCCCCCCCAGACCCCCCCAACCCACCCCCCACCCCGGATCCCACCGCAAACACCAAAGCCCATGACCAGGAGACCACCCGAGCGAGAGCGGGACCCATCCCACAGAGACCACAGCCACCATCCCCCCAGCAGCCGCCAACCCCCCAGTGCCAAAACCCGCACACCACCACCACCACCCACCCCCACAACAGGCCACAGGACCCCAGGCCCCACAGGCACAGATCAGGGCCACGGAACCATGGCAGAACCAGCGAGGCAGACCCCCCCACCCCAGAGCCCCAGACATCCACAGCCACCCGGGGCCACACTCACCCTACCTACCAACCCCGCCATAGTTGTTACAATTAATCTCCCTTGCTGTGTACGACCTCCTAAGTGTGCAAAGATAAAGTGTTGCATTAAAAGCAGGGCAAGAGACGGCAGGTGGCAGACTGCCATGGGTGGCCATGGCACACTGCTGTGCCACAGCCTGCCCTGCAAACCCACCACTGCCTAGTGACCCCGACTCTAAATTGATGAAGGTGTTTACTAAATGTGTAGAAGTAAGGTGTGTGCATTAAAATTGCAAGACAGGAGTGGCGGATGGAGATCGCAGTGGAAGGCTGCAGCACGGGCTGCGCCACAGACTGCCCTGCAAACCCATCCCCAACACCCTACTGCAAATCTTTTTGAACCCTACAATGTGCTACTTACAACCTAATATGATGTGCGTGCAGGTGCTAACCTGGTGAAGTGCATTAAAAGGGTGTGACATGTGAGGCCCAACCCCAAGCAGCAGGCGGAAGGAGAGGCACGGCAAGGGGAGGAGGCCACATACACCGGCCCCCAGCCCAACCCCAGATCTGGTGGAGGTGCCAGGTAAACCATGGGACGCGGGCAGGCGGGCAGGCGGGCAGCCCCAAAGGAGCACCGAAGGCCAGGGAGGAGCAAACCAACAGGAGGGACAGAGGGCCAGAGAGCCGCAGATGGACAGGCCAACCTGCCCAGAGGTCCACGAACCAGGGAAGGTGCAGGATGGGACCCTGGAGTGGCAGGGGCAGCCAAGGAGCCGAGGGGAGACAGGCGGGCCCCACAAACCCAGAGGGAGAGGCCGGGGCACGGGGGGCCACGTACACCCAAGCACCGAGGAGAGGCACCACCCCTGCCCAGGCACCGGACCCCAACCCACCAACGGCAGAGGAGATAGACCCAACTGAAAAGGAACGATGGCCACCAAACTCCCCCCCGCCACCGCCACCAATACCCCCACCGCCAATGGGACCAGAAGCCCCGCAGCGCGGCACCTGGGCCCCCATCGGCGGGCGGCCAGCCACCCAGCCCTCCCCCCAGGCACAGAGGTGCACCCACCCCCGCAAGGGAGGAGCCAAAGGGAACGCGGGCCAGCACCCGACCCAACCCCCCAGAAGCCCGCGGCAAATTCAAAATGAATGAATTGATAAATAAGGACCATGTTTCATTAAATTTTGGTAATTGTTTTTTTTTTCCATCAATATATATTCGATAAGGAGGTTTGACCGGTGGTTAATTTTGATTGATTGTTTATTTTTCCAATTCAGCAAAATTGTTTTTTGGCAATAGTCAGTGCTACAAGTACAGTTACCTCCGCCAAGGAGGTTATGTTTTCGGTCGAGTTTGTTTATTTGTTTGTCTGTCTGTTTGTCAGCAGGATAACTCAAAAAGTTTTGAACGGATTTTGATGAAATTTTGTGGAGTGGTTGGAAATGACAAGAGGAACAAGTGATTAAATTTTATTGGTGATCCGGATCATGATCCGGATCCAGGAATTTTTTAAAGGATTCTTCACCATTGCGGGATAGGGGGAATTTTGACATTCTAGTTTCTAACTCCACAAAAACAAGGCAGAAAGGCTTGAAAAAAATTAGGGTTTAACATAGGCAAATGTTCTATCAAACAACAAAGTTTGGTGATGATCAGATCCGGATTCCGGATCTGGTGATCCAGAATATGCAAAAATATAGGGAAAATAGAAAATGTGTCAGTGTGAGGTGACAAATGAAGCTAGAGATGCACAACTAACACCAAATTGTAGCTGAATCTGTACTGATTCAGTAAAGTGTCATCAGATTTGATGTAGCTTCAAATGTTATGGAGCCAGAGCCAGAAGAAAACCGCCATTACTGAAGAATCATTTTTATACAATAACTTTTGAACTAATAAAGACATAAAAGTGATTCCAAGTTCTAGTGGTATGTTTTCATGGATGTCAAGGATGTCAAATATAAAGGACAGAAAAGTGTATGTATCATAGTTTTGGTTGTAACACTGAATTGTTGAATAGATTACTGTGCCAAGGAGGGAATCTCTTTAGGGTCAGTGACCCTATGGCCTTGTGTAGCACATGTAACACTTAAAAAATAATTCTATTTCAGAATTTACTGTTATTTATTTACAGAAGTGCTTCATAAATGTTAACAAATTCATATATTTGCAGTTTAGTTGAATAATAAATTTAATTTTGTCTCTTATTTGTTTTTGTCTATAAGCACATGCAATGTCAATATCAGTGTTTAGATGACAGTAGCTTCTGGGAAAGGTGCAAGTTGCAATAAACTGTGATGCCAAGCGCTAAGGATACATGCTATCCAGTCACAGCAGATGAAACTTTTTTACAAATGAAGCAAACATCATTGTTACACTTTTTTAGGTTCAATGATTCCACGGCGTGTAGATGTTATGGCGTCAGTGACCCCATGGCCTTGGCGGAGGTTTGCACTCTCCGAGTGCTTCTAGTTTTAGATTGTTTAGTTGGCAGTTCAATAACTGTCAGGTCTCCAAGTAAACATAAATTAGGAGATAAGGGAATTCCATATCGCAAGATAGAGTACAATTTTTCAGTGACTTTTGACCAAAAACACAAGAGGTGAGCAGAACCAAAGGGCATGATAATAGGTATCAGTGGTGTTTAGCTCACACTGTGAACAAATATCAGAGTCTGAGAAGCCCAGTTTATACATCTTATGTTGTGTGATGTGTGTTCTATGAAGAACTTTGTGTTGGATGAGTTGTAAGTTGGTGTTTTTGTCATTGAAAATGTGTTTTGACAAATCTGTGTCCAGTGGTCAGGGTAAGAGGTGAGGAGGAAGTCCACCCCCCATTTTAAGATGGGTAAATGTAAGACGGTGTCTACGCCTGATATTAACTTATATATCTTAGACAAGGTTTTCTTTATTGGGAGGAAGTTCTTGATGTCTGTCACTGATGTGGGTGGTTCTGGGGGGCACTGATGCGTCTGAATTTTTTACATCACTGCATGCTTTACTTGATGGTAATGAATAAAATTTCCTCCTATAATTCCAAACCTCTGCATCAAGTTGTTAAATGGTATAAACCTTTTATTTTGAAAGAGGTGATGAAGGTGTGTGATTCCTTTCTGTTCCCATGTGCTGACATAAAGAGTTGCTTTATTGATCTTAAAGTCTGGGTTGTGCCAAATAGGAGCATCTGTACATCTGTTCCATGAATCCTCGGTTAAAGGAAGTATCATCGATTCTGACCAGTTAATAGAGTAATCTGATAGTTGTGAGAAAGTAGTGATCAGTTTAAATACTTCTAGTAATGATTTTGAGGGTTCTTGGAGATATAGTATGATATCATCAGCATATAAATTGATTTTGCATTTAAGCATTTTTAAATCTGGATGTAAATTAATATTCAAAGTTTTCAGCTAGTTGACAGTCGGGCTGCACAGTGTGGCCAGATTATTGGATCTCAATATTGTCATGTCAATATGACATACAATATGACTATGACTTCACACAAAGTACAGCAACAGTGAAAATTAAAGATTCTTAAACAAAACAGTAATAATATCACACTCATTTTGCACTCATCATAAGGTTAATATACAGTGGACTCCAAAAGTATTGAAACACTTGGTATTTCACACATTTTAATTTGTTTATGCCATTTCAAATACAAGAAATACAAAAAATATAAAGAATAAACATTTCTAAAATTATCTTCCTCAAAATCAAACTGAAAGCACATGATAATACCTGTAAATAATCAGTTTTATTGTCAGTTTTCTTCAGACAAGTAAGGGGATGGAACCTTGAACATGTCCAAGTCACTGAATATGCCTTGGACTTTATTTACATCAATTATGAAGAAATACAAAAGTTTCTTTCACCAAAACATCAAATCTAGACTTGCGTCTCATATGTACTTTCTGGCAAATTGTAGCTGAAAAGGTCTACGTTTTAAGAAAATCCTCCTCTACACCACTTCATCAGTAAGATGGATTTTATATTTTTAATTAATTTAATCCAAGTTGTAGACATGTGCTTTCAGTTTGAGTTTAAGGAAGATAATTTTAGATTTATTTATCTAAAGTTGTGTCACTGGTGTGTCACTCACATAGCAAAATTATGGGGTTATTTAAAAATAAGTCCTTCAGAGAGCAAAATTAAGAGGTAAGGGCCCTGTCCCACTGGCGTTTAGGAGGATTTGCGTATGGATTGCGCACAAAATTGGCCCATATTCACCAAACATCTGCAGTATCCGTGTAACATGCCAGTATCACGGCCGTCATCCGAACACGCCCGTGATCATCCGCAGAGGCACGCATGTCCGCAGCCAGGATTTTTGAGCTGTTCAAAAATCTGAATCAATCAATCAACTTTTTTTTTATATAGCGCCAAATCACAACAAACAGTTGCCCCAAGGCGCTTTATATTGTAAGGCAAGGCCATACAATAATTATGAAAAACCCCAACGGTCAAAACGACCCCCTATGAGCAAGCACCTGGCTACAGTGGGAAGGAAAAACTCCCTTTTAACAGGAAGAAACCTCCAGCAGAACCAGGCACAGGGAGGGGCAGTCTTCTGCTGAGACTGGTTGGGGCTGAGGGAAAGAACCAGGAAAAAGACATGCTGTGGAGGGGGGCAGAGATCGATCACTAATGATTAAATGCAGAGTGATGCATACGGAGCAAAAAGAGAAAGAAACAGTGCATCATGGGAACCCCCCCACAGTCTACGTCTAAAGCAGCATAACCAAGGGATGGTCCAGGGTCACCTGATCCAGCCCTAACTATAAGCCTTAGCGAAAAGGAAAGTTTTAAGCCTAATCTTAAAAGTAGAGAGGGTATCTGTCTCCCTGATCTGAATTGGGAGCTGGTTCCACAGGAGAGGAGCCTGAAAGCTGAAGGCTCTGCCTCCCATTCTACTCTTACAAACCCTAGGAACTACAAGTAAGCCTGCAGTCTGAGAGCGAAGCGCTCTAATGGGGTAATATGGTACTACGAGGTCCCTAAGATAAGATGAGACCTGATTATTCAAAACCTTATAAGTAAGAAGAAGAATTTTAAATTCTATTCTAGAATTAACAGGAAGCCAATAAAGAGAGGCCAACACGGGTGAGATATGCTCTCTCCTGCTAGTCCCCGTCAGTACTCTAGCTGCAGCATTCTGAACCAACTGAAGGCTTTTTAGGGAACTTTTAGGACAACCTGATAATAATGAATTACAATAGTCCAGCCTAGAGGAAATAAATGCATGAATTAGTTTTTCAGCATCACTCTGAGACAAGACCTTTCTGATTTTAGAGATATTGCGTAAATGCAAAAAGGCAGTCCTACATATTTGTTTAATATGCGCTTTGAATGACATATCCTGATCAAAAATGACTCCAAGATTTCTCACAGTATTACTAGAGGTCAGGGAAATGCCATCCAGAGTAAAGATCTGGTTAGACACCATGCTTCTAAGATTTGTGGGGCCAAGTACAATAACTTCAGTTTTATCTGAGTTTAAAAGCAGGAAATTAGAGGTCATCCATGTCTTTATGTCTGTAAGACAATCCTGCAGTTTAGCTAATTGGTGTGTATCCTCTGGCTTCATGGATAGATAAAGCTGGGTATCATCTGCGTAACAATGAAAATTTAAGCAATACCGTCTAATAATACTGCCTAAGGGAAGCATGTATAAAGTGAATAAAATTGGTCCTAGCACAGAACCTTGTGGAACTCCATAATTAACTTTAGTCTGTGAAGAAGATTCCCCATTTACATGAACAAACTGTAATCTATTAGACAAATATGATTCAAACCACCGCAGCGCAGTGCCTTTAATACCTATGACATGCTCTAATCTCTGTAATAAAATTTTATGGTCAACAGTATCAAAAGCAGCACTGAGGTCCAACAGAACAAGCACAGAGATAAGTCCACTGTCCGAAGCCATAAGAAGATCATTTGTAACCTTCACTAATGCTGTTTCTGTGCTATGATGAATTCTAAAACCTGACTGAAACTCTTCAAATAGACCATTCCTCTGCAGGTGATCAGTTAGCTGTTTTACAACTACCCTCTCAAGAATCTTTGAGAGAAAAGGAAGGTTGGAGATTGGCCTATAATTAGCTAAGATAGCTGGGTCAAGTGATGGCTTTTTAAGTAATGGTTTAATTACTGCCACCTTAAAAGCCTGTGGTACATAACCAACTAACAAAGATAGATTGATCATATTTAAGATTGAAGCATTAAATAATGGTAGGAATTCCTTGAGCAGCCTGGCAGGAATGGGGTCTAATAAACATGTTGATGGTTTGGATGAAGTAACTAATGAAAATAACTCAGACAGAACAATCGGAGAGAAAGAGTCTAACCAATGTGGATGACATCCGCCTTACATACTCCATACATACTCAATTCATACACAATACGTACTCACTCTGTGCGCTGTATATCTGCCGTTAACCGCTGATATCCGCAACTGGCGGGGATTTGCGGCTTGGCAGCGGACCGGGACAGTGTGTAAAACAGATATATTGCACGCCCATCATGTCCACATCACAAACTAAAATATGTTGTAGCGAATGCAAACAAATTGACCACGAATAAAGCGTTTTTATTACATCTGCTTTGCAGCTGATTTGCGTACAATCTGTAATGCATAACAAACACGTCACGTAAACCCAAAGTATTATATGTGGCAGAAAGCGACATACCTGCCAGTCAGTGCTGGTCCGGCTGTGTAGATCCACAAAGGACTTTTATTTAACACCAACAAAAGGAAGAGTTGCTGTGTACCCACAACTCACGCTGACGTCTGTTTTCTGTGACACTCTCAAAAAAACAAAAAAAACCACCGTCTCACACCCGGAGTGGCTTCCCCCCTCCCGCTCCCCAAACTCATGAACAGTTAACCCTCGCATGCCAACACTCTGTGATCAACTTGTCCAAGTCCAGCAAATGCTCCAGAGGCTGCATTGTTGGTGTGAATAGTGATGCCGAAAGGCCCGAGTGCGCTTATTTTATGACCACAATGCAGATGCCATGCACGCACAACACATGCGTGATGCATTCATAATACACCCGTAATACTGCCGTGATAATCTCAATGTGTCGGATCAGTTTCCTCACTACGTGTTATATAACCGTGATTGTTCATCATATATTCACTATATATTATTAATATATCTGTAATTCATACTGGGACATTTGTCATTTTTGGCCATTTTTGTTGCGGACGACAATGAACACCCGCAATTTGTATACTCAATTCATGCGCAATTAATCCTCTCCCCAGTGGGACAGGGCCCTAACACAGGTTTTATACAGAACAGTGAAGGAGTAAATTACCTGTATTTCTTTCAGCCTGAGCGTCACGTTATATTTCATGAATCAACAGTTGCAGACTCATTTAAAATCACTGGAGAAACACGTATACATACAGTAGTGTTCAAAATAATAGTAGTGCTATGTGACTAAAAACATTAATCCAGGTTTTGAGTATATTTCTTATTGTTACATGGGAAACAAGGTACCAGTAGATTCAGTAGATTCTCACAAATCCAACAAGACCAAGCATTCATGATATGCACACTCTTAAGGCTATGAAATTGGGCTATTAGTAAAAAAAAAAAAAAAAAAAAAGTAGAAAAGGGGGTGTTCAAAATAATAGTAGAGTGGCATTCAGTCAGTGAGTTTGTCAATTTTGTGGAACAAATAGGTGTGAATCAGGTGTCCCCTATTTAAGGATGAAGCCAGCATGAAGCATCAAGCCAGCTTGAACATGCTTTTCTCTTTGAAAGCCTGAGGAAAATGGGACGTTCAAGACATTGTTCAGAAGAACAGCGTAGTTTGATTAAAAAGTTGATTGGAGAGGGGAAAACTTATGCGCAGGTGCAAAAAATTATAGGCTGTTCATCTACAATGATCTCCAATGCTTTAAAATGGACAAAAAAACAGAGACGCATGGAAGAAAACGGAAAACAACCATCAAAATGGATAGAATAACCAGAATGGCAAAGGCTCACCCATTGATCAGCTCCAGGATGATCAAAGACAGTCTGGAGTTACCTGTAAGTGCTGTGACAGTTAGAAGACACCTGTGTGAAGCTAATTTATTTGCAAGAATCCCCCACAAAGTCCCTCTGTTAAATAAAAGACGTGCAGAAGAGGTTACAATTTGCCAAAGAACACATCAACTGGCCTAAAGAGAAATGGAGGAATATTTTGTGGACTGATGAGAGTAAAATTGTTCTTTTTGGGTGCAAGGGCCGCAGACAGTTTGTGAGACGACCCCCAAACTGAATTCAAGCCACAGTTCACAGTGAAGACAGTGAAGCATGGTGGTGTAAGCATCATGATATGGGTATGTTTCTCCTATGGTGTTGGGCCCATATATCGCATACCAGGTATCATGGATCAGTTTGGATATGTCAAAATACTTGAAGAGGTCATGTTGCCTTATGCTGAAGAGGACATGCCCTTGAAATGGGTGTTTCAACAAGACAATGACCCCAAGCACACTAGTAAATGGGCAAAATCTTGGTTCCAAACCAACAAAATTAATGCCTCGCAGATGTGAAGAAATCATGAAAAACTGTGGTTATACAACTAAATACTAGTTTAGTGATTCACAGGATTGCTAGAAAAGCAGTTTGAACATAATAGTTTTGAGTTTGCAGCGTCAACAGCAGATGCTACTATTATTGTGAACACCCCCTTTTCTACTTTTTTTTTTACCAATAGCCCAATTTCATAGCCTTAAGAGTGTGCATATCATGACTGCTTGGTCTTGTTGGATTTGTGGCTTGCCTCTACTGGTGGTTGGCTCTCACTGCGGTATTGTATCACTTCCTGTTCCAGAGCACAGCGGTGTTTTGCTGTATCTGTTAGCTGTTTAATCTGTGCAGTTAGATTGATCTAGTTATCTAGATAACGATTTGTTTCCGAGTGTAATCTTCACGTGCCTTAACTAAAGCACTCCCTCTGCTGAATCACCTCTAAATTATTCACACATTATTCACTTTGCGTGTTTTTAGGAATCCGCTAGCTTAGCGCAGCTACTAGCTCTTAGCCGATTTAGCATGGCGGCTTCTCCTGTCTCTCCCGCACTTTTCTGCTCTGGGTGTGAAATGTTTAGTTATTCCTCAGCCTCCTTTAGCAGTAATGGTACTTGTAATAAGTGTAGCTTATTCATAGCTTTGGAGGCCAGGCTGGGCGAATTGGAGACTCGGCTCCGCACCGTGGAAAATTCTACAGCTAGCCAGGCCCCTGTAGTCGGTGCGGACCAAGGTAGCTTAGCCGCCGTTAGTTCCCCTCTGGCAGATCCCGAGCGGCCGGAAAGCAGGCCGACTGGGTGACTGTGAGGAGGAAGCGTAGTTCTAAACAGAAGCCCCGTGTACACCGCCAACCCGTTCACATTTCTAACCGTTTTTCCCCACTCGGCGACACACCCGCCGAGGATCAAACTCTGGTTATTGGCGACTCTGTTTTGAGAAATGTGAAGTCAGCGACACCAGCAACCATAGTCAATTGTCTTCCGGGGGCCAGAGCAGGCGACATTGAAGGAAATTTGAAACTGCTGGCTAAGGCTAAGCGTAAATTTGGTAAGATTGTAATTCACGTCGGCAGTAATGACACCCGGTTACGCCAATCGGAGGTCACTAAAATTAACATTGAATCGGTGTGTAACTTTGCAAAAACAATGTCGGACTCTGTAGTTTTCTCTGGGCCCCTCCCCAATCGGACCGGGAGTGACATGTTTAGCCACATGTTCTCCTTGAATTGCTGGCTGTCTGAGAGGTGTCCAAAAAATGAGGTAGGCTTCATAGATAATTGGCAAAGCTTCTGGGGAAAACCTGGTCTTGTTAGGAGAGACGGCATCCATCCCACTTTGGATGGAGCAGCTCTCATTTCTAGAAATCTGGCCAATTTTCTTAAATCCTCCAAACCGTGACTATCCAGGGTTGGGACCAGGAAGCAGAGTTGTAGTCTTACACACCTCTCTGCAGCTTCTCTCCCCCTGCCATCCCCTCATTACCCCATCCCCGTAGAGACGGTGCCTGCTCCCAGACCACCAATAACCAGTAAAAAACCTATTTAAGCATAAAAATTCAAAAAGAAAAAATAATATAGCACCTTCAACTGCACCACAGACTAAAACAGTTAAATGTGGTCTATTAAACATTAGGTCTCTCTCTTCTAAGTCCCTGTTGGTAAATGATATAATAATTGATCAACATATTGATTTGTTCTGCCTTACAGAAACCTGGTTACAGCAGGATGAATATGTAAGTTTAAATGAGTCAACACCCCCGAGTCACACTAACTGTCAGAATGCTCGTAGCACGGGCCGAGGTGGAGGATTAGCAGCAATCTTCCATTCCAGCTTATTAATTAATCAAAAACCCAGACAGAGCTTTAATTCATTTGAAAGCTTGACTCTTAGTCTTGTCCATCCAAATTGGAAGTCCCAAAAACCAGTTTTATTTGTTATTATCTATCGTCCACCTGGTCGTTACTGTGAGTTTCTCTGTGAATTTTCAGACCTTTTGTCTGACTTAGTGCTTAGCTCAGATAAGATAATTATAGTGGGCGATTTTAACATCTACACAGATGCTGAGAATGACAGCCTCAACACTGCATTTAATCTATTATTAGACTCTATTGGCTTTGCTCAAAATGTAAATGAGTCCACCCACCACTTTAATCATATCTTAGATCTTGTTCTGACTTATGGTATGGAAATAGAAGACTTAACAGTATTCCCTGAAAACTCCCTTCTGTCTGATCATTTCTTAATAACATTTACATTTACTCTGATGGACTACCCAGCAGTGGGGAATAAGTTTCATTACACTAGAAGTCTTTCAGAAAGCGCTGTAACTAGGTTTAAGGATATGATTCCTTCTTTATGTTCTCTAATGCCATATACCAACACAGTGCAGAGTAGCTACCTAAACTCTGTAAGGGAGATAGAGTATCTCGTCAAGTTTTACATCCTCATTGAAGACAACTTTGGATGCTGTAGCTCCTCTGAAAAAGAGAGCTTTAAATCAGAAGTGCCTGACTCCGTGGTATAACTTACAAACTCGTAGCTTAAAGCAGATAACCCGTAAGCTGAAGAGGAAATGGCGTCTCACTAATTTAGAAGATCTTCACTTAGCCTGGAAAAAGAGTCTGTTGCTCTATAAAAAGCCCTCTGTAAAGCTAGGACATCTTTCTACTCATCACTAATTGAAGAAAATAAGAACAACCCCAGGTTTCTTTTCAGCACTGTAGCCAGGCTGACAAAGAGTCAGAGCTCTATTGAGCTGAGTATTCCATTAACTTTAACTAGTAATGACTTCATGACTTTCTTTGCTAACAAAATTTTAACTATTAGAGAAAAAATTACTCATAACCATCCCAAAGACGTATCGTTATCTTTGGCTGCTTTCAGTGATGCCGGTATTTGGTTAGACTTTCTCTCAGATTGTTCTGTCTGAGTTATTTTCATTAGTTACTTCATCCAAACCATCAACATGTCTATTAGACCCCGTTCTTACCAGGCTGCTCAAGGAAGCCCTACCATTATTTAATGCTTCGATCTTAAATATGATCAATCTATCTTTGTTAGTTGGCTATGTACCACAGGCTTTTAAGGTGGCAGTAATTAAACCATTACTTAAAAAGCCATCACTTGACCCAGCTATCTTAGCTAATTATAGGCCAATCTCCAACCTTCCTTTTCTCTCAAAAATTCTTGAAAGGGTAGTTGTAAAACAGCTAACTGATCATCTGCAGAGGAATGGTCTATTTGAAGAGTTTCAGTCAGGTTTTAGAATTCATCATAGTACAGAAACAGCATTAGTGAAGGTTACAAATGATCTTCTTATGGCCTCGGACAGTGGACTCATCTCTGTGCTTGTTCTGTTAGACCTCAGTGCTGCTTTTGATACTGTTGACCATAAAATTTTATTACAGAGATTAGAGCATGCCATAGGTATTAAAGGCACTGCGCTGCGGTGGTTTGAATCATATTTGTCTAATAGATTACAATTTGTTCATGTAAATGGGGAATCTTCTTCACAGACTAAACTTAATTATGGAGTTCCACAAGGTTCTGTGCTAGGACCAATTTTATTCACTTTATACATGCTTCCCTTAGGCAGTATTATTAGACGGTATTGCTTAAATTTTCATTGTTACGCAGATGATACCCAGCTTTATCTATCCATGAAGCCAGACAACACACACCAATTAGCTAAACTGCAGGATTGTCTTACAGACATAAAGACATGGATGACCTCTAATTTCCTGCTTTTAAACTCAGATAAAACTGAAGTTATTGTACTTGGCCCCACAAATCTTAGAAACATGGTGTCTAACCAGATCCTTACTCTGGATGGCATTACCCTGACCTCTAGTAATACTGTGAGAAATCTTGGAGTCATTTTTGATCAGGATATGTCATTCAAAGCGCATATTAAACAAATATGTAGGACTACTTTTTTGCATTTACGCAATATCTCTAAAATTAGAAAGGTCTTGTCTCAGAGTGATGCTGAAAAACTAATTCATGCATTTATTTCCTCTAGGCTGGACTATTGTAATTCATTATTATCAGGTTGTCCTAAAAGTTCCCTAAAAAGCCTTCAGTTAATTCAAAATGCTGCAGCTAGAGTACCAACGGGGACTAGAAAGAGAGAGCATATCTCACCCATATTGGCCTCTCTTTATTGGCTTCCTGTTAATTCTAGAATAGAATTTAAAATTCTTCTTCTTACTTATAAGGTTTTGAATAATCAGGTCCCATCTTATCTTAGGGACCTCGAAGTACCATATCACCCCAATAGAGCGCTTCGCTCTCAGACTGCAGGCTTACTTGTAGTTCCTAGGGTTTATAAGAGTAGAATGGGAGGCAGAGCCTTCAGCTTTCAGGCTCCTCTCCTGTGGAACCAGCTCCCAATTCAGATCAGGGAGACAGACACCCTCTCTACTTTTAAGATTAGGCTTAAAACTTTCCTTTTTGCTAAAGCTTATAGTTAGGGCTGGATCGGGTGACCCTGAACCATCCCTTAGTTATGCTACTATAGACGTAGACTGCTGGGGGGTTCCCATGATGCACTGTTTCTTTCTCTTTTTGCTCTGTATGCACCACTCTGCATTTAATCATTAGTGATCGATCTTTGCTCCCCTCCACAGCATGTCTTTTTCCTGGTTCTCTCCCTCAGCCCCAACCAGTCCCAGCAGAAGACTGCCCCTCCCTGAGCCTGGTTCTGCTGGAGGTTTCTTCCTGTTAAAAGGGAGTTTTTCCTTCCCACTGTAGCCAAGTGCTTGCTCACAGGGGGTCGTTTTGACCGTTGGGGTTTTACATAATTATTGTATGGCCTTGCCTTACAATATGCGAGGGCTGTCAATAAAGTAACGGTCCTTTTTATTTTTTTCAAAAACTATATGGATTTCATTCATGTTTTTACGTCAGACATGCTTGAACCCTCGTGCGCATGCGTGAGTTTTTCCACGCCTGTCGGTGACATCATTCGCCTGTGAGCACTCCTTGTGGGAGGAGTCATCCAGCCCCTCGTCGGAATTCCTTTGTCTGAGAAGTTGCTGAGAGACTGGCGCGTTGTTTGATCAAAATTTTTTTCTAAACCTGTCGAAGTGGACACAGTTCGAAAAATTAAGCTGGTTTTCAGTGAAAATTTTAATGGCTGATGAGAGATTTTGAGGTGATTCTGTCGCTTTAAGGACTTTTCACGGTGCGAGACGTCGCGCAGCGCTCTCAGGCGGCGTCATCAGCCTGTTCAAGCTGAAAACCTCCACATTTCAGGCTCTATTGATCCAGGACGTTGTGAGAGAACAGAGAAGTTTCAGAAGTCGGTTTCAGCATTTTATCCGGATATTCCACTGTTAAAGGAGATTTTTTTAATGAAAGACGTGCGGACGGATCCGCGCGTCGGGACGCAGCCGACGCGGTGCGGCAGCACAGGAAAAACACCTCCGTGTTGATAACCATTTGTAAAATCCAGGCGGCTTTTGATGGCTTTCAGTGGAGTGAGTATATGAGAAATTGTTTAACAGGCAGGACATGTTCCAACTTGTCCTTAAGGCTTTCAACAGAGGTGTTTTTCCTGTGGCGGAGCGTCACGGCAGCTGCGTCCCGACGCGCGGACCCGTCCGCACGTCTTTCATTAAAAAAAATCTCCTTTAACAGTGGAATATCCAGATAAAATGCTGAAATCGACTTCTGAAACTTCTCTGTTCTCTCACGACGTCCTGGATCAATAGAGCCTGAAATGTGGAGGTTTTCAGCTTGAACAGGCTGATGACGCCGCCTGAGAGCGCTGTGCGACGTCTCGCACCGTGAAAAGTCCTTAAAGCGACAGTCTCACCTCAAAATCTCTCATCAGCCGTTAAAATTTTCACTGAAAACCAGCTTAATTTTTCGAACCGTGTCCACTTCGATGTGTCTCACAGGTTTAGAAAAAAATTTTGATCAAACAACGCGCCAGTCTCTCAGCAACTTCTCAAAGGAATTCCGACGAGGGGCTGGACGACTCCTCCCAAAAGGAGTGCTCACAGGCGAATGACGTCACCGACAGGCGTGGAAAAACTCACGCATGCGCACGAGGGTTCAAGCATGTCTGACGTAAAAACAATGAATGAAATCCATATAGTTTTTGAAAAAAATAAAAAGGACCGTTACTTTATTGACAGCCCTCGTACAGCGCCTTGGGGCAACTGTTTGTTGTGATTTGGCGATATATAAAAAAAAATTGATTGATTGTGAGAATCTACTGAATCTACTGGTACCTTGTTTCCCATGTAACAATAAGAAATATACTCAAAACCTGGATTAATCTTTTTAGTCACATACCAGGCCCGGATCCAGACCGGTTTGGACCGATGCAGCTGCATCGGCCAAATTTTTTTACGCATCGTTCGTCATCGGTAAAAAAAAAATCTTGAATAATTCTGAATAGTGCCGAACGTGTCCCCGCGGTGAACACAGCTTTTCGGTGGTTTTCATGTCAACCTATATTCTGTAAATTATACGGATTTTTCCGAGTTTCAGAGTCATACGACATACAAATAAAGTCGGATATTCAGGGTTTGGTCTGCAATCAACCATTTCTGCAGCGCGGCTCCACTTTGAAACCATGAACCATTGAAGCAATGCTTCGATTCAGTAGCTCGTTGGTTCTTTAATTCACTGCTCTTCAGAAATGACAAGTCCGCTTCTTAACCCCTCTCAAAGCCATTAAAATATCATCAGTCACTTTTGTGTGGATTAAAGTCACTAACTGGGACTCTTGTCTTGCTGCTGTCAAGAAACAAGAATCGTCCTCCGTTCCGTTCACACAGCTCGAAACGCTGCGCGGCCGAGACAGAGTCTGATCGGAATTAATAACTTCAAAATGAATCGCCACTTTAAATAAAATGACACCTCTTTCCAAGCGTTGTAATACAGACAAGAAACTACAGTAGACTAAAACGTTTTTTTTTTCTCCCAAAATGAAACGTGCTGTATTTTTTCAGTATTACATCCTGAAGTGAAGCACAGCAGCTGTATAAAGGGTTTTCATGTGACGTATCGGTCACGTCATTTTGTGTCCCGCGGCCATTCTGGATTACGACGCGGTGGCCGCTGTGATACACTACGTGCATTTGGCGAACAATTGCAGAAGCTTCAACGTCGGTGTGAAGAAGCCTCACAGCACCGTGGCGCTGAGAGAGATCTGCCGCTAACAGAAATCCACTGTTACCAGAATTTTATCTTATTTTATTCTGCAATAAAATTATTTAAGAATACATAAAAATACCGCTGAGGATAACACAAGAATGTGTCCAGTACAGATGCTTATTTACATTGTGGTCCTCGAGCACCGAGCTGCTGATCCACAAGCTGCCCTTCTAGCACCTGGTGAGAGAAATCACTCAGGACTTCAAGACGACCTCCGCTTTCAGAGCTCTGCTGTGATGCTCTGCAGGAGGCCGGCGAGGCTGACCTGGTCAGCAGCGTCCTAGTTTACAATATATTTAAACATGTCTTCAAAATTGTTAAATATATGCTGATGCATATACAATCTATAATCCAGCAAAGCAGCTATGTAATGTGTGAGCGTCTTTTATAGTGATATAAGTCCTTTAGAAACTATTATAAATACAACTGTCATAACTTCTGTTCAAACATGAAACCAGTTGTTTATATACACAAATTATAGAAATAATTCATGGAAAAATAAATGTATAAGCTTCAACAAGTAATATTTGTCATCCACTTGATACTGGGGCTTAATAAATCACTTTCAAGACTGATTCACTGGGCCCTGGGTGCAAGTGACACACGAGTCATGTTATCAAATAGCTGTTAGTCTGGAGAATACATAACACATGCTCATCAGTTGGACAGGGTAGTCTTCTAACTAGTAACAATTTTTGGGGGAAATAAATACAAAGACACTGACATCTACAAAATTTAATTTTGATAGGAAAAAAACTGACTTCACTTGCCACTTAGTTTTACCCTTAATGTATCCATAAACAAAACACTAATTTATAAGGGATGTCTTTCTGCATAAAAATATGGCATAACTGCTGCAAAAATATATGTAGTTTTGCAGATATAACCCTGGTTTCCCCTACACTTTACAGCACACAACAGCAAACAGGGGTTATTTTCAACATTGCACCTTCTACAATCAATTACATGCCTAACAATTAGGCAACATTCTCTGTCACTCAGGTGGATCAAATCGCATGCAGCATTCAGGACTGAATATTTGTCCAGATATTTTTAACACAAACATGCATTTCCAGATTTTTTTAAAAACCTGTTGTGAAGTTTCGAAGCGGGGAGCTTGTCTAATCACAGTCACAGAGAGATGCAGGTGATGAAGACCTAGAGTGAGTTTAGTGAAGAGCCACGTTTGGGAGGAAACAGTCTAACCATACATGGGTTAAACCAAGCGGCTGAATCAATGATGTGACATTATCATAAAGTGACCCTTTTAGTTGGCGCTCATCTCTGAATCCTGTTGCACGCTGTGTATTTCCTGCTGATCAGCAGGCTTTTCACCCCACTGAATATGAAAATAGTTCTATATGCTGAAAATGCCAAAATGATAAAGTGCTTCAAAGGAAAGTATTCCACCTCAACATGAGCTAAAGCAGCCCAGAAAATAAAGCAGTCAAACTAGGGAGCCCACACATCCAGTATGGCGGACCGATACTACAGTTTTCCTTTGATTGAACATGTAATTTTGTTTAATCATAAAATTTATTTCTTGACTGATGGCAAACATTGACCCTCTCTTTTCTCTTCAGGAGTATTCTATTTGTGCGCCTATCGGATGCACGAGTGCCCCAGGAACACATCCTCTCATTAAAGACTGAAAAATCATCACTGATGTAAGATATGAACTGCGATCATGAGAGCTGCACTAAAGACGACTGCCGAGTCTCACCTTCGACAGGGACCCAACATTTTCCTCTGTAATGTTAAAAACCAGAGTTTAAGTGATTTGAATAAAAAGAAAATGAAAATCATGTCTTCATTTTCAATCACATATTTTCTGTTTGGGAACTAGTGATTCAACTCATTTTATTTATGCAGTGCCAAATCACAACATAAGTCACCCCAAAGCACTGTACACAAGCAAGGTTTAAGCTGCAACCTCTTCATGAGCAGATTAGTGACTGTGGGAAAGAAAAAAAAAATCTTGTGTTTTGTGGCGATTGGAAGAAACCTCAAGCAGACCAGACTCAGTGGGGTGACAATCTACTTTCACCATACCACCAAATAAAAAAAAACAAAAAAAAAAAACAGAATTGTCACAACATGTGAAAAAAATGTTGCTGTCATGATGTGACCACAAATACAAGATTAGGACCCAAAAGCAGGGAGCCAAGGTGAGGCACTGGCAGAAGGCGACACCGACTGGACCAGAATGCAGGATGGCCAAGTTCCCAAACCAGATGACGGAAGTCCACAGAAACAGGACCAGGCAGCTGTGTCGGAGCTGATTGGTGGTAGGAATGCTGATGACAAGAGAAAATGGTTAGAAAAATCCAAGGAAGAACCAAGTCAAAATTTACACAGAGTGAAACACAAGGAACACTGAGGCCAGGTACTATGCAGGTAGAACTGAGTTTGTGGCGATTGTAGAGACGCATGTCCGGGGTTTAAAGGCAGGTAGTGGTGACTGATGACAGTGTGCTGAATCAGCTGCATGATGCAGCACAACGGCACCCCCCACCCCCAATGGGAGCCCCCAGGTGACCTACCAGGCTTTCCTGGGTGGACCCGATAGAAGTTCCAGAAAAGGGAGGGGTCCAAGATGAGGCCCCGCAAGACCCAGGAGCTCTCCTCCAGCCCATAACCCCCCCCAGTGCACCAGATACTGGAAACTCCAGGATCCGGTGCACTGTCCATGCCAGATGGCCATCCATGAGCCGGGGTGGAGGAGAGGAATTGGCTGGAGGGCATAGAGTGCTGGCGTGGACAGGCTTCAGCTGAGAGACATGAAACACTGGATGGATGTGAAGTGAACGCGGCAGTTGCAGCTTAACAGTCACAGGGCTGATGACCCGAAAGGGACCCAGGAAATGTGGGGCTAGTTTCTGAGTCTCTGCAATGGCACATCTTTGGCCGAGAGCCACACCTCCTGGCTTGGCCGGTACTGGGGGCCGAGTTTCTGTGGTGGTCTGCATGGTTGATGGTTCAATCTCTCGTCCTGAGTAAAGTGGAATGGACTGTCCTCCAAACCAGTTTGCACTGCTGTAGGTGGTCCTGAGCAGATGGAACGGCGTTCACTTTCTTGCTGTGAAAACAGTGGGGGCTGATAACCCAGGGAACACTTGAATGGAGACATACCAGTTGTTGAGCTTTCTTGGGAGTCGTGAGCATATTCCACCCACAGCAGCTGACTGCTCCAGTAGGCCAAGTGGGAAGGCAGATTCCAGTTCTTGGTTGGCCTGCCCCACTTGATCATTGGATTGTGGATGAAAGGCTGACTCTTTTGGCCTCTCTCCCACCGTCTTTCTCTTAAACAATTAAGAATTTTAATTGCCAAGGAAGTAAATGTGTCAAGGGAGTTAGGTTCAGCCCAGATTGCCAGTGCATCTTTGAGGGCCTCAGAGAGCCCATTAACAAATGCACCTCCACAGTTTAGCGGCATTCCAGCCAGACTCCGCGGCAAGAACCTGAAAATCCAATGAATGTCACCACACTACAGGTCTCTTGCCGAAGAGATAGCACCCTCCTGGAAGCCATTTACCTTGAACACCACCCAGAACACCTGCTCAAATGTAGCGTATGAAGCAAAAATGGGCGACTGTTGTCCCCATAAGGCCATAGCCCAGGACAGAGCTTCCCGCGAAGGAGATTGACCAGGTAAGTAATTTTGCTGCTGTCTGTGGAATACTGGAACAGGCACTGAGAAAATATTAGAGAACATTGCATGTTCAACATGTATCAACATTTCCTGGAAACAGCTCTGGATGATAAATTACTGCCTCACATGATGCGGCAGCTAGTGGCACAGCAGGAACCAGGGGCTGTACCAATGGTGCTGACATGAGTGGGGAATGTGTCGGAGTGGCAGAGAACTGAGCTAGCTGGGCAGACAGTGCAGTGATTTGTGTGTGTCTGGGCTAACTGTAACTGTGTTAAGGTGGAGAGCTGATCGATGAGGGTCTTCATTTGTTGTTGTTGTTAGCCTAACAAGGTTCGCTGCGAGTGAAGGGCCTTGCGTACAGAGTCTGCCCCTGCTGGGTCCACGGGGTGGCCAGAAACTCCAGTAACGGTGTGATCAGAAATACAACATTATGACCCAAAAGCAGGCAGCCGGCAAGTTAAAAAACCAATAGCAATTTATTGTGCACAGTTGGATAAATAGTAAATGTACAAATCCAAAGGGTGAGGCACTGGTAGAAGGAGACGCTGATGACCAGAATGCAGGATGGCCGAGTTCCCAAACCAGATGGCGGATGTCCACAAAGCCAGGACCAGGCAGCCGCTTCAGAGCTCATTGGTGGCAGGAATGCTGATGACAAGAGAAAATGATTAGAAAAATCCAAGGAAGAACTGAGTCAAAATTTACAGAGTGAAACACATGGAACACTGAGGCCAGGTACCACACAGGTAGAACTGAGATTCTGCCCATTGTAGAGAGGAATGACCAGGGTTTAAAAGCAGGTGGTGGTGATTACTGACAGGTGTGCAGAAGCAACTCCATGACACAGTGCCTGGAGACACAGGAAGGGAGGGGGAGCAGTGCAGATCCAAGACAGCACAGCAATTGCAGCTACACTGTTAAAAAGAAAAGGAAAAAAACCATCAGCTGTGGTTGCCAGACTAATTATGCACAAAAAAAAAAAAAAAAAAATCAGTAAAAATTCATCAGTACTTCTACAGAACCTGTACATTTTACACTATAAAGCTTTTGTAATTAATAATATAAAGACATTTTAAATTTGTAAATCCATCTTTTTTTTTCCGCTAAATTAACATTAACATTAGCATGCTGTTTTTAACCCCTTAACGCCCATCGTCGCATGTATGCTACAATCTCTGACTCAAATAGGCAACTTACCAAATTGACCTGTATGCCTGTTGTTGCAAATTTGCAACATATTATTATTATAACATTATAACATAAAGTCATTACCAGAATACCCAATATTACTATCTAGTTTTTGTGCAAAAGTGAAATTAATAATCACAACATTATTTACCATCTACTTAAAGGCAAAAACACACAAAACATCTTTTTATATACAGCTATATAAATTCGGGCGTTAAGGGGTTAAACTAATAATTTCTGTAGAAGTTAAATGTAGCTGTTACTTATTGTACATTGAACCCAATTCAATGGGATTTTATTGTGCTGCTCCCCTTTTGCTCAGGACCGCCACAGCCAGTTTGGCATGTGGTCCATATGTTGACTTAGTGTAACAACTCCTATCTGGGCATCAGGAAGCTTGAACCGGAGATATTTCACGTGGAAGACAAGCACACTAACTGTGTGCAGTGCACCATTGCGCTGTCTCACAACAGGGACTACTCTGAAAATATAATGAATCATATTTCTATAATGACAATTTTACTGTATTTGCACAAAGTATGTTAATATAAGGAGTTCTGGGGAAAACAATAATGTCTGTTGAACTTGAGTAGGCTATATATCAGAGAAAATGGATTCTGTAATTATTCATTCCATTTTTAAACCAAATGGTGGCACGAGTTAATGTGCTTGCTTCCAAAACAGAATATCTCCAGATCAAAGCTACCTGTACCTGATTTTCTGTTTTGTTTTTCTCCCCAAATTACAAATGTTTCATACTGTAAAATTTACATTATTTTCTGTAAAGGGTATTTACATATTTGTACTATATTTTTTAACAGAATTATTCAGCCAACCACATCTGCCACTTTTGTTTGTTTTGTTTTTTCTTGTTGTGGAAGCGGAAGCAGCCATAGTGTTCACAAAGACAGATGACCAAAAGTACAACCAGGAGGTGAAGACCAGAGCCCAGCCAACTAAACTACATGAATAAACTAGAAGCACTCAGAGAGTGCAAATGTTACACCCTGAAAGGGGGAAATATCAATAAAGACGCTCAGACACGATGTTTCCTCTCTGGCAGCTTCATTGAGAATGAACATTTGTTTCAAAAATTATTTACAAATATACAAAAGTTCCACATTCATTCTGCCCTTTAACAGGTAAGTATGTTTTTCTTTAACAGTGAAGCAATTTTTTTCTACTTTCTGCTCAACAGGTTAACTGAAATACCACAGGCAAAAACTGTGAAATTGTCCTTTACAATAACGATCATCAACTTAAATTATTCAAAATGAAATGTGTCCTAAATTAATAAAGTATATTTTAACATTTGTCTCTGTTAAATTCTTTAAACAGTCACTCGGTGAAATAAACCCACAAATACTGTGATAACTATAAAACACAACACAGTAGCAGCAGCATACCATAAAACAAACAGTCCAGCGTCACGTGTTTAACGAGGTGCTGCTCCGTGCATCCACGAGGTGGATGAAGTTAAGCTAACTACCTCAATAGTACACCATTTAAGGATTAAAACATAAGAAAAACCTAAAACATGCTCAAAATCTTCATAAAACACATACAGAATGCCCCAGAGAGCATAAACACTTTTTACATACCTGAAATGGGGAAATATCAATAAAGACGCTCAGACACGATGTTTCCTCTCTGGCAGACCTCCCCCTCCTGGTCCCTGCAGGCATAACTAATCAATCACCATCAATCTCTCTGAAGGCTCAACAGGTGGATCCCAGATAAAATAACCTGACCTGTATATTTATGGCCATTTTAACCTTGTTTTAACCCATTTTTAGCTCTTTCCTAGCACTTAACATTTTAACAGCTCTCAGTTTTAATGTAATTCAAAATGAATTTTAAAATCATTAATGATGAAAGAGTCTTACATTTCAGGCATTCGTTCATAGATTAACTCCCAATTTTACTGTTTTAACTGACTGATTTTAATTGTGTATTCTAAAACTGCTTTTAATGACTGTTTTGCTGCCTCATGAAATCAATATCAATTATCAGTTTCTTAATAAAATTAATCTATCACACACTCCCCCGCAAAAGTTGATGTCCCGACATCACAAACATTATGAACCAACAGCTCTTTACTAGGTATGGTTTAGTTGGCTTGACTGCTATGGGGGCAATGACAACATAGCTAGTTCTGGTAATAATACCTTTATGCAAATTGACAATTTATTTACAGATTATCTTAAGTGTAGCAGTGTTTGTAGTGTTATACTCAGTATCCCTGCGTGAGTAAGGGTTGGTAAACTGGAAATGGGCTCATCCACATTGTCACTGGCTGCACTTCTCTGTATGGTATGGGCTGGATCTGATAAAGCATGTCATTTGCATATGCAGCACTACAGCATGCAGGGGTTCCAAGCTGGTCATAGGTGAAGATCTTGGGGGCTCGTCTTTCTCTTTTTGGTAGGCCATAACCTTGTTGTATGTGGTGTTCAGGTGGGTCTGGGAGCAGGGCTACAGGATCCTCATCCGTCACAGGTTCATCTGGTTGAATGACTTCACTCTGATTATCATTGTCCTGTCCATTCTTCTGTTGTGTCTCAGATTTGTCCGTGTATCACAGAGCTTTCCTCAAGCACTGGCTTGTCAGTACTCGACACTGACTCGTGGTCACTGTTCATATACTCAAGGGGCTCGTCGACCATGGGCACTTCAGACTGAACAACTGGGTTGTAATAGTAGTCACATTCATTCTCATCCTCCTCCTGAGTTGTGGAGTCCTTGGTTGTCTCTGGTGGTTAGGCATTCCTTTTGGCTGGATTTCCAATGGTAAGTGATCACATGGTAACAACTGGATGCGATGCAAGATTCTTGACCGTCCTCGTCCTACCTCAGGTCTAACATCATAGACAGGGATGTCTTCTCTAACCTGGCGGGTCACAATGTGGATAGTGTCTTCCCAGTGGTTACGAAGTTTACCAGTGCCTTCCCTGGGTGTCAGATTGCGAACAAGGACACAATCACCGGGATGCAGCAATGAGCTCTTTGCTTTTCCATCATGATGCCTTTTACCTCTCTCGACTTCTTTGCATTCGCTTGAACAATTTCATATGCTTCCTGCATTTCATTTCTCCATTTTTCCATGTACTTTCGGTGGTCAAGTTTTCCTGTCTCAGAGGACAGGGGATCAATAGGTAGCCTTGGGGACCGTCCAAATAAGAGGTAAAAAGGAGAGAAACCTGTTACCTCACATCGTGTGCAGTTGTATGCATAGATCAACTTGTTCAAGGATTCTTTCCAGTTTGTCTTCTGCTTGTCAGTAAGTGTCTTCAACATTTGTAGCAATGTTCTGTTGAATCACTCGACTTGCCCATTTCCCTGAGGGTGGTAGGGTGTCGTTCTTGATCCAAGTACACCACAGTTCCTTTTCAACTGGGCGAAGAGCTGGTTCTCAAATTCGCCACCTTGATCGTGATGTATCCGTGCTGGCAGTCCAAACTTTAGGGCATAATCATTGAATATTCGTTCTGCAACTGTTCTCGCAGACTTAGAGGTGGTGGCATAAGCCTGTGCAAAACGAGTGAAGTGATCAACGATTACCAGTATATACTCATATCCACCCTTACATTTATCCAGGTGCAGGAAATCTATCGATACCAGTTCAAATGGCTGTGTGGTTACAATACTGGTCAGAGGTGTCCTTGTTTCTTTGCTCGGTGCCTTTTTGTTTCAGGCAGGTACATGACCTTGCGACATAGTGTTCAATTTCTTTCTGCATGTACGGCCAAAAGAATCCGTCTCTGACTAGTGATGTTGTTCGATCGATGCCTTGATGGCCCATCTCATCATGCAACTCTCTCAACACGGTGGACTGAAACACTTCAGGTAATACAAGTTGTGTTTTGTTTGCTGTCTTCCTGCGAAGAATGCTATCTTCATCAATGTGAAGTCTCTCCCATTCCCGCAACAGACACTTACTTGGCATACTGAAGGCATTAAGTTCATGCACTGCTGGCTTAGTGTCTCTCAGTTTGCACTGCATCACCGGACCAATGTTCTTGTCATTGAGCTGTGCTTGTTTGACCTCGGTTGCTGAGAGTGGCTTGTGCACCTCCTTGCTCACAGCTGTACAATGGAAGGGAGTAAGCACTGAATAGACAAATGGTAAGCTGGAGTCTTGAACGTTGATAGCTTGGGCCATCGCTGCAACACAATCTGATGCCAGTTCCTCGGTACACTGTCCCATCACCTCCTCAATATTTACAGGCATCCGTGACAAGCTATTGGCATCCACATTTTCTTTACCTGGACGATACCGAATGGTAAAGTGAAAGTCTGAAAGCTCCGCCACCCATCTGCATCCAGTTGCGTTGAGCTTGGCACTTGACATGACATAAGTGAGAGGATTATTATCACTGAAGACAGTGAATGTAGGCGCATAATACAGATAATCCCGGAATTTTTCTGTGACTGCCCACTTTAACGCAAGGAACTCCAACTTCCCTGAATGAAGATGGTAATTCCGTTCAGCAGCAGTCAGTGTTCGGGAACCATAGGCTATCACACGGAGTTTGTCATTCTGTCGTTGGTATAGAACTGCCCCGAGGCCTTGGTTTGAGGCATCTGTGTGGAGTACAAATGGCTGTGAGAAGTCTGGGAATCCAAGGACTGGTGGCTCGACTAGACATTCTATTAGCCGCTCCAAGACGTTTTGATGTACCTCAATACAAATGATTGGTTTATGTGATGGCACTCCTTTTGTCTTTCTTGTGACTTGTCTTGTGTTTGTGGCGTTTTCTGTCACATTGGTGTCTGCTTCTGTGCCTTTCAACAAGTCATAAAGTGGCCCTGCAATACGGGAGAAATCTTGTATGTACTGCCTGTAGTAACTTAACAAGCCCATGATAGCACGTAGCTCTCCTACATTGCTTGGTTTTTTTATCTTTCAAAGCTCTCACTGCAATGGTGTCAGCAGGGTCAATCTTGCTACCTTCAGCAGAAACAACTCTTCCCAGGTAGCAGACCTCTCGCTTGAATAGTTCGCATTTGCTAGGCTTTAGCTTTATCCCATGCTTCCTCAACAACTGAAGCACTTTGCGGACATGGTTGACATGCTCCTCAAAAGACTGACTATACACAAGTGTATCATCCAAGTAGGGCACACAGAAGTTGTCTCTCACATCCTCTAAGCACTCCTCCATGCACCTTTGGAAGGCAGCAGGTGCGTTCATCAGCCCAAATGGGATTCTTATCCATTCGTAGAGGCCCCATGGTGTCACAAATGCAGTCAAAGGCTGGCTATTCTCATCCATGAAACCTTGATGATAGGCCTTTCCTTGGTCTAGTAATGAGAACCATGAATTGCCACCAAGGCTGTCAAGGATGTCCTGCACTCGAGGGATGGGCTGTCTGTCAGGGTGGGTCTTTCTGTTTAGTTCTCGGTAATCTATGCAAAGTCGAAGGCTCCCGTCCTTCTTCCTTACACAGACCACCAGTGATGCATAAGAAGAGTTCGATTTCTTCACCCATCCCTGTGCAGTAAGATTGTGAAGATAATCTTTCATCTCCTTATATAATGGTTTTGGCACATAGGTAGGTGCGTGCTACAGGATCCATATCTTTCAGCGATATGCTCAACTTCAGTTTCTGTATACATCCAATGTCATTGTCTGATTTTGAAAAGGAGCATTCATCACGAAGCACGTCATGCACCACTACTCTCTCAGGTTCATTCAGGTGGCTCAAATCAATTGGTGGATCCCATGGAGTATCAGTAACTTGGTCACTGTCTGCATTAACTTGACTCACTGATACTGGGGGGCAATTATCAGGTTTCTCCAAAACAGCAGCTGGATACACAGCCTGAATCTGATGAAGGGTACCCACAACAGTCTTTCCTGGCAGCTCAATATCATGATCAGTGGGGTTTTGCACATCAAGAACTACATAAGGTGAAACACCACTTTATCAAAGTTTCACAGAACTCAAGGCCCTCAGACCACTGGGGATTTATGTCAGGCTCAAACAGGAGTGTAGTGTCTTTCTTAGATGGCTGTGTCTGCACCTTACAGTCAAGCTGAACAGAACTATGTTTTGGAACTGTGACTTTCTCTTTTGTGGTTTTCACGACATAGTCGTAAGACTGTTCAGTTGTCACCAGGTCAATGAAGGTTACGACATTTTCCTTGTCAAGGCTAGGAAAAGCTGCTTCAAGCGCCCCATGCAACTGCTCGTTTCTTGCAGCATCCAGTTCTTTCGTGTTGGTTTTCACTACTTGCTCAATGACATTATAGCCTAGGATTGGCTGTGAAAGGCTTCTGCCTTTCATCACGAGCATGGGCACGAGTTCTTTGGGGTCAGCTCCCTCTGCAGCCAACCCAAAGGTGACCTCAATGAAGCCTTTGTAAGGCATATTTTGTCCATTAGCAGCAGTGATTTTCAAATCATCACGTGCATCAAGTAGCTCAGAGACACTTAACTTTTCATGTGGTAAATGACTTTTTCCACTTTTCATCCATGATACAGACTTGGGAACCCGTATCCCACAGAGCTTGTGTCCTGCGACCTTGTATGTAGCACTCAACAATGCACCGTTTCCCTACCAGTGCAACAAGTTGAGACTGTCTGTCCTCTTCCTTGGTGTGACCAGACCTGGAACTTGAGTGAGAGTGGTGGTTTACTTGTGCATGAGATTTTTGGTTGCACTGTTTTTTGTGTCTTGGCCAATGCTCAATTTGAGTTTTTGGAACAGTAGATGTCTCTTTTACATGATGCATTGTTGAAATCGATGTTTTTCAGAGACACCACAGTACGAGCAATACTTGTGGGACAATCTATTTTTGGTGGTTACTCCCTGTCCTGTGGGGGCAACCCTCTTTCGTTTAAAGAACCATCTCCGTCTTTTCTGTTGTCTCTCACCTTACAGCCTGCGAGGTAATGTTCATTACTACCACATCTGAAGCAATGGGTGCAATATTCATGTCCACTTTGATGGCAGCCACTGCACTTTCTCAGCCGTGCACGATTTGTGGCAGAATAATGGGGTTGTGGGGCAAACCGCTGTTGATATTGTGCTGTGTCTCCTCTTCAACCTGGTCCTAGGGAAGGCCAGAAGCTCTGTGGTGGAAAATGAAACTGAGGAGTAGAGATGCATTCTTGTGCTGTGGGGGAGGCCAAATACTGGGTCTGTGTTGAACTGGGCCGGCGAATCGACTCTCTGATTTGTGCAACTTCAGCGCCCAGGTTTTTCAGTACTGTCATATCAGAACGTAATTCTTTCAGTTCATTTAGTACATCAGTTTGGATTCTGTTGGTGGGTTCAGTATTGCGATTTTTCCCTTTTGTTTCTGCATGTGATTCATTCGGCTGGACTGAGTGCACAGTGGCTGGCCGCTGTTGGGTTACTAATTTCTTTTTGTTTTGTCTCTCTGCTTCGTTTGCACAGGCACGGTTGACTTTTTCGAGAAGCTCATCACTTGATGCAGTTTGTTGCAGGTAAGGTTGGAGGTCACTTCTAATACTGTCATTTTGCAGACCTGTTAGCACGGTATGAAGAAACATGCTTTGGACAAGGACATGATCATACCTAAGGCCAGATTCTGCTTCCTTTGAAGCAAACAAAATTTTTTGCCTCAAGTCTAGAGCACGGATCAGGAATGCTTGAGTTTCCGTGCTGCTTTGGACCTCTGATGTTAGTTGTTTGTACAGTTCTGTTGCACCCTTTTCTTGATAGTGAGACCTCAGAATCCTTCTTAAGCTTGGTAGGGTAAGATTGGCTTTGCCCTCAAGATAACTGCGTAGTTGCAGGCCTGGTGCTATGGCCCTAATCACTGCGTCAACTATCTCAATTTCGGGAAATCCCTTGCTGATGCCTTGTTCAATCTGGTGTGCTAGGCTTGAGAAAGTAAGTTTGTCTTTTTGTCCTGGCTCACTAATCTGTCCTGATATTTTGAACTCTTTGCTCCACTGTACTGACAAACAGGGTTGGGAGAACTGTTGCGTGTGTTTCATTTCAACAACGTTAACTCCATCATCCACTGACCTTTTGGCTTCACTGCTTTGGTTTGGTTTCTCTTGTTGTGAGAGTGCCAGTGCTTGTTGTAATCTCTCAATTTCTTTTTCAACAACTCTTCTTCTGATAGTTGAACTACGTGCTCTTGCACCACTTCCGTTTGTTTTGCATCTTTGGCTGCCTGTTCTGGTGCAGTATTTTGAGGGGAATGTTGCAATTCAATAACTTTGTCTTTTAGGCCAAGTAATTCAGACATGCCTTGGTCCTCCAGTTCATGTAACTCTGCTCTCTCCAGATGACTGGTGATATGTGAGATAAGAGAAGAGCGATTCTTGCCTGATACCTTCTCAAATTTTGCACCAGCAATAGTTAAAAAGTCACAAACTTCAACCAAAGCATCTTTTGTTAGTGTGTACAATGCACTGCCGACTTCTAGTTTGAAATTCTCAAGCTCTGAAAAATCCATCCCAGTCGCTGGCCCGTGGACAATGTTAGGGTGATGTAGATTCATCTCCTGGCAGAATGGACAACACAGCTCTCCTGGCACCAGCGGTTAGCCTCAGATTGCACGAAGTCTCTCTCCACAGATGGAACACCACACGCTGTCATCCACCCTGGCTGAAGATATGGGGGGCTGAATGATAACCAGGGACGTCTATCTGGGACAGCTGGCCCTCGTCACACTCATCCCAGCGGTGCCTCCAAAATGTTACACCCTGAAAGGGGGAAATATCAAAGACGCTCAGACTCGATGTTTCCTCTCTGGCAGCTTCATTGAGAATTAACATTTGTTTCAAAAATTATTTACAAATATACAAAAGTTCCACATTCATTCTGTCCTTTAACAGGTAAGTATGTTTTTCTTTAACAGTGAAGCAATTTTTTTCTACTTTCTGCTCAACAGGTTAACTGAAATACCACAGGCAAAAACTGTGAAATTGTCCTTTACAATAATGAACATCAACTTAAATTATTCAAAATGAAATGTGTCCTAAATTAATAAACTATATTTTAACATTTGTCTCTTTGTTAAATTATTTAAACAGTCACTCGGTGAAATAAACCCACAAATACTGTGATAACTATAAAAACACAACAGTAGCAGCAGCATACCATAAAACACAGTCCAGCGTCACGTGTTTAACGAGGTGCTGCTCCGTGCGTCCACGAGGTGGATGAAGTTAAGCTAACTACCTCAATAGTACACCATTTAAGGATTAAAACATAAGAAAAACCTAAAACATGCTCAAAATGTGGTCAACATCTTCATAAAACACATACAGAATGACCCAGAGAGCATAAACACTTTTTACATACCTGAAAGGGGGAAATATCAATAAAGACGCACAGACACAATGTTTCCTCTCTTGCAGCTTCATTGAGAATGAAGCATCGTGACCGCGAGCTCCCCCTCCTGGTCCCTGCAGGCATAACTAATCAATCACCATCAATCTCTCTGAAGGCTCAACAAGTGGATCCCAGATAAAATAACCTGACCTGTATATTTATGGCCATTTTAACCTTGTTTTAACCCATTTTTAGCTCTTTCCTAGCACTTAACATTTTAACAGCTCTCACAGTTTTAATGTAATTCAAAATGAATTTTAAAATCATTAATGATGAAAGAGTCTTACATTTCAGGCATTCGTTCATAGATTAACTCCCAATTTTACTGTTTTAACTGACTGATTTTAATTGTGTATTCTAAAACTGCTTTTAATGACTGTTTTGCTGCCTCATGAAATTATCAATATCAATTATCGGTTTCTTAATAAAATTAATCTATCACACAAACCTCCGCCAAGGCGCCATGGGGTCACTGACGCCATAACATCTACACGCCGTGGAATCATTGAACCTAAAAAAAGTCTAACAATGATGTTTGCTCAGTAGTAAAAAAGTTTCATCTGCTGTGACTGGATAGCATGTATCCTTAGCGCTTGGCATCACAGTTTATTGCAACTTGCACCTTTCCCAGAAGCTACTGTCATCTGAGCACTGATATTGATATTGCATGTGCTTATAGACAAAAACAAATAAGAGACAAAATTCAATTTATTATGCAACTAAACTGCAAATATATGAATTTTTTAACATTTATGAACCACTCCTCTAAATAAATAACAGTTAATTCTGAAATAGAACTATTTTTTAAGTGTTGCATGTGCTACATAATGAAGTGCACCGAAGCAGAATATATGCGATGGTAAGGTGCTGATGTCGGCCTCTGGGTTTTCTGGATTCATCAACACCTGGGAGTGGGTTTTGCACCTTGTGTACTGTGTTCAGTGATATGCACTGAACCAGAACTTAACCACTGCTGAGTATACTGCTGACTCATCACTTTGTTTTTGCTAAGTGAAGTAATCTGGATAGTGATATTCATTGCCACTAAAATATAATAATGCCAAATGATAGTCCTTCATCTAATAAATTCATTGTGCTCCCCAGTCCTGTATAGTTTGTCATGAGGGATTTCCTCTTTGCAGTGTGTTGTATTTGACATCATTTACTAACAAGGCCATAGGGTCACTGACCCTAAAGAGATTCCCTCCTTGGCACAGTGATCTATTCAACAATTCAGTGTTACAACCAAAACTATGATACATACACTTTTCTTTCATTTATACAAGTATTTGACATCCTTGACCATGAAAACATACCACTAGAACTTGGAATCACTTTTATGTCTTTATTAGTTCAAAAGTTATTGTATAAAAACGATTTTTCGGTAATGGCGGTTTTCTTTTGGATCTAGCTCCATTACATTTGAAGCTACATCAAATCTGATGACACCTTACTGAATCAGTACAGATTCAGCTACAATTTGGTGTTAGTTGTGCATCTCTAGCTTCATTTGTCACCTCACACTGATACATCTTCTATTTTCCCTATATTTTTGCATATTCTGGATCACCAGATCCGGAATCCGGATCCGATCATCACCAAACTTTGTTGTTTGATAGAACATTTGACTATGTTACACCCTAATTTTTTTCAAGCCTTTCTGCCTTGTTTTTGTGGAGTTAGAAACTAGAATGTCAAAATTCCCCCTATCAATCAATCAATTTCAATCAATCAATTTTTTTTTATATAGCGCCAAATCACAACAAACAGTTGCCCCAAGGCGCTTTATATTGTAAGGCAAGGCCATACAATAATTATGTAAAACCCCAACGGTCAAAACGACCCCCTGTGAGCAAGCACTTGGCTACAGTGGGAAGGAAAAACTCCCTTTTAACAGGAAGAAACCTCCAGCAGAACCAGGCTCAGGGAGGGGCAGTCTTCTGCTGGGACTGGTTGGGGCTGAGGGAGAGAACCAGGAAAAAGACATGCTGTGGAGGGGAGCAGAGATCGATCACTAATGATTAAATGCAGAGTGGTGCATACAGAGCAAAAAGAGAAAGAAACAGTGCATCATGGGAACCCCCCAGCAGTCTACGTCTATAGCAGCATAACTAAGGGATGGTTCAGGGTCACCTGATCCAGCCCTAACTATAAGCTTTAGCAAAAAGGAAAGTTTTAAGCCTAATCTTAAAAGTAGAGAGGGTGTCTGTCTCCCTGATCTGAATTGGGAGCTGGTTCCACAGGAGAGGAGCCTGAAAGCTGAAGGCTCTGCCTCCCATTCTACTCTTACAAACCCTAGGAACTACAAGTAAGCCTGCAGTCTGAGAGCGAAGCGCTCTATTGGGGTGATATGGTACTACGAGGTCCCTAAGATAAGATGGGACCTGATTATTCAAAACCTTATAAGTAAGAAGAAGAATTTTAAATTCTATTCTAGAATTAACAGGAAGCCAATGAAGAGAGGCCAATATAGGTGAGATATGCTCTCTCCTTCTAGTCCCCGTCAGTACTCTAGCTGCAGCATTTTGAATTAACTGAAGGCTTTTTAGGGAACTTTTAGGACAACCTGATAATAATGAATTACAATAGTCCAGCCTAGAGGAAACAAATGCATGAATTAGTTTTTCAGCATCACTCTGAGACAAGACCTTTCTGATTTTAGAGATATTGCGTAAATGCAAAAAAGCAGTCCTACATATTTGTTTAATATGCGCTTTGAATGACATATCCTGATCAAAAATGACTCCAATATTTCTCACAGTATTACTAGAGGTCAGGGTAATGCCATCCAGAGTAAGGATCTGGTTAGACACCATGTTTCTAAGATTTGTGGGGCCAAGTACAATAACTTCAGTTTTATCTGAGTTTAAAAGCAGGAAATTAGAGGTCATCCATGTCTTTATGTCTGTAAGACAATCCTGCAGTTTAGCTAATTGGTGTGTGTCCTCTGGCTTCATGGATAGATAAAGCTGGGTATCATCTGCGTAACAATGAAAATTTAAGCAATACCGTCTAATAATACTGCCTAAGGGAAGCATATATAAAGTGAATAAAATTGGTCCTAGCACAGAACCTTGTGGAACTCCATAATTAACTTTAGTCTGTGAAGAAGATTCCCCATTTACATGAACAAATTGTAATCTATTAGACAAATATGATTCAAACCACCGCAGCGCAGTGCCTTTAATACCTATGGCATGCTCTAATCTCTGTAATAAAATTTTATGGTCAACAGTATCAAAAGCAGCACTGAGGTCTAACAGAACAAGCACAGAGATGAGTCCACTGTCCAAGGCCATAAGAAGATCATTTGTAACCTTCACTAATGCTGTTTCTGTACTATGATGAATTCTAAAACCTGACTGAAACTCTTCAAATAGACCATTCCTCTGCAGATGATCAGTTAGCTGTTTTACAACTACCCTTTCAATAATTTTTGGCCCCTATCCCGCAATGGTGAAGAATACTTAAAAAAAATTCCTGGATCCGGATTGTGATCTGGATCACCACTAAAATTTAATCACTTGTTCCTCTTGTCATTTCCAACCACTCCACAAAATTTCATCAAAATCCATTCAAAACTTTTTGAGTTATCCTGCTGACAAACAGACAGACAAACAAACAAACAAACTCGACCGAAAACATAACCTCCTTGGCGGAGGTAATCAGTGATTTCATCAACACCAGATCAGTTATTGAAGTAGAAGGCACTCAGAGAGCACACACCTCCTCCAAGGTGACATGTTGCTTAAAACCTTCTGGATCCTGGACCCAAAATATGCTCTGGGTAAAATTCAAAATAACATCCTTCATTTTCTAGGAAAATTATCCATCTGCTCACCAAATTTCCTCATCATTCTCTCACAGCTTTTTGAGTTAAGTGTTGCGATGTGCCTAACATTCTTCTGGATCTCAGTTCCATAACATATTCCAGATCATCTTCTAAATTGAATCACTTATTTCCCAGGAACATGATCTATCTGCTTACCAATGTTTATTAAAATCAGATCATTACTGTTTGAGTTATCCTGCTAACAGACAACCAAACAGACAAGCGCTGGTGAACACACTCTCTTGGGGCGGTAATTAAAGACATTCCTAAATTCTCACACCAGCCACAATGCACCTTCAGCCCCTACAAAATGCCTCATAAGCCACAAGCAAGTTCCTGAGTTTCAAATGCTCTAATGTAGATGACATTCAGACATGACGTAACATGAGTTCATCAGTTGACCTCTGATCCTCATAAGCATGGCTGGAAAACCATCACCACTCACCGCTGTACTTTTCATCCCTCCATGCTGAGACGACTTCGCCGACTCCTCCTCCTGCAGTGTAACGTAGCTGATGTTATTACATCCACTTATGAGGCAGATCGTATTATCACGCCCAGATCAAAAGTGAGCATCCACAGATGAGCAACAGTGAACCGTTTATATGATTAGAAAGCATCCACAGCTATGAAGAGTTTGTACTAGACTGCAATAGAATATAAACTAAGCTGAAACACGGAAAATACTACTCCTGGCAAAAATTATGGAATCACCGGCCTCAGAGGATGTTCATTCAGTTGTTTAATTTTGTAGAAAAAAAGCAGATCACAGACATGACACAAAACTAAAGTCATTTCAAATTGCAACTTTCTGGCTTTAAGAAACACTATAAGAAATCAAGAAAAAAAGATTGTGGCAGTCAGTAACGGTTACTTTTTTAGACCAAGCAGAGGAAAAAAATATGGAATCACTCAATTCTGAGGAAAAAATTATGGAATCACCCTGTAAATTTTCATCCCCCAAATTAACACCTGCATCAAATCAGATCTGCTCATTGACATTGACCCTATGTGTGTTTTTGCAAGGAATGTTTTTGCAGTTTTTGCTCTATGGCAAGATGCATTATCATCTTGAAAAATTATTTCATCATCCCCAAACATCCTTTCAATTGTCCAAAATATCAACATAAACTTGTGCATTTATTGATGATGTAATGACAGCCATCTCCCCAGTGCCTTTACCTGACATGCAGCCCCATATCATCAATGACTGTGGAAATTTACATGTTCTCTTCAGGCAGTCATCTTTATAAATCTCATTGGAAAGGCACCAAACAAAAGTTCCTGCATCATCACCTTGCCCAATGCAGATTCGAGATTCATCACTGAATATGACTTTCATCCAGTCATCCACAGTCCACGATTGCTTTTCCTTAGCCCATTGAATCCTTGTTTTTTTTCTGTTTAGGTGTTAATGATGCCTTTCGTTTAGCTTTTCTGTATGTAAATCCTATTTCCTTTAGGCGGTTTCTTACAGTTCGGTAACAGACGTTGACTCCAGTTTCCTCCCATTTGTTCCTCATTTGTTTTGTTGTACATTTTTTGATTTTTGAGACATATTGCTTTACGTTTTCTGTCTTGACGCTTTGATGTCTTCCTTGGTCTACCAGTATGTTTGCCTTTAACAACCTTCCCATGTTGTTTGTATTTGGTCCAGAGTTTAGATACAGCTGACTGTGAACAACCAACATCTTTTGCAACATTGCCTGATGATTTACTCTCTTTTAAGAGTTTGATAATCCTTTCCTTTGTTTCAATTGACATCTCTCGTGTTGGAGCCATGATTCATGTCAGTCCACTTGGTGCAACAGCTCTCCAAGGTGTGTTCACTCCTTTTTAGATGCAGACTAACAAGCAGATCTGATTTGATGCAGGTGTTAGTTTTGGGGATGAAAATTTACAGGGTGATTCCATAATTTTTTCCTCAGAATTGAGTGATTCCATATTTTTTTCCTCTGTTTGGTCTAAAAAAGTAACCGTTACTGACTGCCACAATCTTTTTTTCTTGATTTCTTATAGTATTTCTTAAAGCCAGAAAGTTGCCATTTGAAATGACTTTAGTTTTGTGTCATGTCTGTGATCTGCTTTTTTTCTACAAAATTAAACAACTGAATGAACATCCTCCGAGGCCAGTGATTCCATAATTTTTGCCAGGGGTTGTAGATTTAACAAAATAATTATATCGTGTGAATCTAGCTGAACACACTTTTCTTTGAAAAAGCGCCCCCATGAAGGTCAGTGATGAAATCTCTGAGGTTCTGTGCAAATAGAGACACACAATAAAGAAAACATTGTGTATTCAAACATGATTACATGTTACTCCACAGTAAATATGAAATCTTTTTCCAATTATCCTGAAGAGTTGAAAAATAAATTGATTTGGATAGATGGCTCTGTGTTACAGGGGAAAATGCTGCCTTAAAGTGTTTTAACCATAAAAACAGAAAACATCATGTTCCAACTGCTGAAAACAATACAGCAACAAATATAACTGGTGTATTCATAGACACGATGAAATGAGACAGAAAATGTTGACATGATAATGACACAAGCTGAGATGAGTTTGATATAATTATACATCACTCACATGTCCAGGAAATGTGTTACAGCAAACAAAATTGGCAATGCAATTGTAACAAAGACTGTTATACACTTAGAAACAAATAACTGATCTCATCACTGGTGCAAAAATTCAGGATACATGTGAAGTGTAAATTCTGCAGCGAGAGAGAGAGTGAGAGAGAGAGAGAGAGAGAGAGAGAGAGAGAGAGAGAGAGCAAATATCTATGTAAAAGGCATGTATGTATGTATGTGGCACGGTTTGTGTTTGCTATACACAGCCACATTAATTAAGCAAGCGACACCGCTCCTATCTCTTTCAATGTCAATCATGCTTATATATATATATGCATATGTACTTACATATGTACGTACATATATACATGTATATGTATGTATATATGTATACATACACATTCTATTTCTACTCATTTTCTTATGTCCTGTACTGTTACAAGTATTATTATTATTGCTTATCCTCGCACACGCTGTCTGACGAACATTTTCCTCTACTTTCACCCATCTTGTGTGTTTTATAAGAGCTGACGTAACATGTGAATTTCTCCTCTGTGAGATCAATAAAGTTTATCTTATCTTATCTTAAACTTGGTATGGTGACTGGGAGTACCAAGGGCGAGGTCACTGGGGACCTTAGGTTGAAAGCGCATGTGTGCGAACACACAAGCACACACACACACACATAGTCAGCCTTATATATTAGATCACGACCCGCTCACTGGAGCCCTAATTTTCACAGTTCACATGGTACTCAGGTCAGGTAGCAAGCATCACACTTTACTTACTACGTAGTTGCGGCTGGTGAGGGTAGACTTTAATTAGAATCTGAACGGGCCATGCGAGTTAAGGTGTGCATTTTTTTTTACTTAAAATGTACCTGCTGTATACATCATGCAGACTGTCGATACGCCTCCCAAGAAGCAAGGAGCATTAGGTTGTAAAACCCCAAGTGCTAAACGGATGAAATGTAATAGAGCTGGGGAAACATCAGCAGAGACATTAAGAACATTATATATCCCACAGCATTGCTGTGATGCTATCACCTTTTTTATCATCATTCACTTGAGTCTCAAATTGCTCTATGAAAATTAATGATGACAACATACACACAATGCAATGCAACTATACCTTAGCAAAATTGACATGAAATATACAATGACATGGCTAAAATTAATCTCTGTTACCCGTGCATAGGATGGGTAACTCAGCTAGAAAATAAATAAATACAAAGTGTGACCATTTTTTATGTTTAAATTGCATTTGATAGTTGTATAGTTTGAGCATGTAATTACTATGCCTCGTGAAATTTTTAAGAAATGTTGTATGTAATCAGTTTTAGTTAACCATTTTATTGTGAAGTGATAATCAGTAAATATGTTCTCTTAGACCAGGAAGGACATACACATTAAAACAAGTGTTTGTTTATGAGATTTGTAGTTTCAAATTAGGCTTCTTTTTTTTTTTTTTTGAAAGTCCTTTTTGACACATCACTGAAGCAAAATATGAAATATTTATGGAATAGTTTTGACTGTGTTGAACGTAAAGTTCAAACAAGGTAAACGCCCATTGGATTCTATGACGTGACATATCTTACCCCATAACTTGAAAACTAAGCATGACACATGGTGCAAACTATTCCTTTTAAAACTCTATTAACTAAAACAATAATTTACATCGCTTTTATCAAAATTGGAGCGACTTTAAATGCTGTACAAACTAAAATTGACCTTTGTCACCATTTTTGCTGTTTTTACTCCATAAATCCGTAACATTCAAGTATAGATTGTCCAAACTATACTTTTTTGGAATTGATATGATCAGACAAATAGTGTGGTATATTTTTCAATATGATTGGAGCATTTTTTTCAAATTTCATTTTGACAAATGGTCGCCATGGCAACTATGATGAAAATTCACCATGGCTCAATATCCACACTTTTTTGTAATATCTTTGACTACTTCTGTGCCGATTTGGTGCTTTTATTAATTACCAAATGCACAATCTTATGAAAAAATAGTTATGCTGCCCCACTATTATACAGATAACTAGCACGTTGCCTGTGGGGCTCCACGGGCTCCAGATTGGGTAGTGTAGCTGACATTTTTCAAGGGTGGTAATAAATTATGCAAAGTTTCTATAAAGAGTTGGAATAGTATTTTGAGTCCAGAATGTTTTTAGAAGCTTAGACCTCAACAATTTTTATAAGACCACAACCCTTCTATTTCCTGTTAATTATGCAAAGTTTTTAATGTTAAAAATTTTAAAAAATTGTTTAGGTTGTTGTTATTATGCACACACTATTATTATTATCATCATCATGTGACCCTTGTGACCCACTTTCATCACGCTAGACCATTAACAGTGTGTTCAGGACAAATAGCCAAATTAAGCCCTCTTCTGGGAGCGGGCGAATATCCACTACCTTATTATTATTATATTTTATTATTACTTCTATTTTGTCATTTGATTTTTAAATGGACCACAATGGAAATAAGTGTTTTCACTTTCTTGTGTCATCCATGTATTTTTAACATATTTACAATTATATTATGTACTTACATTGAACTTACTAAATAAAATCACGCATGCATTCATGCTTTAAATATATAGATGATTTACCACTCCTTGCTGGATTGGCATGTGAGTCCAGAATGTAGATATCAATGTCCATTGTTCACTGTTGTTAACTAATATCTGTAGTTTCTCCAAAATATTAGTCCTATCAACGTTCCATTTTGGCAGCATTCATCCTTGACTCAAAATACATAAGCAAACCAAACAACAAATGTCAGCTCATCCCAGTTTATCCATGTTTGAAATTGTACACTTGCACTTATTTTTACACAACCACAAACAGAGATGGTGACGGAAGACCTCAAATGCACAAACGTTCTCTCTTGTGGTAACAGCAACATGACACTTAACTAAACTGACTAAATCAATTGAACTACAAAAACACAAAACAATTGATAAAACTAACAACACTGTTAAACTAACATGAACCACAATAACAACATTTAAAACCCCCAAAAGCCCAAACACACATGGTGCGTTGCAACACAATATCCATTGTTCACTGTTGTTAGCTAATATCACTAATTTCTCCAAAAATATTAGTCTCATCAACTTTTCATTTTCGCAGCGTTCATTCTTGATCCAAAATACATAAGCATGCCAAGTGGCAAATGTCAGCTCTCCCCAGTTTCTCGGTGATCAAAGCCAAACACACGCACACACATACACACACAGGTGTTTATGAGTGCAATGATAAGAATATTTCAAGAGGTGAATGATGGAATGTTCCATTCAACGAGGCACAGTTCATCCTTCACCGAATGAAATATTCTTTCCATTGCACAAATGAAAAAGCATTCATTATTTGTTTTATATAATGCCTAAAATAGATCCTTGTCATTTGATATTTTATTAATTTATAAACAAGAGAAAGGGGACTTATATTTTGGCATCACTGGTCCTTTGAGGTCAAGAGGTTTTAAACAGTCCAACATGAACTTGAAATAGCAATCCAAACCAACCCAAAATTGTTGTCAACTTGCAAAAACAGTTGGATAGTTCAAAAACAATCCAATCCAAGATTGTTGCCATCTGCTTCCCTCAGTCCAGAGAAAAATTGTAACAGACATTTGTCGAGCTCTTCATCCAACAGAGACGCCCCAGCGAATACCACAAATACCTCCAGACGGCTGGTGTATGGGATTTCTTTTCTTTGTGTTAGAAAAATGAGCACCATCAACAAACTTGTTCAAATCATCGTCTGTCACCAAAACAAATTTCGCTGTGTTTGTTTTTAAACTAAGCACCGTCACTGTGTTTTTACGTTAAGGTGGTTGTGGCGTGCAATGGTACAGAACATATGGAACCAAAATTGCATGGCAAATGGAGCAAAATGACAAATGGGATGAATATCGCATGCCATACAAACCACCAATCAAATGACAAGGATCTATTTAGGCGTTATTATAAAAGTGAATGTCTCTACAAGTTTAACACTTTCATAGAATACAGGAACACTTCTGATGACCAAGTCCAGGAAGTCATTGAAAACCAGGATCTTAACCCTCACATAGATAGATAGATAGATAGATAGATAGATAGATAGATAGATAGATAGATAGATAGATAGATAGATAGATAGATAGATAGATAGATAGATAGATAGATAGATAGATAGATAGATAGATAGATAGATAGATAGATAGATAGATAGATAGATAGATAGATAGATTGACGCTGATGCATGTGATCATACACTGTACTTGTTAAAGATTTTGTATATATGTTATCACTGTTAAACGTTTGTACATTTGCCTTCTTTCTCATGAGAACGGTGTTGTGCTGTTTTGCACTTCACCCTGAGAACGTACGTGTTATTCAACCTTGTTTAGCTTTGTCTTCTTTCTCATGAGAACGGTGTTGTGCTGTTTTGCACTTCACCCTGAGAACGTACGTGTTATTCAACCTTGTTTAGCTTTGTCTTCTTTCTCATGAGAACGGAGATGTGCTGTTTTGCACCTGTCTTAATGCAATCCTGAGAATTCAATTTTGTTTTGACGTTTGTGATGTGGTGTTTAGTGTGAAGGAGTGTGGAAGACAGGACACTTCAGGCAGATGCAGAACAGCTGATACCTGCAACAGACGAACGAGATGTGCTGACCTGAAGTGTTCTTCCTTACAGCTGCACTTATTGACGTATGCATTTATGTTATGGGAAGAAACTTGTCTTGCGTCATTACCCCCACCCTTAGGACAAGTTTCTTGTTTATGTGATGAGGGCGTCTCTTAATAAAAAGAGCGGAAAAGCAGGCCAGACTTGAGTGTAGCCTTGGTGTACAGCCTGGCCGCACTCCGCGCGTAATATTTGACTTTCTGTCTCACTGGTGTTTCTTGACTCTGTTTGTCTTGTTAAAGGTTTTAAGAATGTTTGGAGGAGAAAATACCCAACATTGACTGGGGGCTCGTCCGGGATCTCAACAACACCGGAGGTGTCCGGCGGAGGTCGTCAAGTCCAGACGTAAATCCTTGGCCAAGGTCTGATCGATCGATTGATCGTGTCTGCAATTGTCGACCACCACTGGCATCGTCTGGTTGACGAGATTTTCCCGAAGAAGACAGACAGGAAGTCGAGTCAGTGAGTAAAATTTCTTTGTAAACAGTACTGAGTGAGTGGTGATCAGATCACATAAAACAATTAAATTCCGCAAGCGATGATACAGAATCGCCTGTTAATGCAAAGCAGTTAAACTCTGTAAGGAGGGTGCGGACTCCTCTGTTTATATACGCGTACCGGTAGGGGATAAAAGTGATCACATAAAACAGTTAAACTCCGTAAGCGATGATACAGAATCGTCTGTTAATGAAACACAGTTAAACTCTGTAAGGAGGGCGGACTCCTCTACGGTTGCGAGGGACGCGAGTAGTTAAATTCCGGAAGGAGGATACGGACTCCTCTGTTTTAATACGTACAGGGAATCCCGGGTAGAAATATGTGCACTGTAAAAAAGCAGTTAAATTTGGCAGGGACGGCGGAGTCCCCTAAGGCAGGACATTAGTTAAATTTCACGGGAGGGCGAGCTCCCCTGGCATAAGAATACGCGTACGATTATTAGGAGTGTTTCTATGTGTAAATAGTGTTTTGCGCAAGTGTAAATAACTGTGTGAAAGTGTAATACTTTGGACAACGTTAGTGACAACCGTGCGTGTGGAAGCAGCAGGCAAGTGATTCCGCTTCCCACGGGGAGGTGAAAGGAATCAACCACACGACGGTAAATTAACTGTCACGTCCAAAGAAAGTGTGAAACTTCAGATTTAGAACACCCTAGGTGTGCCCCCGTCTGAAGTCCAAATTATAACAAGGGATAAAAAAATATAATAAAAATGGGGGGTAAGACGTCTAAAAATAAGGAAAATTTATCAACTGACGACTGGAAAGTTATGGAGGCAAAAAATCCAAAAGCAACAAAGAAATTGGAGACCTGGATAAATAACATGACTTTGACGGACGACTGAACCTGATCAGCATACAAAAGCTGAAGAAGGAGTTAGAACGGGAACATAAAGGTGATGAGAAAAAGATGCAGAAAGTAGGGGCAGATTTAGTGGCATTTTGGGAGGAAGAAGCAGAGAACAGACAGAAAGGAGCAGAGAAGCGACGATTAGAGAAAGCAAGGAAAAAGAAAGCTGTAGGTAAGGCAGAAGAAGATGTGATAATTCAGCACAGAGAGCCAGAACAGCCTCAACAATCACCGCCGGCTGGATCGTCGGTGACAAAGAGACCTTTATCTCCTCTACCAGAGGATGACGATGTACCGCCACCACAGTATGATTTGGCAGTAAAACCTAAGGTAAAAAGAGAAAAACCAGAAAAACCACAAACACGCAGTCAAGCGAAAGTGCCTACAGCCCCTCCCATGGTGGAACATAGTGATCAGGGAGGTGCCTATCCTATGATAGAAGTACCAAATCCTCGTGCAGGAACAGCAGGACAGCTACCAACCATGCTCGTTTATCGGACATGGAATGCTGATGATATCAAAGCAGCACCATCGCCACATGTCGATATTGAGGGATTTATGCAGGATATAGAAAACATTAGAACATCTTACCACCTTAATGGACCTGAAGTCCAACAGGTGTGGATGAAAGCATGTGGCCCTAAATGGAGTCAGGTACGTGGAGACTGGAATCCTGCAGATCAACAAGGCGTACCACTGACACATGATGATCTAGTCTTGAAAACAAGAGTGGAAGCTATGATTACACGTGCAAAAGGAGTGTTAGGACCAAAGATAAATTATACTGAAATTACCAGGACAACTCAGAAAGAAGGAGAGCCATGGACAGAGTTTAGGTGCAGATTTGAGAATGTGTTTAGGGTCCATAGTGGCATATTGCCAGAAACACCTGTGTATGAACAACAATTGAAAAACGCTCTGATCCAACATTCCAATAAGGATATAAAAGCTTGGATACAGAAACATTGGATTGGATTGCCTACAGGCACATTGGAAGACACACATACACACTGCTGTCATGCAGAAGAAGTCTTAAAACAGAAAAAGACAAGAAACAGCGACAAAGGAGTGTATGTAGCACATGGAGATGATGAAATATATTACCAGCAGGGCAACTTAAGACAGCAGAAGCAGTGCAAATGCCCCAAAAAGCCATGGCAAAATAGACAAGGTGGACAGCCACAACGTCAAGGACCATGGCAACCACAACAGCAGGGAGGGCCACCACGTGGTCCCCTGATTTGTTGGAACTGTGGAAGAGAGGGACATATGTATAGAAATTGTCCAATCCACCTACTGAGGGAGCAGCAGGGAGAATTCCACAACGGAATAATCCTCCGCAGCCACAGTATCCACAATGACTAGAATCCATAATCCATGATTCCATATCAGATAGGCAGTCTGAATCTGTATGTATGGATCTGTGTGCCTTGCTGGGAAATCCGGTACCAAAACCAGAAGTGACTTTGTTGGTAAATGGACGACCAGTGACATTCCTTTGTGATACAGGAGCATGTAGAACCACATGTAATGACAACATACCTGTCCATCAATTAAGCAACGAACTCTTTAGGGTTCGCTCTGCAAATGGACAAACATCAGACGTCCCTATCACCAAACCCATAACGTTGACAGATCCATTTGGCCTGACGTGTACTATGTCAGTGTTGAGCATGCCACAATGTCCAGTTAACCTCCTAGGACGAGACGGATTGACTGCATTGGGCTTGTCCATAATTGTGGAACAAGGGAAATTAGTTGTGAACGCACAGGAGGCGTTAACATGGTAAGAGAAGAAAGCGCTGACCCCACATTCCACTATTACTATACATTTGACATCTCAGAAGAAGATGCTGCAGGATGGGGTAAAGATGTCGTCTTGCAAGCGACAGCCCTACTAAAAAATCCTGAACAACAGATGTCACCACCTGACATGCATGTCACAATGTGGCATAAAGATCCTCCAGGTCCGGATGGTGACTATGAAACTAAATTGAAAAATGTTTCACCTGTGAAACTGACAATGACCGATTTGATTCATGATGGCAACTCAATAGCCGTCATAACAGTAACAGGCGCCACTGAAGATGTATCAAAATTAAAATTCACAGGTATGCCATTACATATGTCACTTTGTAAGCCATATTTGACAGAATGGCAAGAATTGGGACTGACAGTCATAACAGCTTTGTCAGCCTCTGATTGGAGTAGAGTTGGCCCACGAACGGAGTTCAGTCCATCAACCAAGTTGTATAAAGTGCCAGTTAATGTCTCATTGGTGCTGACAGCTGGAACACACATTGATGCGTCCACTTCACAATCCTGAGTGTTTCAGTTGAGTCCTGAAGAGGATGCTCTTCTCTCTTCAGTACCGTCAGGATTGTGGACAACAGGTCCTTCAGACGTAGGACTGATTAAAAATGCACAACCTGTAGTTATAAGGCCAAAAACAGAATACAGACCATGTGTAAGACAGTATCCATTGAAACCTGATGCAATTGACGGAATCAGGCCAGTAATAGAGGATTTATTAACAGCAGGAGTAATAGTGCCATGTCCAGATTCACCATGTAACACACCCATATTTCCTGTGAAAAGGCTCCGCCCTCAGTGGGGTGGAGAATGATTCAAGATCTGCAGGCAGTAAATGCTGCTGTGATTAAAAGAGCACCATGTGTCCCAGATCCACATACCTTGTTAAATTCGCTGAGACCAAATTCTAATAGTTTCTCAGTAATTGACATAAGTAATGCATTTTTCTCTGTGCCAGTGCATCCAGATAGTCAATTCTGGTTTGCTTTTACCTTTAAAGGACAACGATATACATTCACCAGATTACCGCAGGGTTACGCAGAGAGCCCAACTATTTATTCTCAAGTCATGTCAGCATGTTTAGCCAATTTCGTTCCACCGGCAGATAGCCAACTGTTAGTGTATGTTGATGACATTTTGATTGCCTCTGACACACGAGAAAACTGCATAACTGACACAGTAGCATTATTATGTTTCTTATTTGACAATGGCCACAGAGTGAGTAGAAACAAAGTTCAGTTGTGTAGGGATAAAGTAAAATATTTAGGACATGAGTTATCAGCCACAGGGCGCACGATCCTGTCTGACAGGAAGGAAGCAATTTTGCACGCTCCAAAACCACAAACCAAAAAGCAGATGATGTCATTTCTTGGATTGACAAATTACTGCAGGGCATGGATTCCTTGCTATGCAGAGTTGACTAGTCCACTTTCTGATTTGATGTACAAAGATGATGATATTTCAATGTCAACCGTGTTGGAATGGAACAAAGATGCTGAGGAAGCCTTTGTAAAAGTAAAACAAACATTAGTGTCATCCACAGTTTTGGCACTACCAGATTATAGTAAACCATTCATTCAAACAGTTGATTGTAAGAATAAGTTCATGACTAGTGTTTTGGTTCAAGTGTATGGCTCAAATTGAGGCCAGTTGCCTACTACTCATCTAAATTGGATGCAGTAGCAAGTGCTTTACCACCATGCGTACAGGCTGTTGTTGCGGCCTCTATGGCTGTTCAAAGTAGCAGTAATGTTGTTCTATTCCATCAGTTGACATTGAAAGTTCCACATGCAGTCTCTGCACTTTTGTTGCAGACAAACATGAGCCTTTTGTCCCCAGCAAGACATCTTTCGTGCATGTCCTTGCTATTATCACAGCCACACCTTACGATAGAGCGATGTACAACATTGAATCCCTCCACATTGATACCTTTACCTGAGGATGGTGAGCCGCACAATTGTCTTGATGTAGCAACAGTTTGTACAAAAGCACGCCCAGACCTCCGGGACACATCCATCCCAAACAGTACAATCGTGTATGTGGATGGTTCTTCCACCAAAAATGCTTATGGACAAACGCAATCTGGATATGCTGTCGTCACAAATTCAGAAGTATTAGATTCTGCTTCATTGCCATCGTCATTTTCAGCACAAGCAGCTGAATTAGTTGCTTTAACTGCAGCTTGCTATCTGTTTAAAGGTACGGCTGTAACAATTTATACAGACAGCCAGTACGCTTTTAGCACAGTGCATGTGTTTGCAAAACTGTGGGAGGAGCGTGGAATGGTGACATCGTCTGGAAAGCCAGTGACTCATGCCACTCTCCTAACTGCCCTACTGCAAGCTGTGAAGTTGCCTCAACAAATTGCTATATGCAAATGTGCGGCTCACACCAATGGCTCTGACAGTGTTTCAAAAGGAAATGATTTTGCTGACAGAGCAGCAAAAGAGGCAGCAGCAGCTTCTTCTATTTGTGTTGTACAGGAAACTACTCCAGATTTGCATTTAGGTCATACACTGCTTGCTGACATGCAACAGCAGGCAACTGACAGAGAGAAACAAATGTGGATAGCTAAAGGCGCTACGTATGCAAATGACTTGTACGTATGACCACAAAAGAAACCCATATTGCCAAAGAATATGTTTAAATGGGCAGCTATTATGAGCCATGGCGTGACGCATGTCTCATCAGGGGGTATGATATCGCAATTGCAATCTATTTTTTGTCTTTATGGGTTCGAAGCATATGCAAAACAGCATTGTAGAGCATGCATGATATGTGCAAAACACAACTCACAAGGCAATTTGAGACCCCAAAGAGGTAAATTTCCAACACCACAATATCCCTTTCAAGTGATTCATATGGATTATATACAGCTGAGTAAACATGAAGGGAAGGAATTTTGTTTAGTCATAATTGATGCCTTCTCAAAATGGGTAGAATTGTTCCCTACAAAACATGCAGATTCACTTACAGTGGCTAAAGCATTATGCAAAGACATCATCCCACGATTTGGAATACCAGAAACAGTCTATTCAGATAACGGAGCGCATTTTGTTAATGCAATAGTGCAATACGTGGGAGAAGCACTACAGGTTAATCTAAAAAATCATTGTTCTTATCATCCACAAAGTGCCGGATTAGTGGAAAGGATGAATGGAACAGTAAAAAACAGACTTAGAAAGACAATGGAGGAAACAGGCAGACCATGGACGCATTGTGTAGATTTGGTAAAAATGTATATAAACATAACTAGTACCATGGGGTTGACACCGTATGAAACATTGTTTGGCAGAACATATCGACTGCCATATTATGGACAAATTTGGAATGTACCTGAGGAAGCCAATTTGGCGGATTACATGAGAAAAATGTTAGAAGGACAACGAGGGAGAGTTCCAAACACTGATGATCCCATTTCTCCACAGGAGGACCCTAAAGTGGTACCTGGAGACTGGGTGTTGATAAGAAGCATCAAGAGAAAACACTGGCATTCACCTAAATGGGAAGGGCCCTATCAAGTACTACTCACAACACCCACAGCTTTGAAAATTGGGGAAAGAAGTACATGGATTCATTTAACTCACTGTAAGAAAGTCATTTCTGCAGACACAGACAAACAGTAAGAACAGTAGGACAAGACTAGTAATAGTGTGTGAGCTTGGTGTTAAGATCCAGGTTAGACACGAAAGCTAGCAGAAGACATTAAGAAGCCACTGTTCTGAACATAGGTGTGCTGTAGTGTGCAGAAATGGCGAAAGAAAAAAATAAAAAGAACGGGGGTTTCTGGACCCCACGGACAGTCCTTGTTATGCTACTTTTCTTTTTTGAATTGGGAGTATTATTAAAAGCCATGAGCACGGGACATGATAATAAGGATCACATCCGCAGATTGCAGAGACCAAAAAGAAGTAACAAAGACCCCAGTCCGATAATCAATGCCACAGTACATAGCTGTGATGGGAATAATGCATACCGATTTGGTGTACAGGCCTGCATTCCTAGAAATACTTCTGTGATCATCTCTGTACCATATAGTGCTCTTACCCATGGAATGCCGGATGGTGACAGAGGGGCTAATTACGGAAATAGTTTCTCATGGTATATGACCAACGATCAACAAGATAGGAGATGGGAAACGTTGGTAGCCGATGAATGGAGTAGATGGACACCAAGATGGGCACAAACCGAGTGGGCTAAGTACCAGAGTCAAAGTCTCAAAATGTATCAAACAGATGATAAGCTGTCTATAGTGGTGAATACCACAGAAAAAGGAACCATATTCCCACCTGATATAGAGGGAGACTGTTGGTTGTTCCTCCTTTGGGTATACAAACAAGGAAAAGACCCGTATTTCCATTTCTTCCTCTGTGAGACAGATAGAGTACAGCAACCAATATTGACCGAATTAAGTACGTCAAAGGGGGTGTCCATACAAGCAAAGGGGGTGTCTGTACAAGGCACAAAAGACATGAAGGCAGATGACTGGTTCCTAGTAACTACAGGAATTAGTGGACAAAATAACAATTGGCTTTTAATGGCAGAACAAGCAGGACTAGCAGCAAAGAAGGACTGTGTTGTGTGTATGGGACCCAGACCTGTATTACAGGTAATACCGGCAGCATTACCCAAAGACTGTCTACTGACTGCTATGACACAGACATACATTGCGGTAAACAACAAATGTTTTAAGTGGGACAAGATCTATCCAGTGACCAAATTAACTAAGATCAAACCTTTATTCTCAAGCAAAGTTGGGCATGCTAACCATACATGTGTACACTTGACAGGGACAAGTAAGACTTTGGGTAGCTTAAACCACACCGCCTGGTGTAAGAATGTGGTCCATAGTACTCCCACATTCAAACCTGTCGGGAGGAGTGACGTATGGTGGTGGTGTGGGGATAACAGAATCTTTGACAGACTGCCACGAAATGTGTCAGGTTATTGTGCATTAATATCATTATTGTTACCAGTTGAAGCCATACCCATGACCCCTGAAGACGTTACGACATATGCAGCCTCTCTTATTCCTGAAGATTGGCAGAAAGGCGTAGCCAGACATAGAGTGAAAAGAGATTGGAAAGGAGTGGGAAATCCAACATATATTGATGCAATAGGAGTCCCCAGGGGAGTGCCTGACGAGTATAAACTGGTTAATCAAATAGCAGCTGGATTCGAATCTTCCATCTGTTGGTGGTGCTCAATTAATAAAAACGTGGACAGAATAAACTACATCCACTACAATGTACAGAAATTAGGAAATTGGACTGAGGAAGGATTTAAGGCTGTCCATTCACAGTTAGAAGCCACGTCCCTTATGGCCTTCCAGAATCGCATTGCTCTGGATATGTTGTTGGCAGAGAAAGGAGGTGTTTGTGCCATGTTCGGAGAACAATGCTGCACATTCATTCCCAACAACACAGCTGCAGACGGCAGTCTCACTCAAGCCATTGACGGGCTGAGGACGTTGAACAGGAAGATGAAAGAGCACAGTGGAGTAAACACCGAAGGCTGGGATTGGTGGCTGGAAGGGATGGGAAAATGGAGGTCTTTGATTTCTTCACTATTAGTGTCTATAGCAGTATTTGCTGCAATTCTAACATTGTGTGGATGTTGTTGTATTCCATGTCTCCGAGGCCTTGTAAATAGAATGATAACCACAGCAATAAGTCCAGGACCAGGAGGGGGTCCAGCATCATATCCACTTCTGGGGACAGATGACGACAAGGAGGACGATGGCTCTCCTGACCTGTACCCAGACCAATGGAAGTATGATGACCCAGACACCGATGATGGTGACAATGATGATATCACCTCTGGGGTGTAAGCCTAGAGAAAACATACCATGATGAACCTCTTAGTGAAAATCTCAAAAAGAAGTGCTAAGCTGAGTGATGCCTACTGTATGTTTTAACAGGCGATAAACAGGAGGGGAATGTTAAAGATTTTGTATATATGTTATCACTGTTAAACGTTTGTACATTTGCCTTCTTTCTCATGAGAACGGTGTTGTGCTGTTTTGCACTTCACCCTGAGAACGTACGTGTTATTCAACCTTGTTTAGCTTTGTCTTCTTTCTCATGAGAACGGTGTTGTGCTGTTTTGCACTTCACCCTGAGAACGTACGTGTTATTCAACCTTGTTTAGCTTTGTCTTCTTTCTCATGAGAACGGAGATGTGCTGTTTTGCACCTGTCTTAATGCAATCCTGAGAATTCAATTTTGTTTTGACGTTTGTGATGTGGTGTTTAGTGTGAAGGAGTGTGGAAGACAGGACACTTCAGGCAGATGCAGAACAGCTGATACCTGCAACAGACGAACAAGATGTGCTGACCTGAAGTGTTCTTCCTTACAGCTGCACTTATTGACGTATGCGTTTATGTTATGGGAAGAAACTTGTCTTGCGTCATTACCCCCACCCTTAGGACAAGTTTCTTGTTTATGTGATGAGGGCGTCTCTTAATAAAAAGAGCGGAAAAGCAGGCCAGACTTGAGTGTAGCCTTGGTGTACAGCCTGGCCGCACTCCGCGCGTAATATTTGACTTTCTGTCTCACTGGTGTTTCTTGACTCTGTTTGTCTTGTTAAAGGTTTTAAGAATGTTTGGAGGAGAAAATACCCAACAGTACTGTAAGTACGAGGTATCTTATAAAACTAACCGGCAGTTTTATAAAAAAAAAAACTATATGGATTTGATTGACATGCGATTACACCAATCATGCTTGAACCCTCGTGCGCATGCGTGAGTTTTTTCACGCATGTCGGTGACGTCATTTCCCTGTGGGCAGGCCTTGAGTGAGATGTGGTCCCGCACTCTCGGCTCAATTCCTTTGTTTCACACGCTGCTCGAGACGGCGCGCGTTGGTTTATCAAACTTTTTTCTGGACCTGTGAGGAATATCCGAGTGGACACTATTCGAGAAATTCAGCTGGTTTTCGGTGAAAAGTTTAACGGCTGATGAGAGATGGGGTGTTTCTGTCGCTGTAAGGACTTCCCACGGAGCGGGACGTCCTGCAGCGCTTCTAGGCGCCGTCATCGGCCTGTTTCAAGCTGAAATCATCCTAATTTAAGGCTCTGTTGACCCAGGACGTCGTGAGAGAACAGAGAAGATTCAGAAGAGGCCGGCATGAGGACTGTATGCGGACATTCCACTGTTTAAGGACATTTTTTAATGAAAGACGTGCGCGCAAATTCGCCGAGTCATTTCCGTGACGACTCGGTGAATCTGTGTGCGCCGCGACAGGAAAAACACCTCCGTGTTGAAAACCATTTGTAAAATTCAGGCGGCTTTTCATGGCTTTCAACAAGTGAGTAACTGAGAAATTGTTTAACAGCTTGGGCATGTTCCAACTTGTCCGTTAAGGTTTCCAACGGAGGTGTTTTTCCTGTCGCGACCCCCCCGCGGTCAGGTCCGGCCCGACATGCGACTCTGCCCGCACGTTCTTTCATTACAAAATGTCCGTTAACAATGGAATGTCCGAATAAACTCCTCATGCCGACTTCTTCTGAAAGTTCTCTGTTCTCTGACGACTTCCTGGATCAACAGAGCCTGAAATGTGGACGTTTTCAACTTGAAACGGTGAGACGCTGCCGCCTCGAAGCGCAGATCGCCGTCAGGCGCCGTGAGCCGTCCTTACGGCGACACTACCAGACCAAAATCTCTCATCAGCCGTTAAAATTTTTACCGAAAACCAGCTGAATTTATCGAATGGTGTCCACTCAGTTGTGCCTTATAGTTTTGAAAAAATTTTGATCAAACAAAACAGCAGTCTCTGAGCCATTCCTAAACAATGAAAAAATCGACGAGAGGGTGGGCGACTCCTCACTCAAAGACTGCCCACAGGCGAATGACGTAACCGACAGGCGTGAAAAAACTCTTGCATGCCCACGAGGGTTCAAGCATGTCTGACGTAATCACACGTGATTCAAATCCATATGGTTTTTGAAAAAATAAGGTCGGATACTTTTCTAATAGACCTCGTATATCATTAATTGTATGTGATGTACATAAAGAACTCATGATTCGTGTCCATAAATGTCGTGTCCATTTTGTCTTTCCCTTTGTTCCTTTGACTCTCCTTTGAGCACATGACGCACAGCCTCTGAGCGTTACCTAATGAAACGTCTGCAAAAAGCCGCTTAACTGCGCCTCAAGAGTGGATCCTAAAGACAATTTCATAGCCATTTGTTTCATTTACTTTCCAATTTTCCCCTAAAAGCAACTTGTTATCCCCGTGCGCACGGTAAAAGGGATTTGACGCACAGCCGGGCGCAGCCAGGGTCAGCTCCATCTGCTGCAAGGGAGTCTCAAACAAGCAGCTGGCAGCTTCTCTTCCACCTCACTGGACTCCGAAAGCTCCATCATCATAACAACAAGCCAGTCCAACCTTACTGTTAGTGGGTTTTCATGACTGAAATCTTGCACATTCAATCGCAATGGCAAGTTATAACTATTTACAACACAAAATAAGATAAAAGATCATCAGTGAAGATCATGTTTATGTGCAAAATGCTTTATTGTTATTTAACACAAATGCAAATAAGAGGCAAGAAAATAAAGAGAAGGCTGTAGTGATGTCATAAAGCTGGTGTTTGCTACAGCAGCTGTGAGACATTTTCATTTGTTTGTTGTGTTTCCTGAAGTCATCTAGTTTCTTCTTCACACAAATTTACCCGTCTGATCAGATGGACTTCCTGTCCTGCGGCCTGAGGATTCTCAAACATCTCCTTTAATTACCTAATAGGATTGCTGCGCGAATTCTGGCTGCATTAAGACACTTTCACATTAAGCGGCCTTATTGGAAATGTGATGAAAACACCATATCAACAAATTACTGCACACCGCTTTCTGTCGCAAATGGGCACAGGAGCGCCACTTGTACTCTCCCAGATTTTAATACCGACAATTACAGCCAATTTGGGCAGAATGACAGTCCTGCGGCAGCCTGAACCTCCTGTGACACGGGCTGCCTCACAAACTGAAAAAAGAAGGGGGGAAATGATCAGGATGGAGCGTGCAACTGTTAAAAGACACGTTTTAAAGTTTCAAGTCAAAGTCTGTGTGAAAACTTCAGCACGCAGGGGCGCAACCACTATGAATGGGGGGGGCGTATTTTCAGAAATTTCTCCAAAATTAAAGCATTTATCTGCATTGGAATACATGCAACACAACATAACTGACAATGAACAAGAGAAAGTTTGTGTAGATTTGGATCATGATCCTTTGGTTGAGAATCACTGAAGCCACATATTGTACATAAGACATTGTCATTTGGTTTGTATGATATTTTTAATTTGCTGTTTAAATTTTGAGCCATCTTTTATGGTCTATTTATTTTCTTTCACTTGTAAAGCCAAAGCCTTATTAGAATTGGTCCGTTCATTGTTGTTGTTTTTTTTGTTTTGTTTTTTTGGTGCTTGAAAATTTTGACTAAAGCCCTTGAAACTCATGATGGTACTTGTTAACAATGTGCACATTGGCATCAGTTGTCAAATAGGGTTTTTTGTTTGTTTGTTTTGTGTTTTTTTTATGGCATTTCATTTTATTAACATTATTATGTATCACAGAGATGAGGGAAGAAATTTGCCTTTGAAGAAGGCTGTTTAATCCCAGCCCAGAATATGTGTAAATAAATAAATACGTAACGATCCCTACGGTATTCTGATCAGACAATGCCTGTATAAAATCATGTATCCTGCTGATGCTTTAAAATTTAATTGTGGGGCTCAAACATTTTCCAACAGTATTTCAGATTTTCCTAATGTGAGTTTGGTTTGGAGAACCCAGTAATACCTCTCTGGTTACACCCCTGTTATTGACAGGGGGTCATAAGAATATCAGGCAAAACTGTAATTTGGGAAATATCTTTCATCATATTAAGATTCCAAAAATGATCGGAACGATGGACAGTTCCCTTTTCTTGGGGTGTATAAGGGATTTAGTCTAAAAATTAAAAGCATTAGTAAGTATTATACTCGTATAAGTACTACTATATGAAGTGCTACATTAAATACCATCATATCATGTCTGCATAGCTCCTTATCACAGAAAGACAGAGGTGGAACTTTTCAGCACCATGGTCAGCAGCAACACTGCAGCAGCATCAGTTTACATGAAATAATACATAATCCTCAAAATAAACGTAAATGTAAACTATTATTATCATCATCATCATCATCATCACCACCATCACCATCACCAAAGAAGTTAAATGACAAACAAGCATTATTCCATAAATCACACTCCAAGATACCAGCTATACTAAATTTACCTGAGAAATATTCATCTTTTTGGAAAAAAAAATCTTTTTAAATTGTGACATTAACCACAGCATTTGAGCACTTTGCACAGGCAGCTTTTAAATTCAACTATCAAACCTCGGGTTTTCAGCCTTTCAAAAAAAAAAAAAATTAAGATAAAGATATTTACAAAGTAAGGATTATTTTACTTAAAACATTTATTCCTTTTGTTGCAGAATGCGTTTTGAGCATTCCTAAAGTTTTCTAATAACTATTAAAGAAATTGCAATTTTTGAAACTATTTCGGCTTTGCATTGTTTTTAAATATTATTTCAAACTCATGTTAAAGAAATGAATCAACTTTGCATTCCTAACAGAATAAACTAAAATAGGTCGTTATGCGTTGATATTTATCTAAATAACATATTCAAAATGTTATCATTCTCCACAGCTATGGGTCAACAGAATTGGAATTAAAGGTTGTGTTTACAAAAATCTTATAAACTCACAAAATTTACATTTGGATGAGGTTTATTGACAGTAGATCATTTGTTAATAATGTTCAAATCTCTAGAGTCAAATTGTATTTTCAATTTTCTTAAGAACAGCGTTTTAAATATTTAAGTTATTCATCATTAAGCTGAAAAAAAAAAAATCAATTTCTCATCGCTCATAATGAAATAAGAACTCAAGGTTTAGTGAAATGGTGCCAAATCGGAATCGTTCGTTTTGGAGTAGAACTCTAACTGTCCACAAATTGATTTTTCTTCTTCTTCAGGCGCAGGTGCTCATCGCCCCAAAACTGTCTGAGCCAATCAGGAGGAAGAACCGACACTTCACGTCGCCCCTCGTCCATTCGAATCGTTAATTGGCTGATGCACAAATCCGTTTCCGTTCTCTCCAAATAAATAACCGTTGGAGAGCCGGAACTCGGCCGGAGCTGTGGTTCACCGGGCGGCACAGCAGCGGCGGACAGGGCGCACATGAAGGTGCGGATTTGGAGCGGAAACACGCAAAGTGAAAGCATGAGTCTGAACTACGCGTCTGCAGCGCCGACGCACAGAGCCACGTCGTTCTTCATCGAGGACATTTTACTGCACAAACCCAAACCGCTCAGAGAGGTCATCCCGCCTCCTTTCTGCGGCTCCATCGCCTCCAGGGTGCCCATCCTGGAGTACGGATACCCGCTGATGCCGACCCCGATCCTGGCGCCGCACCCGCACCATCCTCTGCACAAGCCGGAGCACCACCAATACTTCTTCACCTCCGGTAATAAATGAAAAATAAATAAATAAAAATATTTAGAGCAACAGTTTACATTCATTTACTTTACAAGAGATAGTTTGAAATGTATCACATTATAAAACAAAATAAAAACAACACATATTTTGTGGAATAAAACTGCCACAAAAGTTCCCAACTTTAAAAAAGAAAACTTTTTAAAAATAGATATTTTCTGAATAAAATCAGTATCAGAGGTTTCGAACTAGTTGTAATTAAAAAAAATAATAAATCGAAAACATATATTTTAGAAATATAGTCGAACAGGTTCGAAATTATTTTTAAGTAAAAAAAAAAAAAAACTAAATTTAAAAACATAGTTTCAGAATAAACAGGCTATCACACAGGTTCCAAAATGGTTTAGACAACGACTCAGTATGATCTAAAATAAATAAATAAAATTTGTAAGGATTTATTTTAATTTTTCGTTTTTGTTTTCTTGTTTTTAAGTCAATAATAATGAATGTAATAATAATTGATTTGCGCCTTTCACACAAAATCCATTCAAAGCACTCTGAATTTCAAAATTATTGGTTCATATAATATACGCATAAAACAACTCATTTTAAACATTAAAAAAGAACTAAAATCGATTTCAGAAAAAGTCATTACGAAGCTTATTCGATACGTATTTATTTAAAATATATTTTCATTGGAGCTGATACTTTTTTAAATTATAATGTTCATGTTTAAAACAGTAATTTTATTAAATTTAAATAACATTTAGATAAATAAGGTCGAGTCTCAAATACAGCGATTTAGTGATATTTCTTTTTAATGCAGCCAACCTTTATTTTGGTGCGTTTGTCTTGAAAATCACAAACGCCACCTTGCTGAATTTTACAACGATAAGAAAAGTCTCAAGAATTAGGATTTAAATATTTGAGGACACTTTACAGGCATATCTATTTTGTAATATCTACAATGTGTTTGAATATTTTTCACATGGAAACTGAAGTTTATTAACGCGCAAATTGCTCCAGAATCGCTGTGTTCGTTTTGAAACTGTACGCCGTTGTTTTTCCTTTGTTTTTTTTTTATTTTATATTTCTATTTTGTTGTTTCTGTTGATAATGTGTCCAACAGGCATGCAGATGCCGGCCCTGTTCCAGCACCACGCTGACTTACCCGGTAAGCATTGCAGGCGCAGGAAGGCGCGCACGGTTTTCTCGGACTCGCAGCTCTCGGGTCTGGAGAAAAGGTTCGAGATCCAGCGGTACCTGTCCACACCGGAGCGCGTGGAGCTGGCCACGGCGCTCAGCCTGTCCGAGACCCAGGTAAACGCTCGACACCAATCAAGAAATATCAAAAACAAATTTTGAAAGTGATCAAATATTGCTTGGTTTCCTGGCAATACAAATGATGGTATGATAACCAAAATAAAAAATATATATATATATGAATGAAGGTACAAAATATACAGGTAGTTTTTGCACTAAATACGCAGTAGATGTAAAACATACTGTTCAGAAACTTAAATTACCCACGTATATTTCCAATAATGTTGTTTAATTGGTTAATACACACATTCTGGAACTATACAAGACAGAAAATGAAAATTATTTATTCGAAAATAAATTAGTGTGTTTTTAATTATTTGTCATTCATGTGAATATATGGATTTGCTTCTTTTTTAGGTTTTAAGTGTTTGTGTTTTCATTGTTTACGTAAGACATTTAAAAAGGTTGTCTTTTCTAGGAAAGTATTAGGCATTTGTCATATTTTGCCGACATATTATAAAATAATATTATATTATTATAACAATCATCATCACCATTTAGACTTATGTATATTTTTATAGTAGTTAGTTCTTTCGGCTTCTCCCTTTTTCACTTTGGGCCGCAGCTGCAGATCTGATCTGCATGTTGATTTGAAATATCCTGAAGATAATTTACCAATTTCTTAATTATTACATTAATTTCAATAATAAAATCGTCTTTTATTTCTAAGCAGCATTATTGCAGAATTATAGCAATTTGATATTTTATGTTGAAAAAGACAGTGGCAGGTTTGTACGTAAGTGCAAAAGCAAACAAATATCTAAATGATTTTTATTTCGTACGTTTGAAGGTTAGAGCAAACGAATAGTTCGAACATTGCTGAAATCGCCATGCTATATACACAATTTCCTTTTTATTTATTTTTTCCAAACCCTTGCAGGTAAAAACGTGGTTTCAGAACAGGCGCATGAAGCACAAAAAGCAGCTGAGGAAGGCGCAGGACGAGCGCAAAAGTGCGGACAGATCTGCGGAAAACTGCAGCGAGAGCGAACTGACGGACAGGAGCGCAGAAGAGCTCAAACAGGGCCTGGAGCCCGGAGACTCCTACATGCTGGAGGAGGAGCACGACGACGACGAGGATGACGATGATGTGGACATCGAGGAGGACATTTGTTCCCCAGATCACCTCCTATAGTAGGCTCAGCCCAGTCTCACGTATTTTTTCTTGCCCCCATTACGAAATGACTCACATTTTCGTAATCCTCCCCCTTCTCCTAACTCTAACCATAACCATCATCATAACCCCTAACCATAACCTCCCCACCATTTCACCCCTCATTTCCTGCCCCATCAAGAAAAGAATTCGTGCCCCCATCACGAAAAATGCTGAACAGTAGATTAATTTACTTTTGGTAATTCCATCATGAACTGCCGTGAGATTGGGTTGCAGCAGCTGCGAACGACACTGTAAATCTTTTGTACAAACATTTGTTTTTATTTCCCTAAAAAAAAAACATATATATATATAAGTACTTTATGGAAAAAACGACACAATGTTATTTATTCAAACAGGTTTTCAGGATTTTATTCTGTATGTATAAGACCTACAATGAAACATTATCATCATTATTACTGACAATCTGTAAATCTGTAAATAAGAACCCAGTAGCTCTTTTTAACAGCCGCTTCCTCATTCTTTTGCACCTTTATCGAAATGAAAATATTTTCTGATCCATTTTATATGATTTTCCTCATGTACAAATACTTTCTTTTTTCTTTTGCATTATTCTTCATGCACATTTTGTATGTAACGTTTTCTGTAACAACTTTAGTTTTTATTTTTATTTTTTTAGCCAGCTTATCTTTGAAATTTCCTGTATGAATCAACTAATTAGTCAATCAGAAGAAAATGAGTAATATTTTCTGTAATCATTTTGACTCATTTAAAGAGGAACATTTTGGTAATTTTTTTGTTCCCATGATGTGCAGCTTTCCTATCTGTAAATTAAAATTTTCACCATGTTGCTCAGAAAAAAAAAAGAAAAAAAAAAAAAGATTTTGAAGAAATTAGAGGGTGGTGGCCAAGTGGTTAATGCACTTGGTTTCAGTGCAGAAGGTTCCCGGTTCGAATCCCACCCCTACCACATTTCTCCATGTAATGTGGAGTTGCATCAGGAAGGGCATCCGGCCTAAAATTTGTGTCAATTCAATATGCACATCCACCTTGGATTTGCTGTGGCGACCCCATACAAAACAAGGGAGCAGCCGAAGGGACTTACTAGATTGAGTTCTGAATAAGTGTGATATGGTCCCTATTTTAGACAGCATACAAATACTGAAGTTCTTTTAATCTTTAGTATTGCTGTCCTTTTTTATAATGGTGAAACTGAACTAAATGTGTGTGTGTGTGTGTGGTTGGTACACAGTACAATCACCAGTATTAAATTAACACTGACAGTGTACATATGGTCACACTCTGACCAGACTAGGACCATATGTACACTGGCAGTGTTAATTTAACACTGTTTTATACTAGTGATTTTACTGTGTAGGGTTTAAACAGCTCCTTCCTCTGCTATTCTAAGCACATGCATTAGGAAACAGCGTGCACAGCAAGAAGACCAGTTTTCAGTGGGAGGCCAGCAGCCCGCTGTGCTTTACATTAAGAGAAGAAGAAAAAAAAAAATCACACACAGCAGTTTTCAGATCCGCAGTGTGCAAAATCCTTCCTCAGTGAATGGAAATAAGGGTTGCATCATTTTTGATTAGCTGTTTGTAAAAAAAAAAATAAGGAATTCATTTGAAAAAGGTGGATGTTTGATTTACTGGTTGCAGTGGGAAAAGATTAATTAATGCTTTAATAAATTATTTCTCATTCTAGAGTGAGATACAATGCACAGGGGGTAAAAGATTCGAGAGGTCACAAAGCACTACAACCCCAAATCATAAAATATTGGGACAGTGTAGAAAATGCAAATAAAAAATAAAATAAAATTGAAAAAATTCTTACATTTACTTTGACTTTTATTTCATTGCAGACACCATGCACCCAAGATATTTTATATTTTTTTATGGTCTGCTTCATTTCATTTGTTAATATGCATCCATTCCTGTATTGAAGGCCTGCAATATATTTTAAAAAATGTTGGTAAGTGAAAGCATTTACCGTTTTGTAATGTTGCCATTCCTTCTACGACACAAGACATTTTGTCATTGAGGTTACCAAGCAATGAAGCGTTTCAGGCGTTACTTTGTTCCATTCTTCTCATAAACAGGTTTAAAGGTGTATAACAGTGTCGTTGCATTTATTGTTTCAAAATTATACACACATTCTCTATTTGGCACAGGGCTGCAGGCAGGCCAGTCCAGTACCCATATCGACTTCCTCCACAGCCATGCCTTTAAAGTATGCAGAATGTGATTTTTCTTTTTTCTCTTTTTTTTTTTTTGTAAAAATGCCTTCATGTCCATGGAAAGGTTGTTGTGTGGAATGTAACATATGTTGCTCTAAAATCTCAATGTACTTTTCTGCATTACCATTTGCCATCACAGAAGTGTAAACTGTCTTTGCCAAAGGCAACCATACGATGAAAGACTGGCTTTTGGACTTGTTGCTGATAACAATCTGGATGGTGCTTTTCATCTTTGGTCTGGAGCACTAGGCATCCATTTCTCCCAAAAACAGATCTGGAATACTGATTTATCTGATCACAATACACGTTTCCATTGTGTGATGGTCCAACTCAGATGACTCTGAATCCAGAGAAGTCAATGCTGCTTCTGGTCAAACTTAACATAAGGCTTCTTTTTTGCATAGTAAAGTTTTCAGTGCCATTTGTAAATGCAATTCTGTATTGCAGTGCTTGACAAAGATTTCCCAAGTAACCCCTTGCCCATGTGGTTATATCAGCTATTGATGAATGACGGTCATTTATGCAGTGCCATTTGAGGGATCAGAGGTTACGGGTATTCACCTTAGGCTTGTGTTCTTGCCTTTTACACACTGAAATTCCTTCAGATTCCTTGAATAGGTTAATGATGTTAAAATTATTTATTTTGTGCTGGAGGGAGAATTATGCAAATCCCTTCCAATTTTTCTTTGAGCAGTACTTTTTTAAATATTTCAAGAATTTTGTCAGATATTTACTGAAAAACAGAAGATCCTTTGCCCATCTTTGCTTGTCACAACTCATCTTTTGGTGGATCTTGCTTTTGTACCAAATCATAATTGCGATCACCTGTTAACGTCACGTTTGAAATAACATCATTGTGTATTTTACTGTAACTCATTACTAAGTTGTCCTTGTTCCAGCTTTTTTTTTTTTTTTTTTTGAAACATATTACAGGTAAGAAATGTATATTACTAAATGAAATGACCAGTATCTTGGGTTCAGATTGTCTGCAGTTAAATAGAAATCAAACTAAAAGTTACTGCAGTTTGGGTTTTTTTTTTTGTTTGTTTGTTGTTTTTTTAGTGGGGGTGCAATTTTCATACTGTCACAATTTTTCTGATTTGGGGTTGTAGATATCAAACACTATTTGTTTAAAAATATACATTTAAAGAACTATGCCCAGCTTGCATATATCCTTTGGAGCTACAGTGATGAATTGTTAGAACTGAATATTAAATAATCTTTATGTAATTTCAGCTTCTTAAATATTAACATTTTCTGTTTTGTTTTTTGCTGTTGTTTTTTTTTTTTGTAAAACTGGTTATCTTTGGGTTGTGGACATAATAAAATGTGAGGGCATCAGCTTCAGCTTTGGAAAACACTGATTAATAGTTTTTACCATTTTCTCATATTTTTTTTGGACCAAATAAGTCACTGATTAACTGAGAAAATAAATAACCCTTTGTTGCCACCCTAGTTACCATACACATTATGTTATTAGGAAATATTTTCCAAATCATATTCAAGTATCTGCCAACGGTAAGCTAAACACATTCTTTCCTACTTTTCCTGGGTGCTATTTGATTCAATTCATTCTGATACACTATTATAACAAACATACTGATAGTGGAAAAAATCATGGGTAAGGTAACTGGTCAACAATTTGTACTGTCAGCAACTGACTGTGCAGTTAAAATGGAAGTACGTTGTCTGGAGACAAGATGTCAGTGAGTAAGAACAACTGTATGTTGTGTTTCTTGTTGAGACCTGACTGGGGAATGACGGGGCTGCATCAGTGATGCTGGCATGGACCTTCAACTACAACCTCTGTTCCTCAACTAAGCAGGACAGAGGAAGGTGAGAATATAATTAAATCAATTTGTCTGATTATTTTCTTCCTTTGACTATGTGGTCAATGTGTTAAAAATAGAACATAATTATTCTGATTACACTTTACACAGCACCAAAGCGATTAATATTGTTGGGGGTTTTGTTTGTTTTCTTTGTCAACAATTTGCTGATCTGGTTATCATGGGTTATGAGAGAATCTTCCTAAACGTAGGCCTTCAACAGAGCAGACTGTAAAATCTGCTTTAGCTACTCAGTTACTTTGCGCTACTCAGAATATCACTTCAACACAGTGAAATAATAGATTTGGCTTTTTTCAACATCGGCTAAACATTGAATCTACCAGTATCTCATATGAATATTTGTGATTATTACTGCTTTATGTTGTTTTGCCTTTAAGTATAATTAGTAGCAATAACAATTAGAAAGTATAACTGGAAACAGATTAATGACACAGGAACTACTAAACTCTTTGGATCTTTATAATGGTAGCTGCCCATTAGATGAAACAGTTGATGATTTTATATCAAAATCTGGTGTACAGTGCATGCCGAAAGTATTCACAGCGCTTCACTTTTTCCACATTTTGTTATGTTAGAGCCTTATACCAAAATGGATGAAATTCATTTTTTCCTCAAAATTCTACACACAATACCCCATAATGACAATGTGATTTTTTTTTTTTAGATTTTTGCAAATTTATCAATAAAATAAAATGAAACAAACAAAAAACAAAAAAACAAAGAAATCACATGTACATAGGTATTCACAGCCTTTGTAATGAAGCTTAAAATTTAGCTCAGGTACCTCCTGTTTCCACTGATCATCCTTGAGATGTTTCTACAGCTTAATTGGAGTCCACCTGGAGTAAATTCAGTTGATTGGACATGATTTGGAAAGGTATACCCCTGTCTACATATAAGGTCCCACAGTTGACAGTGCATGTCAGAGCACAAACCAAACATGAAGTCAAAGAAATTGTCTGTAGACCTCAGACAGGATTGTCTCAAGGCACAAATCTGGGAAAGGGTACAGAAACATTTCTGCTGTTTTGAAGGTTCCAATGAACACAGTGGCCTCCATCATCTGTAAATGGAAGAAGTTTGGATCCTAGAGCTGGCTGGGAACCTAAACTGTGTGATCGGGGGAGTAGGGCTTTAGTCAGGAAGGTGACCAAGAACTCGATGAACACTCTGTCAGAGCTCCAGCATTCTTCAGTGGAGAGATGAGAACCTTCCAGAAGGACAACCATCTCTGCAGCAATCCACCAATCAGGCCTGTGGAGTGGCCAAAGGGAAACTACTCCTTAGTTAAAGGAACATAGCAGACCGCCTGGAACTTGACTATTTGAAACAAAATTCTCTGGTCTGATGCGACAAAGATTGAATTCTTTGGTGTGAATGCCAGACGTCTTCTTTGGAGGAAACCAGGTACCATCCCTACAGTAAAGCATGGTGGTGGCAGCATCATGCTGCAAGGATGTTTTTCAGAGACAGGAACTGGGAGACTAATCAGGATTGAGGGAAAGATGAATGCAGCAATTTACAGAGACATAGGTACACAGCCAAGAAAACAAAGGAGTGGCTTCAGAACAACTCTGTGAATGTCCTTGAGTGGCTCAGGCAGAGCCCAGACATGAATCCAATTGAACATCTCTGGAGAGATCTGAAAATGACTGCACACCGACGCTCCCCATCCAGCTTGATGGAGCTTGATAGGTTCTGCAAAGAGCAAAGGGCAAAACTGCCCAAAGATAGATGCACCAAGCTTGTGGCATCATATTCAAAAAGACTTGAGGCTGTAATTGCTGCCAAAGGTGCATCAACAAGGTATTGAGCAAAAGGTGTGAACACTTATGTACATATGATTTCTTTTTTAAAATTTTGAATAAATTTGCAAAAAACAAAAAACAAACAAACAAAAAACTTTTTTTCATGTTATCATTATGGGGTGCTGTGAACAAAATTTTTATGAAAAAAAATGAACTGACTCCATTTTGGAATAATGCTGCAACATAACAAAATGTGCAAAAAGTGAAGCGCTGTGAATACTTTACCGATGCACGGTGTGTTTTGATAATGTGGTCTCAGTCAAGTTTTAAATACTTTAAATAAAGAATGCATGTCAACTCATCACCCTGGAGGACTCTGTTCTTTGCCTAAAAATAAAGAGCAGTGGAAAATAAATGAACAAAGACTCAGCTGGTCCATTGAAATATTTATAGAGAATATAACTACTTATAAGAAGGCTGTACATGCTAAACGAGAAGAACATTTATATGGAATAAGTGAAAACAACAGAACCGATTTCATTCTGGACGATGATTTGTACATGATCCTTCTGATGTCAAGTGTCAAACCTTCCCAGAAAAATTTATTTGTACAGTTCTTTAACCACAACATTAAAGCTATAAGATTATATACTGGTTCCGTTGCAGATGGAAATCATTCCCGTCATCAGACCTGTGACAGGCAGCCAAGTAAAAGTCAGTTTATGTTCATCTCTGCCACTGAATTCCACCAGAATAATGAATGACAGCAGATCCGTGACATATAGCTTGACCCAGTCCCAAGTAGAGCTGTTAAGATTATATTTAAGTGTCTCAGGTCAAGCCCTGGTAATAATAAAAACATTAAACTTACTATTAAAGAAATCTAATCTAGACATGGAGGTGATATGTAACTACAAACCCCTATGGAATCTTCCATTTATTAGCTAGACACTTTCAAAGCTGGCCTTTAAAAAATCAACTTCCTAAAGTAAAACAAAATTTGGAAAAATTCAAATCGAGCTTTCAAAAAAAAAAAAGCACAGAAACATCACTCAATAAAACATTCTGTGATTTAAAACTGACGCAAAAAAGGTGTCAGTGCTGTATTTGACACTGTTGATCACAGTGTTCCAGCAGATCATCTTGAAAAGTGGGTAGGCTTTTAGAATGAGGTGTTAAATTTGGTCTGTCTTTTATTACAAAGAGCAATTTCATATGGTGTGCTACAAGGACACTGTCTTGGTCCTGTTGGGAAAGTGTAGTGACACGGACCCACAACAGGGGGTGCAAATGAACGGTCAATAGATGAGCCAAAATATAACAATTTAATGTTGTGAATGTGCACAACGAACATACAGACAATCACAGAATATCATAACAGTCAATACACAGAGGTGACGTGTGGGCAGGCTCGAGGATAGAAGACGTCTGTCCTGAGAAGAGCCGGAACCACACGATTTCCGCCAGCCCCAGAACCTGGTGAATACTGGAGCCCGCCAAGTCCGAATTCCCAGGTGATCACCGTCCCCGACTGTCGGATCTGGTACTGCTGGCGAAGAACAAAGACAGTCAAGTGTGGGTGTGTGTACACCCAGTAACAACAACGGTGGGAATGCCACCTCCACCTCTCACTCAACACGTTGCAGTGGTCTCAGAGGAAAAGGAGCGCCGTCATGCACAGCCTCCACAAAACGACCGGTTCTCCTGCAAACACTCACAATCACAGATTTATTAAATCTCAAAAAAGGCTGAGAGTAGTACCTCTATGAAGTATGATATCTCGGCAACGAGGTGGAGATGACGTCTGGTCTTTATGGAGTGAGATGATGTTGAGTAGATGGGTGACAGCTGTCAAGAGGTAATGAGTGACAGCTGTCACCCCCGGCTGTGTCCATGGCGGCAGCGCCCTCTCATGCCTGAAGCCCGCACTTCAGGCAGGGCGCCCTCTGGTGGTGGGCCAGCAGTACCTCCTCTTCTGGCGGCCCACACAACAGGACCCCCCCCTCAACGGGCGCCTCCTGGCGCCCAACCAGGTTTGTCGGGGTGTCGGCGGTAGAAGTCGGCCAGGAGGGCTGGATCCAGGATGAAGCTCCTCTTCACCCAGGAGCGTTCTTCGGGTCCATACCCCTCCCAGTCCACCAAGTACTGGAACCCCCGACCCATCCAACGGACGTCCAGGAGCCGGCGCACCGTCCAAGCCGGCTCCCCGTCGATGATCCGAGCAGGAGGCGGCGCCGGTCCGGGAGCACAGAGGGGTGAGGTGTGGTGAGGTTTGATGCGGGACACGTGGAAAACCGGATGGATCCGCAGTGAAGCCGGGAGTTGGAGCTTCACTGCGGCAGGACTGAGGACTTTGAGGATCCTGAAGGGGCCAATGTACCTGTCCTGAAGTTTTGGGGAGTCCACCTGGAGGGGGATGTCCTTCGTGGAAAGCCACACCTCCTGCCCGGGCTGGTAAGCAGGGGCCGGGGATTGCCGGCGGTCTGCTTGGGTACTTCGCCCTCGTCCGGGCCTTCAACAGCAGAACGGGCGGAGCGCCACACCCGACGGCACTTCCGCAGGTGGGCCTGGGACCGAGGGCAACACCGACCTCTCCCTCCACCACGGAAACAACGGGGGCTGATACCCCAAACACACCTCAAATGGGGAGAGGCCGGTGGCAGAGACACCTGGCTGTATGCGCATACTCGATCCAGGCCGATGGTTACTCCAGGCCGTCGGGTGCGCGGATGTGACGCAGCGGAGTGTCTGTTCCAAGTCCTGGTTGGCCCGCTCTGCCTGTCCGTTCGTCTGTGGATGGTACCGGACGAGAGGGCTCACGGTGGCCCCCAGTTCCTGCAGAAGCTCCTCCAGACGTGTGAAGGAGAACTGGGGACCACGATCAGAGACAATGTCGGAGGTACCCATGCAGGACGGACGACGAGGTGGACCAGGAGGTCCGCTGTCTCCTGGGCTGTTGGGAGCTTCGGGAGGGCCACGAAGTGGGCCGCCTTGGAGAATCGGTCCACTATCGTGAAGATGGTGGTGTTGCCCTGGGACGGCCGGGAGGCCCGTGACGAAATCCAGGCGATGTGGGACCAGGGGCGATGAGGCACCGGCAGCGGCTGGAGGAGCCCTTGGGCCTTCTTATGTACTGCCTTGCCCCTGGCACAGGTGGTGCAGGCCTGGATATATTCCCGGACGTCGGCCTCCATAGACGCCCGCCAGAAGCGCTGCCGGACAACTGCCACGGTCCTTCGCACCCCTGGATGACAGGAGAGCTTGGAACCGTGACAGAAGTCCAAGACTGCAGCTCTGGCCTCTGGTGGGACGTACTGACGGTTCTTCGGACTGGTTCCAGGGTCCGGGCTCTGTGCCAGGGCCTCCCGGACGGTCTTCTCCACATCCCAGGTGAGGACGGCCACGATAGTGGACTCCGGAATGATGGGCTCCGGTGGATCCGACAGCACTGTTTTGACTTCGTCTTCGTGTACCCGGGACAAGGCATCCGATCTCTGGTTCTTGGTCCCGGGGCGATAGGTGATCCGGAAGTCGAAAAGCCCGAAGAACAGTGACCAGCGGGCTTGCCTGGGGTTCAGCCGCTTGGCGGTCCTGATATACTCCAGGTTCCGATGGTCAGTGAAAACCGTGAATGGCACAGACGCTCCCTCCAACAGGTGTCTCCACTCCTCAAGAGCCTCTTTCACCGCAAGGAGTTCTCAATTGCCGACGTCATAGTTCCGTTCAGCCGGGGTCAACCTGCGGGAAAAGTAGGCACACGGGTGAAGAACCTTATCGGTCTCTCCGCTCTGGGACAGCACGGCTCCTATCCCTGAGTCAGAGGCGTCCACTTCAACCATGAACTGGCGGCTAGGGTCGGGCTGCACCAAAACTGGCGCAGTAGAGAACCGTCGTTTCAACTCCTTGAACGCGGCTTCGCACCGATCCGACCAGGTGAAGGGGACTTTTGGAGAGCTCAGGGCTGTCAGGGGGCTAACTACCTGACTGTAGCCCTTAATGAACCTCCTATAGAAATTAGCAAAGCCGAGGAACTGTTGCAGCTTCCTACGGCTTGTTGGTTGGGGCCAATCTCTCACCGCCGCAACCTCAGGGGCGACGGAGTTGGAGGAGATTATAAACCCCAGGAAGGACAAAGACGCGCGGTGAAACTCGCACTTCTCACCCTTCACAAACAGTCGGTTCTCTAACAACCGCTGCAGGACCTGACGTACATGCTGGACATGGGTCTCAGGATCCGGAGAAAAGATGAGAATATCGTCCAGATATACGAAGACGAATCGGTGCAGGAAGTCCCGCAAGACGTCGTTAACCAAGGCTTGGAACGTCGCGGGGGCGTTGGTGAGGCCGAAAGGCATGACCAGGTACTCAAAGTGACCTAACGGGGTGTTAAATGCCGTCTTCCATTCGTCTCCCTTCCGGATCTGAACCAGGTGATACGCATTCCTAAGATCCAAGCTTAGTAAAGATTTTGGCTCCATTGCAGGGGGTGAACACGGAATCTAACAATGGCAACGGGTATCGGTTGTGAACCGTAATCTCATTCAGCCCCCTGTAATCAATACATGGACGAAGTCCGCCATCTTTCTTGCCCACAAAAAAGAAACCTGCCCCCATCAGGGAGGTGGAGTTCCGGATCAGCCCAGCAGCTAATGAGTCCCGGATGTAGGTCTCCATTGATTCGCGCTCAGGTCGTGAGAGGTTGTACAGCCTGCTGGACGGGAACTCAGCGCCTGGAACCAAATCAATGGCACAATCGTACGGACGGTGCGGGGGAAGGGTGAGTGCCAGATCCTTGCTGAAGACGTCAGCAAGATCGTGGTACTCAACCGGCACTGCCGTCAGATTGGGAGGGACTTTGACCTCCTCCTTAGCCTGTGAACCGGGAGGAACCGAGGATCCTAAACACCCCCGATGGCAGGTTTCGCTCCACTGAACCACCACACCCAGACGGCCAATCAATCCGGGGATTGTGCTTCAACATCCATGGGATGCCCAAAATCACGCGGGAGGTAGAAGGAGTCACAAAAAACTCAATCTCCTCCCGATGGTTTCCAGACACTACCAGAGTTACTGGTTGTGTCTTGTGTGTGAGTAAAGGGAGGAGGGTGTCATCTAGTGCCCGCACCTGCAATGGCGAAGGAAGCGCCACCAGAGGGAGCCCTACCTCCCTTGCCCATCTGCTGTCTAGCAGATTCCCTTCTAACCCCGTGTCCACCAGTGCTCGGGCTTGAAGGGTTAAATCCCCGCTCAGGATGTGAATGGGAGTCGTGTGGCAATTTGTGTGTGTCTCACTTGAATGGTTTGACCCTCCTTAGCCCAGTCTCTAAGGGCGGTTGTTGTCGTTTTGGCCGTTTGGGGCAGTTTCTCTGTGTGTGCTCAGTTGAGCTGCAGAGAAAACACTCTCCACGGATCAGCCTCCCCATTTTGGTCCTGTGCGTTTCCCTAACAACGTCAGCAGGGGGAGCTGTTTGCCCCACAAAGCCGCTGCGGCTGTGGAGCGTGGGGAGGGCGGCGCCTTATTGAACCCGGAAGGGAGAGGGGCGGCGCGTATCCGGTCACGTCCTTCGCCTCGCTCCCGACGGCGTTCCTCCAATCGATTGTCTAACCGTATAACGAGATCGATAAGCCCATCTAAATCCCGCGGTTCCTCCTTAGCTACCAGCTGCTCCTTCAGAACCAACGACAGTCCGTTTACGAAGGCGGCGCGGAGCGCAACGTTATTCCAGCCGGACCTCGCAGCCGCGATGCGGAAGTGACTGCATAAGCGGCCTGCGCTCTCGCGTCCCTGTCTCATGACAGCAGCACAGTTGAAGCGGTCTCTCCTCTGTTAGGGTGATCAAACACTGTTCTGAACTCCCCCACAAACCAGTGTATGCTGATAACAACCGTGAGTTCTGTTCCCAGAGCGCCGTAGCCCAGGCGCGTGCTTTACCCCGAAGCAGAGCAATCACATAAGCTATTTTACTAGCGTCTGACGCGTACATGACGGGACGTTGTGCGAAGACGAGCGAACACTGCATAAGAAAGTCCGCGCACGTCTCCACACAACCTCCGTACGGCTCAGGAGGGCTTATGTATGCTTCAGGGGATGGTGGGAGGGGTTGTTGAACCACCACTGGAACGTTTATATCCTGCACAGGGTCGGCAGGAGGACGAGCTGCAGCAGCGCCCTGAGCGCTCGCCGCCATCTGTGCGGAGAAAGCCTCCACCCTGCGGTTCAGGAGGATGTTTTGCTCAGTCTTTTGATCCAACCGAGCCGTAAAGGCGGTGAGAATGTGCTGCAGCTCACCAATCACGTCTCCTGCAGACGCCTGCGCTCCCTGCTCTCCCATTGGTCGTTCAACAGCTGGGTGACGCCCCTCGGAGTCCATGACGCTGGCCGAGATATCCTGTTGGGAAAGTGTAGTGACACGGACCCACAACAGGGGGCGCAAATGAACGGTCAACAGATGAGCCAAAATATAACAATTTAATGTTGTGAATGTGCACAACGAACATACAGACAATCACAGAATATCATAACAGTCAATACACAGAGGTGACGTGTGGGCAGGCTCGAGGATAGAAGACGTCTGTCCTGAGAAGAGCCGGAACCACACGATTTTCCGCCCGCCCCAGAACCTGGTGAATACTGGAGCCGCCAAGTCCCGAATTCCCAGGTGATCACCGTCCCCGACTGTCGGATCTGGTACTGCTGGCGAAGAACAAAGACAGTCAAGTGTGGGTGTGTGTACACCCAGTAACAACAACGGTGGGAATGCCACCTCCACCTCTCACTCAACACGTTGCAATGGTCTCAGAGGAAAAGGAGCGCCGTCATGCACAGCCTCCACCAAAACGACCGGTTCTCCTGCAAACACTCACAATCACAGATTTATAAATCTCAAAAAAAGGCTGAGAGTAGTACCTCCTATGAAGTATGATATCTCAGCAACGAGGTGGAGATGACGTCTGGTCTTTATGGAGTGAGATGATGTTGAGTAGATGGGTGACAGCTGTCAAGAGGTAATGAGCGACAGCTGTCACCCCCGGCTGTGTCCATGGCGGCAGCGCCCTCTCCTACCTGAAGCCCGCACTTCAGGCAGGGCGCCCTCTGGTGGTGGGCCAGCAGTACCTCCTCTTCTGGCGGCCCACACAACAGGTCCTTTGTTTTTCTCATGCTACGTACTTCCCATGATAGATGCCCTCAGAAAATTCAACATTAATTTTCATATAGTTATGCTGACGACACATTTATACAACTGTGGAGCCTAAAACTAGTCTGTACGTACTCATAACCTGGCTAGCAATATATGGAAGCTTAATGAAGAAAATACAGAAAAACCTCTATTTGGACTCAAACGTTAAATTGATTCAGTAGCCAAAAATCATGGACCACTTGTGTTATTGTAATTTGAATTGTAAAAATGAAAAATTGGAGCTCATCCTACACTTCCCTATCCCAGTATGCTTGGCTTGCTGCCACTGTAACCTGGACCCTAATAAGCAGCAGAAAATGAAGGAATTAATTGAAATTTAAGTTCCTGCATTAAAAGGTGACCAAACAGTATTCTTCTGCCTTACAAATACCATGGAAGTACATCATTTTCTCAGCCACCTAGATGATGAAACGCTCATCCGTGCCTTCATCCCTCGGTCAAAGTATTCTAACGTACATTTTACTGCCCTTCCCAAAAAGACAACTGAGACTACAACTTATTCAGAACTCTTGTGCAGGACTTGAAATGAAAACCAAGATGAGACAGCACATCACTGCTGTCTTAACTCAACGTCAATGGTTGCCAATCAAATTCAGAATAGATTTAAAGTGCTTTTATTGTGTACAAGGCTGTAAATGGTCCAGGACCATTCTACATGTCAGACTCTCTCGTACCTTTTGTGCCTTCAGTCACTCAGATGTTCCCATGATTCATTGTTAAATCTGACAGCACAAAATCAGAACAGAACTGGTGATGTAGCTTTTTGTAATTTTACTCCTAAACTGTGCAACAACATGCCCAAAGACATTACGGGGCCAAGGTCGTTCAACGCATGTAAGAAGGAACTCAATACATGTTTCATTTAGACATTTGACTAAACGTTACATTCTGATTTAATGTTTCACCATTTTTATTCCCTAATGTAAAAAAATAGATGTATTTTCATTTTAATTGTTAATCACTTTCAATAAAAATGTAATTGTATTTTCCCTTTAACTATTTTAATTGGTACCATAAATGTGTTAAACTATTTAGATGGATTCCCATGTTTAGAAGTAACTGGATATTAAAGATAGTATTATACAAATATAGCAGTAGCAGCAGCATTTGTATTAATGTTAATATTATTATTATTAATCATAGTATTACATTCCTCGCTGATGCATTCAAGTGCTGCATTAAAGAACTGTCAGGAGCGTCTCACATTCAGCGCACTGTGATCAGTTCCATGTGAAACTGTCACCAGTTTGTTTTTCTGCTGGTTAACTGCAGTTGTATACATTATAGTGTTCAAAACATTTATCAAGTGTTTAAATCACCTTACTAAAAGTAAATTATCTGATCATTTTTACTCAAATGCACAATAATTTAAACATCTGCCCAGATTTGTGCTTTTATAATGTTGAGAATATGACTAAATGTGGTTATGGTGTGACAGCCAGAAAATAGTACATTTTCAAAAAATGGGCACTTGCAGATTATTGTTGCAGCATACGCTTATAACACATTTTCATTACTGATGTAACTTATGGGATAAAAACAAATTAAATGAGAATTTTACAGCATATTTACTGCCAGCAAGCCTTGCGATGCAATTTTCCCCCATATGCTGTATTTATTTACTTTTATCTAAAAGCTTTGCCTTTGTCACTTTGAGATCATCAGTGAATGTGTAATTTCCAGCATCACCTGCACCATCAATAAGGCAGGTGTGATAAAAAAAATAATAATAATTTGTGTACTATTCATGTTTAGATCATGAATTTATCAATTAATGTGTTTTCCATCTGGTTTCATTTAATCATCTCGACCAAATAAGGCCTGCAGAAGCAGATGGAGATAGAAGCTCAACAGTAAACAATATAACAAAGTGATGCCGGCCTCTCAAAGTGAGCCACGCTTGTTTTAAAAAGCTATTTTTACCTTTATTAAATTGTTTCTCCGCAAGCTGCATCTCGCACAATAACGTCCAATCCTCTCTTGTGCTTCGTACAGGATTTGCCCTGGCTTTTTGTCTTTCATGTGCTCTTCAAAATGTGATTCTGATTAGCAGAGAAAGTAGGAGAACGGGCCATGTAGAAGGTGATCAATTAAAAGATTAAGTGTTTTGCAACACATGGATGCATCTGCATTTGGGCCTAATAGCAGGGCCATCAGCTCATTTTCAGGAAGCCCGCCGCCTCCTGAAAGTGTGCTTCTCACATCAAAGCGTCTGCCTCAGCTTTCCAATGGGCAGAAAGGGATGCTAATTTGGCCCCTTCATGTATGGCAGTGAAAGACTTCTTCAATTAACTGGATTTCAATGGCAAAAAACAAGTAGGTGGGACCTGTGGGGATGGGGGGGATGCGGTGGCGCAGTCTGGAAAGAAAGCGTTTCTCATTAAATCAAAACAGGCACCATCATTTGTTTCCAACCGCGCATCTGAGGACTTAACACTAAAAACACAGAGCTTCAAAGAGCTGATGATGGGTTAAATAGAGACTATAATCTAATTAAAATGCTGCACAGAAGTAAATAGTGCTTTGATAATGATCTGAGGGTTCCTTTAGTGAAATGAGCTGCTTGACGACGTTTTGTGCCGCGGAGCAGTTACTGTTTTGAGCGCAGCAGGACAGGAGTGCAATTGGGTGAGCTTCAAAGTGTCATCCTTCATTTCTGCAGGATTTTGTGAACGTATGAAACAGAGGAAGAAAACAATCAAATCCACCACAACGAGTGCGTGGATTTATATTTTAGCAGCAGGTGTAATGTGGTAACTAGAGAATAATCTCAAAAAAGTGGGAATAATGTGACGAAAATATCTTACATTAAAAAAAATTCAATCACAGCTGTACATGTTACATTTGACCAGGTCCGTCTGCACTGCATACAAACAAAAAGGTTTGAGTGTTCTTATTTTTATACGTCAGTTGTGCTATAGATAGTATAGTTTCCTTCAAGGGGTCAGATTGTGAAAAATTTATTTTAGTTTTTTTAATCTAGTTCAATATGGCTAAGTCCTGCAATTGTATGTCGATGCGGCTATAAACAATTTAGGACTGAGATGGCTTGTTTGAATGGTGTGGCAAGAAGCATCTCTTTTCCACTTTAAGCAACAGTAACAGAAACAGGCAAGTTATTGGAAATCTCATAATCGTTTTGTTCTTTAAACATACATCCCCTCAGTGTCTATATGGATATTTTGACCTGCAAACCTTACGGTTGTTTTCAAGACACAGTCACCTGTTGAATATTGGCTGGCTGCAAAAGTGTAACGTAAAAGTGTGACGCTTTGTGAGAGCCCATGGAGTGCTGTGTGTGTGTCCCTCTTCACAGGCACAGTGATGCGTTCGGAAATGGAATGGACCGTAGTGTGGAGGTTGTATCAGATGGGACCCACATCTGAAGCTGGTGTCAGAACAAAAAACAATCCAGGCAGACAGCTTTGATTGGACAGGTCAGAGAGAGGCTACAGCAAGGGTTATGGTGATGCTTAAGATTTAAGACATGCATTAAGGTCATACAACCCCATGTGAGATACCTCTCTACATATGAACAATGACATACATCACCAAGCAATTAACACCATTATGATGTGCACCATTGTGTCACCACAGATCAGGCAGATGGGAAGCCATTGGTCAAGAGGAGGTATTCTGCCAGTAAATGGACAAAAAGTGCTTGACCACAGAGCATCCAAGTGTGCAGGAACCTGTGGTCCTATCAAGCAGTTTCTTGGATATATGTAGCATCAGTATTGGACACATATACCAACACACATTCAAGCATCATGTGATGTGATGACACTATCAAAGGACGTGAACTGCAGGCTCACATTTCCCTGTAGCCAGCACACCAGCACATCCACCCATTTCAGCTGGTGCCCTGACAAAGTGTTATAATTTCATGACTTAGGAACAAGACCAGGCTAAATCTACTGCTGGCTCACAACTTCAATTGCTGAAATTAAAAAAATATTTATGTGAGGGTGTATGTGTTTGGAAAAAAAAGTGTTGCTGTGACTTGTTATTAATGCACTTGGAAAAAAAATCTGATGATGATGCATCATGTTGGATCCCTCGTCACGCAGTAAAAAGGTATATCAGAGTGTGGGACAGTTCAAATATTGGGTACTTTGCCTCAGACAGCATGCAGCTTTGTGAACACAGCCACGGCCTGTTTTTCTTCTTCATGTCGCTTTCTAAGGCGTTCCAATGTAGCCAGCTGGGATCCATCAAGTCTTTCAGGTAGGTAGCTGGCTGAGAGCGGGCATCCGGGTGCTCTTCTCTCTCGGTTTAGGTTGGGACAGCACAGTGGGCTTGGCTATTGTCTTGGCATATTTTAAAGCCTGGAGTGAGAGAGAGAAAGAGTGAGATTTGTGTCAGATACCTGCATTTGGAACAATAACTATCATTCAGAATGCACCCTACAGAAAAAAAAACATGTTATTTGGATACATTCTGATTATGTGCAATCAATGCAAATATTTAGATCATGTTTCCTTTTCTTCAGAGTAGAACGACCACATTCTTGCAGATGTAGTGACAAATGAGCATACAGTGAGTAAAAATGTGACAGGAGAATAAAAAACAGCTTGGAATTCAGTAAACTTATCAATTTATATACAGTTTTATAATATCTTACTGAATATTCAGATTAACTACTAGCACGCCAGGGACCTGGAATCAGATTAAAGTAAAACAGAAATATGAACATTAATAATACAATAATATAATAAAAGAAAAGTTGAAATGCAAAACACTAAGTCCAAAACCACAAATTTTGAGTTGAGGCCAACATGCACTTAGCTGCTTAGGTCACTATCAATGCGCAAAATATTAAATAATTTGAACACACCATTTTCAATTTATTTACGTAAACCTGTGCATTTTCTGATGGGTTTTGCTGTGAATTCACATTTTCAATTGCATTTTTCCCATTTGAGAAAAAAATGACATAGCATTGTACATCTCAATACTTCAAATACATTATTAAAATTGTTCCCCACTGACTAAAATGTTATCTTGAATGTCAAATATTATCTTAGATGTCTAAAGGATTTTGACAATCACACAACATTCTCTCCACTTGGAATGTTATTATCAACACACTTCACTTCACTACAGTTGCCTCCTGCAAGAACAGCACAGCCATGGTTGGGAAGATGTCCTGAAATAACACTGTTTAAATCCATTATGTAATCTTGCTTACACAGAATAAACCTGCGCATGTTGCTGTGACAACCAATCCAGCAATTGTTTTGAAGAACTGAGAAATCTGGGATCATGCCTAATAGTCAAGAAAGGAATCTAAAATAGTAAATCAATGTATAGAACGAATGGGTCCCTGGTTTTCAAGCCAAGTTGCAGGCGACATTTTTGTTTGTTGCTGGAAACAGCCTGGAAAGATCCTGAACTACAGTAGTGTTCAGAATAATAGTAGTGCTATGTGACTAAAAAAAATAATCCAGGTTTTGAGTATATTTCTTATTGTTACATGGGAAACAAGGTACCAGTAGATTCAGTAGATTCTCACAAATCCAACAAGACCAAGCATTCATGATATGCACACACTTAAGGCTATGAAATTGGGCTATTAGCAAAAAAAGTAGAAAAGGGGGTGTTCACAAAAATAGTAGCATCTGCTGTTGACACTACAAACTCAAAACTATTATGTTTAAACTGCTTTTTTATCAATCCTGCGAATCACTAAACTAGTATTTAGTTGTATAACCACAGTTTTTCATGATTTCTTCACATCTGCGAGGCATTAATTTTGTTGGTTTGGAACCAACATTTTGCTCATTTACTAGCGTGCTTGGGGTCATTGTCTTGTTGAAACACCCATTTCAAGGGCATGTCCTCTTCAGCATAACGCAACATGACCTCTTCAAGTATTTTGACATATCCAACTCTGCTTTGCCTCCACGTTCCACTTTTATTACATCTTTCAAAACCCTGTGTTAAACACTCACTAAAGATATGGGCTCAGTTTAGAAAGCAATTTGGTCTTTGTAGTTTCTCGGTTTGGAGCCCTATTGCTGCTAATAACTTTTTTAAGCCATCCATCATGGATTCAGGCTTTCAACATTGGCACCGAAATGGTATCAAATGTTTCAGGGATCTACTGATGGATGGGATTGTAGCATCATTTGCTCAGATTAAAGAGAATTCAATCTTTCAACTCTTGACTTCTTTCGTTATCTTCAGGCACATCACTTTCTCACTTCCCAATTGCCCAATTTTTCATCTACCAAAGAGACAGAAGAACAAGGACAGAATCATGTCATTAAACCATCAAAGAAAGGTCTCATTTCTAGGCTATAATCTAATGCTGGATCTAAAAACCCATTACAAGATAAATCCAAGATGGCTTGGGAAAAAAGCTATGACCTCCCCATATCTAACGATGCCATGGGTCTCTGCTCTAGGGCTGATTAGCTCATCCTCGCTTTGGTACACGGCACAGCTGATCCAGTTTAAGGTGGTACATCGGGCCCATTTTTCAAAGGCTAAGCTGGCTTCTATGTACCGACGGTCAGCCCATTATGTATCAGATGTAATCTTGTAGAGGCCTCGCTTGGCCATATGTTCTTTTCATGCGTTAGTTTGAGTAATTTTTGGAAGAATATTTGAAACATTATCTCAAGTATTCAACACCCAACTGGAACCTAACTTCAATTCAGAGTTTGGGGGTCGTCTCACAAACTGTCTGCGGCTCTTGGAAGCAAAAAGAACAATTTTACTCACATCAGTCCACAAAATATTCCTCCATTTCTCTTTAGGCCAGTTGATGGTTCTTGGCAAATTGTAACCTCTTCTGCACATGACTTTTATTTAACAGAGGGACTTTGCGGGGGGATTCTTGCAAATAATTAGCTTCACACAGGCGTCTTCAACTGTCACAGCACTTACAGGTAACTCCCAGACTGTCTTTAATCATTCTGGAGCTGATCAATGGGTGGAGCCTTTGCCATTCTGGTTATTCTTCTATCCATTTGATGGTTGTTTTCCGTTTTCTTCCACGCGTCTCTGATTTTTTTTTGTCCATTTTAAAGCATGGAGATCACTGTAGATGAACAGCCTATAATTTTTGCACCTGCGTATAAGTTTTCCTCTCTCCAATCAACTCTTTAATCAAACTACACCGTTCTTCTGAACAATGTCTTGAACGTCCCATTTTCCTCAGGCTTTCAAAGAGAAAAGCATGTTCAACAGGTGCTGGCTTCATCCTTAAATAGGGACACCTGATTCACACCTGTTTGTTCCACAAAATTGACGAACTCACTGACTGAATGCCACACTATTATTATTGCGAACACCCCTTTTCTACTTTTTTTACCATAGCCCAATTTCATAGCCTTCAGAGTATGATGTCATGAATGCTTGGTCTTGTTGGATTTGTGAGAATCTACTGAATCTACTGGTACCTGTTTCCCATGTAACCAATAAGAAATATACTCAAACCTGGATTAATCTTTTAGTCACATAGCACTACTATTATTCTGAACACTACTGTATATGGCAATTTGGAGTGAAGACACAGAAGTGGTACGGGGGGGTATTTTGTGCCAAATTTGTACATATTCTATGTATATTCTGCTGGGAGATGGTGACAACATTGACAACAAGCTGGCAGAACACCCAAGCAAAAACAAAAAGTGGTAAGTCATCTTTCATTCATTCATTTTGAGGAGGCAGCAGAGCAACTTACCCCCAATGTGAGTGAGTACCACTACTCTCCACTTGGGGTAATAACCACCCTGGGCACATCCCAGATCAACACCTTATCATGGTGGAGCATTTGTGTGCTCCAGTGATCCTGCGAGTTATCTGGCACATTAGCTCCTGGTAGGGTCACTGTTGGCACACTGGTCCAGGTAAGGAGACAGACAAAGGGCAATCAAATAGACTCTTAGGATGGACACCAAAAAAGGACAAAGTCACTTCACCTTGGATGAGGGAAATTGGTGCCTCCTCTGGAGGCAGGCCTGTGGCAGGGAGCTCAAAGGCAAGCGCCTGGTGGCCAGGTCTACAACCGTGAGACTCGGTTGGGCTCAGACCAAAAAAACAACATGGTTGTCACCTCCATGTGGGCTCACTACCCTCAAGGGGAGTGTAAGGGTCTGGTGCACTGTGTTACGGGCAGCTGGGACAGGGGCAAAGGCCCACACCAGACTGACACTTGGTTAGTCATAATTCATAATCATTTCTTGTGTGAAAATAAAACATGTACAGAGGTACAATAAAGCACATGTTGTAAGTGTTCTAAACATAAAAGTCATCATAATATTTCTTAAAAGTACTGACACTTGGTGCATTAACCCATGATAGGGCGACTACTCCACAAGGTTAATGTTTTATTTGAAAAAAGTACTTTCTTACATCATATTTACATCTTTGTACCTCAACATGAAAGAGTGGTCTCTTAAGCCCTGGTAAATTCTATTTTGAAAAAAGGTATCTGACCTGACATTTTCAAAGACCATGAACAATTTTATACACTTCAATCATGTCACCCCGTACTCTTCTATTTTCTAGGGTGGTCAAGTTTTAAAGCTTCAAACGGTCCTCATATGGTAACTCAGGTACAATTTTTGTAGCCCCCCTCTGGACTTTCTCTAAAACATTTTTGTCCCTCTGCAGATGAGGTGACCAAGCTTGGCCAACAAAATCAAAAAGGACTCCTTTGAGATGTGAATAAAGTTCTCCTTAATCATGCCTAAAACTGTATTGGCTTTGGCCTGCAACTTTACATATATTTTGAAAAATGTAACTTATCATTTACACAGTACACCCAAATCCTTTTCCTCACTTACAGTGTCCATTACATTTCCATTCATATTGTACTGATAACATGGATTTTTGCTACTTACATGCATAACTTTGCACTTGCTGTTATTGAAGCCTTAATAACCATTCATTTGATCATTCTATGAGTTTATCAATATCATTTTGTACATTGCCATTATCAACCAGAGAAAGAATAGGATGGTAAAGTTTGGTATCGTCTGCAAAAATTTTACATTTAGTGGTACAAACTGCAGGTAATATTTATAAATGCTAAAATACACCAGTCCTAAAACAGAACCCTGAGGGACTCCACTGGTAAAACTGAGATATGACAAACGTGTTACGTTATTAGGGATGTGAATCGTACAAAAACTCACGATTAATTCGATTCCGATTCTTGGGGTGACGATTCGATTCAGAATCGTTTTTTCGATTCAAAGAGCTCTGAGAAATAGTTATATACTTAAAAATGTTTATGTTTAAGAAATGTAGCTTTACAAGGTAATCAACGTGATTTAGATGTAATTACTTATCTGCTTTGCCGTTCAGAATTGGCTGGCAGTTTAGTGAAGCGCTGGTCAGTAGTCGGCAGAGACCGCTGCTCCCCTCTTTTAGCTCTGGGTGATGGCGTAGCATGTGGGCTTGCGGATGTGAAGTGTTTCTGAAGTACCTGACTTTCATTCTGCAGATTTTGCACACAGCATAAGTCATGTCAAGCTCCTTCTTACGCAGCAAATAATAAATCCAAAATGTGCCCAAACATTTGCCTTCAGCAAAGACGGTGCTGGCTGAATTAGCTCTTCGTCCGCCATGCTAAGCTACAGCTCATGAATGTTTGAAGCACGCCGGACCCTCCCCTCGCGGGGATGCTGCAGTACGGAAGCCATTGCCTGACAAACAGTACACGCAGCGAGTAAGCATAAAAATGCTTTTTAAAATCGATTCTTGGACATTTTGGATCGATTCAGAATCGTAATAAATAAGAATCGCAATTCAGACGTGAATCGATTTTTTTCCGACACCCCTACCGTTCATATAGACAGCCTGCTTTCTACCTCTGACGAAATCCTCGATCCAAAAGTTTAATTTTCTGATTATTTCTGCTTTATACAGCTTGTATGAAAATCTAGTAAAAGGCACCAGAATCAGAGTTTTGCGAAAGTCTAAATATAAAATATCAAATGGTAATCCATCATCATAAAGTCTAGTCCACTCTTCTAGAGTACACAGTAAATTAGTTAAACATGACCTTGCTTTCCTAAGGCCCGGTCCCACTGGGAGAGGATTAATTGCGCATAAATTGAGTACACGAATTACGGGCATTCGTTGTTGTCCGCAACAAAAATGGCAAAAAATGACAAATGTCCCAGTATGAATTACGGATATATTAATAATGTATAGCGAATATATGATGAACAATCACGGTTGTATAACGCATGTAGTGATGAAATGGATTTGATGCATTGTGATTATCACGGCAACATTACGGGTGTATTATGAAAGCCTCGCGTTGTGAAAGTGTAGTGACACGGACCCACAACAGGGGGCTCAAATGAACGGACAATAGGAGCAGTTAAATTTGAACACTTTACTGTTGTGAATGCCACAACTACACACAGCAGATTATAGAATGAATACAAGGTCAATTAATAAAGGTGTCGTGTGGGCAGGCTCGACGATAGGAGACGTCCGTCTGGAGAAGAACCAGAACCACACGATTTCCTCCGCCACCGAACCAGGAGGATACTGGAGCCGCCAGGTCCCGAGTTCCCCAGGTGGCCACCGTCTCCGCGTGTCAGATCTGGTACTGCTGGCGAAGAGCAAAAACAGTCAGGTGTGGGTGTGTGTGCACCCCGTAACAAGGATGGTGGTTATTCCACCTCCACCTCTAATCACACGCTCGTGCAGCTCCTGTCTAATTACTTATCTGGCGGAATGCAGAGTGAAGCAGTCGCAGCATACGCCGGTCCTTCAGGAAGACAGCTGCAAACAATGTATCAACAAACAACGTTTAGGAATTCTCAGGCTGAGAGAGTTACCTCCTTGGAAGAACGATATCTCGGCGACGTGGTGGAGGTGTCGTCTGCTTTTATGCGGGTGAGGCGCAGATGATTGGTGACAGCTGTCATAGCCGATGAGTGACAGCTGTCAACCCGGCCGCTCCTGGAAGGTGGCAGCGCCCTCCAGTGCCTGAAGCCCGCACTTCAGACAGGGCGCCCTCTGGTGGTGGGCCAGCAGTACCTCCTCTTCTGGCGGCCCACACAACAGGACCCCCCCCCTCAACGGGCGCCTCCTGGCGCCCGACCAGGCTTGTCCAGGTGGCGACGGTAAAAATCGGCCAGGAGGGCCGGGTCCAGGATGAAGCTCCTCTTCACCCAGGAGCGTTCTTTGGGTCCATACCCCTCCCAGTCCACCAAATACTGGAACCCCGGCCCATTCGACGGATGTCCAGGAGCCGGCGCACTGTCCAAGCCGGCTCCCCGTCGATGATACGGGCAGGAGGCGTGCGGACCGGGTGTACAGAGGGGTGAGGTGTGATGTGGTTTCAGTCTCGACACATGGAATACCGGATGATGGATCCGCAGTGAGGCCGGGAGTTGGAGCCTCACTGCGGCGGGGACTGAGGACCTTGAGGATCTTGTAGGGCCCTATGTACCGGTCCTGAAGTTTTGGGGGAATCGACCTGGAGGGGGATGTCCCTTGTAAGATAGCCACACCTCCTGCCCAGGCCGATATGCGGGGGCCGGGGACCGTCGACGGCCTGCATGGGTCTTTGTCCTCGTCCGGGCCTTCAACAAGGCCAAACGGGTGGTGCGCCACACCCGACGGCATCTCCGCAGGTGGGCCTGGACCGAGGCACACCGACCTCTCCTCACCACAGGAAAACAAAGGGGCTGGTACCCCAGACACACCTCGAACGGGGAGAGGCCGGTGGCAGAGGACACTTGGCTGTTATGCGCTATACTCGATCCAGGCCAGGTGTTCACTCCAAGCCGTCGGATGTGCGGATGTGGTACAGCGCAGGGCCTGCTCCAGCTCTTGATTAGCCTGTTCAGCCTGTCCGTTGGTCTGTGGGTGATACCCGGACGAGAGGCTCACGGTGGCCCCCAGCTCCCGGCAGAAACTTCTCCAACCTGCGAGGAAAACTGGGGACCACGATCTGAGACGATGTCTGTTGGTATCCCATGCAGACGTACGACATGGTGGACCAGGAGATCCGCTGTCTCCTGGGCCGACGGGAGCTTCGGGAGGGCCACGAAGTGGGCCACCTTGGAGAACCGGTCCACTATCGTGAGGATGGTGGTGTGCCCCCTGGGACGGCGGGAGGCCCGTGACGAAATCCAGACCAATGTGGGACCAGGGGCGATGAGGCACAGGAAGCGGCTGAAGGAGTCCCTGTGCCTTTTGGTGGTCCGCCTTGCCCCTGGCGCAGGTGGTGCAGGCCTGGATGTATGCCAGACGTCAGCCTCCAGGGACGCCCGCCAGAAGCGCTGCCGGACCACTGCCACGGTCCTACGCACCCCTGGGTGGCAGGAGAGCTTGGACCCGTGACAGAAGTCCAGGACGGCAGCCCTGGCCTCTGGTGGGACGTACAGTCTGTTCTTTGGCCCTGTTCCGGGGTCCGGGCTCCGTGCCAGGGCCTCCCGGACAGTCTTCTCCACGTCCCAGGTAAGGGTGGCCACGATAGCGGACTCCGGTACGATGGGTTCCGGTGGATCCGACAGCTCGGTTTTGACTTCATTTTCATGCACCCGGGACAAGGCATCCGACCTCTGGTTCTTGGTCCCGGGGCGGTAGGTGATTCAGAAGTCAAAACGGCCGAAGAACAGTGACCAGCGGGCTTGCCTGGGGTTCAGTCGCCTGGCGGTCCTGATATACTCCAGGTTCCGGTGGTCAGTAAAAACCGTGAATGGCACTGACGCTCCCTCCAGCAGATGTCTCCACTCCTCAAGAGCCTCTTTCACCGCTAGGAGTTCTCAATTGCCCACGTCATAGTTCCGTTCTGCTGGGGTCAACCTGCGGGAGAAATAGGCACACAGGTGAAGGACCTTATCGGTCTCTCCGCTCTGGGATAGCACGGCTCCTATCCCTGAGTCAGAGGCGTCCCTTCAACCCACAAACTGGCGACTGGGATCGGGCTGCACCAAGACGGGTGCAGTCGAGAAGCGCTGTTTCAACTCCCTGAACGCGGCATCGCATCGATCCGACCAGGTGAAGGGAACCTTTGGTGAGGTCAGGGCTGTCAGGGGGCTAACTACCTGACTATACCCCTTGATGAACCTCCTGTAAAAATTTGCGAAGCTGAGGAACTGTTGCAGCTTCCTACGGCTCGTAGGTTGGGGCCAGTCTCTCACCGCCGCGACCTTGGCCGGATCCGGCGCGACGGAGTTGGAGGAGATGATAAACCCCAGGAAGGACAAAGAGGTGCGGTGAAACTCACATTTCTCGCCCTTCACAAACAGCCGGTTCTCCAACAACCGCTGCAGGACCTGACGTACATGCCGTACATGAGTCTCAGGGTCCGGAGAAAAAATGAGTATATCGTCCAGATATACGAAGACGAATCGGTGCAGGAAGTCCCGCAAGACGTCGTTTACCAAAGCTTGGAACGTCGCGGGGGCGTTAGTGAGGCCGAACGGCATGACCAGGTACTCAAAATAACCTAACGAGGTGTTGAATGCCGTCTCCCACTCGTCTCCCTTCCGGACCCGAACTAGGTGATATGCATTCCTAAGATCCAGCTTTGTGAATATTTTGGCTCCATGCAGGGGGGTGAACACCGAATCTAACAAAGGCAACGGGTATCGGCTGCGAACCGTGATCTCGTTCAGCCCCCGATAATCAATGCATGGACGAAGTCCGCCATCTTTCTTGCCCACAAAAAAGAAACCTGCTCCCATCGGGGAGGTGGAGTTCCGGATCAGCCCGGCAGCTAAGGAGTCCCGGATGTAGGTCTCCATCGATTCGCGCTCAGGTCATGAGAGGTTGTACAGCCTGCTGGACGGAAACTCCACGCCTGGAATCAAATCAGTGGCACAATCGTACGGACGGTGCGGGGGAAGGGTGAGTGCCAGATCCTTGCTGAAAACGTCAGCAAGATCGTGGTACTCAACCGGCACTGCCGACAGATTGGGAGGGACTTTGACCTGCTCCTTAGCCTGGGAACCGGGAGGGGCCGAGGATCCTAAACACACCCGATGGCAGGTCTCGCTCCACTGAACCACCACCCCGGATGGCCAATCAATCCGGGGATTGTGTTTTAACATCCATGGGAACCCCAGAATCACACGGGAGGTAGAGGGAGTCACAAAAAACTCTCTCCTCCCGATGATTCCCTGACACCACCAGAGTTACTGGTAGTGTCCTGTGTGTGATTAAAGGGAGTAGGGTGCCATCTAGTGCTCGCACCTGCAATGGCGAAGGAAGCACCACCAGAGGGAGCCCTACCTCCCTGGCCCATCTGCTGTCTAGCAGATTCCCTTCTGACCCTGTGTCTACCAGTGCTGGGGCCTGAAGGGTTAAATCCCCGCTAAGGATTGTAACTGGGAGTCGTGTGGAAATATGTGTATGTCCCATGTGAATTTCTTGGCCCACCCTAAGCCCAGTTTCTAGGGGCGGGCGTTGGTGTTTAACCGTTCGGGGCAGTCTCTCAATTGATGCTCAATTGAGTCGCAAACAAAACACGCCCCGCGGGGAAGCCTCCTCTGTCTATTCGGTGGTCTGAATGTGGCCCTGCTCGTGTCCATAGCTTCGTCAGCAGGGGGAGCTGTAGCCACACGGGGCGTAGAGGCCATGGAGCGTGGGAAGGGCGGACCTTTTTCGGACCCGGAAGGAAGAGGGACGGCGCGTGCCCGGCCACGCCCCTCATCTCGTTCCCGACGGCGTTCCTCCAAGCAATTGTCTAACCGTATAACGAGGTCGATAAGCCCATCTAATTCCCGCGGTTCGTCCTTGGCCACCAGGTGCTCCTTCAGGACCGACGACAGTCCGTTTACGAAGGCGGTGCAGAGCGCAGCATTATTCCAGCCGGACCTCGCAGGCCGCAATGTGGAAGTCGACTGCATAAGCGGCTGCGCTCCGGCGTCACTGTCTCATTGACAGCAGCACAGTTGAAGCGGTCTCTCCCCTGTTAGGGTGATCAAACACGGTCTTAAACTCCCTCACAAACCCAGTGTACGTATGAAGGAGCCGTGAATTTTGCTCCCAAAGCGCCGTAGCCCAAGCGCGTGCCTCTCCTCGAAGCAGATTAATTACATAAGCTACTTTACTAGCATCAGACGCGTACATGACGGGACGTTGTGCAAAGACGAGCGAACACTGCATAAGAAAGTCCGCGCACGTCTCCACACAACCTCCGTACGGCTCTGGGGGGCTTATGTATGCTTCAGGGGATGGTGGGAGGGGTTGTTGAACGACCAGTGGAACATTTATATCCTGCACAGGGTCGGCAGGAGGAGGAGCTGCAGCAGCGCCCTGAGCGCTCGCTGCCACCTGTGCGGAGAGAGCCTCCACCCTGCGGTTCAAGAGGATGTTTTGCTCAGTCATCTGATCCAACCGAGCCTTAAAGGCGGTGAGGATGTGCTGCAACTCACCAATCACGCCTCCTGCAGACGCCTGTGCACCCTGCTCTCCCATTGGCTGTCCAACAGATGGGTGACGCCCCTCGGAGTCCATGACGCTGGCCGAGATATCCTGTTGTGAAAGTGTAGTGACACGGACCACAACAGGGGGCGCAATGAACAGACAATAGGAGCAGTTAAATTTGAACACTTTACTGTTGTGAATGCCACAACTACACACAGCAGATTATAGAATGAATACAAGGTCAATTAATAAAGGTGTCGTGTGGGCAGGCTCGACGATAGGAGACGTCCGTCTGGAGAAGAACCGGAACCACACGATTTCCTCCGCCACCGAACCAGGAGGATACTGGAGCCGCCAGGTCCCGAGTTCCCCAGGTGGCCACCATCTCCGCGTGTCAGATCTGGTACTGCTGGCGAAGAGCAAAAACAGTCAGGTGTGGGTGTGTGTGCACCCCGTAACATGGATGGTGGTTATTCCACCTCCACCTCTAATCACACGCTGGTGCAGCTCCTGTCTAATTACTTATCTGGCGGAATGCAGAGCGAAGCAGTCGCAGCATACGCCGGTCCTTCAGGAAGACAGCTGCAAACAATGTATCAACAAACAACGGTTAGGAATTCTCAGGCTGAGAGAGTTACCTCCTTGGAAGAACGATATCTCGGCGACGTGGTGGAGGTGTCGTCCTGCTTTTATGTGGGGTGAGGCGCAGATGATTGGTGACAGCTGTCATAGCCGATGAGTGACAGCTGTCAACCCGGCCGCTCTTGGAAGGTTGGCAGCGCCCTCCAGTGCCCTGAAGCCCGCACTTCAGACAGGGCGCCCTCTGGTGGTGGGCCAGCAGTACCTACCTCTTCTGGCGGCCCACACAACACTTCGTGCACGTATTGTGCGTGCACGGCATCTGCATTGCGGTCATAAAAGAAGTGCACTCGGGCTGTCGGCATCACTATTCACACCAACAATACAGGCTCTGGAGCATTTGCTGGACATGGACAAGATTCGAGTAAACAAGCAGTGAACAGGGCAGTGGTGACATCAGCGGAACGCACCAGAGCGCAGCTCGTCTGAACAATTATAATAAGAATGTAAATCTGTTATAAACAGGAATAAATACTGTAACAGCTGCAGACAAGAAGGAAAAAACAGCAGCTGTTTATCAAGTCTTGACAATGTAAACAAGTCAAATAATTACCTTTTAAGACAGCTCAAAATGCTTTCTGCAGCTTGTTAGCCATTTGCGCGCACGTGCACACACGTGATGGCCCAGCTGCAGCTTCCTCTGTGATTCAGGAGGTGATTAGAGCCGTTTTCAACAGCCAATTTGCAGAATAAATGATTAATCCGCCACAAAATAATTATTTTATATACGCAGCATCCAGCGCAGAGCGGCGTGGCAACCGGTTAAAACAAAGAACGGTGTCCAGCTGTGAACACAGCCACATCTGATTTGTATCCACCGCAAATCAGCTGCAAGCAGACGTAATAAAAAGGCTTTATTCGTGGCCAATCTGTATGCAGTCGCTACAACGTGTTTTAGTCCGTGATGTGGACATGATGGGCACGCAAAATATCTGTTTTACACACTGTCCCAGTCCTGCTGCCAAGCCGCAAATCCCTGTCAGTTGCAGATATCAGCCGCTAACGGCAGATATACAGCGCATAGATTGAGTAGTATTGTGTATGTATTGAGTATATAAGGCAGAATATTGTTATTTTCCAGGAAGTCAACACACTCTTTGTCTAATCATTTTTCAACAAAGTTTCCACCTTGAGACGTCAGACATACTGGTCTATAATTTTCTGCTAACAATTTGTTACCTTTTTGAAAGATTGGAATAACGTGCTACCTTCTAAATGTCAGACAAAACACCTTGGTCTATTGATTGTCTCATGATGTAATACAGAGGAAAATACACGTATTCTACTTCAGTAGAACTCAGTTAAGTCCTCTTTCACTTATAATTATTGTTAATCTACATCTAAACCTAACTCTCACCCTAACATTAACACAAAACACAAACGTGTATTTCTGAACATTAAAAGTGAAAATCTGCCTGCTGCATATACATGGGAATTTGTATGAATTTGCATAAATATAATCCTTAACTTTCAAAATAATATCATACGAAATGTGGTCAGGAGAACATGTGTACAGCATCTTCTAAAACAACAAACATTAACACAAGTGAACAACAGCTAAATGCCTGCCTGACTGGGTTGGCATGTTAATTAACCTCCTACCAGCCGATGGTGGAGGGTGGAGGTCATGTGAGCAACCCTGTCCCTCTGCAGGACAAGTCCAACAGCAATAAGTGGTCTTAGATAAAAAGTTTTGTGGAGAGAGTGTGCTTGGTCCAGCGAAGAGCTCATTAAAACTTCGAGGCTGATACTCAGTGAGGCAGCACCTCTTTATAGCCTTGTCACACTAGAATCTGAATGAGCCCGAATGCATCCGAATGATATCAGATCACCATCCAGGCAAAGTCAAGGCACGATCAAAAACCTCTGACAGCACTCTGCTGCACTCCAAACAGTAGGGGGAAATTCCTGTGGCCAGTCCTAATATTTAGCACATGTACAAAACAGTCAAGGTGCAGTCGAAGTGGAAAAATATCGTATGGCAATCAAGATGAACTCTAACTGCATTCTGACTGCGTTTCTAATTATTCTCACAGCATCAAAACAGTCTGTTCACTTTGAGGGAAATTCGCCATGGTCAGGCATGTCAACCTCCTGCCAGCATGTTCAGAATGTGGCATGGATGAGCCTTATGAGCACCTCCACTAGATCCGTTTGGGGTTCGCAAAGGGGATATCTTATGTGTAATGTCTGTGGCATGCATTCATCTTGTGAACTACATGTGAACATCGCGCAATCAAACCAAAAGCACCGCGCGTCCCTGCAATTTAATGTGTCCCAAAGCCGCGGTGCATCGCGCACACATCTGAAAAGGGTGTTATATCCATAATAAACCTTAGATTACAGATACATTGTCATGCCCCCTCATGGATTACATAATGTATGTGAAATATCATGATCATCATAGCTGTAACACCACATGCAGAAGCGCCACATCGCGCTGACACCCCACGGTGAGTCATAGGCCCTGCACGGCGTGCCACAGCACAGCTCATTGGAGTGTCACCAGACCAAGAGCTGTAGCCTGTGATGAACTCACTCTCACTCTGGCTGCGCCGTGAACTGGTAGCATCTGCTCACAAATGCCTCATCCACCACGCCCTGCCACGTAGTGATGCGTGCCTTCCAACTGGACAGCGCAACGCACAGCCCCTCCGTGTCATAACATCGCCGCGCTATGTCCGTTCGCACAGTGCAAGGGGTCCATCATGTGTGGGACACACATTTTCATTCTGCCGGCACAGAGTCCCGCTGACAGATCAGTGCGTGTGAGTGGGGAGTGAGGGAGCGAGGCAGTGAGTGAGTGGGTGAGTCATTCAGTCAGTGACAGAGTGCATTTGACAGCTTTGACACATATGACATGAATCCAGTCCATACGTTGGTTGTATTTCAATATACAGTATTGCCAGGTCTTGTGCAAAGGTCAGACACAGCGCTGGCTCACACCCTCCTCTCCTCATGTTTGCTGTCCAGACTTTTATACATCAGGTGGCAATCGACCGCATTCATCCGGCAGTCGGAGTGCTTTATTTTTGATCTTCGTGCATTCTAACAGCATCATGTGGTTCGTACTGTTTTGCAGCTACGTTTGGAGTGCCATAATGTGCACACGCACGGGTGTGCACGAAGCAGTCGTGGCGGGATCTGCCCACATTCTAAGTGATCGTACGGCATTCATACCCAGCTGTCCGAATGTCCAAACTCCCAACTGCGCCTCAAAGTTTGGCTTGTTTTCCCCCATTCTGGCTGAATCAGACTGATTCCTGGTCATTCTTGCTAAGTGTGACAGGGCCTTTAGAATCTTTCAGCGACTTTATCCATATCCTCACACACTGTTTTCGCTTATTTAGTCACAACTCGCCGTTCTCACATAGAAACGAGACATGGGCTACCATTCACACGCACCTTCATCCTGGCATCTTCCTTGTTGTTTCCTCCCAGGTCCTTGGCTGGTAGAAAGGGGATCCTACTTATGTTTTTGTTCTGCTCACGGATCACATTTGAATACAGCTTCTGTCGTCTCATTTTCTCAGCATGAAGACAGGGGAGCAAGAGACACAGAGGGAAAAAGAAAGAAAAGCAGATGCAGATTAGAAAAGGTTTAATTAACTGAGCCATTACTCCTTGAAGGCCCTTCTCTTTGTGTATCCCCTCGAAAGAGAGTCTCCTTGCAGCCCAACAAAAGCAAAAAAAAAAAAACAGTGAGCCGTTCAGTGGTCTATCAACATTTACACATATCAAACATTAATAGGCTTGGCCCCAGAGATCCACAGGGTTCAGTCTCTTGTAAAGTGGCCAAATATGCTCACTTTTAAAGAACGGGATCAAAAACAGCACTTAACTTGCAGAAAATATATGGTCATTTGCTTTGTAATGTAACACAATGTGTGGAGAGAGGCTGCAACATGGACGTGGATGTGAACACAGTAACTAGTGGTCAGTATGATATGGACAAAGGAGAAGCACTGAAAGACACCTGGGCACGTTTGTTAAAATAACTAATCACTTTTTTGTAGCTCACATATTGTTTAGGTAACACACCCAAACAACATTTTTGTTGTTAAAACTGCCTTTCAACCCATGATATGAATAAAAATATAATTTAGAAGGGATAAGATAACTGGCAAAGATAGTTCAGCCAGATATACATTTCTGTGTTGAACTGCACGTATCATAATATTTAGCACGTGTGGTACAACCTGGCATAATGCATCTCTCCTATTTAAGGATAATGTATATTGTGCACTGTCCCTGTTTCAAATAAATAAATAAATGAAATGAAATGAAAATATATGCCGATTATTTTTAGAAGTTGCTATTTGTCATGCATTACTTTTTCAGATTGCTAACTTACTCACCTTTATTATCCTTTTATGAAAACTAGCCACTCAGTGTCATCCTTCCTCAAGATGTCCAGTATGACTGATTCTCAAATAATTAAATTGTACTCTCAATGTTACTCAACTCAATTTTAAGAAAACACAATAAAAATATTGCTATCTATTATTAATTCCATGTCATAATATGGGCTTGGTACCATTCTCCAATGACCAAATCAATACGCATATACTGTAGGACTTGCATGGGGGTGCACTGTCCAATCACAGTTAAATAAACACTTCTTTATATTTGTTCAAATCCTAGTTTTCAGTCTTGTCATTGCTTTTGCTCCCTGTACTGGTAAACGCAGAAGGCTTTTACAGCAAAAATAAAGATGAGTGGGCTGGCAGGGTAGTCCATCCCAGCTTTGTGGAAGCAATAACTCAAAACCAATACATGCTATCATCTTTTATCTCACCAAGTTAGAAGAGCACTTAGTGAGGATTAAGTGCATAGATAGTAGTGAATTTTGATGCCTCAGATGAATCAAAAAGTAACTTTGTTTTGCCTATATAACATCCCATAGAAATGTCTGCCACCTGCTGGACTGTTTGTGGATGCCCATTGTGCTCGGTGGTTATCCCTGGATTCCATAGTAAGATACTGACAAGAGTGTGCAACTCCCCTTGAACAGGATCCCAGTCCATCGCAGGAACCGCTGTGGTTGAATTTACACATAGGTTGTTTGCCACCTGCTGAACACTGGGCACATTCATATGCTCATCAGCACATTCCACCCTTCATATAAGCGCCAGCTAACAGGTTGAACTAACAACAGCAGGGCAGAAAAATAACGGCGACTACACGGGCCAACACAGGATAAAATATAAATCAACACAGGAGAGTAAAACAGGAACTGAAGAATGGATAGAATGTGTGAAGAATGGATAGAAAGTTTTGAAACATTTGAGGCTACAGTCAGAGCAGGGTCTCTATGTGCACGAGCACACATATATTGGTTGTTGTGAAAGAGTGAAAATGAACATACATAAAAGGTGAACACGTATGTGCATGATCTGTGCCAGCAGGATTCAGAGCAGGCAGTGTGTATAGGTGGACAGATCTGATCCATAATTCTGGTTAAATGGTCTATTTTTAACTGTCTTTTTATTCAAGAGCCCTTTTAATGTACAGAAAAATGTTAATATTCCTATGTGGTGACATGATTAATTTGCATTGGTATCCATCAGAATTTGTCAGAAATGCCTTTAAAAATTATTCAAATTTACACTTTCAAAGGCATCATCTTTTCAGTTTCTGAAAACAGAAAAAATATTTTTGATGCTTCAAATTTAAATTAAGTCATTTTGCAGCAGTTGTCATAGTTTTGTGTGAAGCATTATAATACACTGGAGGTGCATGTTTGGAAACTGGAAATAATCTTTTTTGTTTCTGTGTAGGCTGTGTAGTTTGCCTACACAGAAACATTGCGACCAACTGTGGGCATGAGGCCCTGGCACTGGTACGTAAGCTGGAAAGGACTGCTAAAAAGATAGCTAACTTTTTTGTTTGTTCGTTTGTTTGTTTTTAGTTGTTATCGAAAGTGGAGACTGGTCACAAACAGGAGGATGAGTGAGTGCACAGCCACAAATATCCTTCACAGTACAAAGAATCAACAGCTTTAATTGATGCACACAGAGTCCTGCACATTTTCAAATTATTCCCAGAAGGGAGAGAACACTGGCAACATGCATCCCTCGAGTTTTCCCCGCACAAGCAAGAATGTTGATGTGTGCCTGTATCCTAGGCTGCATTTCTCTGTGGCACATGAAAAATAATGTACCATATTTTCCAGAGTATAAGTCCCACTGGAGTGTAAGTTCCACCTTTCTTCCTGTATTCAGAACTCACACAACATTTCCCTGTCAGTTTAACAACAGAGAGGAACTCAATGCAGCACATGTGCACACCACAGTCTATGCTGTTACCTTAGGGCCCCTTCACACATAGTGCGAATTTGGTTAAATTGCGCATGAAGTGCACAATAAGCAGGAATTGTATGCAAAACCTGTAAATTCGTAGCTGCTTCTCATGCCTCGTACACCTGTTGCTATAACTATTTGTGCACACCAGCGGCTGAAAGACGAAGATGTGCGCTGTGCGAGCTCATGGAACCCTCTCGTGGCAGGTGTTGGCCAAATTCCAGCTGACACACACGAACATCTAACACCGCTCGTTTTGGCACTTAGAAATTGTGTGGCCATTCATACTATCATCATGAAAACAGTCAGCAGACAATCACTGTCGAGCTGGATGTGAAATTTGTCTAAGTGCCCCACGACTGTGGAGTTTTAAAAAGCCACACACGTGATGCATGTATGTATCGCCCCCCCCCCCCACTTCCCCCAACATCTCTGGCATGCCGGGGGGGCACACTTGCATAAAATGCTTATATGTATGTACAGATCGCCAGCGAAGTCTGATCGCACACAGCACAAGGAGCTGCATCTCAGCTGATCGCAGCACACTAACAGCTGGATGACAGCTCAGTAGACACATTACAAACACAGAAACCACCACCAGGACAGTTATATAAATAATTACGACAATACCTACATACACAATTAGATAACAAATAATGAAAATGAATGAACACATAACACAGAGTGACTGTTGTGTGGGCCGCTGAAGAGGAGGTACTGCTGGCCCACCACCACCAGAGGGCGCCCTGCCTGGAGTGCGGGCTCCAGGCACCAGAGGGCGCTGCCGCCTGATGAGAGCAGCCAGGGTGACAGCTGTCACCCATTACCGGATACAGCTGACTCCACTCAGCACGGCGGTATATCATCAGGACGGCGTCTCCACCTCAATGCCGAGATATCGCCTTGAGATAGAGGTAACATTCTCTGCAGCATATTCTGTGTTAATCGATAAACTTGTTAAACCTTTCAGGACAGCGGACTACCGCAGGCCGAGTGACTAGATAAGTACTCACCTTCCTGCTTTTTTGGGACGAGAGGTGGAGGCAGCTTCTCCCCTCTCCGTGTTACTGGGTGCAGCCGCATCCACACCTGTGTGTTGTTGCTCTCTCTTGCCAGCAGTACCGGATCGGACGAGCGGAGGCAGTGGCCACCTGGGAATTCGGGACTTGGCGGTTCCAGTACTTCCAGGGTTCGGTGGCAGAGGAAATCTGGATGGTTCCGGTTCGACCTGGACGGACGTCTCCTACCTTCGAGCCTGCCCACACGACACCAGCAGAATTCGGCTATCCCCAAATTGTTGATTGTTGTATTGGTTGTGCTCGTTTCACAATAGTAAAACTTGTTATTTATCTTCTCCATTGTCCGTTCATTTGCGCTCCCTGTTGTGGGTCCGTGTTCCTACACTTTCACAACAGGATATCTCGGCCAGCGTCATGGATCCCGAGGGGCGTCAACCGGCTGTTGAACGGCCAATGGAAGAACAGGGAGCGTCGGCGTCTTCGGGAGGGGTAATCGGTGAGTTGCAGCGGATCCTCACCGCTTTCACCACTCGGATGGATTTAATGACCGAGCAGAACGTTCTCCTAAACCGCAGGGTGGAGGCTCTCGCCGCACAAGTGGAAGCACGCCCTTCGGGCGCCGCTGCGGCTCTCCCTCCCGAGGACCCTGCGCGTAATAGTGACGTTCCACTGGTCGTTCAACGGCCCCTCCCTCCGTCCCCAGAAGCATACATAAGCCCTCCAGAACCGTACGGAGGCTGTGTGGAGACGTGCGCGGATTTTTTGATGCAGTGTTCGCTCGTCTTCGCACAGCGTCCCGTGATGTACGCGACTGACGCTAGCAAAGTATCTTATGTAATAAACCTGCTTCGCGGGGAGGCACGCGCTTGGGCTACAGCGCTCTGGGAGCAGAACTCACGGCTCCTTCATACATACGATGGGTTTGTGCGGGAGCTCAGAACGGTGTTCGATCATCCCAATAGAGGAGAGACCGCTTCAACCGCGCTACTGTCAATAAGACAGGGGGCGTCGGAGCGCAGCTGCCTATGCAGTCGCCTTCCGCATCGCGGCGGCGAGATCCGGCTGGAATAGCACTGCCCTCCGCGCCGCCTTTGTAAACGGACTGTCACTGGTCCTAAAAGAGCACCTGGTGGCGAAGGACGAACCGCGGGATTTAGATGGGCTCATCGATCTAGTCATACGACTCGACAACCGGCTAGAGGAACGCCGTCGGGAACGAGGCGAAGGGCGTGGCCAGGCACGCGTCGTCCCTCTCCCTTCCAGTTCCGACCGAGCTCCGCCCTCCCCACGCTCCTCTGTTCCTGCGCTCCGTGCGCCTACGGCTCCCCCTGCTGACGAAGCTATGGACACGAGCAGGGCAACATTTAGGGCACCTGGAGCACAAAGGAGGCGGGCCCACGGAGCTTGTTTTGTTTGTGGCTCGATTGAGCATCTGGCAAACGACTGCCCCGAGCGGTTAAACTCCAACGCCCGCCCCTAGAGACTGGGCCAGGGGTGGGCCGAAACATTCACGTGGGACACACCCACATTGCCACACGACTCCCAGTCACGATCCTGTTTGAGGATTCAACCCTGAAGGCCCCAGCACTGGTGGACACGGGCTCCGAGGGGAATCTGCTAGACAGTAGATGGGCGAGGGAGATAGGGCTCCCTCTGGTGGCTCTTACCTCGCCTGTGCAGGTTCGGGCACTAGATGGCTCCCTACTCCCACCAATCACGCATAAGACACCTCCAGTAACTCTGGTGGTGTCAGGTAACCACCGGAAGGTGATCGAGTTCTTTGTGACTCAGGCCACCTCCCGTGTGGTTTTGGGTTTTCCATGGATGCTAAAACACAATCCCTGGATCGATTGGCCGTCCGGGGTAGTGGTTCAGTGGAGCGAAACCTGCCATCGGGAGTGTCTAGGTTCCTCGGTTCCTCCCGGCTCCCAAGCTAAGGAGGAGGTCCGAGTCCCGCCCAATCTGAAGGCGGTGCCGGCGGAGTACCATGACCTCGCTGACATGTTCAGCAAGGATCTGGCTCTCACGCTTCCTCCCCACCGCCCGTATGATTGTGCCATTGATTTGGTTCCAGGCAGTGAGTTCCCGTCCAGTAGGCTGTACAACCTCTCACGGCCGGAGCGTGAATCAATGGAGACCTACATCCGGGACTCATTAGCTGCCGGGTTGATCCGGAATTCCACCTCTCCGATGGGTGCTGGTTTCTTTTTTGTGGGTAAAAAGGATGGCTTGGCTTCGTCCATGCATTGATATAGGGGGTTGAACGAAATCACAGTTCGCAATCGATACCCGTTGCCCTTGTTGGATTCAGTGTTCACCCCCTTGCATGGAGCCAAAATCTTCACCAAGCTTGATCTTAGGAATGCGTATCATTTGGTTCGGATCCGGAAGGGAGACGAATGGAAGACGGCATTTAACACCCCGTTAGGCCATTTTGAGTACCTGGTCATGCCGTTCGGTCTCACTAATGCTCCCGCGACTTTCCAAGCGTTGGTAAACGATGTCTTGCGGGACTTCCTGCACCGGTTCGTCTTCGTGTATCTGGACGATATACTCATCTTTTCCCCGGATCCTGAGACTCATGTCCGGCATGTCCGTCAGGTCCTGCAGCGGTTGTTGGAGAACCGCCTGTTTGTGAAGGGCGAGAAGTGTGAATTCCACCGCACTTCTTTGTCCTTCCTGGGGTTTATCATCTCCTCCAACTCCGTCGCCCCTGATCCGGCCAAGGTTGCGGCGGTGAGAGATTGGCCCCAACCCACAAGCCGTAGGAAGCTGCAACAGTTCCTCGGCTTTGCTAATTTCTACAGGAGGTTCATTAAGGGCTACAGTCAGGTAGTTAGCCCCCTGACAGCCCTGACCTCACCAAAAGTCCCCTTCACCTGGTCGGATCGGTGCAAAGCCGCGTTCAAGGAGTTGAAACGGCGCTTTTCGTCTGCACCAGTTCTGGTGCAGCCCGATCCTAGCCGCCAGTTAGTGGTTGAAGTGGATGCCTCGGACTCAGGGATAGGAGCGGTGCTCTCCCAGAGCGGGAAGACCGATAAGGTCCTTCACCCGTGTGCCTATTTTCCCGCAGGTTGACCCCCGCTGAACGGAACTATGACGTCGGCAATCGGGAACTCCTTGCTGTGAAAGAGGCCCTCGAAGAGTGGAGACATCTGTTGGAGGGAACAGCCGTGCCATTCACGGTTTTCACTGACCATCGGAACCTGGAGTACATCAGGACCGCCAAGCGGCTGAACCCCAGGCAAGCCCGCTGGTCACTGTTCTTTGGCCGTTTTGACTTCCGGATTACCTACCGTCCCGGGACCAAGAATCAAAGATCGGATGCATTGTCCCGGGTGCACGAAGACGAAGTCAAAACGGAACCGTCGGATCCCCCGGATCCCATCATCCCGGAGTCCGCTATCGTGGCCGCCCTCACCTGGGACGTGGAGAAGACCGTCCGGGAGGCCCTGACCCGTGACCCGGACCCCGGAAACGGACCAAAGAACAGACTATACATCCCACCAGAAGCTAGGGCTGCAGTCCTGGACTTCTGTCACGGTTCTAAGCTCTCCTGTCACCCTGGGGTGCGAAGGACCGTGACAGTCGTCCGGCAACGCTTCTGGTGGGCATCCCTGGAGGCCGACGTCCGGGACTACGTCCAGGCCTGTACCACCTGCGCCAGGGGCAAGGCCGACCACAGAAAGACCTCAGGGCAGCTACAGCCACTGCCCGTGCCTCATCGCCCCTGGTCCCACATCGGCCTGGACTTTGTCACGGGTCTCCCGCCGTCCCAGGGAAACACCGTCGTCTTCACGATAGTGGACCGTTTCTCCAAGGCGGCCCACTTCGTGGCCCTCCCAAAGCTCCCAACGGCCCAGGAGACAGCGGACCTCCTGGTCCACCACGTCGTCCGTCTGCATGGTATACCATCAGACATCGTCTCCGATCGCGGTCCCCAGTTTACCTCACACGTTTGGAGGAGCTTCTGCCGGGAACTGGGGGCCTCGGTCAGCCTTTCGTCCGGGTACCACCCCAGACCAACGGGCAAAGCAGAGCGGGACAACCAAGAATTGGAGCAGACACTACGCTGTGTGACAGCCGCGCAACCGACGGCCTGGAGTACCCACCTGGCCTGGATCGAGTACACCCACAACAGCCAAGTGTCATCAGCCACCGGCCTCTCCCCGTTTGAGGTGTGCTTGGGGTATCAGCCCCCCTTGTTTCCGGTGGTCGAGGGAGAGGTCGGTGTGCCCTCGGTCCAGGCCCACCTACGGAAGTGCCGTCGGGTGTGGCGTGCCGCCCGCTCTGCTTTGTTGAAGGCCCGGACAAGGGCGAAGAAACATGCAGACCGGCGGCGGGCCCCGGCCCCCACGTATCGTCCTGGGCAGGAAGTGTGGTTGTCCACCAAGGACATTCCCCTTCAAGTGGACTCCCCCAAGCTCCAAGAACGATACATCGGTCCCTTCAAGATCCTCAAAGTCATCAATCCCGCCGCAGTGAGGCTTCAGCTTCCGGCCTCGCTGCGGATTCACCCAGTGTTTCATGTCTCCCGGATAAAACCCCATCACACCTCACCCCTCTGCACCCCGGGTCCGGCACCACCTCCTGCCCGGATCATCGACGGGGAACCGGCTTGGACCGTGCGCCGGCTCCTCGATGTCCGTCGAATGGGCCGGGGTTTTCAGTACCTGGTGGACTGGGAGGGGTACGGCCCCGAAGAACGCTCCTGGGTGAAGAAGGGCTTCATCCTGGACCCGGCCCTCCTGGCCGACTTCTACCGTCGCCATCCGGACAAGCCCGGTCGTGCGCCAGGAGGCGCCCGTTGAGGGGGGGGGTCCTGTTGTGTGGGCCGCTTGAAGAGGAGGTACTGCTGGCCACCACCCCACAGAGGGCGACCTGCCTGGAGTGCGGGCTCCAGGCACCAGAGGGCGCTGCCGCCTGATGAGAGTAGCAAGGGGTGACAGCCTGTCACCCATTACCGGACACAGCTGACTTCCACTCAGCACAGAGGTATATCATCAGGGACGGCGTCTCCACCTCGATGCCGAGATATCGCCATTGGAGAGAGAAGGTAACATCTCTGCAGCATATTCTGTGTTAATCGATAAACTTGTTAAACCTTTCAGGACAGTGGACTACCGCAGGCCGCAGTGACTAGATAAGTACTCACCTTCCTGCTTTTTTTGGGACGAGGAGGTGGAGGCAGCTTCTCCCCTCTCCGTGTTACTGGGTGCAGCCGCATCCACACCTGTGTGTTGTTGCCTCTCTCTTGCCAGCAGTACCGGATCGGACGAGCGGAGGCAGTGGCCACCTGGGAATTCGGGACTTGGCGGTTCCAGTACTTCCAGGGTTCGGTGGGCAGAGGAATCTGGATGGTTCCGGTTCGACCTGGACGGACGTCTCCTACCTTCGAGCCTGCCCAACACGGACACCAGCAGAATTCGGCTATCCCCAAATGTTGATTGTTGTATTGGTTTGTGCTCGTTTCACAATAGTAAAACTTGTTATTATCTTTCCATTGTCCGTTCATTGCGCTCCCCTGTTGTGGGTCCGTGTTCCTACACTTTCACAACAGTGACACGTTGATCTGGGAGCTCAACGGACAGGAGGAGCGTGTCTGCTCACAGCCGTGGCTGTTCAAGATCTCTGCTCCCTGGACTCACAGCTTGAGAACACATTCCGTGTTGGGAAGGAATGAGCTGACACCATTCCTCTCCGCGTGTCTCTGCCTGCTTTCCTTAAGTGGAAATATAATAAAACATCTTTCGCATTTGTGCGGGCTGCAGTGGCTGCACACAGCGCACTATCCCTATCTCTGTTGCTTTCAGGCATTTTTCCCACACTGATTACAGGTCAGCGATGGTAGCGCCGTGCGTGTAAAATTCTGTCTTGTTATCAGAGCTTATCAGTTCGAATCCCATGAGTGACTTTTTTAACCAGGGTTATTTAACTGTGGGGTTCTGTATTATGTCCCCTTTTATGTATTATTTATATCAACTCAGTGATATTCACTAATTATACAGCTGGTTTTTATTTTATTGTTCTCCACATAAGCAGCATGATGTGCTGCAGCTGCTCACACTGCGTTCTGCTCAAAGACACCACTGCGTGTACGCCTGCCCATCAGCTCGATGTTCATGTGGTTCACTCATATGAGTTGTTTCGCCAGGAGTCACCCTGAGTTGTACTTATTTGTTCTATGTGTGAAGGGGACCTTACATAAGGACTTTTAAATTCCAAAAATAAGTAAAATAGACATATAAAGGTGCAGTGGGCAACATCATGGATGCTATTTCATGTTGATGAACACAGATTGCTGTCCCACAGTGTTTCATATTAGTGAGCCATGGAGAGTGATATAATTCTATAAAATTCTGGCCTACCAGAACAACAGATGTTACAGGTCAGTACTTACTGTCTTTTCGGTAGCTGCATAGTCTGGACCCAGGCCGCGCAGTTTCACTGTGGTGTCAGCTGTTTGTACTCTTTTAGAGTGTACGCCTAAGAGAGACAGACAGGAAAAATCACAGGTCATTAGTGTCCTAGCTGACTGACATCCTGACACTTTTGATTATTGCATTATTGCACTGGTAGCACTAAGAACAAATTCTCAACTATTGCCATCCATTTTGTTGTCTGTAATTAATTTAGGATAAAAATAAATAAATAAAAATGCAATCACCAACAACACACTCAATCATACCCAATATAACGCAGGTGAGGACAGAGTTTATTTGTGAATGAAACAGTTGTCATAAACTTTTTGATGGGCTGTTTGGCACAAATATACAGTATATAAGTGCAACTAATGATACATTAAAAGCCCATATAACAGAACAGTGAATGAGTGCTTCAGAGGCCGGTCTTTAACAAAACCGCTGCTGATAAAATCTCATCTACAATTTAAAAAAAATGGACGACGGACAGATGGATGGACAGACAGACAGACACTTTATTTGCTATTTGTACTGACATACAAGGTTTGAATACATTGGAATTCTTGTGCAGAGCTCACAAGTAAACAAAAACAAAGGTCCAAAAGTATAAAAGGTATAGTAGAATAAAAAAGATACCCAGTGCACCTGAAAAAAGAAATATATTTCAAAGTGTCAGGTTAATGGGAATAAAGAACAGCAGTTATTGCACACTTATATTCCAACACAGTGGATACTGCACAGATAACAAAGTGTATATTGCACATGTAGATCAAATAAATATTGCACGAATGACTGTTAATTCAAAAGGAACAAGATACAAATAATGAATGTTTATGAGTTCAATGGTATGAATATTTCACTGAATTAAATATTCATTCCATTGAAAGAATGTAAAAACAGTCATTATTTGTTTTATATAACGGCTAAAATAGATCCTTGTCATTTGATATTTTAATTTAGAAGCACAGAAAGGGACTTACATTTTTGTGTTCCACTGTAACGTGTAGTCCAGTGATGCTGCGCACTTACTTCAGACTTCATAAAAAAATAATAATAAAAAAAAAAAAGACTGTGTAGTTCCTCAGTTCAGCCAAAAATCACATCAGCATTTCATGTGAACAGGTCTTCATGCATCCAGACGGCTTACAGCGTAGTGGATTTTGTGTGTGTGTGTGTGTGTGTGTGTGTGTGTGTGTAGCAGCGTCAGTTAGCTCAATCAAATCATCGTGTCGTTGTCCCCCGTGCGTACACACACGCAACCAGCTCGGTCGACTGTGTACGTCCTCAGTGCAAGCGAAAAAAAAAACCATTCACGTCAGAAATGAGTCCAGCTTTTCTTTCTCTCCTCCTGCTAACAGCCTCCAGACAGCACAGGATTTGTTTTGTGTGTGCGCGCACGTGTTGTGCGTGCGTGCGTGCGCCCTCGCATGTGTGGGCGCGAGCATGTGTGGGTGCGCACATGTTCTCGTGCACGTGTGCGCGCATGCGCGAGGCCGTGCGCATGGGCAAGGACGTGCACACGTGCGTGCGTGTAGAGTGCAATGGTACCAAACGTATGGAACCAAATTTGCACTCTAAATGGAACTAAGCTCTCTAAATGCAATGCCACACAAATGGGATGAATTAATCCATGTCATGTGATATACAAAGCACCAATCAAATGACAAGGATCCACTCAGCCATTATATAAAATAAAATATTGCACATTAGGTTATAGTTGAATGTAAATATTGCCTAGTGGGTTTTGGTTGTAAACAGTCCACTACTCTGAGTTCAGGGATGCCATCAGTCTGACTGTGGCCTGAAAAAAAAAAACTTTTATGGATATCATTGTGTATGGAACAACAGGAGGATTTTGGACAGGAGAAGTTTTTTAATAAGTTCTATTTCATGATCAGTCATGCACACGGAAAAGCATAATACAATTTTAATGTTGCTCACTGGTACCTTTCTAACACTTTAAAATTCTTGTGCACTGCATTCCTCAAAGGTCACCATCCATCCAACAATTTTTGGGGTATTGTGACATATTTTCCATGGATTTTAATTGGAGTTTACAATTTTAAAAGTATTATGTATGCATAAAAATGGCAGCCAAGCATGAGATCATGGGCCCAGCAATATCAAGTGCAAGCTACTAAGTATTGAAATCCTGTCATGTACAGTAAAATGCTGAAGACCTTTTCCTGAAGCTTAAGGAATGGAGTCCAAGTGATTCAGACAAAGTCAGAAAAGATGTTTTGCTTCATGGCTTATCCAAAAGCAGTACTGACTATGTCTGTATGTGTGTGCACATAATCCACAAGCTTATCATAGACAAAAGGAGGTAATCACTCCAGACTGCTCCAGAATTAGCCATTGGTCACGGATTCAACAGAGCACCTTTCTATTCATGCCTTCTGTCCAATCCTTAAGTCATGCTCATCTACTTTCTTGTCCAGGCACCATGGCTAGACTGATTTACAAACTCAGCCTGTAATCTTGTCAGACATGATGTGTGACATAAAGACAGATAGAAGGTCAACGATTTGGGAGTGTTGGACACCAAAGGAAGGACTCGTAAAGGTTCCAGTATGAATAATTTATACACTCCATTTTGGGTTGTCCCCAGGATTATTTATCAATAGGTTTAAATAAATGTGAGCCTGATCCACGAGCCGCACACCAAGTGTGAAGAGTTCAATCATATGATGTAATGAATGATGTAATACCAGAACTCTTCACTGTGGAGAAAAAAAAAAACTAATGCAAACAACCAAATCCTTTGTACAGAGAACATGTAAAAAGCACGAGACTGAGCTGGGATTTCATTCTGTGAAAGCTTTTTGTTTTAATTTACTGAGGAACAGTAAATTCATATTCATGCACTGATCTGCATCAATGTATCTGCAGGAAAGTGTTCTCATATGATAGAACGGAGTGTGGTCCAAAATGCACAGCTGGTATAGGCAGGGGCAAGTGTGACTAAAATAAGGGGCAACTAAAATAAGTACTTAAGACATCACCTTTTTTTCAGTAAATATATTTCTAAAGGTCCTACCGACATGGAATTTTCACCAGATGTCGGTAACAACCCAAGTAATCCACACATATGAAGAAACCAAAACAAATAAGTACAGAAATGAAGTTATGTGTAATAAAATGTAATGACACAGGGGGAAAATGATTGGACATGCTTACTGAAATTTATTTAAAATGTTCTACAAAGGCCTTTGTTGGTGATGACAGCTTCAAGACATCTCCTGTATGAAGAAACTAGTCGCATGCATTGCTCAGGTGTGAGTTTGGTCCATTCTTCCACACAAACAGTCTTCAAATCTTGAACGTTCCGTCGACCTCTTCTATGAACTCTGATATTTAGTTCTTTCCATAGATTTCTATTGGATTCAAGTCAGGTGATTGGCTGGTCCATTCTAGCAGCTTTATTTTCATAATCTGAAACCAACTAAGAGTTTCCTTGGCTACGTGTTTGGGATCACTGTCTTGATGAAATGTCCACCCTTGTTTCATCTTCATCATCCTGGTAGATGGCAGTAGATTTTCATCAAGAATGTCTCAGTACATTTTTCCATTTATCCTTCCTTCAAATATACGTATGATGTTGCCAGTGTCATCCACTGGAAACCAGCCCTACACCATAATGTTCCCACCTCCAAACTTCACTATTGCTCTGTTGTTATTGGGGTGATGTGCAGTGAAATTTGACCTCCAAACATGGTGTGAATTATTGCATGCAATGAGTTAAATTTTGGTCTCATCTGACCAGACGGTATTCTGCCAGTATTTTACAGGCTTGTCTAAATGTCGTGCAACGAACTTTAAACAAGCTTCAACATACTTTTTCGTCAGCAATGGAGTCTTGTGTGATGAGCATGCATAAAGGCCATGGTGGAACAGTGCATTACTTATTGTTTTCTTTGAAATAATTCTTCATACTATGTCTCAACAACTGGTCCTTGGATCTTGGACAACTCTTCTGATAATTCTTTTCACTGTGCCAGAAATCTTGCAAGGAGACCGGTTTATGGTGAAATGTTCTTTCGACTTCCAAATTAGGGCCCCAACAGTGCTCACTGGAACCTTCAGAAGTTTAGAAATTCTTCTGTAACCAATGCCATCAGTATGTTTTGCAACAATAAGATTGCGAAGATCTTAAGAGAGCTCTTTGTTTTACCCATCATGAAATGTTTCTTGTGTGACACCTTGGTAATGAGACACTTTTTATAGGCCATCAGTTAGGACTGAACCAAATTATATTAATTTGCACTGACAAAGGGCAGGATTGCTTTCTAATTACTGATAAGATTTCAGCTGGTGTCTTGGCTTTCCATGCCTTTCTGCACCCTCCACCCCACCCTCTTCAATGTGTTCAATACTTTTCCCTGTGTCATTTATTATTTACATTATTAAACACATAACTTAATTTTTGTACTTATTTGTTTTAATTTCTTTATACACTCAACAAAAATATAAATGCAACACTTTTGGTTTTGCTCCCATTTTGTATGAGATGAACTCAAATATCTTAAACTTTTTCCACATACACAATATCACCATTTCCCTCAAATATTGTTCACAAACCAGTCTAAATCTGATAGTGAGCACTTCTCCTTTGCTGAGATAATTCATCCCACCTCACAGGTGTGCCATATCAAGATGCTGATTAGACACCATGATTAGTGCACAGGTGTGCCTTAGACTGCCCACAATAAAAGGCCACTCTGAAAGGTGCAGTTTTATCACACAGCACAATGCCACAGATGTCGCAAGATTTGAGGGAGCGTGCAATTGGCATGCTGACAGCAGGAATATCAACCAGAGCTGTTGCTCGTGTATTGAATGTTCATTTCTCTACCATAAACCGTCTCCAAAGGCGTTTCAGAGAATTTGGCAGTACATCCAACCAGCCTCACAACCGCAGACCACGTGTAACCACACCAGCCCAGGACCTCCACATCCAGCGTGTTCACCTCCAAGATCGTCTGAGACCAGCCACTCGGACAGCTGCTGAAACAATCGGTTTGCATAACCAAAGAATTTCTGCACAAACTGTCAGAAACTGTCTCAGGGAAGCTCATCTGCATGCTCGTCGTCCTCATCGAGGTCTTGACCTGACTCCAGTTCATCGTCGTAACCGACTTGAGTGGGCAAATGCTCACATTCGCTGGCGTTTGGCACGTTGGAGAGGTGTTCTCTTCATGGATGAATCCCGGTTCACACTGTTCAGGGCAGATGGCAGACAGCGTGTGTGGTGTCGTGTGGGTGAGCGGTTTTCTGATGTCAGTGTTGTGGATCGAGTGGCCCATGGTGGCGGTGGGGTTTATGGTATGGGCAGGCATCTGTTATGGACGAAGAACACAGGTGCATTTTATTGATGGCATTTTGAATGCACAGAGATACTGTGACGAGATCCTGAGGCCCATTGTTGTGCCATACATCCAAGACCATCACCTCATGTTGCAGCAGGATAATACACGGCCCCATGTTGCAAGTATCTGTAGACAATACTTGGAAGCTGAAAATGTCCCAGTTCTTGCATGGCCGGCATACTCGCCGGACATGTCACCCATTGAGCATGTTTGGGATGCTCTGGACCAGCGTATACGACAGCGTGTACCAGTTCCTGCCAATATCCAGCAGCTTCGCACAGCCATTGAAGAGGAATGGACCAACATTCCACAGGCCACAACCTGATCAACTCTATGCGAAGGAGATGTGTTGCACTGCATGAGGCAAATGGTGGTCATACCAGATACTGACTGGTATCCCCCCCAATAAAACAAAACTGCACCTTTCAGAGTGGCCTTTTATTGTGGGCAGTCCTAAAACCACACCTGTGCACTAATCATGGTGTTTAATCAGCATCTTGATATGGCACACCTGTGAGGTGGATGGATTATCTCAGCAAAGGTGAAGTGCTCACTATCACAGATTTAGACTGGTTTGTGACAATATTTGAGGGAAATGGTGATATTGTGTATGTGGAAAAAGTTTTAGATCTTTGAGTTCATCTCATACAAAACGGAGCAAAACCCAAAGTGTTGCGTTTATATTTTTGTTGAGTATATGTTGTATTACTCCTTGATTGATTGACTTCATGTCAATAGCACCTTAGAATTTGTTTGCTGAAAAACATGGTGGCGTGTTAAATACTTATTTTAACCGCTGTATGTCTTTAAAACCTTGCTTTGCGTGCAACACTGATGTCGGCTATTATAGCTGCGATGGGTCTGAAATTTATGAAATAGAAGGAGACTGAATGCACAGCTGATGATCTGTGTGAAAAAAAAACCAGGCACTGGCTGGTTGCCCATACCAGTCGCTTTCTAATGACAGCACATTATTGAGCCCAGTCTTTGCAGAAAATCAACCGTCATCTTCTTGTTGAGGCCACTGAAAAGACAGGTTGACAGGTCCATGCATACTGCGAGATCATCACATCGATGTTTGCTAAGTGACAGGCAGGGCACACAATGAGTAACTGTAATACCAACCAATATCACATGAAATTTTATGAGATAATGCAACCAATGTGTAAGAGCGTGCATCCTGCCCATTACTCAGCAAACATCGTCGAGAGTCTCTGCAATGTATCCGGCGTGATCGAGGTACAGTAGTGTTCAGAATAATAGTAGTGCTATGTGACTAAAAAGATTAATCCAGGTTTTGAGTATATTTCTTATTGTTACATGGGAAACAAGGTACCAGTAGATTCACACAAATCCAACAAGACCAAGCATTCATGATATGCACACTCTTAAGGCTATGAAATTGGGCTATTAGTAAAAAAAAAAGTAGAAAAGGGGGTGTTCACAATCATAGTAGCATCAGCTGTTGACACTACAAACTCAAAACTATTATGTTCAAACTGCTTTTTTAGCAATCCGTGAATTACTAAACTAGTATTTACGAGTAGTTGTATAACCACAGTTTTTCATGATTTCTTCACATCTGCGAGGCATTAATTTTGTTGGTATGGAACCAAGATTTTGCTCGTTTACTAGTGTGCTTGGGGTCACTGTCTTGTTTAAAAACCCATTTCAAGGGCATGTCCTCTTCAGCATAAGGCAACATGACCTCTTCAAGTATTTTGACATATCCAAACTGATCCATGATACCTGGTATGTGATATATAGGCCCAACACCATAGTAGGAGAAACATGCCCATATCATGATGCTTGCACCACCATGCTTCACTGTCTTCCCTGTGAACTGTGGCTTGAATTCAGAGTTTGGGGGTCGTCTCACAAACTTTCTGCGGCCCTTGGACCTAAAAAGAACAATTTTACTCTCATCAGTCCACAAAATTTTCCTCCATTTCTCTTTAGGCCAGTTGATGTGTTCTTTGCCAAATTGTAACCTCTTCTGCACATCTTTTATGTAACAGGGACTTTGCGGGGATTCTTGCAAATAAATTAGCTTCACACAGGCGGTCTTCTAACTGTCACAGCACTTACAGGCAACTCCAGACTGTCTCTGATCATCCTGGAGCTGATTCAATGGGTGAGCCTTTGCCATTCTGGTTATTCTTCTATCCATTTTGATGGTTGTTTTCCGTTTTGTTCCACACGTCTGTTTTTTTTTTTGTGTCCATGTTAAAGCATTGGAGATCATTGTAGATGAACAGCCTATAATTTTTTGCACCTGCGTATATGTTTTCCCCTCTCCAATCAACTTTTTAATCAAACTATGCTGTTCTTCTGAACAGTGTCTTGAACATGCCATTTTCCTCAGGCTTTCAAAGACAAAAGCATGTTCAACAGGTGCTGGCTTCATCCTTAAATAAGGGACACCTGATTCACACCTGTTTGTTCCACAAAACTGACGAACTCACTGACTGAATGCCACACTACTATTATTGTGAACACCCCTTTTTCTACTTTTTTTTACTAATAGCCCAATTTCATAGCCTTAAGAGTGTGCATATCATGAATGCTCGGTCTTGTTGGATTTGTGAGAATCTACTGAATCTACTGGTACCTTGTTTCCCATGTAACAATAAGGAATATACTCAAAACCTGGATTAATCTTTTTAGTCACATAGCACTACTATTATTCTGAACACTACTGTATGCACAGAAATTCTGCAGGTGAGAAAAGAATGTTTTGGAGATGTATTTAGTCACCACATTTATAAACATATTCCAAAAAGATTTGCTATTATAGCTACTTGAATTCAAGGAGTCTTTGTGCTCACCATGTATAATAAACACATCTCTATTTATGTCACTAATGTGTAAAAGACAGTGGTCTAGTTAGAATTTGTTCCAGACACACCTGCATCGTGACAAACCAAAGACACAGAAAGAAAATTAATAAAATAATCAATCTTTCATGGTCCTGTGCCTCAAACACTCTAATCTCTAATCACCTTTTCCTCTAACACTTCTTCAAATGGCTTTTCAGGGCTTGCAGCATGCTGTTTTATATACTAGTCATCCTCTTACAGCAATTAAGCATATCGTAGATGGACTAGACAATTAGCTTGATGTTTTGTGCCCTTAGTCACCAGAACACTCTGCACAGATTAGTCCCTGCATGGACACAGTTGAGGGGATTATTTGGGACTTCAAAGACACTTTTTTTGTAGAGCGTCTCATGTATATGGATATTAAAGGACAATGCCACTCAGTTTAAGCATTGATGTGTCACTTGTGTTTGGTTAAAGAACTGCATTATGTCATTTTTTGTAGACACGTTCATTTTATTTTGTTCATTCACATTTCTGGATTATTTATTCAAGGTGCTACCTCATGAGTCCGGCGGTTCACTGCTCATTCACGGCCTCCTCCCAACATTAACCACATTAGGTCTAATGTGTTTATTGGAAGTTTTAAAGGGGAACAGAAATGCTTTTTGAGAATTTGTTTGTGCATTCCCTTGGTAAAAATGAAGTGTTATTCATACACTTGCAGAATGTTTGAGCACAGTGTAGATAATATTATTTGAATCAAATTTGCCTCTAAATTGACATGTAAACCACCATTGGCTGAAGTCAGTGGAGGGCACTTCCGGTTGACGTCACTGGTTGGGGTCTTCTCTGCTGGGGATGCGTGCAGTACAGATACCAACATAGCGAGCAACGCATCACTGCACAAACACCTTCCTCACAATCAGAAAAGTCAGAAATTTCCGAAGATGTGCTTTCACTTGTTGATCCCGAAGCCATGTTGTTGGTGCCCAAAGAGGTCATATATATAAGAACTAGAGTCCGCACTCGCACTGAGCTGTGTCCTGGCAAGGAGGCGTGGCCGCCATTTTAATTCCAGACAGTTTACTGAGCTCACTCATTGAAGTTCTATTAGTCTCATCAAGAAACAGGTGGAATATGCCGGAAAGCTGCGAATGTTGGCAAAGCCACAAACGGAGGAACAAGGGAGACAATATTTCCTTCCATAAGTAAGTGGTTTTGGTTATCCTTGATACTTTGTCCATGATATTTGGTTGATAAACAGGTGGATGTTTCCAGCCTGTGCCTGTGTCGTCCGAGGACACGGACGATACTTACACACACGACTCACAGAGATGTGCACACACACTACTGACTTCATGAATGAAACCTCTGTCAATAAAGGATAATTGTGTAAAACAAAATAAATAAAAAAAAAAAAAAAATATATATATATATATATATATATATATATATATATGTTTCGTAATGGTTTTAGGAGCTACGCTGAAAACAGTAGTGCAGCTTCACAGCGCAGATCCTTGTAACTTTCAACATTAATATTTTGGAATGTGTGCGTATCAGAGTAAGTTTAATACTTTCCTGATATGATTTAATGTTAATTCATTTGACTGGTTCGATATCCAGGTCCGAATGGCATTTTTACACATATTTTGCGAGTGTTTTGTTGAGTGTGTTCACTCCGCGAATCCCCATTGAAAATGCATTAACATCCGGGAACTTGGTCAATATTTGCCTGGTTAGGAGGCGTTATGTCGCTGTCCATGAAGGGACGTTCATGTTTAGTGCGCAGCAATGGGAGTTGCGGACTCTAGTAGTCATATATAACCTCTTTGTTGGTGCCTCTGGCAGGGAATCTCAGAACGAGGCTCATCTTCCCCCAACCAGTGACGTCACCCGCCTGACCTGCATAAATGGCGGCAGCCAGTTGATGTCAAAGCCTCTCAGACCACGACAAAACAAGGTTTTCTGTACATGTTTTTTGGTCTTTAGTGTTTCTTGAACTATCAAAAGAACACATTTTTTGTGTTTATTCATGCTATAAATAATCCGTGAGAATTTCTGTTCCCCTTTAAACAACAATAACATGAATTCAACCTTTCTCGAATTTCAAACAGACACTGGTGTTGTGCATAGCAGTGCCTTATAAGAACAACAGAATTTAAGGTATGACGAATAGGTTTCAAACATGAGTACTGGTCTGCAACACAAGCTGAACAGTACTTTGAGGCAGTCCATTACTCAGACATACTAACCTGATAAGGGACTTTGCCTTTGCTGTTTCTGTTTGTCCATTCTGAACCAAGTAGCTCTCAGAGCTGTCACTATTAACGGACCCGGATGCATTCACATTCTGTCGGAGGTTCAGGTCATCCACTTTGCTGGACCATAAGCTTGCCTATGGGGGAAGTACTTCATAAGGAGCTGAGTCCTGTGTCAGTGTAGTTGCAGGGTGCTGGAGCCAATTTTCGGTTTCAGTCTGATTCTCCCCTTTCCCAGGACAGGAGCCACTTTGATGCTTCTGGCCTGAAACAACAAATTAACAGGATAAAAGACAATATTGTTGAAAAACAAACAAAAACAAATTTGCATAATTTGGGGTTCATTCAGGAACCTTTGGTTATATTTATGAACTTACTTGTAAAACAAGTGCCTTCTTACATTTAAGAACAGGAGGAAAATTTTTTTTCATGAATTAAGCAAAGGCAATCTGTGCAAAATATTCAATCTCCACATTAGGTTTCTCTTTCAGAGGCAAAAACAAATTATGCTGTTTGTAATCACCTAAAAGAAAACCGTAAATGTGAAAAGTAGTTTCACATTTTTAGTTATTTGTATTTATTTATTTAAAAAATGACAATTATCATTAATGGCACCAAAACCCTTTGCACAATATTGTGTATATAGTTCAAATTTCAAGATTTGGAATTTTTGTCCTGGTGGAAGACTACATTCTAATGAGTGCGCTTCTTACTGTTTTGTTGGATTTGCCTCATAATAACTGACCTGATTTAAGATCTTTAGTGAGTAATACCCTCGTCACACATATGCCAACTGAGGCCGAATGACATCAGAATGACACATCCGGCCACAATCGAGAAGTATTGAGGTGCGGTCTGAAGACCTACGGACGGCAATCTATGAACAGTCTACATATTTGGTCCCATTTGCTCAACTGTCCCGAGTGTGTTGCACATGTTCAAAACACTCTTGGCACCATCAAGATGGAATGCACATCTGACGGCGGTCTATGTGCAGTTTTTGCCTCATCTGATCGCAGTCTACATATTCTCACAGTATCAAACAGCATCTCAAACGATTTGATTGCGGTTGATTGAGCTCTGAGATCGATCGGTCACAGCATCTGCCGGCATGTTAATGTCCACCACCAATGGACCCCGGCCAGGGAGGGCAAAGGAAATGTTGATATGTAATAACATGTATGTGGCACACATATCTCATGTACAGTAAATGTGAACAGCGCGCTATCAAGCCAAAAGCACCGTGTGCCGCTGCCACTGTGCCTCTCTGTGGTCTCACGCACAGTAATGCATCATAGAGCACATCAGGCATGGAGCTGAATGGATCTCACTGCTGTAATATACATATTATTACCTGATCACCATCTAAACTCTGTAGGAGGTGTGACGTGGAACTGTATCGCCAGTCCATGAAAACATTATTAAACATGAAACTCGCCTCCAGCACAGAACCAGGATCGCTTCACAGCGCAGCGTGCACAGGACCCAAACCACAGCCTGTGGTGAAAAGCCTCTCACCCGGCTCCTGTGTGCTGCAAATAATCACGGCCAAAATTAAATCCTATGTGATAATCCAACCGACATCACGGTGTACAGAGTTGTGTTGTGCTCCTGAAGTGAACAAAAAAGAAAAAAGAAATTAAAGTTCGCTGGAAAGGCTGCATCTGACGCATGATGTGACTACCTGGCCCACTGCCAGCAAACTTTCAGCAAAGGTGTTCGGTGGCACACGCGCGCAGGCTTAGTGGCTCATGCAGCTGTTATGAAAACACAAACACAGAGACAGAGACACACACACACACACACACACAGACACACACACACACACACACACACACACGGCTGCTTTACCTTTGCCAGTGTCCAGGAAACTTTACTGGGTTCCAGTGATGAGGATCCACAGTTAGCTTTTCCTGAAACATGTGGGAGGACTTTCCTGGATTTGTTTGTTGATACTTTGCATCCAAGACAAACTGTGATTCCTGTAACTGACCACTGGCAGAAGAAAACTGTTGAAGATTAGCATCACTGCCGAATGGAGAGTTCATGCAACTGTCATTCAAACTGAGGTTCTGATTCAGAAGGGAGCGAACAGATGCCAAGTTGATTATGGAATCTTGACCCTGCTGCTGCACAAATGGAAGGAGATGAGATGTAGTGTTGAGGTTGATGTTGAGGTGGATGCTGGGAGGTGAAGGCTGTGTTCTGTCTATGACTTTCTTAGGTTTTGGCTGACTTTTGGCTGCAGGTCTTTCTAATGGGAGGTTCAAACAAGGACCCTGTTGAGCATTAACCCATAGGGCAGGTGATTGCTGATGTTGACAAGAGATGGTGTTCTCTTTCCACTTGGTTTTCTTGTCTTTACTGAGTTGGGTGACCTGGACAAGAAGCAGAATTAGCTATTTTTTTATTTGAGTACTTTTGATTAAGTTATATTTTAATGACAGAGCACAACACAAGACCTGTGAAGTCTCAGAAGCCTGTGTAAAGCACAAAGTATCAGCTCTAAATCTACCCATTTAAAACACAAAAACAACAGCAGGAAAACATGAGCATTGGATGAGAGGCAAAATTCTTTCCCAAGTGTAAAGAGAGCTGGCACTCTTCTTCACATGATCTGAATAAAATTATTTCAGACAAAGTCTGCGAGCATGTGCTTCATGCATCTAATATCACTGATTTAGCAAAAACCAATTTTTCTTATTCCAGGGGGGAAATGTTTATATTTCTCTGCTTTACTTAATCCAGGGGCAAAAAAAACTTTACAATTCTGTCTTGGTGCCTAAATAACAATACTCCATTTTCCGCCTTTCTCACTTTAATTCTTGATTTATACTTCTTGCTATTTGTTATTATATCAGACAAGCTTGGCCAGAGTATTTGTGTTCAAAACCCCAAGAGACCATAGATACAGGCTGCTGATAGCTACTGCTGACAAAGGATATAAAACAATGGACAAAGGATTAAGAAATACATTTTCAACAATTATGCTACACAAATCCATAGATTTTACACTACAGTTTACACATGGTTAGGGGCAGAGATTATGAGATTCAGAATAAGGGTGGACAGCGATATATATTATATATATATATATATATATATATATATATATATATATATATATATATATATATATATATATAATATATATATATATATATATAATTCATGTTTTATCTACAACAAGGAAGTTTTATTGTTGTGTGGGCCGCTGAAGAGGAGGTACTGCTGGCCCACCACCACCAGATGGCGCCCTGATTGGAGTGCGGGCTTCAAGCACGAGAGGGCGCCGGAGTCACTGGGAGTGACAGCTGTCACTCTTCATCAGCACCAGCTGTCACTCAGCCAACTCATCACCATCTCCATAAAGGCCGGACTGCGACTCCACCTCCTCGCAGAGAAATCAGCTACCATCCAGGTAACTTCTCTGCTGACTTAACACTGACTAATAGTCTGAACTTCTTTGCAGCCATTTTCCTGTGGTGTGTCCTTATCTGTGGGATTGGCGTTTGGTGTGATCAGCGACGGCTTCGCTTCACACCCCAACCAGATAAGTGGTTAGACAGGAGCTGCACGAGTGTGTGATTGGAGGTGGAGGTTCTCCCTCCTAATTGTGTACAGACTGTGGGATTACTGAGTGTGCGACCTCACACTCATCAGGACTGTCTCTGTTCTCTGCCAGCAGTACCGGGTCTGACTGCTGAAGACAGCGGCCACCTGGGGCGCAGGGCTTGGCGGCTCCGGTGTTCTTCAGCTCCATTGGCAGTGGAAGCTGTGTGGGATCCGGCTCTTCTCTCGCCAGGCGTCTTCTATCGTCAAGCCTGCCCACATGTCACCTGGTGTATGATTGACAGTCACCATATTGTTATTGTCTGTACGTCGTTGTACAATTCACAACATTAAACTGTTACTTTTGGCTTATCCATTGTCCGTTCATTAACGCCCCCTGTTGTGGGTCCGTGTCACGACACTTTCACATTTATGTGCAGTTACTGATGTGAATAATCGGCAAATCAACATGTCTACTCCATAAGGAATGTGGTATTCACCCTACCATGCATGGGAAGAAGACTTACAAAGAACTACACAATCAACTTTACAAACTTGTATGTGACCTCAAGGAAGGCCGGAAGATGCTGCAGGACATCAGCCACAACCTGCGTGCTGGACAGCCGACATTTAGATCTTATTGATTCCTTGTACATATACCGTAATATATTTTGTATGGATTAAACAATGATACACTGTAATAATATTTTGTATTCTTTACACATTGATACACTGTGAGTGTGATACTGCAACATGTGATCTTATTTCTAAACAAAGAAAGAAAAAAAATCCATCAAAAAAATTTGAATATTTATGTTTAAATATTTTAAATATTTGGCTTCGTCAAATCAGGACCTTCAGCGTGCACTGGGGCGGTTTGCAGCCGAGTGTGAAGCGTCCGGGATGAAGATCAGCACCTCCAAATCTGAGGCCATGGTTCTCGACCGGAAAAAGGTGCATTGCCCTCTTCAGGTCGGTGGAGTGTCCTTGCCTCAAGTGGAGGAGTTTAAGTATCTCGGGGTCTTGTTCACGAGTGAGGGACGGATGGAGCATGAGATCGATAGACGGATCGGTGCAGCATCTGCAGTGATGCGGTCGCTGTATCGGACCGTCGTGGTGAAGAGAGAGCTGAGTAGGGGGGCAAAGCTCTCGATCAGGTTGTCCTAAAAGTTCCCTAAAAAGCCTTCAGTTAATTCAAAATGCTGCAGCTAGAGTACTGACGGGGACTAGGAGAGCATATCTCACCCATATTGGCCTGCTTAAATTTTCATTGTTACGCAGATGATACCCAGCTTTATCTATCCATGAAGCCAGAGGACACACACCAATTAGCTAAACTGCAGGATTGTCTTACAGACATAAAGACATGGATGACCTCTAATTTCCTGCTTTTAAACTCAGGTAAAACTGAAGTTATTGTACTTGGCCCCACAAATCTTAGAAACATGGTGTCTAACCAGATCCTTACTCTGGATGGCATTACCCTGACCTCTAGTAATACTGTGAGAAATCTTGGAGTCATTTTTGATCAGGATATGTCATTCAATGCGCATATTAAACAAATATGTAGGACTGCTTTTTTGCATTTGCGCAATATCTCTAAAATTAGAAAGGTCTTGTCTCAGAGTGATGCTGAAAAACTAATTCATACATTTATTTCCTCTAGGCTGGACTATTGTAATTCATTATTATCAGGTTGTCCTAAAAGTTCCCTAAAAAGCCTTCAGTTAATTCAAAATGCTGCAGCTAGAGTACTGACGGGGACTAGAAGGAGAGAGCATATCTCACCCATATTGGCCTCTCTTCATTGGCTTCCTGTTAATTCTAGAATAGAATTTAAAATTCTTCTTCTTACTTATAAGGTTTTGAATAATCAGGTCTCATCTTATCTTAGGGACCTCGTAGTACCATATCACCCCAATAGAGCGCTTCGCTCTCAGACTGCAGGCTTACTTGTAGTTCCTAGGGTTTGTAAGAGTAGAATGGGAGGCAGAGCCTTCAGCTTTCAGGCTCCTCTCCTGTGGAACCAGCTCCCAATTCAGATCAGGGAGACAGACACCCTCTCTACTTTTAAGATTAGGCTTAAAACTTTCCTTTTTGCTAAAGCTTATAGTTAGGGCTGGATCAGGTGACCCTGAACCATCCCTTAGTTATGCTGCTATAGACGTAGACTGCTGGGGGGTCCCATGATGCACTGTTTCTTTCTCATTTTGCTCTGTATGCACCACTCTGCATTTAATCATTAGTGATCGATCTCTGCTCCCCTCCACAGCATGTCTTTTTCCTGGTTCTCTCCCTCAGCCCCAACCAGTCCCAGCAGAAGACTGCCCCTCCCTGAGCCTGGTTCTGCTGGAGGTTTCTTCCTGTTAAAAGGGAGTTTTTCCTTCCCACTGTAGCCAAGTGCTTGCTCACAGGGGGTCGTTTTGACCGTTGGGGTTTTACATAATTATTGTATGGCCTTGCCTTACAATATAAAGCGCCTTGGGGCAACTGTTTGTTGTGATTTGGCGCTATATAAAAAAATTGATTGATTGATTGATTGATTTACCGATCGATCTACGTTCCGATCCTCACCTATGGTCATGAGATTTGGCTCATGACCGAAAGAAGGAGATCGCGAGTACAAGCGGCCGAGATGAGTTTCCTCCGCAGGGTGGCTGGGCGCTCCCTTAGAGATAGGGTGAGGAGCTCGGTCACTCAGGAGGAGCTCGGAGTCGAGCCGCTGCTCCTCCACGTCGAAAGGAGTCAGTTGAGGTGGCTCGAGCATCTTTTCCGGATGCCCCCTGGACGGCTCGCTGGAGAGGTGTTCCGGGCACGTCCCATTGGGAGGAGGCCCCGGGGAAGACCCAGGACACGCTGGAGGGACTACATCTCTCGGCTGGCTTGGGAACGCCTTGGGGTTCCCCTGGAGGAGCTGGGTTAGGTGTGTGTGGATCGGGAGGTCTGGGCGGCTTTGCTTGAGCTGCTGCCCCCGCGACCTGACTCTGGATAAAGCGGAAGAAAATGGATGGATATGTTTAAATATCAAAAAACCTAGAATGTCATTTAAAAAATTGTAGTTCATGTCCAAAACATCCTATATTCAGTGTCCAAAATGTCCTACAATCCAGAATAAGTGTCAAGCTCCTACCCTAAGCGGTTGTGTTTTCTGCTCCAAGTCTGAACTGTCTTCTGTGTATGCAGTGGTCGCCCCTGTTGGAGTTTCATCCAACTTTAGAAAGCCGAGAAAATAAAGACACACTGTTACAGAAAAGTCTAAAAGGTTTTTTTTTTTAATAAATAAATAAATCAAACAAGATGTAAAACCAAGATGGTCACATATTCCTGATGTTTTATATAAATATTTATTATATTCAACTGGGCAGGGTTCTGGAAACCAGCTGTTTAGGTGTTTTTGTTGGCAAAGAAAAGTTTACTGACCTTGACTTTGTGCATGTTGCTGTTATCATTGTTAAATTAATGGATACCCTGACAGCAGTACCTACAAAGCTAAGTGAGGAATCAAAGTGCCTGGGTCTGCGACTGCCCTGGATTTAGACTAAGATCCAGGCTTTCAATGACTCCCTGGCCTCACGCTGCATACAGAGACACATCTGATGGTTAAGTGTTGAACTGGTAGAGGCATTCACTTATCTTGGTAGTGACATTCATCTCTCCAAGTACTGAGCTTTGACTTCTAAAGACACCTGGAAAGGGTTTATGGAATCATGAGGTCATTGAACAGAGGTGTTCAGTGATGCCAATATCTTCACAGGAGAACAAAGCTCCAAGTCTTTGGGTCCTGGTGCATCCTGTCTTGCTGTATGGTTGTGAGACTTGCATGCTAACCAGTGATATAAGGCGACCTAAGAGATGTGTTTGAAACTAGGTCTCTTTGCAGGATGACTGGAATGAATATATGTCAAACAAGTGTTTACTTGGGGAGATTTAGATGACAAGTATCGTTTGCATCATGAGAGTGTTAGCTACAACATTTTAGCCATGTGGCAAATTTCTCTGTGCTTGATCCAGCTCATAGGTGCTTGAGTGTTGACAACCCCAATGGCTGCAGAAAGCCAAGAGGACACCCATGCTTCACCGGGTTACTTTGAAGAGGTGGGGATGGACCAGTTTTCTGCCTGGGTCGTTGCCATCCAGGGCCCAAAGTGTTTAAACAGAATCATGGAAGCAGCAAGGTGTGACACCAGATTTGACTTGACTTGAACTGGGAAGTTAGTGGTATGTAGCACCACACTGACAGTTTGGTGAAATCAGACCTGAAATATCAAAAGCTGCACTCCATGAAAATTAAGTAAGGTATATCTTCTAAGTACGAGGTCTGTTAATAAAGTAACGGTCCTTTTTTTCAAAAACTATATGGATTTCATTCATATGTTTTTATGTCAGACATGCTTGAACCCTTGTGCGCATGCGTGAGTTTTTTGTCAGAGGACAAGTTTGGACATGTCCAGCTCTCCACAATTTCTCTGTTACTTACTGGACTGGTAAGCATTGAAAGCCGAGATAGGCATGTCCAAACTTGTCCTCTGACACGCCGAAACGGAGGTGTTCCGTTGTCTCGCTTCCAAAGCGAATCGGTCTTTACGTGCGAAGCCTCCGCGCGGCTTTCCATGACAAAATCTCTTGTTAAAAGCGAAATCTGCCGGAATATGGCTGATGTCCAGCTCTTGTGATAACCAGAGAAAGAGCACACGACGGTCTCGTATCCACAAAGCCATCCGTTTAGAAATGGTCCGGTGGCTTGTGCCGCATCGTCGCAGCTCAGAGCGCAGCGCGCTGAGCATCCTTAAAGGGGTCCTTAAAGCTGTAGTAACAGTCCTTATTCTCTGTGAAGCCCGTAAAAGTTTCACCAAAAGCCAGATAAATTTTTCGAATGGTTTCCAGGTGTCTGTCTCTAACAGCTTCTGAAAAAATTCTGATGGAAAAAAAGTCCTTTTCATTCCGCCATTTCCAGACAATGAAAATCCGACGAGGGGGCAGGACCACTCCTTCCCAAGGCGTGTTCACAGGCGAATGATGTCACCAACAGGCATGGAAAAACTCACGCATGCGCACAAGGGTTCAAGCATGTCTGACGTAAAAACATATGAATGAAATCCATAGTTTTTGAAAAAAAGGACCGTTACTTTATTGACAGACCTCGTATGTCTTTTAAGAAACAAGCTCTGTCACAGTCTATATGAGAATACAGTAGAAGTTAATTTGGAGTTCTATCTTTTGCAGCTTGTAAGGTAGAAATAAAAGGTCTTATGCAAAAAAAACAGCTACTGACAAATGTGTTCATTAATAGCACATACAAGTGATTTATTAAGAGAACTTCCTGGGAACTCAGTGGGAGCCATTTACAAATTAGCTGCTGTCATAAAACCTATATGTTTTCAGTAACTGACTGAATGTTGCATTACTTTGAAGCCATTTTAATCAGAGTATCATACATAAATTACATGTCATAACTGTACTGATGTCAGTGGCGGGCCATGCATTTTACACATGCACCTCCAAATAAATCTAGTTTCACATAATAGTTCCAAATCACTGTGAGCAGGTTTACACATGGAACTGACACAAGTATCTGTATTCATGAGCACTAACCTGAATCTGTCATAGTACACCTTTATGAGTACATAGTATTAAAAAGTGGAAAAGAAATTTCAGAGAAGTCTGAAAATGTTCTTGTATGAAGTTCGTTGGACCATCTGTGACTAGTGGTCTAAGGTGTCCAGCAGGGATGTGATTCACATCTGATTCAAGTTCAACTTATTCAGTCAACTGTTGGGGGAAGTGTAGTGACACGGACCCACAACAGGGGGTGCAAATGAACGGTCAATAGATGAGCCAAAAGGTAACAATTTAATGTTGTGAATGTGCACAACGATGATACAGACAATCACAGAATCTGACAGCAGTCAATACACCAAGGTGACGTGTGGGCAGGCTCGGGGATAGGAGACGTCTGTCCTGAGAAGAGCCGGAACCACACGATTTCCACCGCCACAGAACCCGGAGAATACTGGAGCCGCCAAGTCCCGAATTCCCAGGTGATCACCGTCCCCGACTGTCGGATCTGGTACTGCTGGCGAGGAGCACAAACAGTGAGATGTGGGTGTGTGCACACCCAGTAACAAAAACAGTCAGAAGGTGGAAAGTCACCTCCACCTCTAATCACACACACGTGCAGCTCCTGTCTAACCACTTATCTGGTTGGGGTGTGAAGCGAAGCCGTCGCTGATCACACCAAACGCAATCCCACAGATAAGGAAACACTTACAGGAAAACGGCTGCAAAGAAGTTCAGACTATTAGTCAGTGTTTTCAGTTTAGCAGAGAATTACCTTCACAGGTAGATGATATCTCGGCAGCGAGGTGGAGATGACATCCGGCTTTTACGGAGTGATGAAATGAAGATGGGTGACAGCTGTCATGAGTTAATGTGTGACAGCTGTCACTCGCGGTTGTGTCCGTGGCGGCAGCGCCCTCTCCTGCCTGAAGCCCACACTTCAGGCAGGGCGCCCTCTGGTGGTGGGCCAGCAGTACCTCCTCTTCTGGCGGCCCACACAACATCAACCAAATAACATTTAAAAAGGAAGTCTTTATTAAAAAGAAAAACCTATGAGTGTCCAATTTCTTACCCTCAACCAAATCATATTACATCAATTTACTGTTCAAGTTGGTCCTAATGCACCAGTTTGACGCAGACAATATGTTCTGTTAATGCTGTAATGAAAATCATTTTGTTAAATTTGGGACTCCCCTCAGCTGCAGAGGACCATCTGAGTGGATCGATGGTATTGACAGACTGAACACGTTTTATACTGAATGCCACTAATTCTGTAAGCCTGAATAGGCAAAGGTCACAACAAAAGGGGTGGATCCATTTGTAACATATACATCAATAAACGTGTTTGTAAAAGTTAAAAGGTTCAGCCGGTCATATTTATGCTGTACACTGGAACAAAACCTGAGTTCTTGGTCTGTTGGATAATGTACACCAAATGCTTGAAAATCTCAAGGGAAAACAACAATTTAATGTTTTTAAACAGTATAGCTCCTTATTCTTTTGACAGTCACTTGAACTAATAATGTACAGTACATTTACTTTCTGACATAATATGTGAATGTACTGAAAATTATTTTAAGATTTTAAATGACAGAGGCAGCTCAGTCACAGGTGTGATCAACTATGTCCAGCAGTGGACACACTCAAATACTCTATGGCTCTCACCTTTAACCATTTCCCCTGCCACTGGCTTTTGTTGTCCATTATAAAAATCCAAATCAGCTGGAGAAAATCAGCAAACTTGTATTGCATTTTGAACATGATAAGCTGTGTAATACCTTTTCTCGTAAATTGGAAGACCCGTAATTGCTTGTCTGCATGTCGATGCCACAACAAAGTCTGGCAATTGCAGCTAGCTATATTACCTCCTGTACCCGGGAAACATCTTCTTTTTGCAATAAAGACTTCAAAGGGGCTATGTTTCTTGAATTGCATTTAGCTGCTATTGTGGCCAGCCCAGGTAATCTTGATTAGGTGTTTAGACTGCGGCAGGGTATACAGTGGCAGAGAGCTCCCCAGAGCTTTGGTCTAAAGCTATTAAAAGATTGTACATTATATTCCCCTGGCTTTGAAGTGAGGGTCTACAAGAGGAGAAGGGACTCTGAGGGCTGAGTGCAATAGTAGATTGATCTGCTACTTCTGCCTTTATCAAAGGGACCTGGGCTCCGACGAAGCTAATCATTGCTACCGCCACTCTACCACTTGGCCCAGCTAAACATTTGTTGCATTAGGAAATTGTGTACATTTAATAACATGGCTGATTACATGACCAGTTGCCTTCATGTGGCTGTTCTTGTGCAAAAGACAAAACGGGTGCTTTAAAAGTGATAAGCAGCAACTGACATATCAACTGTGGAAACTGATGCAAGGTGTATAAGGTGTGTTACTATGTTTTGAAAAAAGTTACAATACAGAGGAAGTGGAGATCCAAATTCTGAAAAGCTCCTTTTGGCATTTTAAAACGTCCCTACCACTGGTGTTTATTAGATTCTGTAAAGATATAATCTTGAAGAGACCAAAAGTCTTTGATTATAATTTATCATTTGGGTGCGTATGAACTGAAACAGATTGATTCCAAAGCCAGAAAACACAACACAAAATGTCAATGCGACAAACAGATACAAATTTCCTTTTGTTATTTCATGTGATGTACTTTTTTCCATTTTACCCTATTTTAGTGCCTTAGTGCACATGACGCAGGAATCGTGTGCAAACCGTGTAATGTTGTCCCTGTCGCCAATGCCTTGTACACCTGTTGCTGCAACTATTTGCGCACACAAGTGCCTGAAAGACAAAGTGTGCACTGTACGAACCCATCACACCCTCTCGCGGCAGGTGTCGGCCAAATTCCAGGTGACGCACAAACGCCTAACACCGCTCGCAAGGCATCAGAGCTGTAGAACATGCACCATGCGTTGACGGACATATGTGTGTGCACGCGCTTGCTGTACTCACATTGAAAACATAAAAACATATATTGCAACAGGCTGGAGAGCGCACACACTGACAAGTCCAGCTGGACCGCAGCATCAGTTTATGTGGACACGCAGCAGATGATCTGAACGTCACGTCTGTCTGACAGGATGTGAGCGGGACACAGCAGGACCATATGACAGGTCAACAGTATGACACATACGCCAATTTCAGTCACATATCAGCAGAAATACGTACACCGTAACAGATGCCATTTGGTCAGTTATCACAGTGCTTTTCTTCTTTTTTTGAGAAAATATGTTTGTCTGCTTGTTGATTAGAACCATTTCACGCATAGTCCTTGGGTCATAAAGAGTGTATTAAATTTTGAGACAGATCCAAATTTATCTTGAAATTTTCATCTTTGAAATTTGTAACACTAGTGTAAGTATGCACTCTCCACCAGTGACGTGTGGTCAGGTGAGAGGCAGGTGAGGGTGTGCCTCACCTGTCATCATGGAAAGAAAAAATGTAAAATGAAAAAATAAATGAAATGGTAATATTTATCCAGTGATTTGTACTATAAAGTTATTTTCCTTTTAACTTCACCAGTTTTAGATTATTTTTTAATCAAAATCACTGAATTTTCACATTTGCAGTTCAAATACTGAGAAGAGACATGCAGTGAGGCAGAAACCCGCTGGGCCTCACCTTGGATTGCGCAGTCACTGGATTAACTGCTAGAATACTGTGCAGTGATACTCTGTCTCACTGTCTCTCTGTATGTCGCCATTAAAATGATTAAACACTTTGGTTAGATGAACTTAAATCCCATAGTTTAGCTGATGTACACAATGTACAGTGTTTTTTGTCACCAGCTGTATGTGTGTGTAATGTGTTCCGTGTGCTGAGCAATCATAAAATGGCTGCAAAAAGACACCAAGTGGGTCATGCAGTTCTCCTGCTTCATGGTAGGGGGCACTAGTGATCCCGGGGATTCTTCTTGCAGCAACTCCTCAGCTGCAGAATAAGTGACAGCAAGCAACAAGAACAGCTGTTCATGTATTTTTCCTCTCGCCTGGACTTTACTTTCAGAATGGAGGATTACATATCCAAACTGAAACAATTTTCTAAATTGGACTTTCAATCAAAGCAGGAGGTAATAATTAAAGGAAGGGCGCGGGACAGAAGGCCTATACTCTTTTCTAACAGTGGCACACACTAAAGTCTGGCTGTGTGGACATCCAGCAAGAAAAAATACCTTTTCTGCTGCCTTCTTTTTTCAACTTGTGACTCTCTGGATTCAAATGGGATATTGTGACCTGAAGAATTTTCTCATCAAACACAAGCGGTCAACCACTCACATTCAAAGGCAGAAAGGAGGACTTTCTTCCATGGCAGTGATCTCCACTGAGACAGAGACACTTTTAAAACTGAAGGAAGTTAAGGAACACTTCATGAAAGTTTGCGCATCAGATTTACAGGGTTATTAAATAGTGCCGACCGACTGTGATGAAATCAGTGCCTCACCAGCCATCAACCTCACCGCACGTCACTGCTCTCCACGTACCAACACCATGTTCTTTTTGTGAGATATTTCAGAACACTGCTTTGAAGAAGCAAGTCGTATATACAGTAGGCTGTGTCCCAATTCCGTGGCAGTACGCTTCGAAGGTTGTAATCGTCAGTCCTTTATGTCATAAGTGGCACGACTAGGCAGTCCCATTTCAAAGGCTGCTTGTGAAGCGGCCGACGTTCAGAGCCTTCTTTCCCCCTTAAAATGAAGAATAAAATAAGAAGATCCTTCGCGGCCCAAAGACTCCCATGAGTCATTGTGTAAATTTTTTTAAGACAAAAGGGTTGGTAAAATAATAAAAAAAATACAAAAGGGACACTTTTAGGCCCTGTATGTTCATTCATTCATTCATTCATTCATTCATTTTCCACCATTTATCTGGGTCCAAGGTCATGGTGGCAGCAGACCAAACAGCTCACCCCAAATTTCCCTATTTTCAGCCAAGTCCTGTAACTCTTCCCAGGTGATCCCGGGGTGTTCCCAAGCCTGCTGGGAAATTTAATCCCTCCAGCGTGTCCTGGGTCTTTCCACAGGCTTCCTCCCATTTGGCGATGCCTGGAAGACCTCCCTAAAGAGATGACCACGAAGCATCCTCCCCAGATGCCCAAAGCATTTCAGCTGGCTCCTTCTGATGCGAAGTGGCAACAGTTCTATTCCAAGTCCCTCCCAGATAGTCGAGCGTCTCACCATGTCCTGGACTGTTTCTGTCAGTCCTGGACTGTAAGCCCACATACCCAATGGGGGAATATAACCTTATTCTTTTGGTCATTACCCAAAATTTGTGACCATAGGTCAGGACAGAAACGTAAATTGAGTGGTAAACTGAGAGCATCACCTTTTGGCTTAACTCCTTTTTCACTGTATGCAATTGTAAATAAGTATTTGTAAGTAAAGCATAAAGAACAACTGAAAAATAACAACACTAGGGATTACACCCACTACACTACTTTAGCACATGCAGCTGTTAAAGTTGCTAAGTGACAGGAGGTACGGACGGGAAAATGTAATGATGTAACAGAAGACACTCAGTGGGCTTGACTGTCTCATTTCAGAACGATTTGTTCTGGCCTCTGCTGTGTTTTGTGAGACATTGACCTTAGAAGGGTGCAAACCCTGAATTGGGGCACAGCTACAGGAAGCCATTGGTTCCAGTACTTATCAAGAATTCTGTTATGTGGGCTGCTGAAGAGGAGGTACTGCTGGCCCACCACCACCAGAGGGCGCCCTGCTTGGAGTGCGGGCTCCAAGCACGAGAGGGCGCCAGACCCAGAAGAAGTGACAGCTGTCATTCATCCCCTGCACCAGCTGTCACTCGTTCATCATCATCATCACCACCATAAAAGCCGGACTGCAACTCCACCTCCTCGCCAAGAAATCGCAACTACTGAAGAGGTAATTTCTCTGCTGACTGACACTTTGTGTAACAATCTGAATTTCTGTTGCAGCCGTTTTCCTGGAGTGTTGCCTTGTCTGCGGGATTGGCATTTGGTGTGACAGCGACGGCTTCGCCTCACACTCCAACCCAGATAAGTGGTTAACCAGGAGCTGCACGAGTGTGTGATTGGAGGTGGAGGTGCTCCCTCCTAACTTTGTATAGACTGTGGATTACTGAGTGTGCGGACTCACATTCATTCATCTTATCTCTGCTTTCTGCCAGCAGTACCAGGGTCGACAGCCGAAGACAGAGGCCACCTGGGGACTCGGGACTTGGCGGCTCCGGTGTTCTTCAGACCGTTGGTGGTGGAAGCCGTGTGGGACGCGGCTTCTCTCTCGTCGGGGGTCTTCTATCTTCGAGCCTGCCCACACGTCACCTGGTGTCAATTGACTGTGCAAATTTCTGTGAATTTAGCTGTGTAGTATCACAACATTAAATTGTTACTTTTTGGCTTATTCATTGTCCATTCATTTGCGCCCCCTGTTGTGGGTCCGTGCTACGACACCTTCCCAACAGGATTTCTCGGCCATCGTCATGGATTCCAAGGGGCGTCAACCCGAGCTTGAACGGCCAACGGAAGAGCCAGGAGCGCAGGCGTCAGCGGGAGGCGTGTTGAGTGAGCTGCAGCAGATCTTAACCGCCTTCACGGCTCGGTTAGATTTAGTGACCGAGCAGAATGTTCTCCTTAACCGGAGGGTGGAGGCTCTCACCGCCAGAGTGGAAGCGCGCGATCAGGGCGCTGCTGCAGCCACTCCTCTGGCTGGTCCTGGGCCTGTAACAGACGTTCCACTGGTCGTTCAACGACAGCCCCCACCGTCCCCTGAAGCATACATAAGCCCTCCGGAACCGTACGGGGGCTGTGTTGAGACGTGCGCAGACTTCCTTATGCAGTGTTCGCTCGTCTTTTCACAGCGCCCTGTCATGTACGCGTCAGACGCCAGCCGGGTGGCTTATGTTATTAATCTGCTTCGAGGAGAGGCACGCGCCTGGGCTACGGCGCTTTGGGAGCAGAATTCACGGCTCCTAACGTCTTATACTGGGTTTGTACGGGAGTTCAAACAAGTGTTTGACCATCCCAACAGAGGCGAGACCGCTTCGAACGTGCTGCTGTCAATGAGACAGGGGCGCCATAGCGCAGCCGAGTATGCAGTCGACTTCCGCATCGCGGCAGCGAGGTCCGGCTGGAATAACATTGCGCTCCGCGCCGCCTTCGTAAACGGACTGTCTCCGGTCCTGAAGGAGCACCTGCTGGCTAAGGAGGAACCGCGGGATTTTGACGGGCTTGTCGATTTAGTTATACGCTTAGACAACCGTTTAAACGAGCATCGTCGGGAGCAGGCCGGGGGGCGTGACCGGGCACGAGCCGTCCCTCCCCCTTCCGGTTCCGAAAAGGTGACGTCGTCCCCACGCTTCACTGCCAGAGAGTTCCGTGTGGCTACAGCTCCCCCTGCTGAGGAGGCTATGGACACGAGCAGGGCCAAAGTGAAAACAAACATCAGACAAAGGAGGCTGGCCCGCGGGGAGTGTTTTATCTGCGGCTCTTGTGAGCACCGGCAGAAGGACTGCCCCAAACGGTCAAACTACAACGCCCGTCCTTAGAAACTGGGCTAACCCCGCAAATCTGCACGAATCCCAGTAACGATCCTTTGTGGGGATTTAACCCTTCACGCCCCAGCACTGGTAGACACGGGGTCGGAAGGGAATCTGCTAGATAGCAGATGGGCAAAGGAAGTAGGGCTCCCCCTGGTGGCTCTGCCGGCACCATTGCAGGTGCGAGCACTAGATGGCACCCTGCTTCCATTAATCACACATCAGACACAACCAGTGACCTTGGTTGTGTCTGGGAATCACAGGGAGGAGATCGTGTTCCATGTAACACCTTCTACCGCCCGAGTGATTTGGGGATTTCCATGGATGGTGAAACACAATCCCCGGATAGATTGGCCGTCCGGGGTTGTGACGCAGTGGAGCGAAACCTGCCACCGGGAGTGTTTAGGATCCTCGGTTCCTCCCGGCACGACAGCTAATGAGGAGGTTAAAGTCCCCCCCAATCTATCGGCAGTGCCAAAGGAGTACCATGATCTTGCTGGCGTTTTCAGCAAAGATCTGGCGCTCACTCTTCCCCCGCACCGACCGTACGATTGTGCCATCAATTTGGTCCCGGGCGCTGAGTACCCGTCCAGTAGGTTGTACAACCTCTCACGTCCGGAACGCGAATCAATGGAGACCTACATCCGGGACTCTTTAGCTGCCGGGCTGATCCGGAACTCCACCTCCCCGATGGGTGCTGGTTTCTTTTTTGTGGGTAAAAAGGACGGCGGACTCCGTCCATGCATTGATTACAGAGGGCTGAACGAGATCACAGTTCGCAACCGATACCCGTTACCTCTGTTGGATTCAGTGTTCACGCCCCTGCATGGAGCCCAAATTTTCACTAAATTGGATCTTAGAAACGCGTACCACCTGGTTCGGATCCGGAAGGGAGACGAATGGAAGACGGCATTCAACACCCCGTTAGGTCACTTTGAGTACCTGGTCATGCCGTTCGGCCTCACTAACGCCCCCGCGACGTTCCAAGCTTTGGTACACCTTCCCAACAAATTCTCTAGCATGATACAGAAAAGAATTTATGCCTCCCCTTGGACAGGACACTAGTCTAATGCAGGTTACAGTATGTCCCCAGTCAAGGCTGATACCCATTACAGGTTGGTGGACTAGGACAATGTCTTATCCAATAGCACAGACAGGCAGCATGACAGAGAACTTAACTCATGTGTACTGGCAGGCTAACTCCTCATCCCACTGAACTACGGTGGATTCAGAAAGTATTCACAGCGCTTCATTTTTTCTGCATTTTGTTATGTTACATCCTTATTCCAAAATGGAGTACATTCATTTTTTCCCCTCAAAATTCTACTCACAACACCCCATAATGACATGAAAAAAGTTCTTTAGAATTTTTTGCTAATTTATTAAAAATAAAAAACTAAGAAATCAAATGTACATAAATATTCACACCCTTTCCTCAATACTTTGTTGATGTACCTTCGGAAGTAATTACAGCCTCATGTCTTCTTGAATATGATGCCACAATCTTGGTGCATCTATCTTTGGGCAGTTTTGTCCACTCCTCTTTGCAGCACCTCTCAGACTCCATCAGGTTGGATGAGGAGCGTCGGTGCACAGCCATTTTCAGACCTCTCCAGAGTGTTTGATCGGATTCAGGTCTGGGCTCTGGATGGGCCACTCGAGGACATTCCCAGAGTTGTCCTGAAGCCACTCCTTTGATATCTTGGCTGTGTACTTAGGGTCATTGGCCTGTTGAAAGATGAACTGTCACTTTTTTCACATTGTCATTATGGGGTAGAATTTTCAGGAAAAAAATGAATTTCATCCATTATGGAATAAGGCTGCAACAAAAAATGTGGTAAAAGTGAGGCACTGAGAATACTTTCTGAATGCACTGTACCTGCTCGACACTTTGATGAGTGCTGTATTAAAAACAGTAATTATAATGGCCTGCAGACTGTGAACAATTAACAACAAAGTGACTTTGCAGAGCTATCAATTTATTATTTATTATCTGTTTTTATCATCAATTTGGCTTCAAACACTTTTTGGTTCAACATTTGTGAAACACCTAAAAAAAATTGTGTACATGATGTAAACAGGTCACCTGTTTACATCATGTACACAAATTTTTTTTATCATTAAAATAAGTCATAAAATGAGCAATAAAATTCACTAATTCACTAAAATTCAATTTTTGCACATTTTTCCAAACTGAGTGCTGTAGCAGCAGGACTCCACTGATGTATGCAGAAATTTTTGTGTCACTACACCGTATAACATTGACATTGAAAATTTAAACAATAAAAAATTCTCCAAAGTTTTTCACAATGACACTATTCCAAACTAAGCGCTATAGTACAACCAGCAGGACCCCACTGATGTGTGCAGTAAATTTTGTCACTACACCATCTAACATGAGCACTCTTGAAAATTTAATCAAAAAATTTTCCAAAGTTTTTCACAATGACATTTTTCCAAACTTTGTGCTGTAGTATAACCAGCAGGAGACCACTGATGTGTTCAGTGAATTTGGTGACACCACACCTGAATTTATTGAATATTTTTCTGGTTTCTTGTTTTTGGACTTTGTAGTCAGTCCTATGGTTCTGTTTCTCCACCGTCTGCTCGTTCAGGTCAATATTATTTTTCCAGCTCAGAGGACGGCTCATATGGATAAAAACAAGGTTGTAGCTCATTGTCTACCTTCTTGAGGTTAGAAACTAGTGTTTTTCTACAGTGTTTCTCTTAAGATTATTGAGCCGTTTACCGGAGGGGGAGGTCTCCCCTCCGTGAGTTTGATGCCTTCGGTACCCTTTGACAGGTGGACCGTCCCAGTCAAAGTCCTCACCTGACACTGTCCTCTACTGATGGTTGGCTCTCACTGCGGTATTGTATCACTTCCTGTTCCGGAGCACAGCAGTGTTTTGCTGTATCTGTTAGCTGTTTAATCTGCGCAGTTAGATTGATCTAGTTATCTAGATAACGATTTGTTTCCCAGTGTAATCTTCACATGCCTTAACTAAAGCACTCCTTCTGCTGAATCACCTCTAAATTATTTACACATTATTCACTTTGGGTGTTTTTAGGAATCCGCTAGCTTAGCGCAGCTACTAGCTCTTAGCCGATTTAGCATGGCGGCTTCTCCTGTCTCTCCCGCACTTTTCTGCTCTGGGTGTGAAATGTTTAGTTATTCCTCGGCCTCCTTTAGCAGTAACGGTACTTGTAATAAGTGTAGCTTATTCATAGCTTTGGAGGCCAGGCTGGGCGAATTGGAGACTCGGCTCCGCACCGTGGAAAATTCTACAGCTAGCCAGGCCCCTGTAGTCGGTGCGGACCAACGTAGCTTAGCCGCCGTTAGTTCCCCTCTGGCAGATCCCGAGCAGCCGGGAAAGCAGGCCAACTGGGTGACTGTGAGGAGGAAGCGTAGCCCTAAACAGAAGCCCCGTGTACACCACCAACCCGTTCACATCTCTAACCGTTTTTCCCCACTCGACGACACACCCGCCGAGGATCAAACTCTGGTTATGGGCGACTCTGTTTTGCGAAATGTGAAGTTAGCGACACCAGCAACCATAGTCAATTGTCTTCCGGGGGCCAGAGCAGGCGACATTGAAGGAAATTTGAAACTGCTGGCTAAGGCTAAGCGTAAATTTGGTAAGATTGTAATTCACGTCGGCAGTAATGACACCCGGTTACGCCAATCGGAGGTCACTAAAATTAACATTGAATCGGTGTGTAACTTTGCAAAAACAATGTCGGACTCTGTAGTTTTCTCTGGGCCCCTCCCCAATCGGACCGGGAGTGACATGTTAAGCCGCATGTTCTCCTTGAATTGCTGGCTGTCTGAGTGGTGTCCAAAAAATGAGGTGGGCTTCATAGATAATTGGCAAAGCTTCTGGGGAAAACCTGGTCTTGTTAGGAGAGACGGCATCCATCCCACTTTGGATGGAGCAGCTCTCATTTCTAGAAATCTGGCCAATTTTCTTAAATCCTCCAAACCGTGACTATCCAGGGTTGGGACCAGGAAGCAGAGTTGTAGTCTTACACACCTCTCTGCAGCTTCTCTCCCCCTGCCATCCCCTCATTACCCCATCCCCGCAGAGACGGTGTCTGCTCCCAGACCATCAATAACCAGCAAAAATCTATTTAAGCATAAAAATTCAAAAAGAAAAAATAATATAGCACCTTCAACTGCACCACAGACTAAAACAGTTAAATGTGGTCTATTAAACATTAGGTCTCTCTCTTCTAAGTCCCTGTTGGTAAATGATATAATAATTGATCAACATATTGATTTATTCTGCCTTACAGAAACCTGGTTACAGCAGGATGAATGTTAGTTTAAATGAGTCAACACCCCCGAGTCACACTAACTGTCAGAATGCTCGTAGCACGGGCCGAGGTGGAGGATTAGCACATAACCCGTAAGTTGGAGAGGAAATGGCGTCTCACTAATTTAGAAGATCTTCACTTAGCCTGGAAAAAGAGTCTGTTGCTCTATAAAAAAAAGCCCTCCGTAAAGCTAGGACATCTTTCTACTCATCACTAATTGAAGAAAATAAGAACAACCCCAGGTTTCTTTTCAGCACTGTAGCCAGGCTGACAAAGAGTCAGAGCTCTATTGAGCTGAGTATTCCATTAACTTTAACTAGTAATGACTTCATGACTTTCTTTGCTAACAAAATTTTAACTATTAGAGAAAAAATTACTCATAACCATCCCAAAGACGTATCGTTATCTTTGGCTGCTTTCAGTGATGCCGGTATTTGGTTAGACTCTTTCTCTCCGATTGTTCTGTCTGAGTTATTTTCATTAGTTACTTCATCCAAACCATCAACATGTCTATTAGACCCCATTCCTACCAGGCTGCTCAAGGAAGCCCTACCATTATTTAATGCTTCGATCTTAAATATGATCAATCTATCTTTGTTAGTTGGCTATGTACCACAGGCTTTTAAGGTGGCAGTAATTAAACCATTACTTAAAAAGCCATCACTTGACCCAGCTATCTTAACTAATTATAGGCCAATCTCCAACCTTCCTTTTCTCTCAAAAATTCTTGAAAGGGTAGTTGTAAAACAGCTAACTGATCATCTGCAGAGGAATGGTCTATTTGAAGAGTTTCAGTCAGGTTTTAGAATTCATCATAGTACAGAAACAGCATTAGTGAAGGTTACAAATGATCTTCTTATGGCCTCGGACAGTGGACTCATCTCTGTGCTTGTTCTGTTAGACCTCAGTGCTGCTTTTGATACTGTTGACCATAAAATTTTATTACAGAGATTAGAGCATGCCATAGGTATTAAAGGCACTGCGCTGCGGTGGTTTGAATCATATTTGTCTAATAGATTACAATTTGTTCATGTAAATGGGGAATCTTCTTCACAGACTAAAGTTAATTATGGAGTTCCACAAGGTTCTGTGCTAGGACCAATTTTATTCACTTTATACATGCTTCCCTTAGGCAGTATTATTAGACGGTATTGCTTAAATTTTCATTGTTACGCAGATGATACCCAGCTTTATCTATCCATGAAGCCAGAGGACACACACCAATTAGCTAAACTGCAGGATTGTCTTACAGACATAAAGACATGGATGACCTCTAATTTCCTGCTTTTAAACTCAGATAAAACTGAAGTTATTGTACTTGGCCCCACAAATCTTAGAAACATGGTGTCTAACCAGATCCTTACTCTGGATGGCATTACCCTGACCTCTAGTAATACTGTGAGAAATCTTGGAGTCATTTTTGATCAAGATATGTCATTCAAAGCGCATATTAAACAAATATGTAGGACTGCTTTTTTGCATTTACGCAATATCTCTAAAATTAGAAAGGTCTTGTCTCAGAGTGATGCTGAAAAACTAATTCATGCATTTATTTCCTCTAGGCTGGACTATTGTAATTCATTATTATCAGGTTGTCCTAAAAGTTCCCTAAAAAGCCTTCAGTTAATTCAAAATGCTGCAGCTAGAGTACTAACGGGGACTAGAAGGAGAGAGCATATCTCACCCATATTGGCCTCTCTTCATTGGCTTCCTGTTAATTCTAGAATAGAATTTAAAATTCTCCTTCTTACTTATAAGGTTTTGAATAATCAGGTCCCATCTTATCTTAGGGACCTCGTAGTACCATATCACCCCAATAGAGCGCTTCGCTCTCAGACTGCAGGCTTACTTGTAGTTCCTAGGGTTTGTAAGAGTAGAATGGGAGGCAGAGCCTTCAGCTTTCAGGCTCCTCTCCTGTGGAACCAGCTCCCAATTCAGATCAGGGAGACAGACACCCTCTCTACTTTTAAGATTAGGCTTAAAACTTTCCTTTTTGCTAAAGCTTATAGTTAGGGCTGGATCAGGTGACCCTGAACCATCCCTTAGTTATGCTGCTATAGACGTAGACTTAGACTGCTGGGGGGTTCCCATGATGCACTGTTTCTTTCTCTTTTTGCTCTGTATGCACCACTCTGCATTTAATCATTAGTGATCGATCTCTGCTCCCCTCCACAGCATGTCTTTTTCCTGGTTCTCTCCCTCAGCCCCAACCAGTCCCAGCAGAAGACTGCCCCTCCCTGAGCCTGGTTCTGCTGGAGGTTTCTTCCTGTTAAAAGGGAGTTTTTCCTTCCCACTGTAGCCAAGTGCTTGCTCACAGGGGGTCGTTTTGACTGTTGGGGTTTTACATAATTATTGTATGGCCTTGCCTTACAATATAAAGCGCCTTGGGGCAACTGTTTGTTGTGATTTTGCGCTATATAAAAAAAAAAATTGATTGATTGATTGATTGAGTGGGACAAACCCAGCGGGACCAGGTGCGTAAAACCAGAAGCGAAAGCTGCTCCAATCACGTTCTGCACCTCACTGGCTGTTGTGACCCCCGCCAAAAAAAAAAAAAAAAAAAATCATTTCTGCAGTGATAGGGTTTGCAATCAGGACTTTCTGCATTAATTGATCTGTAAACTGAAATCCATAAACTACTTAAACTGAAAAAAAAATATATATATATATCATGAATGATATTCACATTTTGCGAGACCTGCCTTGACGTTTTGAGAGATATTTTTTTAGTATTTACGTTTTGCATTTAACAGTTTGCAGATAGTTCACGATTTGCAGCTGATTCACATTTTGGGGGTTAACATCTGTGGCTATTATGGGGCACCCACTTCGAGCCTGGTGATGCAGACTTGTAACTGCTAGAATTTCACACTTTAAACTCTTTGCCGACCTCCTGACTGTACTGACATCCGCACAGGTATCGCCATACACAACACTCATTTGTCCATGAATGTCCATGGGTGCACAACCCTCCTGAGTAATTCAATAACAGCATGGTTTTTTCAAACACACATCCATGTATGTTGCCATTTTTTAACCAATTACTATGGCCATGGGTTACGTCAAAGGCAATTCTCTGCATGCCTGAAATTGCAGGGCAAAAAAATGTTTGAAACAGAGACAGTCAAAAAGTAAAGAATTATCCTCGTACCAGTTTCACTTTGATATCTAGCTTATGGAAATAATCGGGGTAGCAGAACATTTCACCTGGCCCTCGTATATCAGTCACGGTTAAATCATTTTTTTTTTTTTTTTTGCTTAAGTGTATATTTCTAATGAGCTTGTTAAACAGGTTACAAATTTGGAGCTAAACATCTTATTTATCTATTAACACTGTAATAAAATGGAAAGCACATACAAATTGGTGCCAGCTTCTTTTATGTCCCCAATTCACATACATGTAAGGAGATAGAAGGCAATGGAAAACCAATAAGTGAATTCAGGGGAAGATGACAAAACACAAGGGTTAAGGAGAGGGAAAGGCTCCAGCTCTGTTTGTCACTGCACAAAGCTAACGGCTCTTGACTATGTAAATGGAAATGATATGAGACATTGTAGCGGGCTGGGGCTCAGATGGTTGAACAAGGCTGGGGGTATTATAGCCAGCAAAACAGTCTTGTGGCCCAACAAATGGAGTATATGGGCCATCCTGACCAATTATGCCACTGTGCCAGGTGCAGGGATATCTAAAAGCCTATTGGTAACTGTGTGTCTCTGATGCTCCTGTTGTACACAACTTATAATAAGCACCGTATCACCAGGCAACCTTCTTTTCATAAGGTGGAGGATAAGGCAGATGACAACAGCAATGCTCTTCAAACAAATTAATTTTCCAGACAAGTCAGGGCAAACATCATAAGATACTCTATTGGCTGTTGTCTGAAATGACAATAAAAGACATGTAGATACCAATTACATGGTTAAATGAACATGAGTTTGGCTGGTGCAGATCAGAAAGAAAATGAATATATATATTGTGCTCATGAGAAAACTTCCATCCAAGACACTATTGACTGACACCGTCTCTAACATCACACCAGCATTTTTCAGTGCAAAATATGAAGATTTGGCAAGCCATCATAGAGTTCAGACCTTCGCCAAAACCTGCAAGGTGTGGCTTAAAAATATGGAACATTCTTGTTGTGAAACAACACTACAGAACTTTAACAGTGTCAACTGCAAGAAAAGCTGAGAGATAATTGATCTCGTGTTCTGCAGGTGTACTACATCAAAAACAGGATTGTCTCTACTATTGTATATATGGTTGAAGTAAGTGACTTTTACAATTACACTGTATTTTATCTTTGTATCTTTTTTTAAACTGATACCTGAAATAAGACCCTGGAGACTAAAGGCCACCAGAGTGGCTACTGCAATTACTCATCACCTCTCCCCCCAATCTGTCCATCCAGATACTGTAAACTAAATCATATCAACACTGAATCAAAAGCATGTTTCCCATGGGACAAAAGTACAGTACACAGACACTTTTTGGGTGCAATTCTGGTCCTAATCATGATGAAGTGCCCTCACACACACACATAAAAAAAATAAATAAATAAATAAAATCTAATTTTTCTTTTGGGTGCATGAACAAGGAATTGGGTCATGGCTCAATCTCACACTGACTATTATAATAAGAAAATACGTACAAGCCTTGTTCTCATCACCAGCAAAAATTCTTAAAAAAAGGTGCTGGTCATATAATTACAATATCATGAAAAAGTTGATTTATTTCAGTAATTCCATTCAAAAAGTGAAACTTGTATCATGTATACATTCATTACACACAAACTGATATATTTCAAGTTTTTATTTCTATTAATTTTGATGATTATAACTGACAACTAAAGAAAACCCCAAATTCAGTATCTCAGAAAATTAGAATATTGTGAAAAGGTTCAATACTGAAGACACCTGGTGGCACACTCTAATCAGCTAATTAACTCAAAACACCTGCAAAGTCCTTTAAATGGTCTCTCAGTCTAGTTCTGTAGGCAGCACAATCATGGGGAAGACTGCTGACTTGACGTCTTGCCTGGGCTAAAGACAAAAAGGACTGGACTGCTGCTGAGTGGTCCAAAGTTGTGCTTTCTGATGAAAGTAAATCTTGCATTTCCTTTGGAAATCAAGGTCCCAGAGTCTGGAGGAAGAGAGGAGAGACACAGAATCCTCATTGCTTGGGGTCCAGTGTAAAGTTTCCACAGTCAGTGATGGTTTGGGGCGCCATGTAATCTGCTGGTGTTGGTCCGCTTGTGGTTTCTGAGGGCCAAGGTCAACACAGCTGTCTATCAGGAAGTTGCAGAGCACTTCATGCTTCCTGCTGCTGACCAACTTTATGGAGATGCAGATTTCATTTTCCAACAGGACTTGGCACCTGCACACGGTGCCAAAGCTACCAGTACCTGGTTTAAGGACCATGGTATCCCTGTTCTTAATTGGCCAGCAAACTCACGTGACCTTAACCCCATAGAAAATCTATGGGGTATTGTGAAGAGGAAGATGCGACACACCAGACCCAACAATGCAGAAGAGCTGAAGGCCACTATGTACATGCTCATACTTTCCATGTTAATACTTTCTAGTTGGCCAACATTTCTAAAATTCTTTTTTTGTGTATTGGTCTTAAGTAATATTCTAATTTTCTGAGATAGTGAATTTGGGATTTTCATTAGTTGTCAGTTATAATCATCAAAATTAAAAGAAATAAACATTTGATCAGTCTGCGTGTAATGAATGAATATAATATACAAGTTTCACTTTTTGAATGGAATTACTGAAATAAATCAACTTTTTCATGATATTCTACTTATATGACCAGCACTTGTATATAGACCTGGGTTCAATTACCAGTCAAGCTGTATGTCTGTGTCCTGGGATAAGACACTTCATGTCGTGAGTTGCCTTTGTCTGCCTCTCTCCCCTCCCTTCTTTCTCCTCTTGTGTGTTGTTTGTCTGTTTTCCCCTCTCATTCTGCTCCTGTCATTGACTGTGCATTACCAAGGACTGTATGAACTGTTATGCAGAACTACTAAGAACTTCCAAGTCATTCCTGAAGCCAAGTCAAGCTTAATTGAACTGCATCATAAGATGCGCCACTGCTGACCTCTGTGAACAATTCCTGAACTGTGAATAATTCCTGAACTGTGAACATTCCTGCATTAACCCTTCCTGTGAACATTCTGTTGTTAAAGGCTTCCAGTGTTACGAGTGTAATGACTCCCCTTTGTTCTCCTCATTTCTCAGAATGTTCCTCCCTCCTCGGTTCCAAGCATCCCACCTGGCTCCCGTTCCTGTACCATACTCCTGGATTTCATCCCACTCATTAACGCTCAAGCCTGGATGTGTGTGCACTGCAGCTCCCGGCTTTCCACTGCTACAAGCGGGCCCTGTCTCGGCTCTGCAGGCACCAGCTCCAGCTTCAGCACCATTAAATCCTTTGCAGTGGTGGGCACAGCTAACCAAAAAGCTAGCTTCAATAACTGGTCATCAGCTAACTGAAAAGTTATCTTTTTTAACACTAAACCGATAAACTGCCTAAAAACTTATTGGAAGCTACAGATAACCGATAACTTTCAATTTTGCCTCAAACACACTCTCAGCTACTAAGAAGCTGATTTTGAGTTTAAACACCACCAAAGCTTCTAACAGAACCAATGGCAATCACAAACCCAAACAGCCAATGAGCCAGCGCTTATGTCTTTGTGCGCTCTGCCCCCTGCTGTAGGGAAGCATCATTTACCCTGACAGGATACAGTGGTCCCACGATGAGGCAGAGGTCTTGAAATGGAAAACAGGTTTGAAATATGGTTTTGCTTTAAAAATAAAATTATTCCGGATAGAATAACTACATTAATGTAAACTCTTAAAATGTACAAAGTGATCTATACAGTGAGGAAAATAAGTATTTGAACATCCTGTTGTGTGGGCTGCTGAAGAGGAGGTACTGCTGGCCCACCACCAGAGGGCGTCCTGCCTGAAGTGTGGGCTTCAGGCACGTGAGGGCGCCGGAGCACTGGGAGTGGCAGCTGTCACTCATCTACAACACCAGCTGTCACTCATCATCATCATCCACACCTCCATAAGAGCCGGGCAGCATCTTCACCTTACTGCCGAGAAATCGTCTACCGTGAAGTAAACGTCTCAGCCTTTGATTTATACAGTTGTAACGTTTTTACTTCTGTACGTACTGACAGTAATCTGAGTTTGCAGACTGTTAATTGTTACTGCAGGATCTGTACAAACTCCGTGATTGAGAGGTGGAGGTGCTTTCACCTTCGTGTTGAACTGTTGGGTGTTCATACACCCACCATCACCTGTCTGTTCTTTCTGCCAGCAGTACCCAATCTGACAGCCGGAGGCAGTGGCCACCTGGGGACCCAGTGCTTGGCGGCTCCAGGATTGCTTCAGGTCCGGCGGAGTGGAAGGCGTGTGGGATCCGGCTCTTTTCTGGACAGGCGTCTTCTATCCTCGAGCCTGCTCACACACCACCGTAACTTATTTGACTGGTGATCTCAATTGTGTTGTCTGTTGCTCCGTTGTGCACATTCACAACATTAAATTGTTATATTTGGCTTATTCCATTGTCCGTTCATTTGCGCCCCCTGTTGTGGGTCCGTGTTCCTACACTTTTCACAACATATCCTGCGATTTTGCAAGTTCTCCCACTTAGAAATCATGGTGAGGTCTGAAATTTTCATCTTAGGTGCATGTCCACTGTGACATAATCTAAAAAAAAAAAAAAAAAAATCCAGAAATCACAATGTATGATTTTTTAATAATTTATTTGTATGTTACTGCTGCAAATAAGTATTTCAAAACCTGTGAAAATCAATGTTAATATTTGGTACAGTAGCCTTTGTTTGCAATTACAGAGGTCAAACGTTTACTGTAGTTTTTCACCAGGTTTGCACACACTGCAGCAGGGATTTTGGTCCACTCCTCCATACAGATCTTCTCCAAATCTTTCAGGTTTGGAGTTTCAGCTCCCTCCAAAGATTTTCTATTGAGTTCAGATTTGGAGACTGGCCAGGCCACTCCAAGACTTTCCACTCCTTGAAATGCTTCTTCTGGAGCCCCTCCTTAGTTGCCCTGGCTGTGTATTTGGGGTCATTGTCATGCTGGAAGACCCAGCCATGACCCATCTTCAATGCTCTTACTGAGGGAAGGAGGTTGTTTGCCAAAATCTCGCAATACATGACCCCATCCATCCTCCCTTCAATACGATGCAGTCGTCCTGTCCCCTTTGCAGAAGAGCACCCCCAGAGTACGATGTTTCCACCCCCACGCTTCACGGTTGGGATGGTTTTCTTGGGGATGTTCTCATCCTCTAAACATGGTAAGTGGAGTTGAGTCCAAAAAGCTCTATTCTGGTCTCATGTGACCACATGACCTTCTCCCATGCCTCCTCTGGATCATCCAGATTGTCACTGGTGAATTTTAAACGGGCCTGGACATGTGCTGGCTTGAGCAGGGGGACCTTGCTACTCTGCAGGATTTTAAACCATGACAGCATCATGTGTTACTAATGTAGTCTTTGTGACTGTGGTCCCAGCTCTCTTCAGGTCATTGACCAGGTCCTCCTGTGTAGTTCTGAGCTTTCTCAGAATCATCCTTACCCCACAAAGTGAGATCTTGCATGGAATCCCAGACCGAGGGAGACTGACAGTCATCTTGTGTTTTTCTTCCACTTTCTAATAAATAATCATAACAGTTGTTGTCTTCTACCAAGCTGCTTGCCTGTTGTCCTGTAGTCCATCCCAGCCTTGTGCAGGTCTACAGTTTTGTCCCTGGTGTCCTTAGACAGCTCTTTGGTCTTGGCTATGGTGGACAGGTTGGAGTGTGATTGATTGAGTGTGTGAACAGGTGTCTTTTATACAGGTAACAAGTTCAAACAGGTGCAATTAACACAGGTAAAGAGTGCAGAATAAGAGGGCTTCTTAAAGAAATACTTTATTTGCAGCAGTAACATACAAATAAATTATTTAAAAAAATCATACATTGTGATTTCCGGATTTTTTTTTTTTGATTATGTCTCTCACAGTGGACATGCACCTAAGATGAAAATTTCAGACCCCTCCATGATTTCTAAGTGGGAGAACTTGCAAAATCGCAGGGTGTTCAAATACTTATTTTCCTCACTGTAACGCATATGTTAATTTTAAAACAATGCACTAATTCTGAAGATTTGAACATTAACACACAGAAGCCCAAAGGGATTATGGGTAAACTAAGCCTCCACTCATTCTATGTAAAAACCAACACAAGTGAATCAATGTAACGTGTTGGTGTTTACAAATAAATGTGCTTTTGTAAAATATGTAATTTTTATCATTTGTATATAAAAAAAAAGAAAGAAATTTTCAAGATCCCGCTAGACAGCACCTAAGCGCATGCATGATGACATCACAACTCTATCCAGTTAGGGAGACAAGGTTTCTTTCAATAACAAGAACTGTCAAAAAACTTTCTCGTGTGTGGCTAGAGTTGTGTGGCAATCTGAATCGCCTTTTGAATGCTTGAACAACGAGGTCAGTCGCACAAAGAAATCAAATAATAGTGAAAACATGTTCGGTGCGATGTCATAACACATCAATTAGTCGCTCCATGAAGCGTCGTGACATCAAGCCTGGTTCACATGGCAAGATAATTAGGCCGATATCGGACCCGATCCTCTCCTTCCGACAATCTTAAGGACGCCCCGACAATTGTGATGACGCTAAATATATTCTTATCAGATATTCCTGCCATGTGTGGTGTGTTAAGAAGGACGTGAGGAGCTAAATGTGACATGCAGCCCATCAGAAAGCGAGGTGTTTGACCTGGGAATGTTTGTGTGTGTTGTTTTTACTGTGTGGCTGACACCACACACTGTACAACTAAACCTGTCAGGTCTCTGATTTTTTTTTTTTTTTTTTTTATCTCCACATGTGCAGTCGCTGAGGTTTTGGAAACCTACAGATAATTTTAAAATCCTGCGGTCGACAACACTGTGATATAACTGGTTGCCAGTAGATGGCAGTGTTCTATGCATTTTGACGCAGGTTATAGCACACAGCCTGAATCACAATTTAACAGACTTTTTGGCTTTGAGAAGCAACCTGGACTTCTTCTGGCATTTTTACATAAAACAAACAATAACAATGCCTATAAACCCAGAGAATATATTCACGAGAGTTTAGACACAATATACAAAGATTTTAATGCTGATGTCCATGTGGAGCCTAATCAGAGCGTCTCAAATGCATTTCTTCTGTCATGAATGTACTGAGATACCCATAATGCACCTGGACACAGCATGTCCACACTAAAACCTTCAAAATTAGTGCATTACTTTAAAACTAAAACATATATCTGATATTTTCACTTCATAAAACTTCAGACGTGATGTTAATTTAAATAACTTGTCCAAAATTAGTTTGGTTACAATTTTAACCATAAGTTAAAACTGTATGCCTCTGGATGACTTGGGTGATATTGCCAGCGTGTTACTATGGAGTCAAAAGAAATTAGATTTTTTTTTTTCTTTCTGTGACCAGTTCTCCTTTGCCTGCAGAGGATAGAGCTCTTCTCTGTTTGTAGGATAGAACTGCACATCTACTACAAAAAGCTACATCTGCATTAGTGGTCTAAGAATTATCGGACAAAACGTATCGAAGATAATTGGTCCGATGATGATTTTCAAACTTATCTGAAAAGCTAATCAGATAATGAAAACATTATCTTTGATAATTAGCGGATTAGCGAAACTGTGCCCACCACTGATCCTTTGTTAATCCATTATTGTAAATAAATTTCCTTTTGTCCACTCCTGTCTCATCCTTGCTTCCAGCATTTGAGTCCATCGTCTGAACCAGACCGGTCCCATCTGGACCTCTAACCACAACACTTCATGTCCAATCAGATATAAATGGGCGTGATGGCTTGGGAAGTAACCTGTGATGAACTGGCATCAAGTCCAAGGGGAGTGACAAGACGTTCATCCACTTCACGCTATAGCAGCTGGATGGCCATACTAAAATATGAAATGGAGCAAAATGGAGAGAAATTGGGACTGATAAAAACGAAATGGGGGTACAATGTAACAAAATGGAGCAGAGTGGACCAGACTGACTCCAAATAATTACTTTTATTTAACTGTTTAGCTTTTGTGTTTTTTGTGAGATGCACTCAGTACATGTCGTAGGGGCAGGTGCAGCATCTGGCATTCAAGAGACGAAACTTCAGTCAATGGGTCAGTCTGCTCCATTTCGTTACATTTTGCCCCCATTTCGTTATTATTAATCCCCATTTCGCCCAGTTCGGCTAAAAAATTTAAATAAAAGTGTTGTGTGTTGGGGGGTTTGGCTGGACATTTTGGTGTTCTTTTCTTTTCTTTGCTCTCCAGGTGGTATGCAAACTGATTTATTATTCTGTGGAGAAGGTGCTGGCAGAGGAGTCCTTCACCCTCATCAACGTGATATGCAGCACCTGTGGATGATGCTCACGTGCAACCTTAAAGACTTTCAGCTGAAGCAGATAATGAGATGGCGTTCTGCATTTAAGCCATGTGTGATTCGAGCAGAATTGCCGGGAACTCGACCTTGTGATGTTCGTTTGTGAGACGCTGAGGACCGCGCCTGGGTTTGACACATCGTGCCTGTGAAGGAGGACGGGTGAGGGACACATGCTGTCAGCACACATCAGAGGTGATTTGATTGTCTGAATAATTGTTAACAGTAATTTGGTATTTTGTTACGCAGTATATGTGAATATTGATGAGAGTTGTGCAGCTTGCTTCTCACGGCCGTGGCGTGCGGACAGATGATCCTCCACCTGTTGTGAGAAGCTGCTCATTTACATAAAGCTTAAATTCAGACCTGAATGTGTTGCTGATAGTGTGTGCCTTTGAAGGATATTAGTTGTAGCTGCTGACTTACCTCACCTTTTCTATCCTTCACAGAGTCGGTTTGTCGCGTCCACCTGGGGGGTGTTTGGTGGTGAACGTGGGTCCAGAGGCGCCGGGCTTCGATCCCTTTGGGCGCTGGAGAGCGCGCCGTCCTTCACTCCACCAGACAGACGCGCTTTATGTTTGTACACCGAGTATTGCACAAAAGGGGGAAAATAAATGTTGTTATTGGAACCGCTTTCTGGTTATTTTAGCGCTGGGTTCAGTCAGACGCAGGTCCGCTCCTCAAACCGCGTCGACACATAACAAAAGTACTTAATTGAATCATACCTGGAGTCGGACTGGGTCAGTCTGCTCCATTTCATTACATTTTACCCCCATTTCATGATCATCAGGCTCCATTTCACCCCATTTTGTCCATTCGTATTTTCGTATAGCTGGCATCTGTGGATACGCAATGGCACCAATAGGTCCCAGGGTCTGTCTAGGACTTATTTTTCTGCAAATAATCCTGATCTAAAGAAAGACTGAAGCCTAGTGTCCACATGTTCCCTGTCAGTTTCCAGGTGGGCTCCAGACAAATTGGGAAGCAAACAGCCTCCGAAGCCGCAAAAAGGGGACCTTACCACTGGTGACACCTATTCACGGGACGGAATGTTTGCTGCCTGCTTGCCTCACTGTCGTGGTGAGCTTTAGGATAACAGATCTGGTACAGATCTGCATCAGTGTTTGGTACAAGTCTAATACCAGCAGCATGCAGCAAGGTTCCCGGAATGTTGCAGATGGCCGGGTTAAATTGCAGTGAGCTTGCTAATGACCCTGTTGGGTTCCCGATGATTTCTGTCAGCGTCAAAATTTTGAACAGTCCAAAATTTTGTTCCCGATAATCCTGACACTACAGATTGAGGGCGGTGTGTTCCAGGATGACCATGTATGTGCTTGCAGATCGATTGTGGCAGGGTTGGTGATTATCCCGTGAGTTTGCCCTTTTGCAGTTTTTTCTATCGGGAAGTCAACCGCAACCTAACAGGGCGCATGTGGACAGGGGGTGTGACAAATAAAGTGACATGCCCTCTATTCACAGAGGGAGAACAACACATCTCTAAGCAATGTAAACAACAGCACATTAGAGTATTAATAAGCCTGGGAACTGAAAGGAGTATTTAAATTATGTCAACCTATGGAAACCTGAATAACTTACCATAACTATAAAGACACCACAAACTACCTTTTACTTGCTCCTACAGTATAAAATACACAAACTGCCAAACACCCACAATAACAACTGTTTGTGCAATAAATCAATCTGATCTACATTATATACTGAATGTCCTCTGTCCAAACATAAAATATCCATTTTCATCTAACCACTGAACAAAAGATGCCTGTCAGATCAGTTCTGGAAACACCACCAAATTCTGGCTACTAATCACAGAGACCAAACAAATAATTCCGTTAATAGCTGAAATAACGATTTAAAAAGTATTCTCTTTCCTCTTTCCCCAAACAAACACACAAAACGTAACCTTCAACCATGATTAAGGATAATGCAGAATACTGTCAAGCCAAGACAGTGTAACCCAGTAAACAACATCATTGTCAGTGTGAGTGCAGCTCCTGGTGTCTGTTTCAGTAACTGCAGAATGTTTCAGTTTAATGCCTTTTGAGTGTGAAATGTCACGTAGGGAGAATGATTAGTAGCAGATTTTATGAGTTAAAAAAATCCAACTTTTCATACGCACCTTCAGAACTTGAGATGTTTCCTGCTTTTGTTTATGTGCCTTCAGATAAGAGCCACATTTGGATGTACCACACCCCAGAGTGATTTTGTTGCGTTCCACTATGTCATCCGCTGGCTTTTGTAGCTTTTTGTTTGCTAAAAGATGAAAATTCTTTAAACTGGATATTTTAGCCTGTTGTGTTTTAGTTTTGCTCTCTATGTGTCCCATTTCTTGCTCGTAGTAGCGGTCAAATTCTTGGACATACATGGCATTTATTTCCTTTATGTGTTCTTCCAATTTAAGGGAACTGTCCATGTCTTCAGCAGCACAGTTGCGGTCCTTCTCGTGCTCAGTTTTGAATCCTCTCTGCAAACAGCTGTTGTTTTGTTCATTTTCAGTCACAATGTTGGGACTTGCATGGCCATTTCCTAGTAATCTGAGTTGTAGAGCATGGTTGTGATGGTGGGAAGCTACTGAGGCAGTCTGATCATCATGTAGATGTAAGCTGTAAGGATGGTCGCACTCGTTGCTAATCATCTGAGGCGTCTCAACAGGTGGGTCAGTGCTGATGATGCGTTTATGCCCATGTTTTACTAGTTCTGATCTTTCACCACATGGTTGATGAGTTTTCTTCTCAGACATTTGGTCAAAATCCTCAACAGACAGCTGGAGACTGTCATTAAAGCAACTAGCTCCCTTTAGGTTGGTCCTCCAGTTCGGATCACAGCGCAGGTCTGAGTAGGCATCATCTGGAACAATGTGTCTGCTTTGAGTAAAAAGAAAACAAAAGATCAAATGTTCACTTCAAGTAATACAATTCATTTGATGTTAATATGTTGTAATATTTTATCAACACTGATATTTAATTGTTGTCCATAAATTGATAACATAATCAACAACAATGAAATCAACTACGTATTTTGAAAATAGTTTAAATGTTTAAATTACCAATTAGAAAAAAACTCTATTTACAATTTCACAATGTTTGCTTTATTTGAGACAAATGCCTGAATTTATATAGCTGTATATAAAAAAAATGTTTTGTGTGTGTTTTTGCCTTTAAGCAGATGGTAAATAATGTTGAGATTATTAATTTCACTTTTGCACAAAAAATAAATAGTAATTTTGGTATTTTGGTAATGACTTCATGTTATAATGTTATAATAATAATAATGGTATGTTGCAAATTTGCGACAACAGGCATACTGATCAATTTGGTATGTTGCATATTTCAGTCAAATATTGTAGCATATATGCGACAATAGGCGTTAAGGGGTTAACTGCAACCACACCTGCATGTGATTATCTTGATGATAAGCCCAGACATGTCCAGTGGATGGCAGTGTTCCACCGTTGACTATGTACTATATACATTGCTTTTTGGATTGATCTGGTGCATCAAAGGTCATCAGGTTTTAAATAGTTTACCCTTATTATATGCCCTTTTTTTATATCAAGACACATAGGACAAGTTATTGTGTTAAAATGGGGTCGATGGACTCTAATAGATCTACTATATAACCTATCTATATAAACTATATAACTCATTGCATTTTACAGAGTGCATGCATATTTTTCTAAAGCATGGAGACATGGTTACCATTCTTTTTAAAGATCTTCAAACATTTTAAGACCTCAACAATAAATTGTCATATGGCTATTTGTGAAAGAACCTGGTTTTAGTCTGTTCTACATAGAAGATAATATGATTTTCAACAGCATTTATAGTCTTTCAAATGTGTTATAAAGAGATTTAAACCAACAATAATAATATGTTCCATAAACCAAAGGTAAAAGATTAAACATTTTTTAACATAGCTAAAGTTTAAATACCATAACCTAACTAACAAAATGTACACTGTTCTACATTCATAATGGACTGCTTTAAACCTTTTGACTGCTTCATTTGCTGTCTTTAAATATTGGTTGTCACTTCACTTGTAGTTCGTATTTGACTTTTACACACTATGATCAATTTTTAGGAGCAGGTTTTTAGACATAGCAGTAGGTCTAGGGTATTTTTTCTTCTTCTACTCCAAGTCCTCCATGTACCCCCACATTCATCTTTCTACTCCTCTTTTTTCCATCTTGTGCTACACTATACTCTCAAACATCTCAAACCAAAATCTCCCATTGTTCATCTCTTCGCAGCCAACTTTGAGAACATACGCATAGCTTGTGCTTCTGTCCACACCCTTTTGGACACATGGGCACATTGTCGGATTGTTTTCTTTGTTTTCATTGTGAGGTTAATTTGTTATTTTGGGTCTGTGTGTGCCGAATAAATTAATTCATATGCAAATATTACCATTATCACTAAAGATCAGCTTGACACTTAAACTGTTGCGCCTCCTGAAAACTATCTTTGAATTTTCCAAATAATACTAATCTTACACCTTGCTCATTTACTCCACTGTACAGGATGTTGTAACTGGCTTCCAATTACCTGGCTTTGTTGTCCTTCCATCTAGTTAATTGGACAGAAAACACTCAGATCTTCCTGTTCTGTGCCTCATCTTTTTCTGCTCTAGGATCTTTAAGAGAGGTCATCTTTGACCCATGAAGCCTTCCTAATTTCTCACAAAGGTTACGGGGGATGGTTGAGCCTAGTGCACATGGCATGACCTCACATTTTTCTCAAAATAAATGAATCAAAATCATCATTTAATGTTTTGGCAAAGGTTTTATAGTCTGATTGCATGTCTAGTCTCAAGATAACATCTGCTGTTTCGAGCTTCTTGTGGTCTATATTGTCATCATTTAATTCTGTTTCATGCATTCTGTTTTTATCAAAGTCTGGTTCATGACAACAAGACATACTGTTATTGTAAATACACAACAAAAATATAAATGCAACACTTTTGGTTTTGCTCCCATTTTGTATGAGATGAACCCAAAGATCTAAAACTTTTTCCACATACACAATATCACCATTTCTCTCAAAACCAGTCTAAATCTGTGATAGTGAGCACTTCTCCTTTGCTGAGATAAACCATCCCACCTCACAGGTGTGCCATATCAAGATGCTGATTAGACACCATGATTAGTGCACAGGTGTGCCTTAGACTGCCCACAATAAAAGGCCACTCTGAAAGGTGCAGTTTTATCACACAGCACAATGCCACAGATGTCGCAAGATTTGATGGAGCGTGCAATTGGCATGCTGACAGTAGGAATGTCAACCAGAGCTGTTGCTCGTGTATTGAATGTTCATTTCTGTTGTGTGGGCCGCTGAAGAGGAGGTACTGCTGGCCCACCATCACCAGAGGGCGCCCTGCCTGGAGTGCGGGCTCCAGGCACCAGAGGGCGCCGCCGCCTCACGGGAGCAGCCTCGGTGACAGCTGTCACCCATCACCTGAGACAGCTGACGGCAATCATCAGTGGGGTATATCAGCAGGACGGCATCTCCACCTCATTGCCGAGATATCGTTTCTACCAGAGAGGTAACATATCAAAGCCTACTGAGTACACAGTTTTGACTGAGCTAGTTATTGGTTTACTGTTCCAACGAGAGGTGGAGGTACCTTTCCTGCCGTTCGGAGTTCTGGGTGCAAACGCGCCCCCATCTAACTGTTCTTTTTCCCTCGCCAGCAGTACCAGGTCCGACACGCGGAGGCAGTGGCCACCTGGGAGTTCGGGACTTGGCGGCTCCAGTATTCCCGGGGTCCTGTGGCGGAGGAAGCCGTGTGGTTCCGGTCTTACCTTGGAGAGGCGTCTCCTATCTTCGAGCCTGCCCACACGACACCTTTGTGTATTGACTTTTGTCCATTTCTGTAATTGGTTGTATTCGTTGTGCACATTCACAACAGTAAAGCGTTGTTATTTTGACTTACTCCATTGTCCGTTCATTTGCGCCCCCTGTTGTGGGTCCGTGTTCCTACACTTTCCCAACAATTTCTCTACCATAAGCCTTCTCCAAAGGCGTTTCAGAGAATTTGCCAGTACATCCAACCAGCCTCACAACCGCAGACTACGTGTAACCACACCAGCCCAGGACCTCCACATCCAGCATGTTCACCTCCAAGATCGTCTGAGATCAGCCACTCGGACAGCTGCTGAAACAATCGGTTTGCATAACCAAAGAATTTCTGCACAAACTGTCAGAAACCGTCTCAGGGAAGCTCATCTGCATGCTCGTCGTCCTCATCGGGGTCTCGACCTGACTCCAGTTCATCGTCGTAACCGACTTGAGTGGGCAAATGCTCACATTCGCTGGCGTTTGCCACGTTGGAGAGGTGTTCTCTTCACAGATGAATCCGGTTCACACTGTTCAGGGCAGATGGCAGACAGCGTGTGTGGCGTCATGTGGGTGAGTGGTTTTCTGATGTCAATGTTGTGGATCGAGTGGCCCATGGTGGTAGTGGGGTTATGGTATGGGCAGGCGTCTGTTATGGACGAAGAACACGTGCATTTTATTGATGGCATTTTGAATGCACAGAGATACCGTGACGAGATCCTGAGGCCCATTGTTGTGCCATACATCCAAGAACATCACCTCATGTTGCAGCAGGATAATGCACGGCCCCATGTTGCAAGGATCTGTACACAATTCTTGGAAGCTGAAAATGTCCCAGTTCTTGCATGGCCGGCATACTCACCGGACATGTCACCCATTGAGCATGTTTGGGATGCTCTGGACCAGCGTATACGACAGCGTGTACCAGTTCCTGCCAATATCCAGCAACTTCGGACAGCCATTGAAGAGGAGTGGACCAACATTCCACAGGCCACAATTGACAACCTGATCAACTCTATGCGAAGGAGATGTATTGCACTGCATGAGGCAAATGGTGGTCACACCAGATACTGACTGGTATCCCCCCCAATAAAACAAAACTGCACCTTTCAGAGTGGCCTTTTATTGTGGACAGTCTAAGGCACAACTGTGCACTAATCATGGTGTCTAATCAGCATCTTGATATGGAACACCTGTGAGGTGGGATGGATTATCTCAGCAAAGGAGAAGTGCTCACTATCACAGATTTAGACTGGTTTGTGAACAATATTTGAGGGAAATGGTGATATTGTGTATGTGGAAAAAGTTTTAGATCTTTAAGTTCATCTCACACAAAATGGGAGCAAAACCAAAAGTGTTGCGTTTATATTTTTGTTGAGTGTAGTTACGAGCAACGAACTGCACTGTACAGCGGTAGCTTCACTGATCCACAGAGCAAAAAGTTACCACAGGAGCTGTAAATGATTGTATGGTCAGTTATACACAGAGACAGCGCTCCCACTTAATTCACAATTATTAAGGAATTGGACATGATTAGAAAAATTATTAGTCAAATTACATTTCATTCATTTTAATAATCCAATTTCCATATGCAAGGAAAGCTTTACAAATCCCTGAATGCGACATGGGACTCCAGTGAAAGGTCAAAGTAACAAGAGGCATTATACCATTATTAGAATAATGATGTTTCCAAACAATGAGAACTGAGCCTTATCAGAGACTTCTGAAACTGAAACAGATGATGGGGATTATGAGCCTGTATTTACAGATAATTTTTGGATTTTCACCTCCAAGCTCACTAATAAGAGTGTATTTGAGAGCTACTAGCGGGGGAATGGTTCACAAATGGCAATTTTCAGCTTATGAAATGGCTAGAAAATTGCAGGCTAAAATGCTCTTTCTGATGGTGATGAAAAGATCTCATTAAAATAAATAGTAGAGAGCCTCTTTGTTGTGCTTACTGGGAGAACGAGGGGAGACTAATTCTCCTGTCGTGATGTTGTGCGTTCGGAGGCGAGGGTTGCCTACATGTAGGGCCCTTCACTTCTATGAGGCCAAAAGGGTAAGGGATGTCTCACTAATGACTCAAACAAGTTAGAGAATGCATTACAAATAATGCGCAGCTGGGTGTAACGCTTCAATGGCAAAAACATGGCACGTTATTATTTCTAGTCCAAGATGCACACACCAAAATACAAAAGGCAATGAAATGTTATGACAGAAACTGAATGGGAAACTGAAAAATTATTATCATACAGTGTATAGTCAAACATCTGTTAGCAATATCTGAACAGAGATGAGTGTAAAATATAACACAGGGCAATGAAAGGAACTGCTTGAATAGGAATCTTTTGCTTGAATGAGGAATGCCCATTGGGTTTGAAAACTATGCAATGCCTACCATTGTGTGAAAAGGCTTACCCACTTTGAGGAGGCAGTGGAGAGGACTCTGAAAACATGATGATGGGAATAGGACTTTGCACACTGCTGGGAATGGGACTTTGTCCACTGCCTCCGCTACAAAATGGAGGCTTTTGTGAGAATATGTCATGGTCATTTTCATCTGAAACAATGTACTTTACAAGCTGACATGCACTCGGTGAGCATCAATCCACACAGGTTGATGACAGAGAAAGGGGAGAAAACCCTTTTTCTATTTTGGAGGGAAATGACTATCAGGCAGTGTCTGAAGAAACCAGACAAACACAAAAACAGATGTGGACCACAGATACCCACCGTTGGCTCTTCAAAATAAAAAGAGTGAGGTAGAAATCTGCATACACCGACAATAATCCATATTAACGGACCACGAGTGACCAATTACTGGCATTGTCATTATCAAAACAAAAGTCTAATTCCCCTCAAATGAAAGCAGTTTTCCTGAAAGCACACCAATCACGACAATGAACCGTCAGAGTCTGCATCTCATTAAACAAATAACACTGTTTCATTAAGTGATGAATAGCAATTGAGATAACACCCATTTTATTTTTTATCCTTTATGTGCTGTTTGAAAGTGAAAGGTCTGATTGCTGCTGCAATCTCCCCATTATAAGGTACTTCACCCAGGCTTAGCTAATATCTGCTTAATTTAATTAATTTGTCTCTGACAGTGACAATTGAGCTCAACAGGCAAACTGAACAAGGTCAGGGCACAAATCTCACTGTGGTAAAACAGCTTCCTCAGTGATGTATAAATTGAATTGTTCTGATAAGAATGCACAAGGCTACAGAATGAATAAATATCATAATGTCTTGATCCACCTTTTTTCATATAGGATAGTCCATAGATAGACAGAGAGACAGATGTACAGTAGTGTTCAGAATAATAGTAGTGCTATGTGACTAAAAAGATTAATCCAGCTTTGAGTATATTTCTTATTGTTACATGGGAAACAAGGTACCAGTAGATTCAGTAGATTCTCACAAATCCAACAAGACCAAGCATTCATGGTATGCACACTCTGAAGGCTATGAAATTGGGCTATAAGTAAAAAAAGTAGAAAAGGGGGTGTTCACAATAATAGTAGTGTGGCATTCAGTCAGTGAGTTCGTCAAAACTATTATGTTCAAACTGCTTTTTTAGTAATCCTGTGAATCACTAAACTAGTATTTAGTTGTATAACCACAGTTTTTCATGATTTCTTCACATCTGCGAGGCATGGAGTCAACCAACTTGTGGCACCTTTCAGCTGTTATTCCACTCCAAAATTCTTTAACAACATTCCACAATTCATTCACATTTCTTGGGTTTGCTTCAGAAACAGCTTTTTGATGTCACCCCACAAGTTCTCAATTGGATTTCGGTCCGGGGATTGGGAAGGCCACTCCAAAACAATAATTTTGTTGGTTTGGAACCAAGATTTTGCTTGTTTACTAGTGTGCTTGGGGTCATTGTCTTGTTGAAACACCCATTTCAAGGGAATGTCCTCTTCAGCATAAGGCAACATGACCTCTTCAAGTACTGTGACATATCCAAACTGATCCATGATACCTGGTATGCGATATATAGGCCCAACACCATAGTAGGAGAAACACGCCCATATCACGATGCTTGCACCACCATGCTTCACTGTCTTCACTGTGAACTGTGGCTTGAATTCAGAGTTTGGGGGTCGTCTCACAAACTGTCTGCGGCCCTTGGACCCAAAAAGAACAATTTTACTCTCATCAGTCCACAAAGTATTCCTCCATTTCTCTTTAGACCAGTTGATGTGTTCTTTTGGCAAATTGTAACCTCTTCTGCACATGTCTTTTATTTAACAGAGTCTTTTATGTCTTTTATTTAACTTTGCGGGGGATTTGTTGTGGGCTGGGGTGTTTGGCTGGCTTGGTTTTTGTTTTCTGTTTCTCCCACCAGGTGGTATGCATTCAGGATTGAGTGGCTGAGCATTAGGACCTCACCCTGAACACCTGAGGCTTGTTTTCACGTGCAGGTCATCAGGACTCACAGCTGTGGTGTATTTTGTCTTGATCAGAGATTGCTGCATTTAAACCTTGAATGCACAGTGTGTGATTGCCAGAGACTCGACCTTGTGAGCAGACGTGTGAGATCGACGTCAGGAGAACAATCTCACCATCACGGACGCAGAGACCGCTCCAGGTTTGACGCCACAGTCTGTGAAGGAGGATTGGGTGAGGTCTCATGCTCTTCAGCACACTTCCTGAGGTAATTCGGTTTTTGGTGACAATTATGAAGTAATGACAGTGGATTTGGTGTCCCTCACACCTTGTGTTAGTGAGCTGTCATGTTATGCTAATTGTCTAATCAGCTTCTGCTGCAGTGGAGATTTGAACTGAGTTGTTCCGTGCCTGCAGGGTAAGAAGCTGATGTATAGATTTAAGCCAGGAAGTGTTTGCTGATTGCGTGCACCTTTGAGTTGTGTCTCTCTGTGTGGAGTTGGACTCACCTCATGTTTTCTTTCTTCACAGACTTGGTTTGTCGCGGCCACCTGGGGGGTGTCGGCGGGGTCCCTGGGTCCGAACTGCTGTGGCTCCGGACCGTTTGCGCTGTTGAGAGCGCGCCGTGTTTCCACCTCACCAGACCGCGGACTTTTTGGTTGTTTAGCACTGCTCACTGTTATGTTTATTAAATTCTGTTATCCTTTGAAACATGCTCTGCTTCTTTTATGCTGGGTCCTTTCAAACGCTGGGTCGGTGCTCCGACTGCATCCGAAACATAACAGGATTCTTGCAAATAAATTAGCTTCACACAGGCGTCTTCTAACTGTCACAGCACTTACAGATAATGCCACACTGTCTTTGATCATCCTGGAGCTGATCAATGGGTGAGCCTTTGCCATTCTGGTTATTCTTCTATCCATTTTGATGGTTGTTTTCCGTTTTCCTCCATGCGTCTCTGGTTTTTTGGCCATTTTAAAGCATTGGAGATCATTGTAGATGAACAGCCTATAATTTTTTGCACCTGCGTATGTTTTCCCCTCTCCAATCAACTTTTTTAATCAAACTACGCTGTTCTTCTGAACAATGTCTTGAACGTCCCATTTTCCTCAGGCTGTCAAAGAGAAAAGCATGTTCAACAGGTGCTGGCTTCATCCTTACATAGGGGACACCTGATTCAAACCTGTTTGTTCCACAAAACTGACAAACTCACTGACTGAATGCCACACTACTATTATTGTGAACACCCCCTTTTCTACTTTTTTTACTAATAGAAAACAAAATTAATGCCTCGCAGATGTGAAGAAATCATGAAAAACTGTGGTTATACAACTAAATACTAGTTTTGCTAAAAAAGCAGTTTGAACATAATAGTTTTGAGTATGTAGCGTCAACAGCAGATGCTACTATTATTGTGAACACCCCCTTTTCTACTTTTTTTACTAATAGCCCAATTTCATAGCCTTAAGAGTGTGCATATCACGAATGCTTGGTCTTGGATTTGTGAGAATCTACTGAATCTACTGGTACCTTGTTTCCCATGTAACAATAAGAAATATACTCAAAACTTGGATTAATCTTTTTAGTGACATAGCACTACTATTATTCTGAACACTTATACGAGGTCTGTCCAAAAAGTATCGTACCTTTTTATTTTTTCAAAAACTATATGGATTTGAATCACGTGTGATTACATCAGCCAAGCTTGAACCTTCGTGTGCATGCGTGAGTTTTTCCACGCCTGTCGGTTGCGTCATTCGCCTGTGGGCAGGCTTTGAGTGAGCACTGGTCCACCCCTACCGTCGGATTTCTTTTGTCTGAGAACTTGCTGAGAGACTGCCGCTTTGCTCCATGAAATTTTTTTCAGAAACTGTTAGAGACAGGCAGTTGGAAACCATTCGATAGATTCAGTTGGATATCGGTGAAGATTCTGTCGGCGTCACACGGATTAAGGACTGTTAAAACCTTTTTAAAGACAGCCCACAGTGGCGGAGGGCGCGCGGCGCGCCGAGTGGCCATTTGACAGGCTGGAATGACCAGATAATTTCTAAACTGAATGCTGTGTTGATCCAAGACATCATGTGACTACTACAGAAATGGCAACAGAGCTGGACATAGCACTTTTGCGGCACATTCCACTGTTACAGGAGATTTTGTAATGAAAGACGTGCGGAGGATTTCGCACGTGGGCACGAAGCAGCTCAGGAAGTCTCGTCTTGGAAGTCTCACAGGACATGTTGGGGCATGTCCAGCTGTTACACAATTTCTCAGATACTCACTCGACTGAAAGCCATCGAAAGCCGTCTGAATCTTCTGAATGGTTTCCAACACGGAGGCGTGCTTTTTTTTTTTTTGCTGCGCGTCCCGAGCTGCTCCGTGCCGACGCGCGAAATCCTCCGCACGTCTTTCATTACAAAATCTCCTGTAACAGTGGAATGTGCCGCAAAAGTGCTATGTCCAGCTCTGTTGCCATTTCTGTGGTAGTCACATGATGTCCCGGATCAACACAGCGTTCAGTTTAGAAATGATCTGGTCGATCCAGCCTGTCGAATGGCCGCTCGGCGCCCCGCGCGCCCTCCGCCACTGTGGGCCGTCTTTAAAAAGGTTTAAACAGTCCATAATCCACTTGATGCTGACAGAATCTTCACCGATATCCAACTGAATCTATCGAATGGTTTCCAACTGCCTGTCTCTAACAGTTTCTGAAAAAAATTTCATGGAGCAAGGCGGCAGTCTCTCAGCAAGTTCTCAGACAAAAGAAATCCGACGGGAGGGGCGGACCAGTGCTCACTCAAAGCCTGCCTACAGGCGAATGACGCAACCGACAGGCGTGGAAAAACTCACACATGCGCACGAAGGTTCAAGCTTGGCTGATGCAATCACACGTGATTCAAATCCATATAGTTTTTGAAAAAAATAAAAAGGTCCGTTACTTTTTGGACAGACCTCGTAGCTTCATGATGAAGTGGTATAGAGGAGGGTTTTCTTAAAATGAAGACCTGAAAGTTCAGCTACAATTTGCCAGAAGGCACATCAAGGTACACTGAGATGCAACCCTAGATTTGATGTTTTGGTGAAAGAAAATCCTCCTCTGTACCACTTCATCATGAATCTATATAACTGGGGATACAAGATGCAAAACATGCATGATGCACAATTTCTCCAATCACAGCCAGAGAAGCCTATAACTTCTTTTGGGTTGTCTGGATGTCTTAGTGGCTTTCCTCTCTTCTCCTTCTTGCACATTCATTCAGTTCTTGAGAACTATCGACTCCATGCAGATTTACCACAGAGTGCCATACTGTTTGTATTTGGTATGGTATGGTATGATTTTATTTCTCGGGGACAGTGCACAATAATACACTGACCTAAAAAACAGGAAAGATGCATTGTGCCAGGTTATAGCAAAAATACTAATTTCCACCTGTAGTCCCTGGACAGGTTGATGTCTAACTATAAGTGACAGAGTTTGTAAGTGAAAAGAAAGTCCATTTAGCACAAAGACTATTCATACTGTAAACATATCATACCTCGCCCCTCAAATATACCATTCATAAAAACTTTCAACATTTTATCAAATCAAAATCAAATCAAATCAATTTTATTTATATAGAGCCAAATCACAACAAACAGTTGCCCCAAGGCACTTTATATTGTAAGGCAAGGCCATACAATAATTACGGAAAAACCCCAACGGTCAAAACGACCCCCTGTGAGCAAGCACTTGGCAACAGTGGGAAGGAAAAACTCCCTTTTAACAGGAAGAAACCTCCAGCAGAACCAGGCTCAGGGAGGGGAAGTCTTCTGCTGGGACTGGTTGGGGCTGAGGGAGAGAACCAGGAAAAAGACATGCTGTGGAGGGGAGCAGAGATCAATCACTAATGATTAAATGCAGAGTGGTGCATACAGAGCAAAAAGGGAAAGAAACACTCAGTGCATCATGGGAACCCCCCAGCAGTCTAAGTCTATAGCAGCATAACTAAAGGATGGTTCAGGGTCACCTGATCCAGCCCTAACTATAAGCTTTAGCAAAAAGGAAAGTTTTAAGCCTAATCTTAAAAGTAGAGAGGGTGTCTGTCTCCCTGATCTGAATTGGGAGCTGGTTCCACAGAAGAGGAGCCTGAAAGCTGAAGGCTCTGCCTCCCATTCTACTCTTACAAACCCTAGGAACTACAAGTAAGCCTGCAGTCTGAGAGCGAAGCGCTCTATTGGGGTGATATGGTACTATGAGGTCCCTAAGATAAGATGGGACCTGATTATTCAAAACCTTATAAGTAAGAAGAAGAATTTTAAATTCTATTCTAGAATTAACAGGAAGCCAATGAAGAGAGGCCAATATGGGTGAGATATGCTCTCTCCTTCTAGTCCCTGTCAGTACTCTAGCTGCAGCATTTTGAATTAACTGAAGGCTTTTCAGGGAACTTTTAGGACAACCTGATAATAATGAATTACAATAGTCCAGCCTAGAGGAAATAAATGCATGAATTAGTTTTTCAGCATCACTCTGAGACAAGACCTTTCTAATTTTAGAGATATTGCGTAAATGCAAAAAAGCAGTCCTACATATTTGTTTAATATGCGCACTGAATGACATATCCTGATCAAAAATGACTCCAAGATTTCTCACAGTATTACTAGAGGTCAGGGTAATGCAATCCAGAGTAAGGATCTGGTTAGACACCATGTTTCTAAGATTTGTGGGGCCAACTACAATAACTTCAGTTTTATCTGAGTTTAAAAGCAGGAAATTAGAGGTCATCCATGTCTTTATGTCTGTAAGACAATCCTGCAGTTTAGCTAATTGGTGTGTGTCCTCTGGCTTCATGGATAGATAAAGCTGGGTATCATCTGCGTAACAATGAAAATGTAAGCAATGCCGTCTAATAATACTGCCTAAGGGAAACATGTATAAAGTGAATAAGATTGGTCCTAGCACAGAACCTTGTGGAACTCCATAATTAACCTTAGTCTGTGAAGAAGATTCCCCATTTACATCAACAAATTGTAATCTATTAGATAAATATGATTCAAACCACCGCAGCGCAGTGCCTTTAATACCTATGGCATGCTCTAATCTCTGTAATAAAATTTTATGGTCAACAGTATCAAAAGCAGCACTGAGGTCTAACAGAACAAGCACAGAGATGAGTCCACTGTCTGAGGCCATAAGATCATTTGTAACCTTCACGTTCAGCTAACTGATCACCTTCATGATCAGTTAGCTGTTTTACAACTACCCTTTCAAGAATTTTTGAGAGAAAAGGAAGGTTGGAGATTGGCCTATAATTAGCTAAGATAGCTGGGTCAAGTGATGGCTTTTTAAGTAATGGTTTAATTACTGCCACCTTAAAAGCCTGTGGTACATAGCCAACTAATAAAGATAGATTGATCATATTTAAGATCGAAGCATTAATTAATGGTAGGGCTTCCTTGAGCAGCCTGGTAGGAATGGGGTCTAATAGACATGTTGATGGTTTGAAGTAACTAATGAAAATAACTCAGACAGAACAATCGGAGAGAAAGAGTCTAACCAAATACCGGCATCACTGAAAGCAGCCAAAGATAACGATACGTCTTTGGGATGGTTGTGAGTAATTTTTTCTCTAATAGTTAAAATTTTATTAGCAAAGAAAGTCATGAAGTCATTACTAGTTAAAGTTAAAGGAATACTCGGTTCAATAGAGCTCTGACTCTTTGTCAGCCTGGCTACAGTGCTGAAAAGAAACCTGGGGTTGTTCTTATTTTCTTCAATTAGTGATGAGTAGTAAGATGTCCTAGCTTTACGCAGGGCTTTTTTATAGAGCAACAGACTCTTTTTCCAGGCTAAGCGAAGATCTTCTAAATTAGTGAGACGCCATTTCCTCTCCAACTTACGGGTTATCTGCTTTAAGCTGCGAGTTTGTGAGTTATACCACGGAGTCAGGCACTTCTGATTTAAGGCTCTTTTTTTTCAGAGGAGCTACAGCATCCAAAGTTGTCTTCAATGAGGATGTAAAACTACTGACGAGATACTCTATCTCACTTACAGAGTTTAGGTAGCTACTCTGCCCTGTGTTGGTATATGGCATTAGAGAACATAAAGAAGGAATCATATCCTTAAACCTTGTTACAGCACTTTCTGAAAGACCTCTAGTGTAATGAAACTTATTCCCCACTGCTGGGTAGTCCATCAGAGTAAATGTAAATGTTATTAAGAAATGATCAGACAGAAGGGAGTTTTCAGGGAATACTGTTAAGTCTTCAATTTCCATACCATAAGTCAGAACAAGATCTAAGATATGATTAAAGTGGTGGGTGGACTCATTTACATTTTGAGCAAAGCCAATTGAGTCTAATAATAGATTAAATGCAGTGTTGAGGCTGTCATTCTCAGCATCTGTGTGGATGTTAAAATCGCCCACTATAATTATCTTATCTGAGCCAAGTACTAAGCCAGACAAAAGGTCTGAAAATTCACAGAGAAACTCACAGTAACGACCAGGTGGACGATAGATAATAACAAATAAAACTGTTTTTTGGGACTTCCAATTTGGATGGACAAGACTAAGAGTCAAGCTTTCAAATGAATTAAAGCTCTGTCTGGGTTTTTGATTAATTAATAAGCTGGAATGGAAGATTGCTGCTAATCCTCCGCCTCGGCCCGTGCTACGAGCATTCTGGCAGTTAGTGTGACTCGGGGGTGTTGACTCATTTAAACTAACATATTCATCCTGCTGTAACCAGGTTTCTGTAAGGCAGAATAAATCAATATGTTGATCAATTATTATATAATTTACTAACAGGGACTTAGAAGAGAGAGATCTAATGTTTAATAGACCACATTTAACTGTTTTAGTCTGTGGTGCAGTTGAAGGTGCTATATTATTTTTTCTTTTTGAATTTTTATGCTTAAATAGATTTTTACTGGTTATTGATGGTCTGGGAGCAGGCACCGTCTCTACGGGGATGGGGTAATGAGGGGATGGCAGGGGGAGAGAAGCTGCAGAGAGGTGTGTAAGACTACAACTCTGCTTCCTGGTCCCAACCCTGGATAGTCACGGTTTGGAGGATTTAAGAAAATTGGCCAGATTTCTAGAAATGAGAACTGCTCCATCCAAAGTGGGATGGATGCCATCTCTCCTAACAAGACCAGGTTTTCCCCAGAAGCTTTGCCAATTATCTATGAAGCCCACCTCATTTTTTGGACACCACTCAGACAGCCAGCAATTCAAGGAGAACATGCGGCTAAACATGTCACTCCCGGTCCGATTGGGGAGGGGCCCAGAGAAAACTACAGAGTCCGACATTGTTTTTGTTTTACACACCGATTCAATGTTAATTTTAGTGACCTCCGATTGGCGTAACCGGGTGTCATTACTGCCGACGTGAATTACAATCTTACCAAATTTATGCTTAGCCTTAGCCAGCAGTTTCAAATTTCCTTCAATGTCGCCTGCTCTGGCCCCCATTTTATCAATTCAAAGACATATACAAAAGATACCACTTTATTCACACTCATCATATATATATATATATACACATACATATATATATATATATATATATATATATATATATATACACACATAGTCACACTTTTCAAACATCTTCACGCTATACTCTCACGCATAGGCACATACATACATACATACATCATATATACAAATCATACTTTTCAGACACCTGCACTCTGTGCTCTCACGTGAACACACTCTCATACACATACATTCATCAGTGGTGGGTGCAAACTTGTTTTGATAAAAGCCATTTCTTTGTCAGCTGTGCAAACATTGGAAAAGTTGTACATTTCATTATGTCATTTGGTAAGATATTCCACTGACTAGAGGCAACAACAGCAAAGGCAGATTTGGCAAAAGAGGTCCTACATTTAGCGATGCTGCACTCTCCTCTAGAGGTCGCCCTTGTAGTTCGAGTTGTTCTTTCTGAGCACAATGTGACAAACCTTCTTAGGGGAGTAGCAGCCATATCATAGATGATTTTAAAGAGTAGACAGATATTTGCATGTATTATTAGATTGTCAAAATTTAGAAAATCATATTTAGAAAGAATAAGACAATGATGATATTGTCTGGATTTCCTATCGTGAATTTTTATTGCCCTTTTGAACATTGATTCAAGTGGCTTTAGGACTGATTTACTGGCCTGCGACCAACTAGTCACGCAATACAGAAGGCGTGAGAGAATCATAGAATTTAAATACATATGAGATGCCTCAACAGTAAGAGATCCTCGAATGTACCTAAAATTTGCCAGATTAAATTTTAAAGAATTACACAATTTCTTGACATGATTTTTAAAAGTCAAGGTTGGGTCAAGGGCAACGCCCAAGTAGGTGAAATTGTTTACATTTTTTTTTTTCCCCATTTATATGGATGTCTGGTTGATTTAAATGTTTTTGTCTGTTTGTAAAGTACATTGCAACCATTTTGTCAACATTTAGTGTGAAACAGCAATTTTGTAGCCAAGCAGCAACCTTTTTCAATTCTCCTGTTAATTTTGTGGCCACTTCTGTCAGGACAGTATCGTCCGCATACATAATAACGTTAATGTCACATTAACATTAATGTGACATTAACATTAACAACATTGTTAATTTCTTCATAACTGAGGTAAAGTCCAAGATATATTCAGTGACTTGGCAATGTTCATGTATCCATCATCTGACTTGTCTGAAGAAAATTGGCAATAAAATTGATTATTTACCAGGTATTATACCAACAGGGCCCATTATATATACACACCATCACTTTGGATTTTATATTTTTATTTAATTTATATCAAGTTCTAGACATTTACTTTCAGTTTGAGCATAAGTAAGATAATTTTAGAACTTATTTTTTGCATTTAAAATGGCATAAACAAATTAAAATGTGTGAAATACCAAGTGTTCCAATACTGTTGGAGGAGGGCACTGTAAAAAAAAAAAAAAAAAAAAAAAATATATATATATATATATATATATATATATATATATATATATACACACACACACACATACGAAGTCTGTCCAAAAAGTATCAGACCTTTTTATTTTTGCAAAAACCATATGGATTTGAATCACGTGTGATTGCATCAGCCAAGCTTGAACCTTCGTGCGCATGCGTGAGTTTTTTCACGCCTGTCGGTTGCGTCATTTGCCTGTGAGCAGGCTTTGTGTGAGCAGTGGTCCACCCATCTCGTCAGATTTTTATTGCGAATAAATGTCTGAAAGATTTGGAGCTTTGCTGCATCAAGTTTTTCCAGAAACTGTGAGAGACCTCCAGGTGGACACCATTCGGAAAATTCAGATGGCTTTCAGGGACCATTTATGGGGATTACACAGATTAAGGAGTGCTCCAGCCGGTTTAAAGACCGCCCACAGCGTCTGAGAGCGCGGCGCACGCCGACAGGCTGACACCCCGCTGAAACAACCAGATCATTTCCAACGTGAAGGCTTTGTTGATCCAGGACGTCATCTGACTTCCACAAAAAAGGCATAAGGCGCGGACATCAGCACTTTTTCGGCACATTCCACTGTTACAGGAGTTTTTTTCATGGAAAAAGATGCGGACGGATGCGCCACCGTGCTGCTCATTGCGCGGGACAAAACCACCTCCGTGTTGGTCTCACAGGACGGCTTTGAGATGGATTTCAGATGGCTGTCGGTGGCTTTAAAATGGTCCCTGAAAGCCATCTGAATTTTCCGAATGGTGTCCACCTGGAGGTCTCTCACAGTTTCTGGAAAAATTTGATGCAGCAAAGCTCCAAATCATTCAGACATTTATTCGCAATAAAAATCCGACAAGAGGGGTGGACCACTGCTCACACAAAGCCTGCTCACAGGCGAATGACGCAACCGACAGGCGTGAAAAAACTCACGTATGCGCACGAAGGTTCAAGCTTGGCTGATGCAATCACACGTGATTCAAATCCATATGGTTTTCGTAAAAAATAAAAAGGTCCGATACTTTTTGGACAGACCTCGTATATATACACACACACACACACAAGCACAATTCCAATGAAGTTGGGACGTTATGTGAAATGTAAATATAAACAGAATACAATGATTTGCAAATCCTCTTCAACCTATATTCAATTGAATACACCACAAAGACAAGATATTTAATCTTCAAACTCATAACTTTATTGGTTTTGTGCAAATATTTGCTCATGTTGAAATAGGTGCCTGCAACATGTTTCAAAAAAGCTGGGAGAGAGGTATGTTTACCACTGTGTTACATCACTTTTCCTTCTAACAACACTCAATAAGCATTTGGGAACTGAGGACACTAATTGTTAGTGTCGTGACTGGGTATAAAAGGAGCATCCCCAAAAGGCTCAGCCATTCACAAGTAAAGATGGGGTGAGGATCACCACTTTGTAAACAACTGCATGAAAAAAAATAATCCAACAGTTTAAGAACAATGTTTCTCAACATTCAGTTGCAAGGAATTTAGGGATTCCATCATCTACAGTCCATAATATAATCAGAAAATTCAGAGAATCTGGAGAACTTTCTCCATGTAAGCGGCAAGGCCAAAAACAAACACTGAATGCCCGTGACCTTCGATCCCTCAGGCGGCACTGCATTAAAAACTGACATCACTGTGTAAAGGATCTTACCGCATGGGCTTGGGAACACTTCAGAAAACCATTGTCAGTTAACACAGTTCGTCGCTACATCTACAAGTGCAAGTTAAAACTCTACCATGCAAAGTGAAAGCCATACATCAACAACATCCAGAAATGCTGCCACCTTCTCTGGGCCCGAGCTCATTTGAAATGGACAGACGCAAAGCAGAAATGTGTGCTGTGGTCTGATGAGTCCACATTTCAAATTGTTTTTGGAAATCATGGACGTCGTGTCCTCCAGAGAAAACAGGAAAAAGACCATCCAGATTTTTACCAGCCCAAAGTTCAAAAGCCAGCATCTGTGATGGTATGGGGTGTGTTAGTGCCCATGGCATGGGCAACTTCCACATCTGTGATGGCACCATCAATGCTGAAAGGTACATCGAGGTTTTGGAGCAACACATGCTGCCATCCAAGCAGTGGTGGGCACAGCTAGCCAAAAAGTTAGCTTTGATAACAGCTAATCATCTAACTGGAAAGTTATCTTTTATAAAGCTAAACCGATAAACCACCCAAAACTTTATTGGAAGCTACAGCTAACCGATAACTTTCAAAATTGAGTTTTAACTAAACGATCACAAACCCAATGAATGAACCACCACTTCTGTCTTCCTGCGCTGTGCTCCTTGCTGGAAGCTCCTGTTTACTACATATTTTACTCTACCGCAGCAAAAGGAGCCTGACCACCAAGTTGTCACAAAAAAAAAGTCATTATTCCTTCACCACATACAGCAGTTCTGCCATGAGGCAGAGGTCTTGGAAAATAAAGCAGTTTTGACTTATGGTTTTGATTTATAAATCAAATTATTCTGGATAGAATAACTACATTAATGAGAATTCTGTCATTTGTACAAAGTTAAAATATAACACATATCTTTTAATTTTAAATAATGCACTAATTCTGAAGTTTTGTAACAAACACACACATATGCCAAAAGGATTGTGGGTAAAATGAGCCTCCGCTAACACTGATTGGTTGACTCATTCATTCTATGTAAAAACAAACACATTAATGTGACGTGTGTGTTGGTTTACATATAAATGTGCTTTTGTAAAATATGCCATTTTTTCATATGTAAAAAAAAAAAGCCATCTGCAAAAGTCAAGTTGTGATTAGACAACCGTCTGATATAACCGGGGTCAAAATGCACAGAACACTGCCTCTATTTGTGCCCAGACACTCACACCCTAACCCATAACCCTTTGCCCACCAGAGAGTTGCTGCAGTTTAAACAGCACAGAGAGAAAACACATGATGACAATTGTAAATGAACATTATACAACCAAAATGTACATTTTTATTTCTTTTCATCAGCTGCAGCAACTCTCTTCAACGCAAAGGATTATGGAATATCTCAATACTTAGGGCGAATACTGCCATGAACACTACTTGCCAGTAGATGGCAGTAGAGACCGTGAAAACTTGCCAAAACAAATATTCCAAATAAATAATCCGTGTTTGCTATGTTTAATCTGCGTGCAATTTAATAAACACAAACCGAATTTCAGACATCTTATATTACTCTGGAACAAAAATGACAAACAGTGTTGTAAAGGACAATAACCAGGACATTATAGAGCAAACAGGAAGCGACTGCAGCTCACAGTGATTCCAACTGAAAATAATGGAGAAGCAACCTGAGCTTCTTCTGGCATTTTTACATAAAACAAACACAATAACGTCTATAAACCCAAGAATATATTCATGAGAGTTTTAGGCACAATATACAAAGGGTTGTTGTCCGTGTGGAGCCTGATCAGAGCGTATCAAGTGCATTTCTCCTGTTGTGAACTTTTACGTTACCCAGAATGCACTGCACACACACCATGTCTATACTAAAACCTTTAAAATTAGTGCAATACTTTAAAACTACATCATATAGCTGATATTTTCATGAAATAACTTGTCTGAAATTAGTTTAGTGAAAAATGTTAACCATAAGTTAAAACTGTATGCCTCTGGATGTTTTGAGTGATATTGCCGACTAGTTAGTAGGGTGTCAAGAGATTTTTTTTTTTTTTGGCTCTCATTTTGGTTCACTTCTGTGACCAGCTCTTCTCTGATTGCAGAAAATAGAGCGGTTTCTCCTGAAACCAGTCGTCCTCTGTCTGTAGAGGATAGAACTGTAAGTCTACTACAAAACATTTAACAGGTAGGCTCTAAAATCTTTGATATCAGTCTTTAAAAATTTGTATTAACTATTAAAGCTTTATTCACTAAGCTTGCAATAATATGTTAGCGGTCTAAAAATTATCAGACCAAAATTTATTGGAAGATAAATGATCCGATGATGGTTTTCAAAGTTATCTGAAAAGATAATCAGATAATGAAAACATTAGCTTCAATAATTACAGGTTAGTGGATTAGCGGACCTGTGCCCACCACTGCATCCAAGCAATGTCTTTTTCAGGGACGTCCCTGCTTGTTTCAGCAAGACAATGCCAAGCCACATTCTACACGTGTTACAACAGCGTGGATTCATAGTAAAAGAGTGCGGGTACTAGACTGGACTGCCTGCAGTCCAGACCTGTCGCCCATTGAAAATGTGTGGCACAGTGTGAAGCGCACAATACCACAATGGAGACCCCGGACTATAGAACAACTGAAGTCGTACATCAAGCAAGAATGGGAAAGAATTACAATTAGTGTCCTCAGTTCCCAAACGCTTATTGAATGTTGTTAGAAGGAAAGGTGATGTACACAGTGGTAAACATACCACTGTCCCAGCTTTTTTGAAATGTGTTGCAGGTATCCATTTCAAAATGAGCAAATATTTTCACAAAAACAATAAAGTTTCAGTTTTAACATTAAATATGTTGTCTTTGTGGTGTATTCAATTGAATATTGGTTGAAGAGGATTCGCAAATCTTTCTATTCTGTTTTATTTACATTTTACACAACGTCCCAACTTCATTGTAATTGGGGGTGTACGTGGTATATATACATATATACATATATATATATATATATACATATATATATATATATATATATATATATGTGTGTGCCACACACTGCGGCAAATAAGTATTTGATCCACTGTCAATTTTGCAAATTTTCCCACCTACAATGAATGGAGAGGTTTGTGATTTTTTTTTTATTTTAATTCTTTTTTAGGTACACTTCAACTGTGAGTGACAGAATCTTAAAAAAAAGAAAAAACACATTGTATGATTTGTAAATAATTAATTTGCATTTTATTGCATGAAATAAGTATTTAATACAACAGAAAACCAGACCTTAATATTTGGTACAGAAACCTTTATTTGCAATTACAGAGGTCAGGCGTTTCCTGTTGTTCTTGACCAAGTTTGCACACTGCGGCAGAGATTTTGGTCCACTCCTCCATACAGATCCTCTCCCGATCTTTCAGGTTTAGAGTTTCATCTCCCTCCAAAGACTTTCTTTCCTTTATTTCCTTTATTTATATAGCACCAAATCACAACAAACAGTTGCCCCAAGGCGCTTTATATTGTAAGGCAAATGCCATACAATAATTACAGAAAAACCCCAACGGTCAACCCCAACCCCAACTTTCTATTGAGTTCAGGTCTGGAGACTGGCTAGGCTACTCCAGAACCTTGAAATGGGTCTTACGGAGCGATTCCTTAGTTGCCCTGGCTGTGTGTTTCGGGTCAGTGTCATGCTGGAAGACCCAGCCATGACCCATTTTCAATGCTCTTACTGAGGGAAGGAGGTTGTTTGCCAAAATCTCACGATACATGACCCCATCCATCCTCCCTTTAATACGGTGCAGTCGTCCTGTCCCCTTTACAGAAAAGCACCCGCAAAAATGATGTTTCCACCCCATGCTTCACGGTTGAGGGTGTTATTGGGGTCATTCTCATCCTCCAAACACGGTGAGTGTGTTGCAATGTAATCTTTGCAACTGTGGGCCCAGCTCTCTTCAGGTCATTGACCAGGTCCTCCCGTGTAGTTCTGGGCTTTTTTTTTTTAATCACCCTTATCCTATGAAGTGAGATCTTGCATGGAGCCCCAGAACAAGGAAGATTGGCAGTCACTTGTGTTTCTTCCATTTTCTAATAATTACACCAACAGTTGTTGCCTTCTCACCAAGCTGCTTGTCTATTGTCCTGTAGCCCATCCCAGCCTTGTGCAGGTCTACAATTTTGTCCCTGGTGTCCTTAGACAGCTCTTTGGTCGGTGTCTTTTTGGACAGATGTCTTTTTCACAGGTAACGAGTTCAAATGGGTGCAATTAATACATTTAAAGAGTGCAGAATAGGAGGGCTTCTTAAAGAAAAACTAACAGGTCTGTGAGAGCCAGAATTCTTGCTGGTTGTTTGGTGATCAAATACTTATTTCATGCAATAAAATGCAAATTAATTATTTAAAAATCATACAATATGATTTTTTTTTTATTCTGTCTCTCACAGTTGAAGCGTACCTACAATAAAAATTCCAGACCTCTCCATTCTTTGTAGATGGGAAACCCAGGAGACAATGGCCAAGTGGTTAGTCAATCAATCAATCAATCAATTTTTTATATAGCGCCAAATCACAACAAACAGTTGCCCCAAGGCGCTTTATATTGTAAGGCAAGGCCATACAATAATTATGTAAAACCCCAACGGTCAAAACGACCCCCTATGAGCAAGCACTTGGCTACAGTGGGAAGGAAAAACTCCCTTTTAACAGGAAGAAACCTCCAGCAGAACCAGGCTCAGGGAGGGGCAGTCTTCTGCTGGGACTGGTTGGGGCTGAGGGAGAGAACCAGGAAAAAGACATGCTGTGGAGGGAGCAGAGATCGATCACTAATGATTAAATGCAGAGTGGTGCATACAGAGCAAAAAGAGAACAGTTGTAATAAGTACCCCAGCAGCTGGAGGACCTGACTGCAGCAGATAGATGGTTACTTTCAAGAGGTGCAGACAGACTGGTTGTGTGTCTGGGTAGCTGCCATCAAGGATTCAAGATGGGTCTGTAATGTGGTGAATGCAGTGATACAGGGTACCAGCACAAGCATCCAGGCCCTGTCAACCAATGCGTTTACCAAGTTTCACACTCATCAGGTCCTTTGGTTTTGAAAAGCTTCTAAAACCTAAAATGATAGTGCCTTTGGAATGCAATAGAATAAGAATTTCCTAACCTTAACATACTTTTAGTGAACAGGGCCCAGTTTTTCTATTTTACTAAACCTGTTAACAGACAAATGGAGGCAAAACCATAGCAGTGTACAAGTATTAATATTTGAATACTGCCATCTACTGGCCAAGTGTAAATATTCTAAATCAAAACTGAAAACTCAAATTAAGCTCCAATGTATTTGGCCTAAATGAATAGTGGTATTGCTGCAGTGATGTACAACCCCAATTCTAATGAAGTTGGGACGTTGTGTAAAATGTAAATAAAAACAAAATACAATGATTTGCAAATCCTCTTCAACCTATATTCAATTCAATACACCACAAAGACAAGATATTTAATGTTCAAACTGATAAACTTTGTTTTTGTCCAAATATTTGCTCATTTTGAAATGGAGGCCTGCAACACGTTTCAAAAAAGCTGGGCCAGTGGTATGTTTACCACTGTGTTACATCACCTTTCCTTCTAACAACACTCAATAAGCATTTAGGTTGAAGAGGATTTGCAAATCGTATTGTTTTTATTTACATTTTTACACAACTTCATTGGAATTGGGGTTATACTTTTGACATGTTATTAAAACCAACTAGTTGCTTTATTTTATTTGTTTGTTGACTTATGGCGCTACTTACCTTTGTGTTTTTTGCTGCTTTTTTTCTGTGTTGAAAGGTTCAATGGGTCGCCTGGCACAGTCTCTGACCAGAGAGAATTCTGTGACTTCTAGGCTATCATAAATCCCAAGATGTTCAGATTCATCATCAATACTATCTTTATCTTCATTAAAAACTTGTTGCAATTGCAATCTGTTGGTTGTTTCCTCTTGGGACTGTATGAATTTGGGTTCATCTGAGCAGCCAGTGTGCGTGTGGAGCTGTTGTTGGTAGGTCCTTTCCTGAGCCAAGCTCTCAGTGTCAGACTCAGCAGGGTCCCACTGGCTGGCCGGAACTCCTCCTGCCAATGCAGGAGGATTCTGATGCTCATTCTTCAACCTGCACTGCATTATTCCAAGCAGCAGGGCAGTAACATGCTAACATAAAAAAGAAGAAGAAAAAAATGATACATGGTACAATTGGCCTTTTTTTTTTTTAGGTCATACTTCCAAGCTATGGATATGACAATGTGAAACAATAGAAAATCCAAATTTTTAATTTTGACATTCATTCAAAGCCCAAGCATTTTTACAATGACAAAATTTGTCTCCATGCACCAGCACAATGGATTTGAAATGTAGCAATCGGGGGGTTAACAAAAATATTACATTAACTACAGTAACGTCTGGGACATGCTGGAGGTATTATGATTCCCAGCTGTCTTGGGAATGCCTCGGGATCCCCCAGGAAGAGTTACGGGCTTTGGCAAAGAATAAGAAAGTGTGTGCTGAGCAGCTTGGATTGCTGCCACAGTGGCAGAAAATTAATGAATAAAAAAATTAAATGAGTAAACAGCATTAACCTTTTAGGAATTGCTGTTTGAATACATTTTTAAGACCCCATATGTAAGTGGACAATTGACAAATAGTTTCATGTTTTCCCAAGTGTTGAATATGCAAGTGAAGGCAGCCACAATCAGGTTGTAAAAGAAAATACATAAAATGAACCTGCAAGACAGATAGCAGAAACAACAGGAGTGGCCAAACTGACAATTTAGACATTCCCAAAGAAGGAATGCACCAGTGAGCACAGCAAACAGCAAAACCCATGTAATACCAAGGAACACAACTAAAGTGAATTAATGGCTGCCAATGGAAGCAAATCAATGTTTATTGATTATGTGAGTGACGTCAGTAGTAGTGCTTCAGTAGCACTTCACAGTGCAGATGGCTTATGACTCAAAAAATAATGTCAAAACAACCAAAGAGCTTTTCAAGGCAATGAATTAAAATATAATATTCTTCAATGACCAAAGCAGTCACCTGACCTCAATCCCATACAGCAGCTTTTCACTAGTGAAGACAAAACATGAGGCCCACAAACAAGCAGCAAATGAAGGAGCATTTGGGTTCCAGATTCAGGCACTGACTACAAAATACTTTTATCCCAGAACTCAAAATAATCCCTACATCTATGTTGCATTGTTCAGTTACTTTTGGTCTCAAAAAATGGATGATCTTAAACCCTCTCAAGCAAAGTCTGAGCAACAAACACATATTGAATGCATGACTCCAACTCCACTGCGGTGTACAGAGACAAAATTAAAAAAAAAATTCGTCACTGCCCAGTGCCTAAACTTTGAAATACAAAAAGACAAAGTCGGAAAAAAAAAAAATCCACCGGAGGGGGCGCGTGCTTCTGAAATGAACCACCGAGCTAAGCTAACGACAGAGCAACAGATCCACTGCTTCAACTAACGTCACAATAAACAAATCAAATAAAACGTATGCAACACATTTACGATACCTCCTGTATATGTTTGTGTAACAACAAAACTAAACGTCAAAAGTGGCAAAGCTGGTAAGTGAAGACACTCACCTGTTCCCCATCATGAGTCAGTGTTTCATCTGACAGACTTCGAAGCACGTCTCTGCTGATTATGAAAGCATGGTGTCGAAACTTGTTTCGTTGTTCGAAAAGTTGGGATCATCTATATATTTATTTACATACAGAGCTAAATGAATATTTCAGCTATGTTAGTTAAACCGAAATGCCAGCTTTTTTTTCAATTAAACCGAAAGGAGTGGTGTTTACATTGCCACTTAATGCTTTTTAAGATTTTTTGATGACAAGATCCTCTGATTACATGTCTGTTTTATTCATCAATGTGCTTACGTATTTCATAGTTACTGTAGTTTCCCTTTGTCAAATTACAATGTTATAAATGAATGCGTCTGAGTTGCCGCCGATACGTCACTTCCGGCGAAGTGGCGAGTCCGAAGGCGAGAATTCGTACTTTGACTGGCCGCCTGATGAAAACAAGCTCGTGTGCGTTTTCTTTTCTCTAATTTGCTTCCAACAGCCAGCTGACAGCTCTCACTGCCTGGAACGGAGAGATTTATACGTCAAGCTGAGCTGAAATGAACCATTGTACATTAAATTGACCAAAAACGGCAGTACCTCCGATCTCCAGAAGAGGTCTTCAGCGAGTGAATGAAGCTCCGAGTAACAAACCAATTAAAGTTCAAAGCTTCAAAAGGCCTGAACACGCCTGTGGTTTCCATGGTCACACAGACGCACTACAGCCTTGCTGGTTTTATCGTCAGAAACCCTCGAAACGGTTCACAGCTTGTATTATAAAGTACGGATGCTGAAACCAACATTTCCAAGACACAGGAAACTGTTTTGGGGTTGTGAACCCCAAAGTGTGGGCCACGAAGGTATTGTAGGAGGGCCATGAAAATCTGTTTTGCAAGATTACCCAATTTTTTGAAAAACTAAATGGCTATTCCTACGTAGCCACATTGATTCCAAATTCTATTCCGCCTTGTTAGTCAGTGGTTGACGTAGTTTAGAAATCTAATCCGTAACAAATACGGAGCCTCATGATCTTTAACAAATGAGTTAATAGTTCACTACATCAGTACAGTAATGTAGATCGCCGCTGCTTTTTAATGTAATGAAAAACCACGAGATTAGAATGCATAGGCCTTATTTAACATGAAAGTACTTCATTTTAGCATTGTGTAAAAATTAGATTTGTGCAAGTTTTTCAGATTAAAAGTTGCCAACAGCATGCACGAGCTTGGTAATGTCTGATATTAAGGCCCCAGGATGTTAATACGTCACACCTAAATCCAAAGTGTACATAGTTACTCTGCAAGCAAATTTCTTGTAAATTCAATTCCTTCCTGCACTCAGTTCAGCGAGCCAGAATAAAATCAATTTGCTACAGGCCAGATTCAGTCTTACTCAGCATTTCATAAACTTGACTAGTGACAATTTAAGGTGGTCAACTGGCTAGGACAGCAGTTACAATAAAGTTCAGACTATGGCTTGAAGCTTACATCTTAATTGTAATGCAAAGATCTTGTGTGGAAACTTCAATAACTGCCAGGGCCATGCAACAACATTGTTCACTTCTGAAGCCTTACACAGCAGCTAAATTCCAATGTGGTCCCAGTAAAAAAAGTCCAGTCTTCCACCTTCAGAAACTGCAACTCATTCACATTTTACTATCTTGTGTCTATGATCAAGATCACTGCAGCAGAATACTGTCCTGATGTTTATTTTACAGAAACCACAAGTACAGTTGTTGGGTTCCAAGCTTTTATTGTGTACTGAACAATGTAATGAATGGGATTCTCAGATGTCATATTACACTCTTCAGCCCATTGACAACTCCGGCTAAGAGGGTTACTTTCTTTGCTAACAGAAGGAGCTAGGACCCAAAGTGCTGGAATGTTTAGTCAACTTCTTCGATGGTTGGTCCCGATGATCGGCCACCAGGTGCAGCACCACCAGCACCAGGGAAACCACCAGGCATCCCCTCTGGCATGCCACCAGGCATGCCTCCTGCACTCTGGTACAGCTTTGTGATGATTGGGTTGCATACCTTCTCAAGTTCCTTCTGTTGGTGCTCGTATTCATCCTTCTCAGCAGTCTGCAAAGACACAGAATGCATCAAGAACAGTCACCCTACACTTATGTAATGGGGGAAAGATGTGAGAAGGGTGTCTACCTGGTTTTTGTCAAGCCAGTTGATGACTTCATTGCATTTGTCCAAGATCTTCTGCTTGTCATCATCACTGATCTTACCGGCTAGTTTCTCATCCTCCACAGTGGACTTCATGTTAAAAGCATACGATTCCAAACTGTTCTTTGCAGCCACCTTGTCACGCTGAACATCATCCTCTGCCTTGTATTTCTCAGCTTCCTGGACCATGCGTTCAATGTCCTCCTTGCTGAGGCGCCCTGGGTGTCAAATACACACAGCAGTTTGAAAATTCACATTCTGACTTGCTTTGAAATTTACTTTTAAGGATTACTCACCTTTGTCATTTGTGATCGTGATCTTGTTCTCCTTGCCGGTGCTCTTATCAACAGCAGAGACATTCATGATACCGTTAGCATCAATGTCAAAGGTCACCTCAATCTGCGGAACGCCACGAGGAGCAGGAGGGATGCCAGTCAGCTCAAACTTGCCCAGCAAGTTGTTGTCTCTGGTCATTGCTCGTTCACCCTCATAAACCTGTAGTAAAAACAAGGTTAGCAAATGATTGTGGCATACAGTCCTGAAGTTACATTTTCAGTTTGAAAATGTAACTATTCGCTCAGACATCCAAGGAAGGTCTGGACCATCTTTGGTCTTACGACCTCTGGTGGAAACTACGAATGGCTGGAATAAAAGTCATCAAAGCGAAATACAGAGGGAGGTAGCGTGTCCCCCCAAAATATTGGAACATTTTGTATTTCACATATTTAAGCCACTTCAAAAAAAAAAGTTTGTAAAATTATCTTCCTTAAACTTAAAGCAAATATCTACAATTTGATATAATGAAAAATAATAAAAGCCAAGATGATGGGTTGTGTAAACAATGGAATGCTTTGATATAATACCTGTAAATAATCATGAACATTTCCAAGTTACTGAAGGTCTTGGACTTTATTTACATCAATTATGAAGAAATACAAACAGTATGGCACTCTATGGTAAGTCTGCATAGAGCAGACAGTTCTCAAAAATGGGAGTGACTGTCCAAGACAGAAGGGTGCAGAAAGCCACAAAGACAACCCACAAGAAGTTATAGGCTTCTGTGGCTGTAACTGGAGAAATTGTGCTTAGTGCATGTTTTGCATCTCCAGTGACACAGCAGGAGGATTTTCTTTCACCAAAACATCAGATCTAGGCTTGCATCTCAGATGTACCTTCTGGAAGATTTAAGAAAATCCACCTCTATACCACTTCATCGTAAAGCTGTTAACTGGGAATACAAAATTCAAAACATGCACAATTTCTCCAATCACAGCCACAGCAAGTTCTCACTTCTTCTGGATGTCTTTCCTCACTTTTCTTCTTGCACAGTTACTCAGTTTTTGAGAACCATCTACTCTACACAGATTTGCCATAGAATGCCATACCATTTGTATTTCTTGATAATTTATAGAGTCCAAGATATATTCAGTGATTTGGAAGTGTCCATGTATCTATCTCCTGACTGGTCAAGAAAACTGCCAATAAAAGTGATATACAAGTATTATACCAAAGCATTCCATTACTTATGCAACCCTTCATTTTTGCATATCTATCTATCTCAAGTTGTAGAGATTTACTTTAAGATCATTTTTATTTTTGTCTTTGAAATAGCATGAACAAATTAAAATGTGAAATACCCACTGTCCCAATATGTTTGGAGGGCACTGTATGACACATGTTCATCTTACCTGGATGAGAACACCTGGCTGGTTGTCAGAGTAGGTGGTGAAGGTCTGGGTCTGTTTGGTGGGAATGGTGGTGTTACGCTTGATGAGGACAGTCATGACACCTCCAGCTGTCTCAATACCCAAGGAGAGAGGGGTGACATCCAGAAGGAGCAAGTCCTGGACATTTTCAGACTTGTCACCACACAGGATGGCAGCCTGGACAGCTGTGGAGACAGATTACAATACCACATGTCGATTAAGTTTCCTCTCCTTGCATACAGGTTAAGGGCACATTAGTGATTTCACTGAAGTTCCACAAACATACCAGCACCATAAGCCACAGCCTCATCAGGGTTAATGCTTTTGTTGAGCTCCTTTCCGTTGAAGAAGTCCTGCAGAAGCTTCTGGATCTTGGGGATACGGGTGGAACCACCAACCAAGACGATGTCATGAATCTGCCCTTTATCCATCTTTGCATCACGGAGTGACTTCTCCACAGGGTCCAAGGTGCCACGGAACAGGTCAGCGTTGAGCTCTTCAAAGCGAGCCCTGGTGATGGAGGTGTAGAAGTCAACTCCCTCATACAGAGAGTCGATTTCAATACTGGCCTGGGTGCTTGAGGACAGGGTACGCTTTGCCCTCTCACAAGCGGTGCGGAGACGACGGACAGCTCTTTTGTTGTCACTGATGTCCTTCTTGTATTTGCGTTTAAACTCAGTGATGAAGTGGTTGACCATGCGGTTGTCAAAGTCTTCCCCACCAAGATGAGTATCTCCAGCTGTAGACTTGACCTCAAAAATGCCATCTTCAATGGTCAAGATGGACACATCAAAAGTGCCACCACCAAGGTCAAAGATCAGCACATTCCTCTCAGAGCCAACCTGAAATGAAGTCAGATTCATAATTTCAGACATGTAATGAAGTCCAACATGCACCACTTCTAGGCAACAAGTAATTTGAGGACTTCCAGTTATTGCAGCCATGCAAAAGGATGTTTCCATTGGTCTGCTGTTCACACTTCATTTCTTTAAAAATATTTTTCTATGGTAGAAATTACAGTGTTAATATGTGCATGTCAACAAGATGCCTGAAGCAGCAAAAACTGGTCAAGTGAGTGAAAAGTCAAAACAAGCCAAGCTAACAGACGACATTCTTTGTGGCGAGGTGCAGAGAGCTAATGCTAGCAGAGTTCACATAACAGCACCGGGTGGAGAGGAGAAACAGGAGCGCAGTAAGATGGATGAAATACTGTGTTGTAACATCTGTGAAAACTGATTTCTCCTTGAGATTTGACGGACCCATGGGAACAATTAAAGCAATAAGTGACTGCACAGAGCAAGTAGCACAAATGGAGATACTCATATCTACTGCTGAGGACAACATTGAAACTCTCAGAGCTAAAGTGAGCACACTGGAGTCTAAGGAAAAAAAAAAAAAAAGAGCTCTGGAGGATCAAGTCATGGACATTGAGGCCTGAACAATATACAACCCTTGAAAGTGATTTTTCCCCCCCAAGTAAAAAGTTGATTAAAAAAAAAAAACCACAATTTGAATGGCAATCCGAACCCTGCTATTGATCAGCTGATTGAGCAAAGTGGACACACACACACACACACACACACAAGCAGCCATTAGTGAGTTGATTGAGCTGCCATCTTGGGCCTGGTATTGAATCATAATCCACAATGTAAATAAAGAAACATACTTTCTGCTTAGAGCACAAGATGATATCTTTTTGGTGGGGGGGTCCTTGTCCATGTATAGTTGCTGTTTACTATGAGAGTCAGTCAATAACAGAATGCCATGTTCAGAAAATAACTATTGGAGGATCATTCATAACAGAACTTTGTCAGAAACTAAAAAGCAAAGTTCTTTAACTCATCTATGCTTAAGTAGCATGTCACATGGAATATTTTTACTTTCTCCACTATGCATATTTAAACTGTCAAACATCTTTAGAGAACCCATTGATCAGATTGTTGCAATATCTGACACCCCCACCAGATGGCGAGTTTTATGCAATAACTTAACATGCCAGACAAACTATTTTCAAATGAGCTTTCTCTCTCCCACCATCTTTATGGGTACAACAATTCCTCTGGTATGAAAGTAAAACTACTTCTTCGTAAAATATAAAATAAATAATTATGAAGTAGTTTACCTTCTTGTCCAACCCGTATGCAATGGCAGCAGCAGTTGGTTCATTGATGATACGCAGAACATTGAGGCCAGAGATGGTACCAGCATCCTTTGTGGCCTGGCGTTGGGAGTCATTGAAATAGGCAGGGTACTGTAATTACAGCATTGTTTACAGTCTGCAAGGGCAGAAGGAGCAAGTTAGTTCCCTTAAAACACAATTTTATATTAAAGGCACATTATTTAAGTGTAATGTGTACCTTTCCGAGGTAGGCTTCTGCAATCTCCTTCATCTTTGTCAGCACCATTGAAGAAATTTCCTCTGGGTAGAAATTCTTCGACTCACCCTTGTACTCAACTTTAACTTTGGGACGACCAGCGTCACTCTCTACAGAAAATGGCCAGTGCTTCATGTCAGACTGAACTACGGCATCATCAAATCTGCGGCCAATGAGACGTTTGGCATCTGGGGAGAAGGAGAAGCAATTATTACTTTTATCGTCAAATTCACTTTCTGTATAGTAGATTCGCATCAAGTCACTCAGACATCCAAGGAAGAATTTGTGCCATCTTGGGTCTTTCGACCTCTGGTGGAAACTACGAATGGCAGGAAAATCATCATCACAGTGAAGAACTGATGTAACAAGCTAACTTATGACATTAAAAGAAAGCAAGAAATAGGCCATAATGGTGCTCTTGTACTTCACAGAAATTTTAAATTCTTACCAAAGACCGTGTTTGTTGGGTTCATGGCAACCTGATTCTTGGCTGCATCCCCAATGAGCCTCTCAGTATCTGTGAAGGCCACATAGCTGGGTGTGGTCCTGTTGCCTTGGTCATTGGCAATGATTTCAACTTTGCCATGCTGGAAGACTCCAACACAGGAGTAAGTGGTCCCAAGATCAATACCAACAGCTGGCCCCTTAGACATGACTTCTGAAAGAAGTGATCATTCAGCAACAAAGTTTAGTGTTAGTTTACAATTAATAGATTTTGATCCATCAAGGATGGATGATTTCATGAGTTTATACCAGTGGTTTTCAAGCTATGAGCTCCCACCCCACCCCCAGGGAGGCACAAAAATAAATGTATGCCAGGGGTAAAATGGATAGGATGATTTTTGTTTGCTCCTCTCCACAGTGCATGCCCGCATCAGCCGCCTGTGTGTGTCAAAGACCCAGACTCGGTGCTCGCACTAAACAAGTAGTAAGATTAGATGAGAGACCAAATATGTATAAACGTTGAATCAATATTAATTATGTTAAAATGTGTTAGTTATGCCAAAGATGTTTAGAAACAGAGATCTTTAAAAAAAACGATGTTTAAAATATGACAAAAGCTAAAAATAGAAAGTTCTCTAAAACATGTTTAAAATGTGTGAAAGAATACGAAGCTCTTTAAAAAAAGGCTTTTGTTCTGAGGCTGGGCTCACTCTCCCACGCTTTGAAAACCCCTTGTTTATACAAGTAGCTTAATTGGGATAAACACTGGACCAATACTAGTGAAATGAAAATTAATATTTTAAGACTTAAAATCTGACCCCAACCAACCAGCTTTTAGACTTGGCCAAAAGTGTTTCAATTAATAAAAAATTCCTTCCATTAACAAGGCTAAATTTCTCCATAGCTTATGTAAAGAGTTAAACAGCTGAAGAATTTTATGAAATGACTTTACAGAATCAGGAATCCAAGTTGACACATATCTGTAAACCAAGAGGTTTTCCTTCCAGCTGATATCACAACAGCAGTCCATGATACAAATCCATTCAACATTTAAAAGTGGGGCTGTTCACAGAGTAAAGTGATAAAGCATACACCCAGAGAAAAAACAACCCCACACGACTTCCAACATTTCACATTTACAACAGCTTAACTGTAAATAAGCATACGAGTAAATCCCTTCGAATGATCCCTTGTTTTGTCATCCAGGGTTGTTGCAGCAGATCCAAGATGGCTCTGCATGTTGATTTGACATTTTACGCCGGATGCCCTTTCTGAACCAACTCCACATTACATGGAGAAATGTGGCAGGGGTGGGGGGTTTGAACTGATAGATATCCGCACTGAAACCAAGTGCACTAACCACTTGGCCACCACCCTGGCTAACTTTTCTCTTTTTTTTTGCTCACAGTGTAGTAAGAGGATGAACCTACAGATTCATAATCAGGAGTGGTCAGTAAACATGCTTTATGCAGTAACCTAACATTTATAAAGTTAATTTCTTCAATTAAAAAGGTTGATTAGATATTTTCAAGGGGAACACAAGACTTGTAAGTGTACAGAACGCACACCTTTGTTCACAGCATGTCAAACATTCACACACAAAGGGAGAGAGAAAATGGCTGCTCTAAGCTTTACTTCATGAGTCATCCACTAGTTTTACAGATCAGGGTGTAAACTGATTAGGACTGCAGCCAACAATTGTCGTCAGATAATCCATAGATTAATAGATTTGTTGTTCCATCAAAAAAAAAAAAAAAAAGTAGAGCGAAAAATGTCAATGCTTCAGGCTAGTGTCTTCAAATGTCCTGGTTTGTACACAACTCACATATTCAGTTCACTGCCAGAGCAGGAAAGAAACTAGTAAAATAAAATGAGAAAACCACATTTAAGAAGCTGGAATTGGATAATTTGGTTATTTTAAGACAACTATTAATCAAATTATCAAAATACAGGATTAAATTAGTTTGGTTGGGGATCTAAAAACTGACAATTCTACAAAACGCGTCAATTATTCGCTAACACTATCAAGACACCCACCTCCAATAAAAATATTTAGACATTTTTAGGGGACAAAGACAAATCAGGAGCTCTCTGCCATGGGTTTGTTAATAAATAAATAAAAAACCTTCAACAAAAGCTGGCCTAGTTTATAATTTTGAACATACTCGTATGCATTAGCAGAGAACAATGGCGCTATCATGCCACATGGCACTGAGTGACGACAACGACACCATGTCATCCAATCCGTACATATGTTACACGTTGACCTACTCCAACCACATTGCAAAAAAAAAAAAAAAGCGGAAGTATTTTGAAAAACTTATTGTGAAAGTAAGCTCTCATTGATTAGCGCGTTTAGCTTGACGCCGAGAGAACATTCTGGAAGACTTGACAACCCCCCTCCCCCTCCCTCTATTGAACAACTAACCCATCATCGACCCGCCACAATAGCTTTACCAATTATTAATACTATAACCCTAATTTAAAATAAATGAATGAGTTATATTAATTAATTAGTTACATAAAACAGTTCGGATGCTAAACTACGGGTCACCTGTATGTATTATTCCCCACCAATTTTCCTTATGTATCCAGTACCATTTAAAATCGTAGAACATCAAATATCGAAAATCAGAATTACTTACCAATTTAACGAACCGCAGATGTAATGAAAAAGAAGCTGTTGGAGAGCGGCAAGATGACCTACCGGCTTGAGAAGGGGAAAGAAAGACGGGAAGGAGCGGAAAAGGCTATATTGCTGTCAAGCAGCCAATCAGATTTCAGAGTCATAGCGGTTTCCTCCACAGCCCACCAATAATATTTGAGTGTTCAGAGACGTGCCGGCCTACTTCCACCTATTTCACAACGGCACTGAATGACAACATATATTTCCGGAGAAATATGACTCCGCGCACGTGGTTTAAGACAAATAAATTTTAATGTTTCTAAAATGTTTACCACGTTCTGGACTTGTGGTAATCCGTGTCCACAAATAAACAGTGAACAAAAATGATAATCACAATGACTGAATAAAACGTAACATGCATAACAGTTTCATTATTGATTAATGGGTTAATTTTACTGCATATGATACTTGTCAAAAAGGATTACATTGTTTTGGCCAAACAACAGCATTCATATAAAAGATATTAAAGCTTCTTTGCTTTATGCTGAATTCACATGATCCAACAAAAACAATTTTCTTATATACCTCCATTAAACAATGGAGGGAAGTTTTCTACAAGAGTGTGTTAAATGATATTTCAGGCATAAGTTCCCAATATGCTTGCTGAGACCACCAAACATTGATTCATTCACTTTCTGCCACTTATCTGGGTAGAGGTGGGCGATACAGGGAATTTTGGTATTGATCCCATACCAAGTAAATACAGGCCCAGTATTGCCGATATTGATACCGATACTTTTTCATATTTAAGCTTCATAGATCCAAAGGATCCAAAAGACCTAGGATAGAATTTCACCAAACATTGTACGTGACAACAAAATACTTTATTTATCACAATCAACATTTTTGTTTAAAAAATATCACTCAACACAACTTAAAATCTTCTGAGGTAGAGGGCTGACTTGAGGAGAGCGCTGAGTGGGCAGGCCAGGCTGAGCCTACCTGCATGGCTGTTGGTTGGCGCCGTTGAGCCACGTGATGGCGCAACAACAAAAGACCAGAGGGGGGAGGGTGCGCTACTCTGTGTTGTGTGACACAGCGCAGCGCTGCTCTTATAGACAGAGAGTAGACTTTGATGAATCTGCGTGCACAGCAGTCAGTGCATGCGGGAGAGAAAAAAAAGCTTGAGTATCAATTTTTTTCCACGAGGATCGTTCAATATCAATACCAGCGCTGGTATCGATATTATCGATATTAGGATCGATCCGCCCACCTCTATATCTGGGTCCATGTGGTGGTGGAAACAGACCAAGCAGCTCATCCCACACTTCCGTATTGATTGCAGCAGCTTTATGCCGAGGATATTCCAGCTTCTCAACCAGTCCCTCCTAAGCCCAGACACCTGACAGAGGAACCTCATTTCCGCCGCTTGTATCCAAGACCTTGTTCTTTTGGTCACACATATGGTACACAAAACTCATGGCCACAGGTGAGGGTAGGAATGTAAATTGACCGGTAAATCAAGAGTTTAGTCTTCTGGCTTCACCATGATGTCCAGTACAGCAACCACAGGACCTGGACCTCAGATGCAGACCCCATACAGCACTCTCATCTTACCCCCACTTGTGAATAAGACCCCAAGTTACTTGAACTCCTCCACTTGGGGCAATAACTCTCCCCTGAATGAGGGGACAATCCACCCTTTTCTGACAGAGGACCTTGGTCTCAGATTTAGAAGTGAACCTCAGTACCACCAAACATATATTTATTATTTAACTTTTACCCATCACATACAGCCGAACCAATTAAATCAACCTCAGTGAGTGACTGAGCAAAAGATATTTTCATTTTGTCAAATCACCTGAACCCCAGGCCATCAAAGTGCTGAAGAGCATTAAGCTTGTGTGAAATTCACAAATGATTTTAATTCAGTTTTATTAGTCGTAGCAAGAAGTGACAGTGGAAAATTATGTCAAGCCTGGGGGCATGAGCTGGTGCCACACATCACAGCATCCAATGTACTATAGAACCACCTTGGGTCCTCAATGGCACCCAGCCAGGCAAACAACCAATCAGGGGAGTTGATAGTCTAGTGATTAAGCGCTGGTCCTCAGACCAAAGGATCCTCGGTTCAAAACCCAACCAGACCAGAAATCGCTAATAAGGGCCCTTACCTTGGGAAAGGTCTTTAATCCCTTAGTTGCTCCCGGAGTGTCGTGAGCATCTTTTATGGCTGCACCCTGACATTGGTGTATGAGTGGGTGTGAATGGGAGGCATAATTGTAAAGCGCTTTGAGTTTCTGATGCAGATGGAAAAGTGCTATATAAATGCAGTCCATTTACCATCTCAACCTCTCAAAAGCAGCCATTTACACTTGAACTGCCACAGCCAAATGTACATGGGGATTTCCTTGGCCTTTTCTATTTGCTAGAGTTCTCATCATTGTGGAACCTGCGCAATAGATCGTGCCCAGAAGTGTGCCGCATGACAAAAATGTAGTAGTTGACGTTCTGTCATAATGCAAGTGGTACACCTCATCTGAGTCCCCCTAAGAAACCATGAGTTTGTCACAAAGTCATTCCAGCAGTACCCAAGCATACTTCCAAGAGGCATCCGGTCACTGGTAATCATCTAGCTTTCACATCTATATAGTAAGACAGGAAGTGCCAGGACCCTAAAGACTTGGACCTTTGTTTGCTTGCAAAGATATTGGCACTACCTCTCTCTCTCTCGTGACTCTCATCAGCTCTTCCGAGGCATCTGTTGATCTCAGAGGCTGAGGTGTGTGTCAACACTTTTACTGCATGCAGGTACACTTCTGATAACCAAATCCACGAAGTTACTGAAGGATCCTAGTCTTGATCCAGCACAATCACAAACCCAGACATTATGAATCCTAACTCACCTTCTCAAGTGTCTCAATCAAGGCATCAAGTGATCCCACAAATCAAACAGAAAGCGTAGTAATCCTTTCCTTAGCATAGTAATCCTTTCCTTCCTGAAAAAGGCGCCCAATCTGTGGTAAGATCTTGGTCCGATGAAGAACTTTATAACATCATTTTCAATCAATGATACACCAACTCCAGGTCAAAGAGCAAAAAGTTGTATACAAGTGTTTTTACTACTGCCAGCCAACAGGGGCAGATGTTTTTGTGACAGCTCACGTCATTGACCATTGACCAAGGAACATCCAGATCTGCATTAATTTTGGTTTTTATGAAAAACAATTCCTGTATCTCCTCCTTTCAAGGTATAAGAGTGATTTATGATGTTCATGTTTGCTGCATTATTTGCATCATCCTCCTTTTAACAAAAGACAAACCAAAGACATCATGTGCCTAGTGAAGACAAACAGTTAAAAAGATTGTTGTGGCGTTATGCACAACAATGCACCATTGTCTCAATAAAGCATGCCATGGTATTAAGAAAAATACATTTTATTTTCACATATGAACAGGGCATTGATACAAAAGTATACAGTACTAAAGCCAAAGTCAGTGTGTTATCACATGATATGTGTGTGTGTGTGTGTGTGTGTGTGTGTGTGTGTGTGTGGGTGTGTGTGTGTGTGTGTGTGTGTGTGTGTGTGTGTGTGTGTGTGTGTGTGTGTGTGTGTGTGTGTGTGTGTGTGTGTGTGTGTGTGTGTGTGTGTGTGTAAACATCCACTCTATTTTACAAAAGCAGTGAAATAAATCTATTGATTTTGTTGCCGATGCTGAACACATAAAAATTGTAATGGTTGTTACAGCTCAGTTTCCTTTATTTCACATCTGACTGGACCTTGTGCTGAAATAACAGGTGACCTCTCCTCATGATTTGTACTCTCTGATGCTATGACTGCGTTTGTGTTTATTGCTGATGTCATCACTGCTGGTTCTTCAACGATGTACTGCGTGAATGTTGTGTTGAGGATCCCTGTGAAAAGAGAGCATTTCATAATCAGCAATTCAGCAGAAAAGTAAAACGTTACGCAAGTCAATGTGACTGAATTGTAGAAAATAAAAAGAGGAAACAGTGATTCTGGTTTGAACTGTTTCATAAAATTAATGGGCATCTTTCATTATAACAATAATCAGAAAATGAATGAAAAATGCCCTATTTAGTTTCTCACCTTTAATCATATTAAGACTGCATACAGTGCATTAGAATAATGTTGCAACAGCTATGCAAGGATTTCATAATTCATTAAATATGGTGATGTGAATGCAAAAAAATACTGTATATGTGCAACACATATTCAAATGAAAAGATAAGCTGTGTTTACATTAACAAGCAAGAACAATCAGAGATTTCTGACATCCGCCGAGGGTTGACAGGACTCAAAATAACAGATACGTGATTCACATCGTGACCTGGACTTTACTTGGATCCGGATTCCACAGCACAATGTAATAACTGCATACTGACCCAGAATGGACCAACTGATCAAGATGTTGCAATGTGATATTTAATTCACAAGCTGAAACAAAGTAGCTTCTTCCTGATCTTGGTTTTACATTGTGATGTCATATCCATGAAGTAGTTTTGATGTAAAAGTCCTACAAAGAGAAATCTTGATCCAGAATCCAGATCAACATGTAGGGCACCTCCAAAATTTAATGGAGCCTTCCAAGGCCTAACACCAATGTGTGGTTAAAATTTGGTGATAATCAGTTATGTCGTTTTGATGTAATCCTCAAAATCCCACAAAGTGAAGTTTACAAATGAAAATCCCAATCCAGATCACCTCCAAAATTCAGTGGAGTCTTCCATGGCCTAATATACATCTATGCTGCAAATTTGGTGAGAATCCGTGAAGTAGTTTTGATGTAATACTTAAAAGCCTATATAAAATGAAATCTTGATCTAGAATCTGGCTCTGGATCACCTCCAAAATTTAATGGCGTCTTCCATGGCCTAATATCTATCTGTGGTGCAAATTTGGTGAGAATCGGTGAAGTAGTTTTGACGTAATCCTTAAAAGCCTATATAAAGTAAAATCTTGATCCAGAATCTGGATCCCCATTTGGATTCGGATCACCTCCAAAATTTAATGGAGTCCTCCATGCCCTACTATCTATCTGTGGTGAAAATGTCTTCAAATCCGTGGAGTAGTTTAGACATAATCCTGCTAAAAGGCAGACATAAATAAACACAGATGATTTTATTACGTCTTTGGCGGATGTAATGAAGTGACCTAAATCAGATCATTCACATTTAGAAGTGACTTGTATCCAGTGTAATCATAGGAGTCACATGCCATGTTGCTATAAATCTGACATGAATTTGATGTAGGACCACATGCACACACACACACACACACACACACATATACATATATATATATATATACATATACATATATATATATATATATATATATATATATATATATATGTATATATATATATATATATACATATATATATATATATATATATATATATATATAGTTTATCAAAGGAGGAATAGTAACTCTGAGAAGTTCTAGTTTAATCAGTGTAATAGGATTTGTTGCTTGTCTCTGTTTGCATGATCTGATATCAGAATATTTTGGTGTTGGCCACAGTGATTTGGGTTCTGTGAAACAGAAAAATTACTTTTCCCTTTTTTTATGACACTTTAAAAACTTAATAAGAAATTGCACTCAGAGACATATCTCCCATGATGCAACAATGGCCAAACACTATTCCCTCCCAGCTGACCCTCTCTTTGTGATGTCATAATGCAAGAACTTAAAATACTGGGAAAGTGATTAAAGGAAACAAAGGGTTTGAAAGAACATATTTTAATAAAATTTTGGGGGTCTACATCGAATTTAAGTAAACTACATTGTCTTTTTAAATGTTATTTTTAAATATATAGACAAGAGTGAAGTCCTTTAGTAAAAAGGCTGAAAACAGTATGGGCATTTTTCCTTGACAAATGACTTAGAATGATTTTAAATGACAGACTGCTTTTGCTCTCCGTGAGCATGAATAATGAAAATACAATTGCAGCACAATAGTAACAATTATCACATTCACTTTTGACCACTGGCAGATCAATGCAACCCAATTATGAATTATGAATCATGCTTTAATTGAAAATGTTTTTGGTTGTCATTTGCAAAAAAAAAGTGTTTAATAACGTACCTCTTCGCCTTTGTCCTTGAGATTGTTTCTCTTCCTGACTTGATTTTGATTTGTGGGCTCTCCTCTGACGGATCTGAGTCTTCATTCTCTGTAATAATAAATACTGTCAAAATTTTTAGGGGGAAAAAACAAACAAAAAAAAAGTTACAAGAGCACACCCAAAGTCAGACTGTCATGTGTCTAGAGCCAGTGTGAAGGATTTACTGCTTAACTTCATAGATAAAGTTCATCTGATATTGTTGGTGCTGTTCCTATGAAAGGAAATAAAGGCACAGTCTGTATACCTCTCTTCCAGATTAGGTGTGCTCTCCTCAGTTTGATGGCAAAAAAAATGACCACCACTAGAAGAGCGAGGATCAAGCAGGTCACCAGGAACACCAGTAGTGATGAATTTGTTTAGCTCCTATTTGTGCATCAAGCTCATTAACACTCCCTAGAAAGAGACATAATGTTGTCAGATATTTCAGCCTTTAAAATCATTTTAAAATTGTGTACATTATTCAGGAAAAGCAAAACAGTGTCATTATACCTCTTGTTCCATTATCCAGTGTACCATTAGGGAAAAATGATCTCCTGTGTTGCCATGGAGACAGATAGTGGGCCTATAATGATGAAAAAGCATGCACATTAGAGCACGCAAAGCGCTGCAGAAACAGTACAACTGCAGTGGTACAATTCACCACTAGATGGAAGCAAAAGAGTCGCTCGCGCTCTCTCTCTCTCTCTCTCTCTCTTTCTCTCTCTCTCTCTCTCTCTCTCAGATCTTCGTGATCAAATGCAGATAGTGTCACTTTTGTTTCTATATTTATTTACATTGTGTTTGGAGCTTTGACATGCACTCCAATGATCTGTGCATCACACTGCGTTCACAGTACTGTACCTGTAGTAGTTGTTGCATTACTCGTGCTGTCATTCTGAGACCTGATTGTCGATGACCTCACGAAGTCATCTGTAAAAAAAAAAAAAAAAAAGTGAAGAAAAAAATTAAATATAAAAAAAATGCTTCTTGATGAAGTTCTTGTGCCTGTGCAACAACCTCACAGTTGATCCATATTTACTGATGTTCACACTAACACTGCAACGTCTTGTGACAGACGTCTCTCACAGTCTGGGAACTTGGCATCAGAGATAGCTGTGGTGGTTGCATAACTGAATAAATTCAGTGTAAAAACTGAGAAAATGTCGATTTCTCTCTCAGGTTCTCGTGTTTAGACTTGTTGACTTTCTGTGTGATGCCCAGCACTGAACCAGGCTAGGGCTTAGTGATTAGCACTGCTGCCTCATGGTCATGGGTTGATTCCCACCTGGGGCCTTTCTGTGTGGAGTTTGCATGTTCTCCCTGTGTTTGCATGGATTCCTTCCGGCTACTCTGGCTTCCTCCCAACATCCAAAGACATGCAGGTTAGGTGAAGTGGGTGTGAATGTGTTTGTTGGTCTGCATGTGGCCCTGCGACAGACTGGCATCCTGTCCAGGGTGTACCCTGTCTCACACCCTGTGACTGCTGGGTTAGGCTCCAGCTCCACCCCCCCCCCCTTAATTTGGGTACAGAAAATGGATGGATGTTTAGGCTAGTATGTGATTGACAAGTACAACCCCAATTCCAATGAAGTTGGGACGTTGTGTAAATGTAAATAAAAACAGAATACAATGATTTACAAATCCTCTTCAGCCTATATTCAATTGAATACACCACAAAGACAAGATATTTAATGTTTCAAAACTGATAGACTTTATTGTTTTTTGTGGCAAATATTTGCTCAGTTTGAAATGGATGCCTGCAACATGTTTCAAAAAAAGCTGGGACAGAGGTAACAATGCTCAAAGAACACCTGTTTGGAACATTCCACAGGTGAACAGGTTGTTAACACAATTGTTAACAGGTGAGTGTCATGACTGGGTATAAAAGGAGCATCCCCCAAACGTCTCAGCCATTCACAAGCAAAGATGGGGTGAGGATCACCACTTTGTGAACAACTGCATGAAAAAATAGTCCAACAGTTTAAGAACAATGTTTCTCAAAATCCCATTGCAAGGAATTTAGGGATTCCATCATCTACAGTCCATAATATAATCAGAAGATTCAGAGAATCTGGAGAACTTTCTACCCTTAAGCGGCAAGGCCGAAAACCAACATTGAATGCCCGTGACCTTCGATCCCTCAGGCGGCACTGCATTAAAAACAGGCATCATTGTGTAAACGATCTTACTGCATGGGCTCAAGAACACTTCAGAAAACCATTGTCAGTTAACACAGTTCATCACTACATCTACAAGTGCAAGTTAAAACTCTACCATGCAAAGCGAAAGCCATATATCAACAACATCCAGAAACACCGCCAGCTTCTCTGGGCCTGAGCTCATTTGAAATGGACAGTAAGTGGAAAAGTGTGCTGTCTCTGATGAGTCCACATTTTCAAATTGGTTTTGGAAATCATGGACATTGTGTCCTCCGGACAAAAGAGGAAAAAGACCATCCAGATTGTACCAGTACAAAGTTCAAAAGCCAGGATCTGTGATGGTATGGGGGTGTGTTAGTGTCCATGGCATGGGCAACTTACACATCTGTGATGGCACCATTAATGCTGAAAGGTACATCCAGGTTTGGAGCAACACATGCTGCCATCCAAGCAACGACTTTTTCAGGAGTCCCTGCTTATTTCAGCAAGACAATGCCAAGCCACATCTTCATGTGTTACAACAGCGTGGCTTCGTAGTAAAAGAGTGCGGGTACTAGTCTGGCCTGCCTCCCGTCCAGATCTGTTGCCCATTGAAAATGTGTGGCGCATTATGAAGCACAAAATACGACAACGGAGACCTGGACTGTTGAACAACTGAAGTCGTACATCAAGCAAGAATGGGAAAGAATTCCACCTACAAAGCTTCAACAATTAGTGTTCTCAGTCCCAAACGCTTATTGAGTGTTGTTAGAAGGAAAGGTGATGTAACACAGTGGTAAACATACCACTGTCCCAGCTTTTTTGAAATGTGTTGCAGGTATCCATTTCAAAATGAGCAAATATTTGCACAAAAACAATAAAGTTTATCAGTTTTGAACATTAAATATCTTGTCTTTGTGGTTGTATTCAAATGAATATAGATTGAAGAGTATTTGCAAATCAGTGTATTCTGTTTTTATTTACATTTTACACAACGTCCCAGCTTCATTAGAATTGGTGTTGTATTTTCCAGATTGCTAGAAAATATTTTTTTCTTGAATCTTGTCAAATTATACATTTCAAAAATAAATGTGACTATAGTCGGAAAATACGGTACTTTTGGTCTTTAAAGTGGGGGCTAAATGTATAAAAGGCTGCAGTTCCTACATTAGGCCACCTGACATGTATACTGTTAATGTCCAAATTAAAGCTAAATTCTCTTTTTGAAGTCATATTCATTTTCTCATTCTTTTAACTCCGGGGCAGGCCCTGAGAACATGCGTTTGTACCAAGCTTCACCACCTTAAGCCCAGGTCCCGGATGACAACCACTAAGAACTTAGAGCAATGGACTTTATATTTTGACAATTACATATGCACCTGGATGTGATACAATATATTATCACCCACAGCACATGAGTCTTTGAATAAATCAAACATTTTCATTCACCAGTAGTGCTGCTGCTGAGAGCCTGTGGATGTGGCAGTGCCAAACACAAATCCAGGGCGTGCTGTAACTGTCTTCGGCTCATCAGAGGAAACAGATCGTAAATTTGTCACAGTCTCAGATGAAGGTCCCTGCAGGTGTCTGGTTGTTCTTCCTCCACTTGTCAACCAGCGGGTTGTCGTTCTCATTACTCTGCTGACCTTTGAGGCTGAGTCGTGGGTGAACTGATCGAAGTGGTTGAGTGAAATTTTTTTGCTGTCACAGAGAGAAGTAAGAGAGAGAAGTAAGACGTTAATTATAAACCAAAAAGTAATCAGTCACGCTGACGTTTTCTCTCTTTTTTGTAAATCACACTTCTTTTTTAAATTGAACTACTTGGAAACAAACTGTTTACAAGAGGCAGAAAGAGGAATTTGAATGGGGCAGTTTGGTAGATTTTCAGTCTGGTGATCATGACGGTGATATGGAGCAACAGAAAGTCCCTTATAAAAACATTCACCCAGGCAGTGGTTTCCTACTTGTGACAACACAGTTACTCGTTCTTTGTTCCTCAAATACACTTTCATGCAGAATTACTTCCAAGTACACGAAATACATTTTCTATTTACTGACACCGTAGATGAATATATCTGAAAGCGTGGTGTGTTCCCAAACTGGAGGGCCCGTCCCACTGGAGGCACAGTGACATTTCAGGGCAAGTGAATGAATGGACTAAATCATTTCATGATGGAACACTATATAATTATTTTTGTTGAAACGAAATCATGTATGAGGCTCATCGGAGGAAGCTGGATGCAAAGTTTTGCCAGGGAATTTTGATGCATAGATTTTGACCAAATTTGACCGTTCAAGGGGGCAAAAATATTCCCTCAAGTAAAACAAGTAAATGTTTCATGTCAAATTAAAATTTACTGAACTCTGACATGAGAATTTGCACCAGTAATGCCGAATCATAAATGATCTTTGGACACTGCTGTTCACACTAACACGGCGAAGGGGATGATTACTTTCAAGAGGTGGGAATGGGCTGGGTGTCTATAATATAACCTTTATTTTACCAGATAAAAAGCCCACTGACATCGAAACCTCTTTAACAAGGGTGACCTGGCCAAGAAAGGCAGCAGCACACGTCATAATAGACTGGTTAACATCATCAAGTCAATGTTAAAAACAAATAAAATACAAGCAATATACAGATTTAGCTTGGTCATTGTCACAATATATAAGTTGTATATAATTACATATAAGATTTATAATATATAAAGATAAAACAAATTGCCTGCCTGGGTGATTGCCATCCAGTGGATATGGTGAAGCGTGGCACCAGTGCATGCTTCCAGACTTGCTAGCTATCTCAGTTCATAGCAAACAATGGCTAAACAGGTTGGCTAGTTAGCATGTAGAAGATCAAATATGGGATTGTTGAGCAAGTTTGTGGGCTAGCAATCAAGGCTGGGAACGTATTAAATGATTTAACCATGAACTGGCACAATATATCTGTGGATTATCAAACCAAACTAAGTAACAACGGTAGCTCAGGCACTACATGCCAATCACTATATCACCATGTTGGGAATAACAACATCAATTTTCAAGACCACTGTGTTTTCTGATATTATCTAAGCAGCCTGTGCAATTTTCTTTATTTAGTAAGTGGCACTCACAGTTCGTCCAATTTTGACAAAGTTTATCAGGGGTCTTGAGTTGTAACGCTGGATGGTGAACAAGGACATTTCACTGTGATCCGGTTCCTCACTGATTTGACATGCAGCATATCCTGAGAGATATATTTTTTGTCTTCTACGTAGACTTGGGGGTGACCTATGGAATGGAACAGTTTGAATCAGTACCTCAACAGACAATCTGACAATGTATTAAATTGGGTTAAGGTATACTATACACACATCATTTTGGCATTTGTGTCAAAAGTGTATCATTAATATTGTAGGGAGCGCACATGGCCTCCAAAATAGTACTGAATCAATTCTCCAATTTCTGCTGCTATTATTACATAAAATCTGTTGGTATACTGTTAAATGAAGCTGATTAACACAGACTGAGATAAATTACACCATCACATTGTTTCTTTGGACCTAAAAGGTACTTCAGAATGCTGACCAAATGTTGGCTTCAACAAGCTGCACTGAACACAAACCAGTTATGCAAGCATTTTTATGTTGTTTTTTTTTTTTTAATTGCTGTAGCACAACTTTAACTACACTGTCAGTGAGTTGTGAGCTCCCAAATGCTGTGATGTAGAGGTGGGCAGATCAATCCTAATATCGATAATATCGATACCAACGCTGGTATTGATATTGAACGATCCTCATGTAAAAAGATCAATACTCAAGCTTTTTTTTTCTCTCCCGCACGCACTGACTGCTGTGCACACAGATTCATCAAACTCTACTCTCTGTCTGTAAGAGCAGTGCTGCGCTGTGTCACACAACACGGAGCGGTGCACCCTTGTATTGTGGTTTGCAGCCCTCTACCTCAGGAGATTTTATTTTAAGTTGTGTTGAGTAATATTTTTTAAACAAAAATGTTGTGATAAAGTATTTTGTTGTCACGTACAGTATTTGGTGAAATTCTATCCTAGGTCTTTTGGATCCTTTGGATCTATGAAGCTTAAATATGAAAAAGTATCAGTATCGGTATCGATATCGGCGATACTGGGCCTGTATTTACTTGGTATCGGATCAATACCAAATTCCCGGTATCGCCCACCTCTACTGTGATGCAGACTCCCAGTAGTCTGTACTCCCTAGTTTCAGAATTGAAACAGCCACACACATGGAGCTAAAAATGGTAAATGGTACGCAGTGCTTAAAGTTTTCCATTTCTTAGGGCTCATAGGTTACATCATTTTAGATTTTGTTTTTTGTTGTTGCTGTTCTTTTATATTTTTGTGTCAGTACTTACCAATAATTTCAGTTTCTTGATCAAGGACCCAGGAGATCTGAGGAGGATGGCTGTTCGCCGCTGTGGTGCATTTTACCAGAAACTTCCCGTCATGCTTTCCAGTTTCTATTTTTGGCAAACCTTTAATTGAATAAATACCATAAAATTCTTATTCACGTCACAATGTCACAATATAGAGAAAGTTAATTGATAAAAGTTTTGCTATGTTAAAGGGGTCATATTATGCAATTTTTTTAAAATCTGCATTTCAGAGTCAATATAAAGTTGTTTTGATTTTAAATGTTCACAAAGTCCCACAAATCTGTGTCTGCAGAAACTATTCAGGTACAAACTAAATTTAAAATTTAAGTGACGTATTTTTGCGTACAGCAAACAACAGTTCAGATGCAGTAGGGTGTTTTTAGCTACAACTTTCAGTTTTTAAAGCTGCAGTCTGTAGAATTCATCAGTTTATTAGCTGATGGCATATAGCATTTATAATAACCATCTGTTCATGTGTTTTCATAAGCTTAGAATGAGCCCTTCATATCTACATGCCAATGGGCCCGTCCCCATGGAGGCTGCCATGCCCACCATGTTGCAACACATGTTGATAAAGTAGCCCAAAAGGAACAAACTTACTCTGTATTGTGCATTTTGTAGTGTGGCCAGAAGACTGAATAAAAAGAAGAGGATCAGTAGTTTCTTCTCTAAACAGGGTCTACAGGTTTCTAGTGCAAGCTAACTAGACTGAGAAGCATAATTTTTTATTCCGTTTTAATTGGTATATCATACGTTTATCACAAGAGAAGTCAAGAGAGCATGAATGCCCCTGCCAAATATATATATATATATATAATATATATATATATATATATATATATATATATATATATATAATATATTATATATGCTGATCAGTTGTTTCTGTGAAGGCTCTCGGTTGTCCGGGTGGTTTCCATAGTAGAGACGCTTGAATCTTCGACTGGACTGGGTTGCTTTGAGCAACCCAGTCCAGTCGAAGATTCAAGCGTCTTTACTGTGTGCTGATCAGGTTGTACTACTCTCAATTGATTTTTTTTTTAACTACTCGACTGATTAAAAAAAAAAATACCCACCTAACACAGTCACCTCAACTGTCTTCTCTTTGGGGACGTCAGCGTACTCATGGCACGTATAGTTACCACCGTCTCTGAAGGTAACGTTGGAAATGCTAACTATGAATTCTGTTTCTGACAGTTTAACAATATTGTACCGTTTTTTTTCACACCTGGAAATCAATGAGCAAAAAAGAAAATGATGTGTCATACCTTTAATTCTGGCATTACAAAAACATGAGATAAATTCTGTTACACATTTGTAGTCATTCTCACCCCTGTTTTTACTGAAGAACATAGTATATCCTTTGGGGTTCTTCCACTCCACATAGTGTTTGTGAGCACTGATAATGGAACACCTTAAGGTGACAGTTTGTCCCTCCAATACTGTCACTGCCACTGAAACTGCAGCTAAATAGAGAAATAAAACCAAAATATGAAAAAACTGGCAGCAGGAACATTGATTTTCTTCATAAATCAACAATACATACAGTTTATTTTACAATCACCCACGACCACTACAAACCAGCTCTCTGCTATGAAGCATAACAGTCGGTTGATCAGCACATGGTTTATGGAAACATACACTGCTTCCCACCAGCTCAAGATGAATCATTTGATTCCAATCACTTTATTCACACATTCGTGAGATGATTTCATAAATTCACACACACCACTGAAAACAACGCTAAAATATCAAAAAATTCCATCTCAACTGTAAAGAATCAAACGCTGCAAACAACATTCCTTTTTTAAAACATTAAATCAACTATTTCCTTTTGGAACATGACAGGAAATAATAAAAAATTACGATCACATTTTGTTTTGAGACATCAAATTCCCTATTTTGTGAAAGCAGTCCAAGATGTTAATATCAGCTCACAATTACCTAACAAATAATGTAAGTTAAACCGAAATGCCAGCTTTTTTTTCAATTAAACCGAAAGGAGTGGTGTTTACATTGCCACTTAATGCTTTTTAAGATTTTTGATGACAAGATCCTCTGATTACATGTCTGTTTTATTCATCAATGTGCTTACGTATTTCATAGTTACTGTAGTTTCCCTTTGTCAAATTACAATGTTATAAATGAATGCGTCTGAGTTGCCGCCGATACGTCACTTCCGGCGTGGCGAGTCCGAAGGCGAGAATTCGTACTTTGACTGGCCGCCTGATGAAAACAAGCTCGTGTGCGTTTTTTTTCTCTTTTTGCTTCCAACAGCCAGCTGACAGCTCTCACTGCCTGGAACGGAGATTTATACGTCAAGCTGAGCTGAAATGAACCATTGTACATTAAATTGACCAAAAACGGCAGTACCTCCGATCTCCAGAAGAGGTCTTCAGCGAGTGAATGAAGCTCCGAGTAACAAACCAATTAAAGTTCAAAGCTTCACAAGGCCTGAACACGCCTGTGGTTTCCATGGTCACACAGACGCACTACAGCCTTGCTGGTTTTATCGTCAGAAACCCTCGAAACGGGCACAGCTTGTATTATAAAGTACGGATGCTGAAACCAACATTTCCAAGACACAGGAAACTGTTTTGGGGTTGTGAACCCCAAAGTGTGGGCCACGAAGGTATTGTAGGAGGGCCATGAAAATCTGTTTTGCAAGATTACCCAATTTTTTGAAAAACTAAATGGCTATTCCTACGTAGCCACATTGATTCCAAATTCTATTCCGCCTTGTTAGTCAGTGGTTGACGTAGTTTAGAAATCTAATCCGTAACAAATACGGAGCCTCATGATCTTTAACAAATGAGTTAATAGTTCACTACACATCAGTACAGTAATGTAGATCGCCGCTGCTTTTAATGTAATGAAAAACCACGAGATTAGAATGCATAGGCCTTATTTCATGAAAGTACTTCATTTTAGCATTGTGTAAAAATTAGATTTGTGCAAGTTTTTCAGATTAAAAGTTGCCAACAGCATGCACGAGCTTGGTAATGTCTGATATTAAGGCCCCAGGATGTTAATACGTCACACCTAAATCCAAAGTGTACATAGTTACTCTGCAAGCAAATTTCTTGTAAATTCAATTCCTTCCTGCACTCAGTTCAGCGAGCCAGAATAAAATCAATTTGCTACAGGCCAGATTCAGTCTTACTCAGCATTTCATAAACTTGACTAGTGACAATTTAAGGTGGTCAACTGGCTAGGACAGCAGTTACAATAAAGTTCAGACTATGGCTTGAAGCTTACATCTTAATTGTAATGCAAAGATCTTGTGTGGAAACTTCAATAACTGCCAGGGCCATGCAACAACATTGTTCACTTCTGAAGCCTTACACAGCAGCTAAATTCCAATGTGGTCCCAGTAAAAAAAGTCCAGTCTTCCACCTTCAGAAACTGCAACTCATTCACATTTTACTATCTTGTGTCTATGATCAAGATCACTGCAGCAGAATACTGTCCTGATGTTTATTTTACAGAAACCACAAGTACAGTTGTTGGGTTCCAAGCTTTTATTGTGTACTGAACAATGTAATGAATGGGATTCTCATGTCATATTACACTCTTCAGCCCATTGACAACTCCGGCTAAGAGGGTTACTTTCTTTGCTAACAGAAGGAGCTAGGACCCACAGTGCTGGAATGTTTAGTCAACTTCTTCGATGGTTGGTCCCGATGATCGGCCACCAGGTGCAGCACCACCAGCACCAGGGAAACCACCAGGCATCCCCTCTGGCATGCCACCAGGCATGCCTCCTGCACTCTGGTACAGCTTTGTGATGATTGGGTTGCATACCTTCTCAAGTTCCTTCTGTTGGTGCTCGTATTCATCCTTCTCAGCAGTCTGCAAAGACACAGAATGCATCAAGAACAGTCACCCTACACTTATGTAATGGGGGAAAGATGTGAGAAGGGTGTCTACCTGGTTTTGTCAAGCCAGTTGATGACTTCATTGCATTTGTCCAAGATCTTCTGCTTGTCATCATCACTGATCTTACCGGCTAGTTTCTCATCCTCCACAGTGGACTTCATGTTAAAAGCATACGATTCCAAACTGTTCTTTGCAGCCACCTTGTCACGCTGAACATCATCCTCTGCCTTGTTTTCTCAGCTTCCTGGACCATGCGTTCAATGTCCTCCTTGCTGAGGCGCCCTGGGTGTCAAATACACACAGCAGTTTGAAAATTCACATTCTGACTTGCTTTGAAATTTACTTTTAAGGATTACTCACCTTTGTCATTTGTGATTGTGATCTTGTTCTCCTTGCCGGTGCTCTTATCAACAGCAGAGACATTCATGATACCGTTAGCATCAATGTCAAAGGTCACCTCAATCTGCGGAACGCCACGAGGAGCAGGAGGGATGCCAGTCAGCTCAAACTTGCCCAGCAAGTTGTTGTCTCTGGTCATTGCTCGTTCACCCTCATAAACCTGTAGTAAAAACAAGGTTAGCAAATGATTGTGGCATACAGTCCTGAAGTTACATTTTCAAACTGAAAATGTAACTATTCGCTCAGACATCCAAGGAAGGTCTGGACCATCTTTGGTCTTACGACCTCTGGTGGAAACTACGAATGGCTGGAATAAAAGTCATCAAAGCGAAATACAGAGGGAGGTAGCGTGTCCCCCCAAAATATTGGAACATTTTGTATTTCACATATTTAAGCCACTTCAAAAAAAAAGTTTGTAAAATTATCTTCCTTAAACTTAAAGCAAATATCTACAATTTGATATAATGAAAAATAATAAAAGCCAAGATGATGGGTTGTGTAAACAATGGAATGCTTTGATATAATACCTGTAAATAATCATGAACATTTCCAAGTTACTGAAGGTCTTGGACTTTATTTACATCAATTATGAAGAAATACAAACAGTATGGCACTCTATGGTAAGTCTGCATAGAGCAGACAGTTCTCAAAATGGGAGTGACTGTCCAAGACAGAAGGGTGCAGAAAGCCACAAAGACAACCCACAAAAGTTATAGGCTTCTGTGGCTGTAACTGGAGAAATTGTGCTTAGTGCATGTTTTGCATCTCCAGTGACACAGCAGGAGGATTTTCTTTCACCAAAACATCAGATCTAGGCTTGCATCTCAGATGTACCTTCTGGAAGATTTAAGAAAATCCACCTCTATACCACTTCATCGTAAAGCTGTTAACTGGGAATACAAAATTCAAAACATGCACAATTTCTCCAATCACAGCCACAGCAAGTTCTCACTTCTTCTGGATGTCTTTCCTCACTTTTCTTCTTGCACAGTTACTCAGTTTTGAGAACCATCTACTCTACACAGATTTGCCATAGAATGCCATACCATTTGTATTTCTTGATAATTTATAGAGTCCAAGATATATTCAGTGATTTGGAAGTGTCCATGTATCTATCTCCTGACTGGTCAAGAAAACTGCCAATAAAAGTGATATACAAGTATTATACCAAAGCATTCCATTACTTATGCAACCCTTCATTTTTGCATATCTATCTATCTCAAGTTGTAGAGATTTACTTTAGATCATTTTTATTTTTGTCTTTGAAATAGCATGAACAAATTAAAATGTGAAATACCCACTGTCCCAATATGTTTGGAGGGCACTGTATGACACATGTTCATCTTACCTGGATGAGAACACCTGGCTGGTTGTCAGAGTAGGTGGTGAAGGTCTGGGTCTGTTTGGTGGGAATGGTGGTGTTACGCTTGATGAGGACAGTCATGACCCCTCCAGCTGTCTCAATACCCAAGGAGAGAGGGGTGACATCCAGAAGGAGCAAGTCCTGGACATTTTCAGACTTGTCACCACACAGGATGGCAGGCCTGGACAGCTGTGGAGACAGATTACAATACACATGTCGATTAAGTTTCCTCTCCTTGCATACAGGTTAAGGGCACATTAGTGATTTCACTGAAGTTCCACAAACATACCAGCACCATAAGCCACAGCCTCATCAGGGTTAATGCTTTTGTTGAGCTCCTTTCCGTTGAAGAAGTCCTGCAGAAGCTTCTGGATCTTGGGGATACGGTGGAACCACCAACCAAGACGATGTCATGAATCTGCCCTTTATCCATCTTTGCATCACGGAGTGACTTCTCCACAGGGTCCAAGGTGCCACGGAACAGGTCAGCGTTGAGCTCTCAAAGCGAGCCCTGGTGATGGAGGTGTAGAAGTCAACTCCCTCATACAGAGAGTCGATTTCAATACTGGCCTGGGTGCTTGAGGACAGGGTACGCTTTGCCCTCTCACAAGCGGTGCGGAGACGACGGACAGCTCTTTTGTTGTCACTGATGTCCTTCTTGTATTTGCGTTTAAACTCAGTGATGAAGTGGTTGACCATGCGGTTGTCAAAGTCTTCCCCACCAAGATGAGTATCTCCAGCTGTAGACTTGACCTCAAAAATGCCATCTTCAATGGTCAAGATGGACACATCAAAAGTGCCACCACCAAGGTCAAGATCAGCACATTCCTCTCAGAGCCAACCTGAAATGAAGTCAGATTCATAATTTCAGACATGTAATGAAGTCCAACATGCACCACTTCTAGGCAACAAGTAATTTGAGGACTTCCAGTTATTGCAGCCATGCAAAAGGATGTTTCCCTTGGTCTGCTGTTCACACTTCATTTCTTTAAAATATTTTTCTATGGTAGAATTACAGTGTTAATATGTGCATGTCAACAAGATGCCTGAAGCAGCAAAAACTGGTCAAGTGAGTGAAAAGTCAAAACAAGCCAAGCTAACAGACGACATTCTTTGTGGCGAGGTGCAGAGAGCTAATGCTAGCAGAGTTCACATAACAGCACCGGGTGGAGAGGAGAAACAGGAGCGCAGTAAGATGGATGAAATACTGTGTTGTAACATCTGTGAAAACTGATTTCTCCTTGAGATTTGACGGACCCATGGGAACAATTAAAGCAATAAGTGACTGCACAGAGCAAGTAGCACAAATGGAGATACTCATATCTACTGCTGAGGACAACATTGAAACTCTCAGAGCTAAAGTGAGCACACTGGAGTCTAAGGAAAAAAAAAAAAAGAGCTCTGGAGGATCAAGTCATGGACATTGAGGCCTGAACAATATACAACCCTTGAAAGTGATTTTTCCCCCCCAAGTAAAAGTTGATTAAAAAAAAAAAACCACAATTTGAATGGCAATCCGAACCCTGCTATTGATCAGCTGATGAGCAAAGTGGACACAACACACCACACACACACACACAAGCAGCCATTAGTGAGTTGATTGAGCTGCCATCTTGGGGCCTGGTATTGAATCATAATCCACAATGTAAATAAAGAAACATACTTTCTGCTTAGAGCACAAGATGATATCTTTTTGGTGGGGGGGTCCTTGTCCATGTATAGTTGCTGTTTACTATGAGAGTCAGTCAATAACAGAATGCCATGTTCAGAAAATAACTATTGGAGGATCATTCATAACAGAACTTTGTCAGAAACTAAAAAGCAAAGTTCTTTAACTCATCTATGCTTAAGTAGCATGTCACATGGAATATTTTTACTTTCTCCACTATGCATATTTAAACTGTCAAACATCTTTAGAGAACCCATTGATCAGATTGTTGCAATATCTGACACCCCCACCAGATGGCGAGTTTTATGCAATAACTTAACATGCCAGACAAACTATTTTCAAATGAGCTTTCTCTCTCCCACCATCTTTATGGGTACAACAATTCCTCTGGTATGAAAGTAAAACTACTTCTTCGTAAAATATAAAATAAATAATTATGAAGTAGTTTACCTTCTTGTCCAACCCGTATGCAATGGCAGCAAGCAGTTGGTTCATTGATGATACGCAGAACATTGAGGCCAGAGATGGTACCAGCATCCTTTGTGGCCTGGCGTTGGGAGTCATTGAAATAGGCGGGTACTGTAATTACAGCATTGTTTACAGTCTGCAAGGGCAGAAGGAGCAAGTTAGTTCCCTTAAAACACAATTTATATTAAAGGCACATTATTTAAGTGTAATGTGTACCTTTCCGAGGTAGGCTTCTGCAATCTCCTTCATCTTTGTCAGCACCATTGAAGAAATTTCCTCTGGGTAAAATTCTTCGACTCACCCTTGTACTCAACTTTAACTTTGGGACGACCAGCGTCACTCTCTACAGAAAATGGCCAGTGCTTCATGTCAGACTGAACTACGGCATCATCAAATCTGCGGCCATGAGACGTTGGCATCTGGGGAGAAGGAGAAGCAATTATTACTTTTATCGTCAAATTCACTTTCTGTATAGTAGATTCGCATCAAGTCACTCAGACATCCAAGGAAGAATTTGTGCCATCTTGGGTCTTTCGACCTCTGGTGGAAACTACGAATGGCAGGAAAATCATCATCACAGTGAAGAACTGATGTAACAAGCTAACTTATGACATTAAAAGAAAGCAAGAAATAGGCCATAATGGTGCTCTTGTACTTCACAGAAAATTTTAAATTCTTACCAAAGACCGTGTTTGTTGGGTTCATGGCAACCTGATTCTTGGCTGCATCCCCAATGAGCCTCTCAGTATCTGTGAAGGCCACCATAGCTGGGTTGTGGTCCTGTTGCCTTGGTCATGGCAATGATTTCAACTTTGCCATGCTGGAAGACTCCAACACAGGAGTAAGTGGTCCCAAGATCAATACCAACAGCTGGCCCTTAGACATGACTTCTGAAAGAAGTGATCATTCAGCAACAAAGTTTAGTGTTAGTTTACAATTAATAGATTTTGATCCATCAAGGATGGATGATTTCATGAGTTTATACCAGTGGTTTCAAGCTATGAGCTCCCACCCCACCCCCAGGGAGGCACAAAAATAAATGTATGCCAGGGGTAAAATGGATAGGATGATTTTTGTTTGCTCCTCTCCACAGGTGCATGCCCGCATCAGCCGCCTGTGTGTGTCAAAGACCCAGACTCGGTGCTCGCACTAAACAAGTAGTAAGATTAGATGAGAGACAAATATGTATAAACGTTGAATCAATATTAATTATGTTAAAATGTGTTAGTTATGCCAAAGATGTTTAGAAACAGAGATCTTTAAAAAAAACGATGTTTAAATATGACAAAAGCTAAAATAGAAAGTTCTCTAAAACATGTTTAAAATGTGTGAAAGAATACGAAGCTCTTTAAAAAAAAGGCTTTTGTTCTGAGGCTGGGCTCACTCTCCCACGCTTTGAAAACCCCTTGTTTATACAAGTAGCTTAATTGGATAAACACCTGGACCAATACTAGTGAAATGAAAATTAATATTTTAAGACTTAAAATCTGACCCCAACCAACCAGCTTTTAGACTTGGCCAAAAGTGTTTCAATTAATAAAAAATTCCTTCCATTAACAAGGCTAAATTTCTCCATAGCTTATGTAAAGAGTTAAACAGCTGAAGAATTTATGAAATGACTTTACAGAATCAGGAATCCAAGTTGACACATATCTGTAAACCAAGAGGTTTTCCTTCCAGCTGATATCACAACAGCAGTCCATGATACAAATCCATTCCATTCAACATTTAAAGTGGGCTGTTCACAGAGTAAAGTGATAAAGCATACACCCAGAGAAAAAACAACCCCACACGACTTCCAACATTTCACATTTACAACAGCTTAACTGTAAATAAGCATACGAGTAAATCCCTTCGAATGATCCCTTGTTTTGTCATCCAGGGTTGTTGCAGCAGATCCAAGATGGCTCCTGCATGTTGATTTGACATTTTACGCCGGATGCCCTTTCTGAACCAACTCCACATTACATGGAGAAATGTGGCAGGGGTGGGGGGTTTGAACTGATAGATATCCGCACTGAAACCAAGCGCACTAACCACTTGGCCACCACCCTGGCTAACTTTTCTCTTTTTTTTTGCTCACAGTGTAGTAAGAGGATGAACCTACAGATTCATAATCAGGAGTGGTCAGTAAACATGCTTTATGCAGTAACCTAACATTTATAAAGTTAATTTCTTCAATTAAAAAGGTTGATTAGATATTTTCAAGGGGAACACAAGACTTGTAAGTGTACAGAACGCACACCTTTGTTCACAGCATGTCAAACATTCACACACAAAGGGAGAGAGAAATGGCTGCTCTAAGCTTTACTTCATGAGTCATCACTAGTTTTACAGATCAGGGTGTAAACTGATTAGGACTGCAGCCAACAATTGTCGTCAGATAATCCATAGATTAATAGATTTGTTGTTCCATCAAAAAAAAAAAAAAAAAGTAGAGCGAACAAATGTCAATGCTTCAGGCTAGTGTCTTCAAATGTCCTGGTTTGTACACAACTCACATATTCAGTTCACTGCCAGAGCAGGAAAGAAACTAGTAAAATAAATGAGAAAACCACATTTAAGAAGCTGGAATTGGATAATTTGGTTATTTTAAGACAACTATTAATCAAATTATCAAAATACAGGATTAAATTAGTTTGGTTGGGATCTAAAACTGACAATTCTACAAAACGCGTCAATTATTCGCTAACACTATCAAGACACCCACCTCCAATAAAAATATTTAGACATTTTTAGGGGACAAAGACAAATCAGGAGCTCTCTGCCATGGGTTTGTTAATAAATAAATAAAAACCTTCAACAAAAGCTGGCCTAGTTTATAATTTGAACATACTCGTATGCATTAGCAGAGAACATGGCGCTATCATGCCACATGGCACTGAGTGACGACAACGACACCATGTCATCCAATCCGTACATATATGTTACACGTTGACCTACTCCAACCACATTGCAAAAAAAAAAAAAAAGCGGAAGTATTTTGAAAAACTTATTGTGAAAGTAAGCTCTCATTGATTAGCGCGTTTAGCTTGACGCCGAGAGAACATTCTGGAAGACTTGACAACCCCCTCCCCTCCCCCTCCCCTCTATTGAAACACTAACCCATCATCGACCCGCCACAATAGCTTTAACCAATTAGTAATACTATAACCCTAATTTAAAATAAATGAATGAGTTATATTAATTAATTATTTACATAAAACAGTTCGGATGCTAAAATACGGGTCCACCTGTATGTATTATTCCCCACCAATTTTCCTTATGTATCCAGTACCATTTAAAATCGTAGAACATCAAATATCGAAAATCAGAATACTTACCATTTAACGAACCGCAGATGTAATGAAAAAGAAGCTGTTGGAGAGCGGCAAGATGACCTACCGGCTTGAGAAGGGGAAAGAAAGACGGGAGGGAGCGGAAAAGGCTATATTGCTGTCAAGCAGCCAATCAGATTCAGAGTCATAGCGGTTTCCTCCACAGCCCACCAATAATATTTGAGTGTTCAGAGACGTGCCGGCCTACTTCCACCTATTTCACAACGGCACTGAATGACAACATATATTTCCGGAGAAATATGACTCCGCGCACGTGGTTTAAGACAAATAAATTTTAATGTTTCTAAAATGTTACCACGTTCTGGACTTGTGGTAATCCGTGTCCACAAATAAACAGTGAACAAAAATGATAATCACAATGACTGAATAAAACGTAACATGCATAACAGTTTCATTATTGATTAATGGGTTAATTTTACTGCATATGATACTGTCAAAAAGGATTACATTGTTTTGGCCAAACAACAGCATTCATATAAAAGATATTAAAGCTTCTTTGCTTTATGCTGAATTCACATGATCCAACAAAAAACAATTTTCTTATATACCTCCATTAAACAATGGAGGGAAGTTTTCTACAAGAGTGTGTTAAATGATATTTCAGGCATAAGTTCCCAATATGCTTGCTGAGACCACCAAACATTGATTCATTCACTTTCTGCCACTTATCTGGGTAGAGGTGGGCGATACAGGGAATTTTGGTATTGATCCCATACCAAGTAAATACAGGCCCAGTATTGCCGATATTGATACCGATACTTTTTCATATTTAAGCTTCATAGATCCAAAGGATCCAAAAGACCTAGGATAGAATTTCACCAAACATTGTACGTGACAACAAAATACTTTATTTATCACAATCAACATTTTTGTTTAAAAAATATCACTCAACACAACTTAAATCTTCTGAGGTAGAGGGCTGACTTGAGGAGAGCGCTGAGTGGGCAGGCCAGGCTGAGCCTACCTGCATGGCTGTTGGTTGGCGCCGTTGAGCCACGTGATGGCGCAACAACAAAAGACCAGAGGGGGGAGGGTGCGCTACTCCGTGTTGTGTGACACAGCGCAGCGCTGCTCTTATAGACAGAGAGTAGACTTTGATGAATCTGCGTGCACAGCAGTCAGTGCATGCGGGAGAGAAAAAAAAGCTTGAGTATCAATTTTTTCCACGAGGATCGTTCAATATCAATACCAGCGCTGGTATCGATATTATCGATATTAGGATCGATCCGCCCACCTCTATATCTGGGTCCATGTGGTGGTGGAAACAGACCAAGCAGCTCATCCCACACTTCCGTATTGATTGCAGCAGCTTTATGCCGAGGATATTCCAGCTTCTCAACCAGTCCCTCCTAAGCCCAGACACCTGACAGAGGAACCTCATTTCCGCCGCTTGTATCCAAGACCTTGTTCTTTTGGTCACACATATGGTACACAAAACTCATGGCCACAGGTGAGGGTAGGAATGTAAATTGACCGGTAAATCAAGAGTTTAGTCCTTCTGGCTTCACCATGATGTCCAGTACAAGCAACCACAGGACCTGGACCTCAGATGCAGACCCCATACAGCACTCTCATCTTACCCCCACTTGTGAATAAGACCCCAAGTTACTTGAACTCCTCCACTTGGGGCAATAACTCTCCCCTGAATGAGGGGACAATCCACCCTTTTCTGACAGAGGACCTTGGTCTCAGATTTAGAAGTGAACCTCAGTACCACCAAACATATATTTATTATTTAACTTTTACCCATCACATACAGCCGAACCAATTAAATCAACCTCAGTGAGTGACTGAGCAAAAGATATTTTCATTTTGTCAAATCACCTGAACCCCAGGCCATCAAAGTGCTGAAGAGCATTAAGCTTGTGTGAAATTCACAAATGATTTTAATTCAGTTTTATTAGTCGTAGCAAGAAGTGACAGTGGAAAATTATGTCAAGCCTGGGGGCATGAGCTGGTGCCACACATCACAGCATCCAATGTACTATAGAACCACCTTGGGTCCTCAATGGCACCCAGCCAGGCAAACAACCAATCAGGGGAGTTGATAGTCTAGTGATTAAGCGCTGGTCCTCAGACCAAAGGATCCTCGGTTCAAAACCCAACCAGACCAGAAATCGCTAATAAGGGCCCTTACCTTGGAAAGGTCTTTAATCCCTTAGTTGCTCCCGGAGTGTCGTGAGCATCTTTTATGGCTGCACCCTGACATTGGTGTATGAGTGGGTGTGAATGGGAGGCATAATTGTAAAGCGCTTTGAGTTTCTGATGCAGATGGAAAAGTGCTATATAAATGCAGTCCATTTACCATCTCAACCTCTCAAAAGCAGCCATTTACACTTGAACTGCCACAGCCAAATGTACATGGGGATTTCCTTGGCCTTTTCTATTTGCTAGAGTTCTCATCATTGTGGAACCTGCGCAATAGATCGTGCCCAGAAGTGTGCCGCATGACAAAAATGTAGTAGTTGACGTTCTGTCATAATGCAAGTGGTACACCTCATCTGAGTCCCCCTAAGAAACCATGAGTTTGTCACAAAGTCATTCCAGCAGTACCCAAGCATACTTCCAAGAGGCATCCGGTCACTGGTAATCATCTAGCTTTCACATCTATATAGTAAGACAGGAAGTGCCAGGACCCTAAAGACTTGGACCTTTGTTTGCTTGCAAAGATATTGGCACTACCTCTCTCTCTCTCGTGACTCTCATCAGCTCTTCCGAGGCATCTGTTGATCTCAGAGGCTGAGGTGTGTGTCAACACTTTTACTGCATGCAGGTACACTTCTGATAACCAAATCCACGAAGTTACTGAAGGATCCTAGTCTTGATCCAGCACAATCACAAACCCAGACATTATGAATCCTAACTCACCTTCTCAAGTGTCTCAATCAAGGCATCAAGTGATCCCACAAATCAAACAGAAAGCGTAGTAATCCTTTCCTTAGCATAGTAATCCTTTCCTTCCTGAAAAAGGAGCCCAATCTGTGGTAAGATCTTGGTCCGATGAAGAACTTTATAACATCATTTTCAATCAATGATACACCAACTCCAGGTCAAAGAGCAAAAGTTGTATACAAGTGTTTTTACTACTGCCAGCCAACAGGGGCAGATGTTTTTGTGACAGCTCACGTCATTGACCATTGACCAAGGAACATCCAGATCTGCATTAATTTTGGTTTTTATGAAAAACAATTCCTGTATCTCCTCCTTTCAAGGTATAAGAGTGATTTATGATGTTCATGTTTGCTGCATTATTTGCATCATCCTCCTTTTAACAAAAGACAAACCAAAGACATCATGTGCCTAGTGAAGACAAACAGTTAAAAAGATTGTTGTGGCGTTATGCACAACAATGCACCATTGTCTCAATAAAGCATGCCATGGTATTTAAGAAAAATACATTTTATTTTCACATATGAACAGGGCATTGATACAAAAGTTATACAGTACTAAAGCCAAAGTCAGTGTGTTATCACATGATATGTGTGTGTGTGTGTGTGTGTGTGTGTGTGTGTGTGTGTGTGTGTGTGTGTGTGTGTGTGTGTGTGTGTGTGTGTGTGTGTGTGTGTGTGTGTGTGTGTGTGTGGTGTGTGTGTGTGTGTGTGTGTGTGTGTGTGTAAACATCCACTCTATTTTACAAAAGCAGTGAAATAAATCTATTGATTTTGTTGCCGATGCTGAACACATAAAAATTGTAATGGTTGTTACAGCTCAGTTTCCTTTATTTCACATCTGACTGGACCTTGTGCTGAAATAACAGGTGACCTCTCCTCATGATTTGTACTCTCTGATGCTATGACTGCGTTTGTGTTTATTGCTGATGTCATCACTGCTGGTTCTTCAACGATGTACTGCGTGAATGTTGTGTTGAGGATCCCTGTGAAAAGAGAGCATTTCATAATCAGCAATTCAGCAGAAAAGTAAAACGTTACGCAAGTCAATGTGACTGAATTGTAGAAAATAAAAAAGAGGAAACAGTGATTCTGGTTTGAACTGTTTCATAAAATTAATGGGCATCTTTCATTATAACAATAATCAGAAAATGAATGAAAAATGCCCTATTTAGTTTCTCACCTTTAATCATATTAAGACTGCATACAGTGCATTAGAATAATGTTGCAACAGCTATGCAAGGATTTCATAATTCATTAAATATGGTGATGTGAATGCAAAAAAATACTGTATATGTGCAACACATATTCAAATGAAAAGATAAGCTGTGTTTACATTAACAAGCAAGAACAATCAGAGATTTCTGACATCCGCCGAGGGTTGACAGGACTCAAAATAACAGATACGTGATTCACATCGTGACCTGGACTTTACTTGGATCCGGATTCCACAGCACAATGTAATAACTGCATACTGACCCAGAATGGACCAACTGATCAAGATGTTGCAATGTGATATTTAATTCACAAGCTGAAACAAAGTAGCTTCTTCCTGATCTTGGTTTTACATTGTGATGTCATATCCATGAAGTAGTTTTGATGTAAAAGTCTACAAAGAGAAATCTTGATCCAGAATCCAGATCAACATGTAGGGCACCTCCAAAATTTAATGGAGCCTTCCAAGGCCTAACACCAATGTGTGGTTAAAATTTGGTGATAATCAGTTATGTCGTTTTGATGTAATCCTCAAAATCCCACAAAGTGAAGTTTACAAATGAAAATCCCAATCCAGATCACCTCCAAAATTCAGTGGAGTCTTCCATGGCCTAATATACATCTATGCTGCAAATTTGGTGAGAATCCGTGAAGTAGTTTTGATGTAATACTTAAAAGCCTATATAAAATGAAATCTTGATCTAGAATCTGGCTCTGGATCACCTCCAAAATTTAATGGCGTCTTCCATGGCCTAATATCTATCTGTGGTGCAAATTTGGTGAGAATCGGTGAAGTAGTTTTGACGTAATCCTTAAAAGCCTATATAAAGTAAAATCTTGATCCAGAATCTGGATCCCCATTTGGATTCGGATCACCTCCAAAATTTAATGGAGTCCTCCATGCCCTACTATCTATCTGTGGTGAAAATGTCTTCAAAATCCGTGGAGTAGTTTAGACATAATCCTGCTAAAAGGCAGACATAAATAAACACAGATGATTTTATTACGTCTTTGGCGGATGTAATGAAGTGACCTAAATCAGATCATTCACATTTAGAAGTGACTTGTATCCAGTGTAATCATAGGAGTCACATGCCATGTTGCTATAAATCTGACATGAATTTGATGTAGGACCACATGCACACACACACACACACACACACACATATACATATATATATATATATACATATACATATATATATATATATATATATATATATATATATATATATGTATATATATATATATATACATATATATATATATATATATATATATATATATAGTTTTATCAAAGGAGGAATAGTAACTTCTGAGAAGTTCTAGTTTAATCAGTGTAATAGGATTTGTTGCTTGTCTCTGTTTTGCATGATCTGATATCAGAATATTTTGGTGTTGGCCACAGTGATTTGGGTTCTGTGAAACAGAAAAATTACTTTTCCCTTTTTTTATGACACTTTAAAAACTTAATAAGAAATTGCACTCAGAGACATATCTCCCATGATGCAACAATGGCCAAACACTATTCCCTCCCAGCTGACCCTCTCTTTGTGATGTCATAATGCAAGAACTTAAAATACTGGGAAAGTGATTAAAGGAAACAAAAGGGTTTGAAAGAACATATTTTAATAAAATTTTGGGGGTCTACATCGAATTTAAGTAAACTACATTGTCTTTTTAAATGTTATTTTTAAATATATAGACAAGAGTGAAGTCCTTTAGTAAAAAGGCTGAAAACAGTATGGGCATTTTTCCTTGACAAATGACTTAGAATGATTTTAAATGACAGACTGCTTTTGCTCTCCGTGAGCATGAATAATGAAAATACAATTGCAGCACAATAAGTAACAATTATCACATTCACTTTTGACCACTGGCAGATCAATGCAACCCAATTATGAATTATGAATCATGCTTTAATTGAAAATGTTTTTGGTTGTCAGTTGCAAAAAAAAGTGTTTAATAACGTACCTCTTCGCCTTTGTCCTTGAGATTGTTTCTCTTCCTGACTTGATTTTGATTTGTGGCTCTCCTCTGACGGATCTGAGTCTTCATTCTCTGTAATAATAAATACTGTCAAAATTTTTAGGGGGAAAAAACAAACAAAAAAAAAGTTACAAGAGCACACCCAAAGTCAGACTGTCATGTGTCTAGAGCCAGTGTGAAGGATTTACTGCTTAACTTCATAGATAAAGTTCATCTGATATTGTTGGTGCTGTTCCTATGAAAGGAAATAAAGGCACAGTCTGTATACCTCTCTTCCAGATTAGGTGTGCTCTCCTCAGTTTGATGGCAAAAAAAATGACCACCACTAGAAGAGCGAGGATCAAGCAGGTCACCAGGAACACCAGTAGTGATGAATTTGTTTTAGCTCCTATTTGTGCATCAAGCTCATTAACACTCCCTAGAAAGAGACATAATGTTGTCAGATATTTCAGCCTTTAAAATCATTTTAAAATTGTGTACATTATTCAGGAAAAGCAAAACAGTGTCATTATACCTCTTGTTCCATTATCCAGTGTACCATTAGGGAAAATGATCTCCTGTGTTGCCATGGAGACAGATAGTGGGCCTATAATGATGAAAAGCATGCACATTAGAGCACGCAAAGCGCTGCAGAAACAGTACAACTGCAGTGGTACAATTCACCACTAGATGGAAGCAAAAGAGTCGCTCGCGCTCTCTCTCTCTCTCTCTCTCCTCTTTCTCTCTCTCTCTCTCTCTCTCTCTCAGATCTTCGTGATCAAATGCAGATAGTGTCACTTTTGTTTCTATATTTATTTACATTGTGTTTGGAGCTTTGACATGCACTCCAATGATCTGTGCATCACACTGCGTTCACAGTACTGTACCTGTAGTAGTTGTTGCATTACTCGTGCTGTCATTCTGAGACCTGATTGTCGATGACCTCACGAAGTCATCTGTAAAAAAAAAAAAAAAAAAAGTGAAGAAAAAAATTAAATATAAAAAAAATGCTTCTTGATGAAGTTCTTGTGCCTGTGCAACAACCTCACAGTTGATCCATATTTACTGATGTTCACACTAACACTGCAACGTCTTGTGACAGACGTCTCTCACAGTCTGGGAACTTGGCATCAGAGATAGCTGTGGTGGTTGCATAACTGAAATAAATTCAGTGTAAAAACTGAGAAATGTCGATTTTCTCTCTCAGGTTCTCTTGTTTTAGACTTGTTGACTTTCTGTGTGATGCCCAGCACTGAACCAGGCTAGGGCTTAGTGATTAGCACTGCTGCCTCATGGTCATGGGTTTGATTCCCACCTGGGGCCTTTCTGTGTGGAGTTTGCATGTTCTCCCTGTGTTTGCATGGATTCCTTCCGGCTACTCTGGCTTCCTCCCACATCCAAAGACATGCAGGTTAGGTGAAGTGGGTGTGAATGTGTTTGTTGGTCTGCATGTGGCCCTGCGACAGACTGGCATCCTGTCCAGGGTGTACCCTGTCTCACACCCTGTGACTGCTGGGTTAGGCTCCAGCTCCACCCCCCCCCCCCTTAATTTGGGTACAGAAAATGGATGGATGTTTAGGCTAGTATGTGATTGACAAGTACAACCCCAATTCCAATGAAGTTGGGACGTTGTGTAAAATGTAAATAAAAACAGAATACAATGATTTACAAATCCTCTTCAGCCTATATTCAATTGAATACACCACAAAGACAAGATATTTAATGTTCAAACTGATAGACTTTATTGTTTTTGTGCAAATATTTGCTCAGTTTGAAATGGATGCCTGCAACATGTTTCAAAAAAGCTGGGACAGAGGTAACAATGCTCAAAGAACACCTGTTTGGAACATTCCACAGGTGAACAGGTTGTTAACACAATTGTTAACAGGTGAGTGTCATGACTGGGTATAAAAGGAGCATCCCCAAACGTCTCAGCCATTCACAAGCAAAGATGGGGTGAGGATCACCACTTTGTGAACAACTGCATGAAAAAATAGTCCAACAGTTTAAGAACAATGTTTCTCAAAATCCCATTGCAAGGAATTTAGGGATTCCATCATCTACAGTCCATAATATAATCAGAAGATTCAGAGAATCTGGAGAACTTTCTACCCTTAAGCGGCAAGGCCGAAAACCAACATTGAATGCCCGTGACCTTCGATCCCTCAGGCGGCACTGCATTAAAAACAGGCATCATTGTGTAAACGATCTTACTGCATGGGCTCAAGAACACTTCAGAAAACCATTGTCAGTTAACACAGTTCATCACTACATCTACAAGTGCAAGTTAAAACTCTACCATGCAAAGCGAAAGCCATATATCAACAACATCCAGAAACACCGCCAGCTTCTCTGGGCCTGAGCTCATTTGAAATGGACAGTAAAGTGGAAAAGTGTGCTGTTCTCTGATGAGTCCACATTTCAAATTGTTTTTGGAAATCATGGACATTGTGTCCTCCGGACAAAAGAGGAAAAAGACCATCCAGATTGTTACCAGTACAAAGTTCAAAAGCCAGGATCTGTGATGGTATGGGGGTGTGTTAGTGTCCATGGCATGGGCAACTTACACATCTGTGATGGCACCATTAATGCTGAAAGGTACATCCAGGTTTTGGAGCAACACATGCTGCCATCCAAGCAACGACTTTTTCAGGACGTCCCTGCTTATTTCAGCAAGACAATGCCAAGCCACATTCTTCATGTGTTACAACAGCGTGGCTTCGTAGTAAAAGAGTGCGGGTACTAGTCTGGCCTGCCTCCAGTCCAGATCTGTTGCCCATTGAAAATGTGTGGCGCATTATGAAGCACAAAATACGACAACGGAGACCCTGGACTGTTGAACAACTGAAGTCGTACATCAAGCAAGAATGGGAAAGAATTCCACCTACAAAGCTTCAACAATTAGTGTTCTCAGTTCCCAAACGCTTATTGAGTGTTGTTAGAAGGAAAGGTGATGTAACACAGTGGTAAACATACCACTGTCCCAGCTTTTTTGAAATGTGTTGCAGGTATCCATTTCAAAATGAGCAAATATTTGCACAAAAACAATAAAGTTTATCAGTTTGAACATTAAATATCTTGTCTTTGTGGTGTATTCAAATGAATATAGATTGAAGAGTATTTGCAAATCATTGTATTCTGTTTTTATTTACATTTTACACAACGTCCCAGCTTCATTAGAATTGGTGTTGTATTTCCAGATTGCTAGAAAATATTTTTTTCTTGAATTCTTGTCAAATATACATTTCAAAAATAAATGTGACTTATAGTCCGGAAAATACGGTACTTTTGGTCTTTAAAGTGGGGGCTAAATGTAAAAAGAGCTGCAGTTCCTACATTAGCCACCTGACATGTATACTGTTAATGTCAAATTAAAGCTAACATTCTCTTTTTGAAGTCATATTCATTTTCTCATTCTTTTAACTCCGGGGCAGGCCTGAGAACATGCGTTTGTACCAAGCTTCACCACCTTAAGCCCAGGTCCTGGATGACAACCACTAAGAACTTAGAGCAATGACTTTATATTTTGACAATTACATATGCACCTGGTATGTGATACAATATATTATCACCCACAGCACATGAGTCTTTGAATAAATCAAACATTTTCATTCACCAGTAGTGCTGCTGTGAGAGCCTGTGGATGTGGCAGTGCCAAACACAAATCCAGGGCGTGCTGTAACTGTCTTCGGCTCATCAGAGGAAACAGATCGTAAATTTGTCACAGTCTCAGATGAAGGTCCCTGCAGGTGTCTGGTTGTTCTTCCTCCACTTGTCAACCAGCGGGTTGTCGTTCTCATTACCTCTGCTGACCTTTGAGGCTGAGTCGTGGGTGAACTGATCGAAGTGGTTGAGTGAAATTTTTTTGCTGTCACAGAGAGAAGTAAGAGAGAGAAGTAAGACGTTAATTATAAACCAAAAAAGTAATCAGTCACGCTGACGTTTTCTCTCTTTTTTGTAAATCACACTTCTTTTTTTAAATTGAACTACTTGGAAACAAACTGTTTACAAGAGGCAGAAAGAGGAATTTGAATGGGGCAGTTTGGTAGATTTTCAGTCTGGTGATCATGACGGTGATATGGAGCAACAGAAAGTCCCTTATAAAAACATTCACCCAGGCAGTGGTTTCCTACTTTGTGACAACACAGTTACTCGTTCTTTGTTCCTCAAATACACTTTCATGCAGAATTACTTCCAAGTACACGAAATACATTTTCTATTTACTGACACCGTAGATGAATATATCTGAAAGCGTGGTGTGTTCCCAAACTGGAGGGCCCGTCCCACTGGAGGCACAGTGACATTTCAGGGCAAGTGAATGAATGACTAAATCATTTCATGATGGAACACTATATAATTATTTTTGTTGAAACGAAATCATGTATGAGGCTCATCGGAGGAAGCTGGATGCAAAGTTTTGCCAGGGAATTTTGATGCATAGATTTTGACCAAATTTGACCGTTCAAGGGGGCAAAAATATTCCCTCAAGTAAAACAAGTAAATGTTTCATGTCAAATTAAAATTTACTGAACTCTGACATGAGAATTTGCACCAGTAATGCCGAATCATAAATGATCTTTGGACACTGCTGTTCACACTAACACGGCGAAGGGGATGATTACTTTCAAGAGGTGGGAATGGGCTGGGTGTCTATAATATAACCTTTATTTTACCAGATAAAAAGCCCACTGACATCGAAACCTCTTTAACAAGGGTGACCTGGCCAAGAAAGGCAGCAGCACACGTCATAATAGACTGGTTAACATCATCAAGTCAATGTTAAAAACAAATAAAATACAAGCAATATACAGATTTAGCTTGGTCATTGTCACAATATATAAGTTGTATATAATATACATATAAGATTTATAATATATAAAGATAAAAACAAATTGCCTGCCTGGGTGATTGCCATCCAGTGGATATGGTGAAGCGTGGCACCAGTGCATGCTTCCAGACTTGCTAGCTATCTCAGTTCATAGCAAACAATGGCTAAAACAGGTTGGCTAGTTAGCATGTAGAAGATCAAATATGGGATTGTTGAGCAAGTTTGTGGGCTAGCAATCAAGGCTGGGAACGTATTAAATGATTTAACCATGAACTGGCACAATATATCTGTGGATTATCAAACCAAACTAATACAACGGTAGCTCAGGCACTACATGCCAATCACTATATCACCATTGTTGGGAATAACAACATCAATTTTCAAGACCACTGTGTTTTCTGATATTATCTAAGCAGCCTTGTGCAAATTTTCTTTATTTAGTAAGTGGCACTCACAGTTTCGTCCAATTTTGACAAAGTTTATCAGGGGTCTTGAGTGTAACGCTGGATGGTGAACAAGACATTTCACTGTGATCCGGTTCCTCACTGATTTGACATGCAGCATATCCTGAGAGATATATTTTTTGTCTTCTACGTAGACTTGGGGGTGACCTATGGAATGGAACAGTTTGAATCAGTACCTCAACAGACAATCTGACAATGTATTAAATTGGGTTAAGGTATACTATACACACATCATTTTGGCATTTGTGTCAAAAGTGTATCATTAATATTGTAGGGAGCGCACATGGCCTCCAAAATAGTACTGAATCAATTCTCCAATTTCTGCTGCTATTATTACATAAAATCTGTTGGTATACTGTTAAATGAAGCTGATTAACACAGACTGAGATAAATTACACCATCACATTGTTTCTTTGGACCTAAAAGGTACTTCAGAATGCTGACCAAAATGTTGGCTTCAACAAGCTGCACTGAACACAAACCAGTTATGCAAGCATTTTTATGTTGTTTTTTTTTTTTTAATTGCTGTAGCACAACTTTAACTACACTGTCAGTGAGTTGTGAGCTCCCAAATGCTGTGATGTAGAGGTGGGCAGATCAATCCTAATATCGATAATATCGATACCAACGCTGGTATTGATATTGAACGATCCTCATGTAAAAAGATCAATACTCAAAAGCTTTTTTTTTCTCTCCCGCACGCACTGACTGCTGTGCACACAGATTCATCAAACTCTACTCTCTGTCTGTAAGAGCAGTGCTGCGCTGTGTCACACAACACGGAGCGGTGCACCCTTGTATTGTGGTTTGTCAGCCCTCTACCTCAGGAGATTTTATTTTAAGTTGTGTTGAGTAATATTTTTTTAAACAAAAATGTTGTGATAAAGTATTTTGTTGTCACGTACAGTATTTGGTGAAATTCTATCCTAGGTCTTTTGGATCCTTTGGATCTATGAAGCTTAAATATGAAAAAGTATCAGTATCGGTATCGATATCGGCGATACTGGGCCTGTATTTACTTGGTATCGGATCAATACCAAAATTCCCGGTATCGCCCACCTCTACTGTGATGCAGACTCCCAGTAGTCTGTACTCCCTAGTTTCAGAATTGAAACAGCCACACAATCATGGAGCTAAAAATGGTAAATGGTACGCAGTGCTTAAAGTTTTCCATTTCTTAGGGCTCATAGGTTACATCATTTTAGATTTTGTTTTTTGTTGTTGCTGTTCTTTTATATTTTTGTGTCAGTACTTACCAATAATTTCAGTTTCTTGATCAAGGACCCAGGAGATCTGAGGAGGATGGCTGTTCGCCGCTGTGGTGCATTTTACCAGAAACTTCCCGTCATGCTTTCCAGTTTCTATTTTTGGCAAACCTTTAATTGAATAAATACCATAAAATTCTTATTCACGTCACAATGTCACAATATAGAGAAAGTTAATTGATAAAAGTTTTGCTATGTTAAAGGGGTCATATTATGCAATTTTTTTAAAATCTGCATTTCAGAGTCAATATAAAGTTGTTTTGATTTTAAATGTTCACAAAGTCCCACAAATCTGTGTCTGCAGAAACTATTCAGGTACAAACTAAATTTAAAATTTAAGTGACGTATTTTTGCGTACAGCAAACAACAGTTCAGATGCAGTAGGGTGTTTTTAGCTACAAACTTTCAGTTTTTAAAGCTGCAGTCTGTAGAATTCATCAGTTTATTAGCTGATGGCATATAGCATTTATAATAACCATCTGTTCATGTGTTTTCATAAGCTTAGAATGAGCCCTTCATATCTACATGCCAATGGGCCCGTCCCCATGGAGGCTGCCATGCCCACCATGTTGCAACACCATGTTGATAAAGTAGCCCAAAAGGAACAAACTTACTCTGTATTGTGCATTTTGTAGTGTGGCCAGAAGACTGAATAAAAAAGAAGAGGAATCAGTAGTTTCTTCTCTAAACAGGGTCTACAGGTTTCTAGTGCAAGCTAACTAGACTGAGAAGCATAATTTTTTAATTCCGTTTTAATTGGTATATCATACGTTTATCACAAGAGAAGTCAAGAGAGCATGAATGCCCCTGCCAAATATATATATATATATATATATATATATATATATATATATATATATATATATATATATATATATATATATATATGCTGATCAGTTGTTTCTGTGAAGGCTCTCGGTTGTCCGGGTGGTTTCCATAGTAGAGACGCTTGAATCTTCGACTGGACTGGGTTGCTTTGAGCAACCCAGTCCAGTCGAAGATTCAAGCGTCTTTACTGTGTGCTGATCAGGTTGTACTACTCTCAATTGATTTTTTTTTTTAACTACTCGACTGATTAAAAAAAAAAATACCCACCTAACACAGTCACCTCAACTGTCTTCTCTTTGGGGACGTCAGCGTACTCATGGCACGTATAGTTACCACCGTCTCTGAAGGTAACGTTGGAAATGCTAACTATGAATTCTGTTTCTGACAGTTTAACAATATTGTACCGTTTGTTTTTCACACCTGGAAATCAATGAGCAAAAAAGAAAATGATGTGTCATACCTTTAATTCTGGCATTACAAAAAACATGAGATAAATTCTGTTACACATTTGTAGTCATTCTCACCCCTGTTTTTACTGAAGAACATAGTATATCCTTTGGGGTTCTTCCACTCCACATAGTGTTTGTGAGCACTGATAATGGAACACCTTAAGGTGACAGTTTGTCCCTCCAATACTGTCACTGCCACTGAAACTGCAGCTAAATAGAGAAATAAAACCAAAATATGAAAAAACTGGCAGCAGGAACATTGATTTTCTTCATAAATCAACAATACATACAGTTTATTTTACAATCACCCACGACCACTACAAACCAGCTCTCTGCTATGAAGCATAACAGTCGGTTGATCAGCACATGGTTTATGGAAACATACACTGCTTCCCACCAGCTCAAGATGAATCATTTGATTCCAATCACTTTATTCACACATTCGTGAGATGATTTCATAAATTCACACACACCACTGAAAACAAACGCTAAAATATCAAAAAATTCCATCTCAACTGTAAAGAATCAAACGCTGCAAACAACATTCCTTTTTTAAAACATTAAATCAACTATTTCCTTTTGGAACATGACAGGAAATAATAAAAAATTACGATCACATTTTGTTTTTGAGACATCAAATTCCCTATTTTGTGAAAGCAGTCCAAGATGTTAATATCAGCTCACAATTACCTAACAAATAATGTAAGCCCTGTTCAAACCAGTCGATCCTTTATTATCTCTAATTCTACCACATCAAGGTGACTTCAAACAAGTTTAAAATATCTGGTGTAAACAAACAACACATTTGAAGCTGTTGGAGCCTTAGTTTGCTGTAAATCTGAATAACATTAATCAAAGCAAACTGTACTGAAATTTTAAACAGTGTAAACCGCTTAACAATGGCTTAAAGGTGGCTTCAACCAGTTCACAAACAGCTATTTTGGTAAATGGTAAAATGGTAAATGGACTGCATTTATATAGCGCTTTCCCATCTGCATCAGATGCTCAAAGCACTTTACAAATAATCCCTCACATTTGAAATGTCACAAAATGTCACAATTAGCTGCATCTGCAAGTGGTAAAGAATCAGATGACACACAACATCAAGACAAATTTCAAAATCAGTCAAACTAAATGTGACATTTTCCAGCCTCCTTCAGTTAAACAGGAAGACTTGTGTTTGTGTGTTTGTGTTTCTCACGGGTTTGAGTCTTCTGTACCACTGCTCGTGCACACAGTGCACGGAGGTGTTGTGGCAGGAAAAATAAATCTACAGCAGCTGCAAACATTTAGCAGCCCCCCGCATCACACTGACCACCTTTCCGTTGTGTCAGGAAGCGTGGTCAGTGCTTATGTGGTGAAAGAGAAAGTAAAGGCGGGTGTCTTTACTTTCTGTATATTTCTGACTGTATATTCTTTGATAGAATCTACAGTCACTGTGGGCTGCACGAGGGGGCCACTCCATGACTCATGAGCTATTTGGAAAATACACGAGGGGGCACACACTGACACCAGAGGTGACGGACGTGGTCGTGAAGGACCAGAGAGGTCATCAGGACTTTCACATGTGTGGGTTGTCTGTTGGTTTTTCCATTACGTTTTGATGCTATGCATTCTTTACATTTTGGTAATTTTAACTCCACGACATCATGCTGTAAAGTCTGTTGAAGGTTACACTCACTGAGTATTCCTGATTTCCAAAAGGTGTTGTTACACAAGTAATACAAATTTCAACTCTGCTATACAGAGCAGCAAACAAATACAGAGCGAAAATTAATATTCAATTAAGCACGTGTAAAATAACTGACCATTATTTTGATTATTGTTTAATTTCTGTAATTTATTCAACAAAATATTGTTGCTTTGGTGGGCTCCAACTTCTCAGTAAAAATTTATTGCTTAGTTATAGAAAATTGCTACGTTTTGCTATAATGACTAAAATAATATAATGAGTAAGACAGTGGGTTTCTTATGCTGTTAGTGGTATATTTTGCTTTACCAAAGAGTTATGTATTTTTTATGTTTGGACAACATGACTAAAAAAAGTTATTGATGGATTTTAATGAAATTTATTGGAGAGGTAGGACCCTCATCAAAGAGAAACTGACCGTGTTTTGAGGTTGATTCGGGCTTGGATGCAATTTTGTTTTTGTTTGTTTTTTAACTGTTATACTGTACCATTCACTGGTTGTATATGCACACATGTAGGTGAAATAAATCCAATTTAAGAAAACTCACAGAAAAAAACAGAACTGTTCAGACAGCACTGCAATACATCAAATGTAATCTGATAAACTGACACACTTGTATGAAATATAATAAAACACTAAGAAAATGTAGTGGAAAATCTACATGGTAATACACATGTTTAAAGTCCAGTAATGCTTCATGCAACTATGCTTGAAGTATTATCTTTTTTATTATTTTATGATATTTATAGGAGAGGTGATGGTTAAGCACTGGGCTTGCAACCAGAGGATCCTCGGTTCAAACCCCAGCCTGACCGGAAAATCACTACGAAGGCAAGGTCCTTAATCCCCAAGTTGTTCCCGGTGTGTCATGAGCGCCTTGCATGGCAGCACCCTGACATTGGGGTGTGTGTGTGTATGTGTGAATGGGTGAATGTGAGGCATAATTGTAAAGCGATTTGAGCATCTGATGCAGATGGAAAAGTGCTATATAAATGCAGTTCATTTACCATTTATTATTATAAAGTTTGAAATTTTATTTTTGGAGGTATTAGAAGTGTAACAGTACACCTCCCTCACAGTCCAGTATGAATCACGGTTTCAAGGTCATGGTACTGTACATTCCTGTCAGGTTTCCTCATACAGGTATAGCACAAAACACTCACGCAAAATTAAAAAGACAGAATAATAACACTTCAATAGTAGGGCTGGGAAATTAGTTTCCACATCCTAAGTGTTCTGTAAAGGCATGAAGGGGGATTATGTTGTTGGGATTTCCGTCCATCTATCTGTCTGTTCATCCACCCCCAAAAAGGGTCTAAGCTTTCTGAAATCAACTCCTCTCACATTTTTAGTAGGAATTTTGGAAAACTTGGTACAATTCCTTGTTATACATTGATAATACACATATTGTAATATCATTTGAGTTGGGCTCATTTTACCAGAGTTATGGACCTTGATTACCAAAGCTAGACTCCATCAGTTTTGTCCTTGGGTGCTTGCATTCTGAAATCAACTCCTCTCACATTTTTAGTGGGAATTTTGGAAAACTTGGTACAATTCCTTGTTATACATTGATAATACACATATTGTAATATCATTTGAGTTGGGCTCATTTTACCAGAGTTATGGACCTTGATTACCAAAGCTAGACTCCATCAGTTTTGTGCTTGGGTGCTTGCATTCTGAAATCAACTCCTCTCAGACGTTTACATGGAATTTCATGTAACTTGGTACAAATCCTGGTTGATTGATAATACACATATTGTAATACTGTACAAGATTGACACATTATTGCCCTTGATTAGCAAACCAAGACACTGCCAGTTGTGCCTGTATTCTGAAATCAACTCCTCACATATTTAGGATGAATTTTCTGATAATTGATAAAAGTGCTTGAAATGTTATTAGAATGTACCAAGCACTTGTACCAAAGCAGCATTTGTGAGTGGGGGATTGACAACCATATATGTTCTAATTGATAAAAATGGATGTTTTCATGTCTTACCAACTAACAGTCAAGTCCTCAATTACATTTAATTTACAGTCATATAACAGACAAAGGCTAATGTTCATGTTTGTAAAGCTAGAAGCAGAATGTTCACCAGTTTTACTAATACATATTGTCAAAGGGTTTGACTTATTTTGTGTCATACAACCCCTGGCAAAAATTATGGAATCACCGGCCTCAGAGGATGTTCATTCAGTTGTTTAATTTTGTGGAAAAAAAGCAGATCACAGACATGACACAAAACTAAAGTCATTTCAAATGGCAACTTTCTGGCTTTAAGAAACACTATAAGAAATCAAGAAAAAAAGATTGTGACAGTCAGTAACGGTTACTTTTTTAGACCAAGCAGAGGAAAAAAAATATGGAATCACTCAATTCTGAGGAATGAATTATGGAATCACCCTGTAAATTTCCATCCCCCAAACTAAAACCTGCATCAAATCAGATCTGCTCGTTGACATTGACCCTATGCCATGACATTGATCCTATGTGTCTTTTTGCAAGGAACGTTTTCACAGTTTTTGCTCTATGGCAAGATGCATTATCATCTTGAAAAATGATTTCATCATCCCCAAACATCCTTTCAATTGTCCAAAATATCAACGTAAACTTGTGCATTTATTGATGATGTAATGACAGCCATCTCCCCAGTGCCTTTACCTGACATGCAGCCCCATATCATCAATGACTGTGGAAATTTAGATGTTCTCTTCAGGCAATCATCTTTATAAATCTCATTGGAACGGCACCAAACAAAAGTTCCAGCATCATCACCTTGCCCAATGCAGATTTGAGATTCATCACTGAATATCACTTTCATCCAGTCATCCACAGTCCACGACTGCTTTTCCTTAGCCCATTGTAACCTTGTTTATTCTGTTTAGGTGTTAATGATGGCTTTCATTTACCTTTTCTGTATGTAAATCCCATTTCCTTTAGGCGGTTTCTTACAGTTCAGTCATAGACGTTGACTCCAGTTTCCTCCCATTCGTTCCTCATTTGTTTTGTTGTGCATTTTTTGATTTTTGAGACATATTGCTTTAAGTTTTCTGTCTTGATGCTTTGATGTCTTCCTTGGTCTACCAGTATGTTTGCCTTTAACAACCTTCCCATGTTTTTTGTATTTGGTCCTGAGTTTAGACACAGCTGACTGTGAACAACCAACATCTTTTGCAACATTGCATGATGATTTACTCTCTTTTAAGAGTTTGATAATCCTCTCCTTTGTTTCAGCTGACATCTCTCGTGTTGGAGCCATGATTCATGTCAGTCCACTTGGTGAAACAGCTCTCCAAGGTGTGTTCACTCCTTTTTAGATGCAGACTAATGAGCAGATCTGATATGATGCAGGTGTTAGTTTTGGGAATGAAAATTTACAGGGTGATTCCATAATTTTTTCCTCAGAATTGAGTGATTCCATATTTTTTTCCTCTGCTTGGTCTAAAAAGTAACCGTTACTGACTGCCACAATCTTTTTTTTCTTGATTTCTTATAGTGTTTCTTAAAGCCAGAAAGTTGCCATTTGAAATGACTTTAGTTTTGTGTCATGTGTGTGATCTGCTTTTTTTCTACAAAATTAAACAACTGAATGAACATCCTCCGAGGCCGGTGATTCCATAATTTTTGCCAGGGGTTGTAAAACACAGTTTTATGACAGAATTCACCCAACAGCTCACTGACTGAACTAAATACAACAATTTCTTTCAGCAGTTACATACAGAAATTGTAGCCAACTGTCAAAATTGTTCAACAGTAAAATCACCAGTGTAATTTTCATTGCATAGATTGTGCTCTCATGTAAATATTACAAGTGAAGCACTCACTGTGTATGAGCAGAAGGAAGAGGTTCATCTGCAGCTTCAGTTCCATCACTCACACTCTGCAGCAACTACACAGAGCTGCTTCCTCATCGCCTGGTCTAGTTGTACGCCACTCAGGGACCTTCCATGACGTCACAGCTGTGTGCTTTCCACAAGCTTCATGAAGTCCTCATGTGACAAGTAAAAGCAAAAGGTTAAATGTTTAAGACAGTTTTCTTTCACTGATATCTATAAATACACCCAGAAGGCAAAAGATCAAGAAAATTCCCTCTAAAATTTACTTCATCTCAAACGTCTCAGAATACAAGAGTGTGACTATGGCTTGGGCCTGTTCTGAAATCAGCTGGGACCAGACTGAAACCAAGATCTTATGGTTTTATAAAGCATGTTTGTTGACAGAAAATGGACAGAATACTATCTCCTTTGACTTTCAATGAATTCAATTCAATGTACTCACACAACGCCAAATCACAGCATAAATCTACCCAAAGTTTTAACACAGCCCACCCCTCCCCATTGGGAACGTGTTAAGGAAAACCTCCCTCAGGTGTTTTTTTTTTTTTTTTTTTGCTTATAGGAAGAAACTTGAAGCAGACCAGACTCAGCAGGGTGACCAGCTGTGTCGTTCAAACTAACAATCGACGAGTACCAAAAAGTATGTACTCGTACTTGTATTCAGTCTGGAAAAAAAGTGGTATTGGTGCATCCCTAGTTTGAGCCACTCAGCCATGTGGTGGCAGCTGTTCTAACCGCTTCACCACAAGGTCACCTGGTTATACACATTTACCATTTGCATGAGAAATATAATTACCTAAATAACATCTACCAGTCTGAGAGCTCACAGCTCTCAGACTATTACATCATGAACACACCATGCTACAAAACACACACACACACATTTAAAGGTGTAAACATATGAAAGGAGTGTGGCAAAAATAAAGGAGAAAGTACATCAGCACTTCAAAAGTGAGACCAAAATATCTCCATCTCCCTCTGATGGTTGGTTGTAAAATAGGTCAGTGCGAGTCAATGGAAGTGTCTGGTGTCATTAGGTCATTTATCTGACAATGACAGAAACTCAGGTGGAGGACTGGCTGCTCACATTTTGGTCGGGGGATTCTGTGTTTATCTGGTACATGTTATGTTGAGAGCACCTGCAGACCTACATAGAGAATGTGGCACAGGTGGCCTTGAACTGACAACCTTCTAGTTGGGAGGCAAGATCAAGATCACTGTGCACACAGTGTGGACTTTTTCAATAAACAAGTAAATAAATAAATATGAGAAAAGAAAAGTGCAATATTTGCACGACAGTTTATTTGCTGATACTGAATTTGCATCTTTTGTTTGTTACAACCATGGATAATACAGTCAGTGTATTCATAAACCAGCAATAAATGAAGGGGACCCCTTGCACAAATAAAGTGGTGATTGCTTGAAATTCTACAGTTGCTGTGGGCTTAAGATTCCTAACATTGATATAGTCTGAATGAATTTTTTAAAAATTAGAGGACAGATTTTGGTGGAGAAATGAAACTTGGTTCATGGAAAGCCTTAATTAAATTTTAAAGCAGATCCCAGTCTCATTTTTAGCCCTTTCTTTTTAATTTCTGTCTTTCCTGATATTTCAAGAAGCAATACAATAAGCAACGTTATATTACAGTTTTTATTGATTGCTTTGATGCAACAGTCAACTCAAAATCCACATTTTCAAAACAGTTAACACAGAGGCCTAACCAGTGCCCCCAAAGGTGAAAATGACACATTTTGTTTGCAAAAGGCTCTAACTGTGCCAAAACATTTAAAATAAGGAACAAAAGCAAATTTAAAATTCTTCTTCTTACTTATAAGGTTTTGAATAATCAGGTCCCATCTTATCTTAGGGACCTCGTAGTACCATATCACCCCAATAGAGCGCTTCGCTCTCAGACTGCAGGCTTACTTGTAGTTCCTAGGGTTTGTAAGAGTAGAATGGGAGGCAGAGCCTTCAGCTTTCAGGCTCCTCTCCTGTGGAACCAGTTCCCAATTCAGATCAAGGAGACAGACACCCTCTCTACTTTTAAGATTAGGCTTAAAACTTTCCTTTTTGCTAAAGCTTATAGTTAGGGCTGGATCAGGTGACCCTGAACCATCCCTTAGTTATGCTGCTATAGACGTAGACTGCTGGGGGGTTCCCATGATGCACTGTTTCTTTCTCTTTTTGCTCTGTATGCACCACTCTGCATTTAATCATTAGTGATCGATCTCTGCTCCCCTCCACAGCATGTCTTTTTCCTGGTTCTCTCCCTCAGCCCCAACCAGTCCCAGCAGAAGACTGCCCCTCCCTGAGCCTGGTTCTGCTGGAGGTTTCTTCCTGTTAAAAGGGAGTTTTTCCTTCCCACTGTAGCCAAGTGCTTGCTCACAGGGGGTCGTTTTGACCGTTGGGGTTTTACATAATTATTGTATGGCCTTGCCTTACAATATAAAGCGCCTTGGGGCAACTGTTTGTTGTGATTTGGCGCTATATAAAAAAATTGATTGATTGATTGATTGATGCAACCCTACTCATTTACCCAGGCTTTGGATCGCCACTCCAAATTCTCCATGTAGTAAACTCCATGTAGTAGAATTGCGACGGCGCATTCAAAATGGTCAAAATAATCATAACGTGGTTATACAGTGTCAATATTGAGTGTTCTTGCTATGAAGTGGTTTGAAAATGATGCTGGATTTTATTAAGGAAGTAAATCTGGAAGGTGGCATCACCATGAAGCTTTGTTCTCACATGCCTACATCATTCACAGGTCAAAAGGCAAAGTCAGAATGATGCACGAAGACACAGGTTCCTCAGGTTCCACTGCCACATAACACAAGACATCAAGACAACAAACAAAATTCTGCAAAGACACAGCCCCTTCCTGCAGAAAACTGAAACTACAGAAATGTAGCGTAGTGCAGATTCCACTACGAAGACTCAGGTTTCAAGCTTTCATTCACATCTGCTAATTAGTAACAGGTGCATCTCTAAGGGCCTCTTTGCACATAGTGCGAATTTGGTCGAATTTCACATTAAGTGCGCATGAAGCAGGAATCATATGCAAACCGTGTAATTTCGTAGCTGCTTCCAACGCCTCGTACACCTGTTGCTACAACTATTCGTGCACACCAGCGGCTGAAAGACAGAGTGTGTGCTGTGTGAGCCCATCGAACCTCTCGCAGCAGGTGTCGGCCAAATTCCAGGTGACATGCACAAACATCTAACACTGCTCGCATGGCACTTAAAAAATGTGTGGCCATTCGCACTCTTGGCATGACAACAGTCTGCAGACAATCACTGTCGTACTCGCAGTGAAATTTGTCTAAGTGCCCCACGAGTGTGGCTTTGGTGTGTGCGCTGAACTGACAGGAGGTGTGGCTATGACAGAAGCGGCCGTGGAGAGCTGCCACTCTGGACGTCCCAGCTGGACGGTACTGTGTTTGGATGGACATGGACTAACAACTGACCACTGTGACATGCGTGTGTCTGTTTGCTGTCATTAAGTGGGCAAAAATAAAAACATGTATCACTGTGGCGCTGGGCTGCAGCAAGCAAGCAAGCGCACATGGCGTGCACATGGACAGGCTGCCCCCAGGTTGAAACGGACCGTCAGATCATAACACACAACAGGCAATCTGACTGTCACGTCACCCACATGAGCTCTGTTCCATATAACGTGGTGTCCTGTGGCGCACTGTCCACTGCGGGCCGGCAAGACACACTCCAGCAGATGTGAACATGAATGAGACAAGCGAACTGAGTCTCATTCATGTGATTTCATGACTGTACATCGGTGACCATGGGTCATCTACAGAGGAACAGACGCATCATATTTTTATTGCCCGCTTGATGAGAGGGATTTAATACAATGCAATGTTTTTATATGGTGCGTTTTTTTTTTTTTTATATGTCCATGTGCTTCCTGATATAAGGCAGTGTTCAGCACCTTTTACAGGACTGCAATGGCAGCTTGCTTGGTAAAGTTTCTGGCTGCAATAAGAGCTTTTAGAAGCACGCATTCAAATCCCTTGGGTGACAAGTATTTTTTTTTCAGCTGCGTGATGGGAAAAGCTACTGTGTTTCCACATGCATGGAACCGTCACAGCATGTATTTTTTTATTTGTTATTTGTTTTTTCTTCACACCAGCTGCAAGATGTGTAACCACATCATCCAGCTAGTGGCTCTGTGTTCCTACGTCCATGAACCATTGCACCAGCATCGTGCATGCCTGCCCATCGGCGTAATGTTTCGTGGTATGCACATACCAGCTGCTCTGACGGGTGTCGCCCAGGAGTTGTACATATTCGCACTATGTTTGAAGGGGCCATAATCTGAAGCAGCTGGTCCACTATTTACTCATCAACAGCAACCAATAGGCAAAACATCAAAGCCATTTAAAGATATGAATCCTAACTCACCTCTCTGCTTCTTGCAGCTGCTGTCCAGAACTTTGCCTCCTCCACCCTGTAGCCTCCTGCTGATCACTGTCTATCACTGGCCAGAGTCTATGGAGTTACATTTGTGTTAAAGTCTGAAAGGCAATGCTTTTGAAAAAAAAATACAGATTTTGTTTATTTATATTTATGTCCAGAGATCAAGGATCCAATGACCAATTTCATATTTATTTAAAGACTCAATAAAATGTTGTTGACATCAAAAACCTGTAAAGCCTACTTTTAGTACACAGAAAATTCACAAGAGATATTGATAAGGGAATCGATAAAGAATCAAATCGATAAGCGAAACTGATAATGACATTGATAAAATCTTATCAATACCCATTCCTAGTCTTAATGGTCAAACTAATGTTTCCCCCCATCACTCCATTGGGCTGCATGTTGTCATCAGTCTGAAATCTTGAAAAATCTTCACTTTGCAAAGTTTAGCTGAAACCAAGACAACAATAGCAGCACCAGGTGGATTTTTGTGGATAACATGCGGAAGTGCAAAGGAAAGAAGGCAGTTCTCAAACTAAGTGAACATGCAAGTATGAGCTAGTCTACAGAGGGAAGCCACCAAGACAACCATGACATCTTTGAAAGAGGTATAGGCTTCTGTGGATGTGATTGGAGAATAGTGATTGAGTATGGCGCAACTTACATCACCAGTTCCAGCTTCATGGTGGAATGGAGCTGAGAAGAATTTTCTTCAAAAGAAGATGTGAAATTTCAGCTGCAGATCGCCAAAAAGCACATGAGATTCAAGGCTAGATTTGTTGTTTTTTTGTTTTGTGTTGTTTTGTCTTAAATCCTTCTCCATTCCACTGCACCATGAAGTTGTTTACACTACCCTCAGTTTCTCACATCTCAGCCACAGAAGCCTGTAGTCCTTCAGAGTTGTCATGGCTGTTTTGGTGGCTTCCCCACTGTTCTCCTTCTTGCATGGTCCTTCATTTTACTTCAGACAGATTCACCATATACAGTACCATACTCTTTGAATTTCTTCAAGATAATGCAAATGACATCTAAGAGAGATTCAGTGACTTGGAAATGTTTGTGTGTCTAAACCAAACAGGTTGTAAAAATGGTGATTTATTGTAAATTCAACAAAGGGTACTATTAATTGTCACATACAGTTTGTTTTTTTAATTGCATAATATAAAAGCATCTTTGTCTGTTGCTGTTGATTCAGTACCTTTTGCACATTTAATTAAAAAGTCTGGTTATAAAGGAATTTGTCCATTTGCATTTATTTCAGAACACGTTTTTAATTAGTTTAAGATTTAAATGATGCAATGCAGCATTAATAACTTTGTGTTCCACTGTATTCAGAAAATCAACTCAAGTTAAGTTTGGGAGCGTGTGCAGGTGCTGTGCTTTGTCACATCCAAAACACCACAGAACCTCCTTAGGTCCTGGATGGCAACTACCCACGCAGACAGCTGGACCATTCCCATATCTCTAAAATAACCATTTATCTGCCGCCGCCAGGTGAAATGTAGGTGTCCCCTTGGCCTTCTCCCGCCACTGGGGTCAACACTCAGGCACCTGCGTGCTGGATCATGCACAGAGAAAGAGGCCACATGGTCAAAATGTCATAGCTGATATTCCCTCACAATGTGTCTTAGGAACCGTTTGCTTGATACAAAGGCATCCCAGTGGGGTTTCTAGACACCTCGGGACCGGTGATCTCAGAACAAGTACGATCTCCATACTACATGTATTAATCCACTATGATCTCAGAACCACATGTATTAATGTGATATGTTTCATACACGGCTCTCTTAATTTTGTCTTAGATGAGCTAATTTAAGGGGTAAACAGTCCCAAAATGTTGTTTTACGTTTCAGTATATGATTCTTATGGACGAAAACATATAGCATTAATACATGTGGTACAGAGATCCGAGAGCACAAATTTACCCCCTTTTTTGGGACTCACTACACTTTTTTAAAACATGTGGTACCAAGATAGTAGTGGTTCTGAGATGTGTTACTGACATCGTACTGGTTCCGAGATTGTACCAGTACTGCTGATAACAAGGTTGTGTGGTTCCGAGGTATCCAGTTACCTTCCGCCGGTATCCAAGGATCCATTGAAGATACTTACCAAAAACATCTAGTTGTCACCGTAGGTAAAGGGGCATTAGGTCACTGGTTAGTCTCACAACCAGTAAGACAAGACAGGCAGCACCAGGACCTGGAAAGACCCTAATAATTCAGATGAAATCAATGGGCACATTCAAAGTAAAAATGTGCTACTGTGATAATGACCTGCAAGGCAATACAATATGGGGGAAAAAAGACGAAGAAAACGACTGTCAATGAGATAGTTCGGGGGCCCCACGCAAGTTAAAGACATTCAGAACTATTTTCAAAAGCAAAACATACACTTTCAGAACCGTCGTTTCCGGAGATGTAGCCAATCAGAGGATGATTCGAGAAAATGCTGGAAGCTGGCTCTTCTGAAACCTGATTGGTTGGTTGCTCGTGGGACAGTTCTAGAAGCTGTGCGGCATCTTTTGCTTCGCTTTCAGCTGCTGCGGTACCGTCAGTTCATCCGCAGCGTTATTCAGGTAAGACCGCGGCTCATATTTATGCACACAAACGAATGGATCTCTTTAGCTTTATAAAACGGTTTTATCGTTAATGAAAGGCGCTGTGTTGTTATTGAAACGTCTCTAGGTCGTAGTAATTAGTATTAGCGGCGATAATATTTGGTGCAGCAGGGTTTTTTTTTCCCGCATAGATGCGTACTGGGGTTATGTTCCTTCTGGTTACTTTAACTAGCTGGTTGCCGTTATACTTACCTCACAGCAGCAGCACCTGTCAGCAGATTCAGCCTACATTCACACAAAAACAAAACAGCTAAAACAAAAACACGATTGCTGGTGATTTTTTTCAAGTCATTTTCAATATTTCTTGTAGCTACAAAAACGTTAAAGAAAAATGACAAGATTGCATAGGGAAAGTTCTTTTCCGTATGGATAAGGCATGAGAAACCAGGAATATAACACTGTCCGGTGGGGAAGGTGCAGCAGGCCTACTGTTCCTCTGAGGTGGTGCAGACGTGTGTGTATGGATAGATGAGCAGTGGGAGCAGAACAGACCACATTATTTAAATCAGTTTGTGCACTAATAGAACGTATAGTGCACTCAGACTGAAAATAAAGTGTCTCAAACCGGCAGCACCTGAGCCATGTCAGACTGTCCTATTACACTATAGCTTACACCTGAAACCCAACAAAAGACTCAAAACAGGTATCAAAATACCACTTCACATGTAATGTACTTCATTACGTCTGCCAGCCAACAGACGAAGGGCCACGGTTATACAGTTGTCCTTGTCTGGTCCATACAAGACATCTAGAAAGGAAATGAAGGTAAGTTGGGAAAAGTTTGGAGTATTTTTGTGGGGGGCTTTATTTTTTTTACACTATTGACTATTCATTTGATTAATTATAAAACCTTGCTTGTTTGATAATGAAAACTACAGGGATAGTCTGCACATACATATAGGTGCTAAACATGCTGTTCAACCATATTAACTAACTGACTCACCGCAGGAATTAAGCATTTTCTATGTACATTTAAACAACTGTTTATAGCTTCTGGTGGAATAACAAAGTGTATTGTGTTCTCACAGGAGCCATGTCCAAAGGAGCAGCTGTTGGTATTGATCTCGGGACCACCTACTCCTGTGTGGGTGTGTTCCAGCATTGCAAAGTTGAAATCATTGCTAATGACCAGGGCAACAGGACCACACCCAGCTACGTGGCCTTCACAGATACTGAGAGGCTTATTGGAGATGCAGCCAAGAATCAGGTTGCCATGAACCCCACCAACACCGTCTTTGGTAAGGTTACAGGAGTGTGCAGTGATAGGTGTCATGTAATATTAATGCAGCCCAACAATACTGTTTTACCACTGTGACAGCATTGAGCAAATAAATTAATAGGGCAGCGCAGTCTCATTTGAACCCTGGGTGATATTGCACAATTTGACCACTTATGGGGACAGCCGTTCCCGTTGCACAATACTGTATACACACAGAAAAATGGTGTACTGTTCTGTTTTTGGCTGCAATCACCCAAGCAGTCAAGAAAAGGGCAATTTTTTTCAGCTCCCAGTGGAGAAGGGAAGGCAACGTGAATGGGAGACGTTGTCGGTAACTGTTAGCCTACAGAGCTAACTAGAGTAGCTACTCCTGCAAAACCGCCTTGATATGTTTGAGCTCCATGTCGTAAACAAAGCACAACACGTCCACCTTCCACCGCATCGTTACTTTTTCTTTGCATTTTCACTTTGTTTGCATGTGATTTGTCCAAAATCTCAGAGAAAGTGCCGTGTTTCTGTCCCCCGATGTATAGAAATTACATCATATGCGTCATATTTTACCCCTTTAGCGTCCGCCCTCAAACGAGACTGCCCTGCCCAATTATGTCATCTGCATTCTTACTAGAAGTATCTGAAGTCAGGATATACCCTGGACAGGCTGCTAGTCCATCACAGAACCAGCGCATTTAGGCAGACGAACACATTCACTCACACCTATGGACAATTAAAGTTTACAATTCACCTAATCTGCATGTCTCTGTGTGACCGAGGCCAGCAGGAGTTGCTGTGCACGTGGTAGCTATTAGGCCTCACTCCCCCGACAGTTAAAGGATACTGTGGCCACTCAGCCCAGGTTTTAGCTGACTGGCCAGTGTGTCCACCTCCCATGCTGGTGATTGTGAGCTCATGTGCTGAGTGGGAGGAGTCAATCACAACACAGAACAGCGGAGAGTAGAAGCCGCTACATTTGGAATGGGGAGGAAACCAGAGCACCTGAATGGAACCCACACAAACACAGGGAGAACTTGCATAGTCCACCCAGAAAGGACAAAGGGGGGAAGCGAACCCAGGGCCTTCTTGCTGTAAGGCAACAATGCTAACTGCTAAGCCACTGTACCGCATATCTTTTAACATCAATCATATCAGTGTCTGAGATGACAGATAAGCCATTTTCATCATACTGGTCTTGATCTGTAGTATCATTCCTGTGATTAACTTAAAATGTTTGTATCACAGTGGCTAGACCTTTTCCAACATCAGCCAAATCTACCATAATTGGTGTAGAATTTTTAGCTGGATTGTTTTTACTTGGATCAATAAGGTTTTTGCTAAATTTTGGCTTGTACTTGTTTGAAAAAGAGGGTCAAACATTGACCAGTCTTCATGCATTGATTGATCTGAATCTTCTGAGTAGAAATGGGTGTTTCTCTGGGTAGTGCAGCGTCAGACTTGTGGCACAATCTTTAAATGTTGACCTGTTAGGGAGGAGTTGTCTGCAACATCTGACTGCTGTTTGTTTATTTTTGTCATTTCAGATGCAAAACGTTTAATTGGCAGAAGGTATGAGGACCCAGTGGTTCAGTCAGACATGAAACATTGGCCCTTCAGTGTCATCAGTGACAGTGGACGCCCAAAAGTGAAAGTTGAGCACAAAGGTGAGACTAAGACATTCTACCCAGAAGAAATTTCCTCCATGGTACTGACAAAGATGAAGGAAATCGCTGAAGCTTATCTTGGGAAGGTAATTTACAAAATAGTGTTGTGTCAATACATGAAGCACTACTGATCAAATGGACTAATAAGGCTTCTTCTTTTTAGTCTGTGTCAAATGCAGTTATCACAGTTCCTGCATACTTCAATGACTCTCAGCGTCAGGCAACTAAGGACGCTGGGACTATCTCTGGTCTAAATGTTCTGAGAATTATTAATGAGCCCACCGCTGCAGCAATTGCTTACGGCTTGGACAAGAAGGTGAGTTTAAAGTCATGAGAAGATGTAGTGTGTGTGGATTGGTTCACCTTTATGCAGCTGTATTTCACAAATAGTGCAAAGTTTGGACGAAGTGTACACTTAGTGTGCATGACGTAGGAATCGTGTGCAAACCGTGTAATGTCGTCCCTGTCGCCAATGCCTCGTACACCTGTTGCTTCAACTATTTGCGCACACAAGCACCTGAAAGACAGTGTGTGCTGTGCAAACCCATCGCACCCTCTCCCGGCAGGTGCCAGCCAAATTCCAGGTGACACGCACAAACATTTAACACCGCTTGCTTGGCACTTAGAAAATGTGTGGCCAGTCGCACTCTTGACACGACAAGAGACTGCAGACAATCACTGTCGTACTGCTGTGAAATTTGTCTACGTTCCCCACCAGTGTGACTTTGCAAACACACCCCGACATGTGGGTGTGTGCGCTCCATTCACGGGAGGCGTGGCTTCTGACAGAAGCAGCTGTGGTGATCTGTCATTCTGACATTCCAGGTACACAACACCTACTGTTTTTGGACAGTCATGGACTAACAGCTGTCCACTGTGAGGCACGTCTGTCTGATTGCTGTATTTACGTGGGCATAAATAAAAACATGTATCACCGTGGTGGCAACAAGCTGCAGCGAGCGCGCATGCGCACGGAGCGACCACTGACAGCCCCCAAGGTTGAAACGTGTCAGAGTTGTTCGGAGTCGGACCTGGAAAGAACAACCCAGTTTACACACACACAGAAAATGATCACGCAAGAGACACTGAATTTCTTTTGTGATGCCGGTATTTGGTTAGACTCTTTCTCTCCGATTGTTCTGTCTGAGTTATTTTCATTAGTTACTTCCTCCAAACCATCAACATGTCTATTAGACCCCATTCCTACCAGGCTGCTCAAGGAAGCCCTACCATTAATTAATGCTTCGATCTTAAATATGATCAATCTATCTTTATTAGTTGGCTATGTACCACAGGCTTTTAAGGTGGCAGTAATTAAACCATTACTTAAAAAGCCATCACTTGACCCAGCTATCTTAGCTAATTATAGGCCAATCTCCAACCTTTCTTTTCTCTCAAAAATTCTTGAAAGGGTAGTTGTAAAACAGCTAACTGATCATCTGCAGAGGAATGGTCTATTTGAAGAGTTTCAGTCAGGTTTTAGAATTCATCATAGTACAGAAACAGCATTAGTGAAGGTTACAAATGATCTTATGGCCTCAGACAGTGGACTCATCTCTGTGCTTGTTCTGTTAGACCTCAGTGCTGCTTTTGATACTGTTGACAATAACATTTTATTACAGAGATTAGAGCATGCCATAGGTATTAAAGGCACTGCGCTGTGGTGGTTTGAATCATATTTATCTAATAGATTACAATTTGTTCATGTAAATGGGGAATCTTCTTCACAGACTAAGGTTAATTATGGAGTTCCACAAGGTTCTGTGCTAGGACCAATTTTATTCACTTTATACATGTTTCCCTTAGGCAGTATTAGACGGCATTGCTTAAATTTTCATTTACGCAGATGATACCCAGCTTTATCTATCCATGAAGCCAGAGGACACACACCAATTAGCTAAACTGCAGGATTGTCTTACAGACATAAAGACATGGATGACCTCTAATTTCCTGCTTTTAAAGTCAGATAAAACTGAAGTTATTGTACTTGGCCCCACAAATCTTAGAAACATGGTGTCTAACCAGATCCTTACTCTGGATGGCATTACCCTGACCTCTAGTAATACTGTGAGAAATCTTGGAGTCATTTTTGATCAGGATATGTCATTCAATGCGCATATTAAACAAATATGTAGGACTGCTTTTTGCATTTGCGCAATATCTCTAAAATTAGAAAGGTCTTGTCTCAGAGTGATGCTGAAAAACTAATTCATACATTTATTTCCCCTAGGCTGGACTATTGTAATTCATTATTATCAGGTTGTCCTAAAAGTTCCCTGAAAAGCCTTCAGTTAATTCAAAATGCTGCAGCTAGAGTACTGACAGGGACTAGAAGGGGAGAGCATATCTCACCCATATTGGCCTCTCTTCATTGGCTTCCTGTTAATTCTAGAATAGAATTTAAAATTCTTCTTCTTATAAGGTTTTGAATAATCAGGTCCCATCTTATCTTAGGGACCTCGTAGTACCATATCACCCCAACAGACTGCAGGCTTACTTGTAGTTCCTAGGGTTTGTAAGAGTAGAATGGGAGGCAGAGCCTTCAGCTTTCAGGCTCCTCTCCTGTGGAACCAGCTCCCAATTCAGATCAGGGAGACAGACACCCTCTCCACTTTTAAGATTAGGCTTAAAACATTCCTTTTTGCTAAAGCTTATAGTTAGGGCTGGATCAGGTGACCCTGAACCATCCCTTAGTTATGCTGCTATAGACTTAGACTGCTGGGGGGTTCCCATGATGCACTGAGTGTTTCTTTCTCTTTTTGCTCTGTATGCACCACTCTGCATTTAATCATTAGTGATTGATCTCTGCTCCCCTCCCTCGCAGGGGGTCGTTTTGACCGTTGGAGTTTTTCCGTAATTATTGTATGGCCTTGCCTTACAATATAAAGCGCCTTGGGGCAACTGTTTGTTGTAATTTGGTGCTATATAAATAAAATTGATTTGATTTGATTTTTCCTGATCAGGAGAGGACAAACGAGGAGCTCCTTCAGAAAGAACTGTCATCTGCTCTGAAGGCCCCGCCCATTTGCTTCTCCTTTTTATTGAATATAGTTACATACAAGCATATAGGAGTGACAATATCACAAAATGATGGAAAGACACAAAGTCTGGTCTCACATTGATATGAAAACTGTTATGGCTTTGAGCCCTCAGTCTCCTAAGCTTCCGATAATAATGTCCAGCCCTGAACCGGTGTTCCGGTTACATTGCTCTTTCCTCAAGGCTGAACTGTTAATTAAAGGTGCACATCTGTGCTTAGCAAAAACATAACTCTAGCAAAACAGTCTGCACACTGACTAAGCCAAAGATCATCTGCTCACTTTCTCGTGTGGCAGTTCTAATGATTACTTGAACAGTGATTGCTTTGACAATGAGTAATTATTTAAAGGAATAATGGTACATGAACTCTCACACATGCATACATGTATACGAGGTCTGTGAGAAAAGTATCCGACCTTTTTATTGTATGCAAAAAATATATGGATGTGATTCATATGTTTTTACGTCAGCCAAGCTTGAACCTTCGTGCGCATGCGTGAGTTTTTCCACGCCTGTCGGTTGCGTCATTCGCCTGTGGGCAGGCTTTGAGTGAGCACTGGTCCACCCCTCTCGTCGTTGTTTCATTGCGAGGAAATGGCGGAATGATTTGGGCTTTTTTTCCATCAGAATTTTTTCAGAAACTGTTAGAGACAGGCAGCTGGAAACCATTCGAAAAATTTATCTGGCTTTCGGTGAAAATTTTACGGGCTTCACAGAGAATAAGGAGTGTTACTACAGCTTTAAGGACGCCCCACAATGGCGCACGGCGCGCCGCGCTCCGAGCCGCCATCGAGAGGCAAAAACCACATCATTTCTAAACGGATGGCTGTGTGGAGCCAGGACCGTCGTGTGCAATTTCTCTGGTTATCACAAGAGCTGGACATCAGCCATTTTCTGGCAGATTTCATTTTTAATAAGAGATTTTGTCATGGAAAGCCACGCGGAGTCTTTGCGCGTCACGACCGATTCGGTGATGAAGCGAGACAAAGGAACACCTCCATTTCGGAGTGTTAGAGGACAAGTTGGGACATGTCCAGCTCTCCACAGTTTCTCTTATACTGACTCGACTGGTAAGCACTGAAAGCCGAGATAGGCTTGTCCCAACTTGTCCTCTAACACTCCGAAATGGAGGTGTTCCGATCTGGACCTGATTCTCAGGGCCCTGCACAGAAATAGGAGAGTCTGGTATCTTGTTAGTTGGTATCTTGTATGACATTCTTATGGGATAACACACGTCTCATAGTCAACTAATCCCTCATCCTCAATATCAGGCCCAGCTATTTTCTGTAACTCTGGTATTCTGTAGGGCCTGCCATACAAAATTTCAAATGGCGTAAGGCAAGTCGCTGAGCTGGGTGTTATCTGCATGCTGCATGTACAGTTTCACCAAATCCAAACAATGAACCCAGTTTTTTTTTTTTTTTCCATGCATTTTCCTGAGCTTACTTTTAATAGTTCCATTTGTTCTTGCCACTAAACCTGCGCCTTGAGGATGATAAGCACAATGTGTTTTGCATTTATTTTCAAATGTTCTGTCAAATGTTGGATGATTTTATTTACAAAATGTGTACCATTATCACTGTACATTGTTTCAGGTGGTCCATGTCTTGGAATTATGTCTCTACAAAGTATCTTTGCAACTGTCAGAGCATCTGCATGTTTAACAGGGAACACCTCTACCCATTTGCTATATGCATCAATCAGTACATTACCCTGCGGGTTGTGCTTCGCACAGATTAAACATGCTCTGCTCGGCGATTTGGTGGACATTGTGACGCATTAATTTGCAAAAATTGATTGATTGGATGAATGATAAGCATTGATTAATATCGATTATTACGTGCAGGCCAATCTTAATATGACAATTCAATTCCCGACAATGATCCAGTACTCCAATTAGATCAATACACTGCCTACCATGTAGTCCAGTCCCAGCAAAAGACTGCCCCTCCCTGAGCCTGGTTCTGCTGGAGGATTCTTCCTGTTAAAAGGGAGTTTTTCCTTCCCACTGTAGCCAAGTGCTTGCTCACAGGGGGTCGTTTTGACCGTTGGGGTTTTACATAATTATTGTGTGGCCTTGCCTTACAATATAAAGCGCCTTGGGGCAACTGTTTGTTATTTGGCGCTATATAAAAAAAAATTGATTGATAGTCATACGGACAAATTTGACCCCACCACAGTACCCCAGTGCCATATCCTCATGTCCTAGTGAGTCAGAGCGTCACAGAGACAAGGTCGAATAATCGTGACTGGGCCTGCCTTAGGTTTTCCCAAGGTTTAAGATGGGATCTTACCCGTCATGGGCTCACAGCCTTCCATACTGGGCAGGGGTTACAAGGGGTGGGGGAACACCCATTAAGAGGTGTCATGTCAAAGCAGTTTTAATTGCACAGAACATCAAACATGCAGGATCATTGAAAGTGAAGTATCTTTTAGCAAATCATCCCAGAATAGATCTGTTGGATTAATCAGTGCTTAAACACCAATAATAAATAGACATAATGACAGAATCAGATACATAAACAATGTTTGGTTTGCAGGAATAACTATGGGTCAGGATGGACAATAATCATGTGAAAACTTGTCCAACAATCTCTATCCTTTAAGGCCTAACTTAATCATACATCAAATAATAATTAATAAGTGCTTCATTGGTCTTCAATGCTTTATGAAAGACTGCAGCTTCTTACTTGATTTGCAGCAGGGGTTAGTTGCATCACATGAGAGTTCACATTATTTCAATCAAAACACAGGATGATCAAAATATTGAGTTATTATTATTTGTTGCTTCTACATTGCTGTCAGTTCACCCTCACCAACATTAACGCTTTCAACAGGAGCTCTATAAACATGTTACAATAATCAACCCAGTCTTACTGTTCACACACTGTACAACCTTCTGCTCTGCTCTTCGGCTGGAGTGATGAATTACACTTTGTTCCCAAAACAAACCACACTTCAAAGAATAGAACACTGAATGTATTTGGTAAAGCCAATGCAACATAATGCAAAACAACATTAAAGCTGGAATTGATTACATCAAACAATATCTCTCTAAATTTAACAGTAACAAACACTTTTAAAACACTAGTAAAACCCCCGTGTTTCATATGTTATAGCACAACAAATATCACTGCAGTGTTTTTCAAATCCTCCCTCAAGTTGTGGGGGTGTGGGGCGGCAGGGAGAGGAGGAGGAGGGAAGTGAGCATTTAGAGCTTCCCTCAGCAGCTGTGTGTATACACGCTTCTCCTCCAACACCCCAGACCAAGAACAAAATCCCACAACTGCTACAACAAACAATTTACATTACACTTAACATATTATACACACATTTAGACACGTAGATCTCAACGGAACTATTAATTACAGTGAACTGATAGGAGACTTCTTTTTTTTTTTCCTCTTTCGCCATCCTTCTGTCAGGCTGTTTGGGGCCCGGAGGTCAAGAACCGGGTATGCAATCACAGTCTCACAATCAGTTTTTAATAGTCCCCAGAGAATCTACCACAACCACTGCTCCCTTCTGTCTGATATGTGCCATCAAAAAATTAGTGGATCAGTCAATCAACAATTTTTCAATCTTTTAGCAGTATTTAATAACTGATTCATAGCAGTGTTTTAGAACCCAAAGTCTTTATTGCTTACACGAGCCTGTTTCCGGCCAATGAATACCCGCTGGAACTTATTGATCTAATTGGTCAGTTCCACAGTAGCTCATTCATGATTACTGAGGCAAGATGGGCCAAATACTGCAATGGTTAATTGAAGCAGTCAATCTGAATTCCCCCCCCCCCCCCCCCCCCCCCCCCCCCCACAGAAAAGAACTAACCCACACAAATTTCAAACCAACACCATACAAAAATATATCACACAACAATAAATCCAATCATTAATCACTACTGGAATATAATCTTGATCAGCTTTACTTAAAATCTGTTAAGTAGGCGAAACTAACCACCTTTTACACCTTATCCAGTATACAAAAATCAACCATATTTTAACCACTTCACCCCAGTTATATGATCATTCAACATGGACAGTAGGAAGACGATAGTATTTATTGTCTTTGAGTTAACATCTTAACAAGCGGAAAGGTTTTATTTCATCAGCAGATCTATTTCAGAATTCTCCCTCAGAATACTCTCTTTTACACTGGACACCAACTCACACTCATACACGTGCAAAATTGATTAATGTGCACTTATTTCTCAGTATCTTAACTCCACACTTTAAAATGTTGGAGCGTCAGCAACTGTGACCTTGACAGTTTTATCTAAAACAATTCACAATAATTACACACAGTCTGTCTATAGCGACAACAGAACAAAGTAAGGAAAAACTGACAAGTATACTTGTCAATCAGATCAGAACACACAGTGGGAGATCTGACCATCACATCACCCACGTGAGCTCTGTTCCACATGACGCGGTGTCTGTGCTGTGGCGTGCCATCCACAAGACGCGTGTCAGGTAGAACCCGCGCGTGGCCGACGGGATGCACCTGATCAATAGATGTGGACATGCTCAGAGCACACCGTTTCTCATTCATGTCATTTCCTGACTGTATGTCTGTGACCATGGGTCATCACTAGAGGAACAGACGGATCATATGCTCACTTGATAAATGCGGTGTTTTTATGTGGTGTGGGATTTTAATTTTTTTGTAATACTTCCATGTCCTTCCTGATATGTTGCAGATTCCCACAGCTTTCACAGAACAGCTCCCTAGCTCAGTAGTAAAGTCTCCCGTAAAGTAATCCCGAACTCTTGAAAGGTGCGAGTTCCCGTCCAGTGGGTGGTGTATTTTTCTCTCTCTTTTTTTTATTTTTTTTATTATTATTATTCCACATAAGCGGCGTGATGTGGTTCCACACGTACCGGCTGGTTATTTTTTATTTATACCACATAAGCGGCGCCATGTGCTGCACCTGGCGCTGTTCTTGCTTGAAAGACACTGGCGTGTGCACAAACTTTTGCACCGGGTTCGTGCATGCCTGCCCATCGGCACAATGTTTTGTGCGCTAATTTCAAAGTGTTTCACTGTTTTCATCCAAATGTTGTCCAAACTTTGCACTATGTGTGAAGGAGCCATTAGTTTTGCTCAACTTTCTCCAATTTTCTAGGTTGGGTCTGAGCGGAACGTTCTCATTTTTGATCTTGGTGGTGGAACATTTGATGTGTCCATTTTGACCATTGAGGATGGAATTTTTGAGGTCAAGTCTACAGCTGGAGATACTCATCTTGGTGGGGAAGACTTTGACAACCGCATGGTCAACCACTTCATCACTGAGTTTAAACGCAAATACAAGAAGGACATCAGTGACAACAAAAGAGCTGTCCGTCGTCTCCGCACTGCATGTGAGAGGGCAAAGCGTACCCTGTCCTCAAGCACCCAGGCCAGTATTGAAATCGACTCTCTGTATGAGGGAGTTGACTTCTACACCTCCATCACCAGGGCTCGCTTTGAAGAGCTCAACGCTGACCTGTTCCGTGGCACCTTGGACCCCGTGGAGAAGTCACTCCGTGACGCAAAGATGGATAAAGGGCAGATTCATGACATCGTCTTGGTTGGAGGTTCCACCCGTATCCCCAAGATCCAGAAGCTTCTGCAGGACTTCTTCAACGGAAAGGAGCTCAACAAAAGCATTAACCCTGATGAGGCTGTGGCTTATGGTGCTGGTACGTTTGTGGAACTTCAGTGAAATCACTAATGTGCCCTTAACCTATATGCAAGGAGAGGAAACTCAATCGACATGTGGTATAGTAATTCGGTGAAACTATAATCTGTCTCCACAGCTGTCCAAGCTGCCATACTGTGTGGTGACAAGTCTGAAAATGTCCAGGACTTGCTCCTTCTGGATGTCACCCCTCTCTCCTTGGGTATTGAGACAGCTGGAGGTGTCATGACTGTCCTCATCAAGCGTAATACCACCATTCCCACCAAACAGACGCAGACCTTCACCACCTACTCTGACAACCAGCCAGGTGTTCTCATCCAGGTGAGGATTCAGTTTTAGGTCACATACTTGTGCAATACATTTTGTTTGTTGTTTGAGTGAATTAAATCACTTAATTATGATCTTGCATTTTGAGAAAATCTTAACTGTTGCCAGTGTCCCATATGCCCAACAGGTTTATGAGGGTGAGCGTGCCATGACGAAGGACAACAACTTGCTGGGCAAGTTTGAGCTGACCGGTATCCCTCCTGCCCCTCGTGGCGTTCCACAGATTGAGGTGACCTTTGACATTGACGCCAATGGTATCCTTAATGTCTCTGCTGTTGATAAGAGCACCGGCAAAGAGAACAAGATTACCATCACAAATGACAAGGGTACAGAAAGAAAAGACATGCTTCTTGACTCAAAATCTATGACCAATTGCTAAATATGTATGTGTCTATAATATGTTTTATTATAGGTCGTCTAAGCAAGGAGGATATTGAACGCATGGTCCAAGAAGCTGAGAAGTACAAGGCTGAAGATGATGTCCAACGTGACAAGGTGTCTGCAAAGAATGGTTTGGAATCATATGCTTTCAACATGAAGTCTACCGTGGAGGATGAGAAACTTGCCGGCAAGATCAGTGATGATGACAAGCAGAAGATTTTAGACAAGTGCAACGAGGTCATCAGCTGGCTTGACAAAAACCAGGTACGACTGTGTGCTGCTATAATGCTTCCTTATGTCCTGCGTATGTAGACCTTCAGGCCCATTGGTGCCAGTGCTTATTTCCTGATACTCTAGTGCACGGGTGGGCAACCTGTTCCAGAAAGGGCCAAGAGGGTGCAGACTTTCTTTGCAGCCACTGACTCCACCAGGTGATTTCACTCACTAACTGATTCCATCTGCTCAAAGTGATATTAATCAGTGAAATCACCTGGTGGAGTCAGTGGCTGCAAAGAAAACCTGCACCCTCTTGGCCCTTTCTGGAACAAGTTGCCCACCCCTGCTCTAGTGCAAAAGGGATAAGAGTAAACTTGCACTGGTAAAGATGGCATCCCATTTCAGGTTACTTTGCCAAACAAGGCAGGGCTCCATTTACAGTCTGGTTGACTGGGACGATGCAGATGTAGTGTTTTGTCCAAAGACACAGATTAGAATCTGAAGCACACACCTGGAATCAAATCCTAGTCTGTATATTGGTAGGCTAACTGTTGTCCCACAGAGCCACCTTATCTGGTTTAGATTTAGAGGAGCGGCTTCTTAATTCGTGTATGTTCTGGTCACGCCGTCATGTTGGATGGAAAATTTCAAAGTTAATTTGATGGTTATTCCACTTGAGATAGGAATATAAATTGGCCTGTCACAGAGGCAAAGTATTCCCGTGCAGTTTGCATCCAAATAGGATTTTTTCACTGTTCAGTTTTAATTAACTTTTCTTACAGTGACCCCCCCCCCCCCCCAAAAAAAAAAATCCAGTCAATGAACAATATTGCATATGAGCTAAAAATTAATTTTTTGATGATATAATTTCTTTTAAAATTTAAATAATGTCTTTGACACCAGGAGACTATCAGCAGAATTGAGTGATGACTCTGGATTGATCAGCTTCAGTGGGCACAGGTTCTCGGGTAAAATATTCATCAAATGATGTGTCCATTCACAGGACTAACAGCTGTGTAGACAATGAACACTGTTAAGACTGTAAATGGGGCTGCAACTAATGATTATTTTCTTTCTCAATTAGTTGGTACATCCGTCAGTGCTATCCAGAGCCCAAGCTAATACCTTTTGATGTCTTACATCCACAGCCCAAAAAATAATCAGTTTACTGCCAGTTAGGAGTTAAGCAGCTTGTAAAATAAATGATTTGCCTTTAAGAAGTTGAAATTAAAGAATTTGAATATTTTTAATGGAATCAAAATTCAGGGCACCTGGAAGTATTCACAGCACTTCACGTTTTCCACATTTTCTTATGTTACAGCCCTATTCCAAAATGGAGTCAATTCTTTTTTTTATTTTTTTTTTCCCTCAGAATTCTACCCACAACACCCCATAATGAGGAATAAAGAGAAATAGGCAAAACTGCCAAAATATGGGTGTGCTAAGCTTGTGGCATCATATTCAGGAAGCCTTGAGGCTGTAATTGCTGCCAAAGGAGCATCAACAAAGTATTGAGCAAAGCGTGTGACTACTTGGGGCCCTGTCACACCTTGAGGATTCAGCCAGCGTATGCCGACCTATGAAATATGCAGTGAATACCCTGGATACATCGAATACGTTATGCAGCTGTCACACCATGACGATTTAGGCAATGTATGCTGACAGCCCCTTTTACATCGAGTGGTCTGGGTCGGTACTGCACAGTACGGTGCTGGTCGGAACAGTTAAGTCTGGCTTGGTTTGTATTTCCACCGCCAGCAGAACCCTTTTGTTTGGCAGCCGGAACATGTAAATATTAACAAGCACGTCATCGAGTGTATGTACGTTGTTGCGCTGCCTCTCTCCTCTACACGGAGACCACACAGAGTAATTTATTTTATTTTTGTCTTTGGTGGATCATGGGATTCATTTTCTCGCGTGCACAATGCTGAAGAATTGACTGATATCTGTGGTAAACTCTGAATGTGAATGAATGAGGCACTGTGACATTTTAAAATAAGTTCATTTTCTTGTTGTGGCACAAAGCCCCGGCATTCTCTGGTTCAGGCTGTGAAACACACCAAATACAGTTCTTTTAAAACGCTACATTTCTTCAGCCGCAACAAGGAACTAAAGTATTTTCAGCCGTCCTTTTCCAAAATCAGGACCCTTTATGTGGATACGTTTTCGTCAGGATCCCACTGAAATGAAAAGGTAAGATGAAGACTGTATATTTACTCCGTGTGTGAATGCTTTTAATATTTGTAATGCCGCCTTCACACTAGACAAAACGCAAGTGACTGCGGCGACAGGTTGCCACAAAAGTTCAAGCCACGCAATGCGACACGATGGACGCGAATGAAGCAGTTTTGAGCGATTGGCACATCACGTCACCCTCCTCCCCAAGTTGAAAAATCTGAACTTTTTTGTCTTGTCCCGCCGCGCTGACCAATCAGGGACTGGATATGTAGTGACGTGGAGATGTCTGGAGTTTATACTTGATGTGGACATGTCCTGTCTCTGGCAGCCAGCCTGTGAGCAGGACTTATGTGATCTTGTGCTTTATTTCACAATTATGATAGAGTTTAAAGGGAAGAGCGAGCAGCAGCACCACAGCAGCTGTTTTTTTTTCTTTTCACGTGCACGCGAACGAATCGTCCATGATTATTTTATTAACTACACAGATGTATAATAAAACAAATGGTGACTGGTTTATAACACAATTATGACAGAGTTTGAGGGGAGAGAGAGCAGCAGCAGCAGCCAGTTTTTTTTTTTTCTTTTTTCTCACGTGCACACGCGAACGGGACAGGAGGTCCTCAGACTGGGTCCTGGAGAGGCAGAAGTACCGCTGAAAGCGGCCGTCATCCAGACGCAGCTCCTGCAGCAAATGATGAATTTGTGGCATCCGGTGTGAACGCGGCTCAAGCAGAGCGACACACCGGGCGATGGTGGCGCGCCCATCGCCAGGCGAGGGATGCGAATTTGTGGCGTGCGGTGTGAATACGGCATAACAGTCTGAACTGTTCGCATGAGGACTGCAGCTTTCAGTTGTTCAACCAATCAATGGACAGCATCAATGAACGTATTTCGACTTATGAGTAACTTTCAAGAAATATGGGTCAACAATCTCATAACTTATGGCCCGGTCACACGGCATATGATAATTACTGAATGAAAGTGGGGAAAAAAGTTAAAAAGTCACATATCGTTGAGAAAAGGTAGACGAATGAGCTTTATCACTGAATAGCCTGCGAATCAAGAGTACAAAAGAAACGAAAGAGGAACAAAATGCAACCGAAGCTAACATTGATCTCCACGCTTTTAAATGAAACGCGCCTGGAGCCACTGTTGGAGCAGTGTGTGTCTGCGTCTCTGCATTCCAGGACTCAGCGCTGGAACGGAGCTCAGCTGCAAACAGAAGTGTGTGATCTGACCCACTGTGAAGATATGCACACACATCGGTGGATTCACCTGCTCTGGTTCCTTGTCCAGAATAAATGAAGGATCATCTCCTTATCAGAATCAATTTCAATCAATCAATCAATTTTTTTTTTTTTATATAGCGCCAAATCACAACAAACAGTTGCCCCAAGGCGCTTTATATTGTAAGGCAAGGCCATACAATAATTATGTAAACCCCAACGGTCAAAACGACCCCCTGTGAGCAAGCACTTGGCTACAGTGGGAAGAAAAAACTCCCTTTTAACAGGAAGAAACCTCCAGCAGAACCAGGCTCAGGGAGGGGCAGTCTTCTGCTGGGACTGGTTGGGGCTGAGGGAGAGAACCAGGAAAAAGACATGCTGTGGAGGGGAGCAGAGATCGATCACTAAGATTTACGCTGTTTAGAACTACGCTTCCTCCTCACAGTCACCCAGTCGGCCTGCTTTCCCGGCTGCTCGGGATCTGCCAGAGGGGAACTAACGGCGGCTAAGCTACCTTGGTCCGCACCGACTACAGGGGCCTGGCTAGCTGTAGAATTTTCCACGGTGCGGAGCCGAGTCTCCAATTCGCCCAGCCTGGCCTCCAAAGCTATGAATAAGCTACACTTATTACAAGTACCGTTACTGCTAAAGGAGGCCGAGGAATAACTAAACATTTCACACCCAGAGCAGAAAAGTGCGGGAGAGACAGGAGAAGCCGCCATGCTAAATCGGCTAAGAGCTAGTAGCTGCGCTAAGCTAGCGGATTCCTAAAAACATGCAAAGTGAATAATGTGTAAATAATTTAAAGGTGATTCAGCAGAAGGAGTGCTTTAGTTAAGGCACGTGAAGATTACACTGGGAAACAAATCGTAATCTAGATAACTAGATCAATCTAACTGCGCAGATTAAACAGCTAACAGATACAGCAAAACACCGCTGTGCTCCGGAACAGGAAGTGATACAATACCGCAGTGAGAGCCAACCACCAGTAGAGGCAAGAAAGAGCGTAACCACCAGTAGAGGCAAGTGAACTGGCATATGGTATATAGAATCCTCACTATCTGGTTCAGATTGACAGCATGCTGCGCGCTCCATCTTGCTCAAATTAAAAAACAAACAACAACAAAAATGCTGGTCTGCCATGGTGGGTGCTATTTCGCTGTATTATGTTACTAAGCCATATATATTGATTTATTAAAAAAAAAAAAAAAACTGTCAAAAGGGGAAATAAATATACAATGAGGAAAATAAGTATTTGAACACCCTGCAATTTTGCAAGTTCTCCCACTTGGAGGGGTCTGAAATGTTCATCTTAGGTGCATGTCCACTGTGAGACATAATCTAAAAAAAATCCATAAATCACAATATATGATTTTTTTTAATAATTTATTTGTATGTTACTGCTGCAAATAAGTATTTGAACACCTGTGAAAATCAATGTTAATATTTGGTACAGTAGCCTTTGTTTGCAATTACAGAGGTCAAATGTTTCCTGTAGTTTTTCACCAGGTTTGCACACACTGCAGCAGGGATTTTGGCCCATTCCTCCATTCTTCTCTAGATCAGCCAGGTTACTGGGCTGTCACTGAGAAACAGAGTTTGAGCTCCCTCCAAAGATTTTCTGTTGGGATTAGGTCTGGAGACTGGCGAGGCCACTCCAGAACCTTGATACGCTTCTTACAGCGCCACTCCTTGGTTATCCTGGCTGTGTGCTTCTGGTTATTGTCATGTTGAAAGACCCATCCACGACCCATCTTTAATGCTCTAACTGAGGGAAGGAGGTTGTTCCCCAAAATCTCGCAATACATGGCCCCAGTCATCCTCTCCTTAATACAGTGCAGTCGTCCTGTCCCATGTGCAGAAAAACACCCCCAAAGCATGATGCTTCACCCCCATGCTTCACAGTAGGGACGGTGTTTTTGGGATGGTCCTCAGCATTCTTCTTCATCCAGACACGGCGAGTGGAATTAAGACCAAAAAGTTCTATTTTGGTCTCATCTGACCATGTAACTTTCTCCCATGAGTCCTCTGGATCATCCAAATGGTCATGGGCAAACTTAAGACGGGCCTGGATGTGTGCTGATTTAAGGAGGGGAACCTTCCGTGCCATGCATGATTTTAACCCATGACGTCTTAGTGTATTACCCACAGTAACCTGGAAACAGTGGTGCCAGCTCTCTTCAGGTCATTGACCAGCTCCTCCCATGCAGTTCTGGGCTGATTTCTCACCTTTCTTAGGATCATTGATATGCCACGAGGTGGGATCTTGCATGGAGCCCCAGTCTGAGGGAGATTAAGTCATGTTTAGCTTCTTCCTTTTTCTAATAATTGCTCCAACAGTTGATCTTTTTTCACCAAGCTGCTTGGCAATTGCCCCATAGCTCTTTCTAGCCTTGTGGAGGTCTACAATTTTGTCTCTGGTGTCTTTGGACAGCTCTTTGGTCTTAGCCATGTTAGTAGTTCGAGTCTTACTGGTTGTGTGGGGTGGACAGGTGTCTTTGTGCAGCTACTGACCTCAAATAGGTGCTTCTAATTTGGAATAATAAGTGGAGTGGAGGTGGACTTTTTAGATGCGGACTAATAGGTCTTTGAGGGCCAGAATTTCTGCTGATTGGCAGGTGTTCAAATATTTATTTGCAGCAGTAACATGCAAATTATTAAAAAAAATCATACATTGTGATTTCCGGATTTCTCTCACAGTGGACATGCACCTAAGATGAAAATTTCAGACCCCTCCATGATTGATTTCCAAGTGGAGAACTTGCAAAATCGCAGGGTGTTCAAATACTTGTTTTCCTCACTGTAAGTGTAAAGATGATTGAATATATCAGGGCAGTAAATTGATCAGTCTGTGTGAACAGACTGATCAATTGATCTCCTTGAATTGCTGGCTGTCTGAGTGGTGTCCAAAAAATGAGGTGGGCTTCATAGATAATTGGCAAAGCTTCTGGGGAAAACCTGGTCTTGTTAAGAGAGACGGCATCCATCCCACTTTGGATGGAGCATCTCTCATTTCTAGAAATCTGGCCAATTTTCTTAAATCCTCCAAACCGTGACTATCCAGGGTTGGGACCAGGAAGCAGAGTTGTAGTCTTACACACCTCTCTGCAGCTTCTCTCCCCCTGCCATCCCCTCATTACCCCATCCCTGTAGAGACGGTGCCTGCTCCCAGACCACCAATAACCAGCAAAAATCTATTTAAGCATAAAAATTCAAAAAGAAAAATAATACAGCACCTTCAACTGCACCACAGACTAAAACAGTTAAATGTGGTCTATTAAACATTAGGTCTCTCTCTTGTAAGTCCCTGTTAGTAAATGATATAATAATTGATCAACATATTGATTTATTCTGCCTTACAGAAACCTGGTTACAGCAGGATGAATATGTTAGTTTAAATGAGTCAACACCTCCGAGTCACACTAACTGCCAGAATGCTTGTAGCACGGGCCGAGGCGGAGGATTAGCAGCAATCTTCCATTCCAGCTTATTAATTAATCAAAAACCCAGACAGAGCTTTAATTCATTTGAAAGCTTGATTCTTAGTCTTGTCCATCCAAATTGGAAGTCCCAAAAAACAGTTTTATTTGTTATTATCTATCGTCCACCTGGTTGTTACTGTGAGTTTCTCTGTGAATTTTCAGAACTTTTGTCTGACTTAGTGCTTAGCTCAGATAAGATAATTTTAGTGGGCGATTTTAACATCCACACAGATGCTGAGAATGACAGCCTCAACACTGCATTTAATCTATTATTAGACTCAATTGGCTTTGCTCAAAATGTAAATGAGTCCACCCACCACTTTAATCATATCTTAGATCTTGTTCTGACTTATGGTATGGAATTTGAAGACTTAACAGTATTCCCTGAAAACTCCCTTCTGTCTGATCATTTCTTAATAACATTTACATTTACTGTGATGGACTACCCAGCAGTGGGGAATAAGTTTCATTACACTAGATGTCTTTCAGAAAGCGCTGTAACTAGGTTTAAGGATATGATTCCTTCTTTATGTTCTCTAATGCCATATACCAACACAGTGCAGAGTAGCTATCTAAACTCTGTAAGTGAGATAGAGTATCTCGTCAATAGTTTTACATCCTCATTGAAGACAACTTTGGATGCTGTAGCTCCTCTGAAAAAGAGAGCTTTAAATCAGAAGTGCCTGACTCCGTGGTATAACTCTCAAACTCGCAGCTTAAAGCAGATAACGCGTAAGTTGGAGAGGAAATGGCGTCTCACTAATTTAGAAGATATTCACTTAGCCTGAAAAAAGTCTGTTGCTTTATAAAAAAAGGCCTCCATAAAGCTAGGACATCTTACTACTCATCACTAATTGAAGAAAATAAGAACAACCCCAGGTTTCTTTTCAGCACTGTAGCCAGGCTGACAGAGTCAGAGCTCTATTGAGCCGAGTATTCCTTTAACTAGTAATGACTTCATGACTTTCTTTACTAATAAAATTTTAACTATTAGAGAAAAAATTACTCATAACCATCCCAAAGACATATCGTTATCTTTGGCTGCTTTCAGTGATGCCGGTATTTGGTTAGACACTTTCTCTCCGATTGTTCTGAGTTATTTTCATTAGTTACTTCCTCCAAACCATCAACATGTCTATTAGACCCCATTCCTACCAGGCTCAAGGAAGCCCTACCATTAATTAATGCTTCGATCTTAAATATGATCAATCTGTCTTTATTAGTTGGCTATGTACCACAGGCTTTTAAGGTGGCAGTAATTAAACCATTACTTAAAAAGCCATCACTTGACCCAGCTATCTTAGCTAATTATAGGCCAATCTCCAACCTTCCTTTTCTCTCAAACATTCTTGAAAGGGTAGTTGTAAAACAGCTAACTGATCATCTGCAGAGGAATGGTCTAATGGAAGAGTTTCAGTCAGGTTTTAGAATTCATCATAGTACAGAAACAGCATTAGTGAAGGTTACAAATGATCTTCTTATGGCCTCAGACAGTGGACTATCTCTGTGCTTGTTCTGTTAGGCCTCAGTGCTGCTTTTGATACTGTTGACCATAAAATTTTATTACAGAGATTAGAGCATGCCATAGGTATTAAAGGCACTGCGCTGCGGTGGTTTGAATCATATTTATCTAATAGATTACAATTTGTTCATTGTAAATGGGGAATCTTCTTCACAGACTAAGGTTAATTATGGAGTTCCACAAGGTTCTGTGCTAGGACCAATTTTATTCACTTTATACATGTTTCCCTTAGGCAGTATTATTAGACGGCATTGCTTAAATTTTCATTGTTACGCAGATGATACCCAGCTTTATCTATCCATGAAGCCAGAGGACACACACCAATTAGCTAAACTGCAGGATGTCTTACAGACAAAGACATGGATGACCTCTAATTTCCTGCTTTTAAACTCAGATAAAACTGAAGTTATTGTACTTGGCCCCACAAATCTTAGAAACGTGGTGTCTAACCAGATCCTTACTCTGGATGGCATTACCCTGACCTCTAGTAATACTGTGAGAAATCTTGGATTCATTTTTGATCAGGATATGTCATTCAATGCGCATATTAAACAAATATGTAGGACTACTTTTTTGCATTTGCGCAATATCTCTAAAATTAGAAAGGTCTTGTCTCAGAGTGATGCTGAAAAACTAATTCATGCATTTATTTCCTCTACGCTGGACTATTGTAATTCATTATTATCAGGTTGTCCTAAAAGTTCCCTGAAAAGCCTTCAGTTAATTCAAAATGCTGCAGCTAGAGTACTGACAGGGACTAGGAGAGAGCATATCTCACCCATATTGGCCTCTCTTCATTGGCTTCCTGTTAATTCTAGAATAGAATTTAAAATTCTTCTTCTTATTTATAAGGTTTTGAATAATCAGGTCCCATCTTATCTTAGGGACCTCATAGTACCATATCACCCCAATAGAGCGCTTCACTCTGACTGCAGGCTTACTTGTAGTTCCTAGGGTTTGTAAGAGTAGAATGGGAGGCAGAGCCTTCAGCTTCAGGCTCCTCTCCTGTGGAACCAGCTCCCAATTCAGATCAGGGAGACAGACACCCCTCTCCACTTTTAAGATTAGGCTTAAAACATTCCTTTTTGCTAAAGCTTATAGTTAGGGCTGGATCAGGTGACCCTGAACCATCCCTTAGTTATGCTGCTATAGACTTAGACTGCTGGGGGGTTCCCATGATGCACTGAGTGTTTCTTTCTCTTTTGCTCTGTATGCACCACTCTGCATTAATCATTAGTGATTGATCTCTGCTCCCCTCCACAGCATGTCTTTTTCCTGGTTCTCTCCCTCAGCCCCAACCAGTCCCAGCAGAAGACTGCCCCTCCCTGAGCCTGGTTCTGCTGGAGGTTTCTTCCTGTTAAAAGGGAGTTTTTCCTTCCACTGTTGCCAAGTGCTTGCTCACAGGGGGTCGTTTTGACCATTGGGGTTTTTTACGTAATTATTGTATGGCCTTGCCTTACAATATAAGGCGCCTTGGGGCAAACTGTTTGTTGTGATTTGGCGTTATATAAATGAAATTGATTTGAATTGATTTGAACGCCACACATATACTCTCCATGTGCGGTTATTTCCACCAGGTGCAGCTGATCCACAACGTGAACTCTGCCTTCTAGAACAGCTCTTATATAATCTACCTGTTGCCACATGTGCATAAGGGCTGGATTGTCATTCCAGCACTCAGTTATATTTAATAAAAAAAAATAAAAAAAACCACATGCAGGAGGCAATGGCTGTTGCTGACGCTGCATTCATGTACCGTCGGAAATTACACAACTTTTTGTTGTTTCAAATTCAGCAGTTGCTTGTGGCAGGAGCGTGGTTTTCATTTTATTTTGGTAAAATAATTAATTGTATCCACACAAAAGATTCATTTTTGCTTATGTAAGGTGCTTGAGCCCTGTAAAGTTGACCCCGCCCCCACCCAGATAAAAAAAAAATCCAAGCAAAAAGGCTGAGTTTGCACTGTAGTTTCCAATGGTACATGAACGTAGGGGTGCTCATAACCTGGCTTCTGTGTTGTATGAAAACATTCAGATGGTCGAACGAAGTCAATCTAAACGCTAACGTTACAAAAACTAAGCAAATGATTAAAAAAAAAAAAAAAAAAAAAAAAAAACGTCAAGAACTCCAGCAAAATGAAATGTGCATGAATTGAGGTTTTCAAGCAGTGTTTGTTCAAATTTTTGACAGTTTAAAAATCCTGACGAAGCGGCAGCCACAGGAACGAAGCTGCGGAGGTTAACGAAAGTCCAGATTTCTTGTTTGATTTGGGCTTCATTTCCCTTCGTTAAGTGCCGTGTGACCGGGCCTTTACCTGCAACTTATGGCCCATGTATGCGGAACGTATGAGAAAACATTGTGCATGCCCAAATGTTTTGACATACTCGCAATATATCAGTGTGCTTCAACGTGCTCTTAACTTGTATAAAACTTACCCCTAACTTATTAGACATACGCCAGTGTTTTAATACGGTCAGCATAGGCTGGCTAATTGTCAAGATGTGACGGGGTGTTATGTTTGTATGATTTCTTAGTTTTATTTTTAATAAATTTGCAAAATTTCATAAAACATTTCTCATGTTGACATTATGGTGTGTTGAGTAGAACTTTGAAGAGAAAAATGAATTTACTCCATTTTGGAATAAGGCTGTAACATAAAATGTGGATAAAGTGAAGCACTGTGAATACCTTCTGGATACAGTGTCTGCTGCATTCACCTATTCTGTGTTTTTAAATCAACCTCACATCTAAACTTCAGGTCAACTCAAATTTAAAAAGTTTTGTCAGTTTGTACACAAATTAATTTTTTTTCATGTTCAGGAATAATAAACCTTTCCTGTTGGGAATATTATATTGTTGGAAACTGCTCAGACACCCACAGACAATAAAGGGTTAACCAAACAACTGCTTGAAAAGCAGAAATGTCTAATCTCGTTAGGTTATTTACACAAGTCAGAGCTCATCCAAAAAGACCTCAGATGGTTTTATGATCGGCCATCTTCTGTTCTCATATCTAGACTGCAGAGAAGGATGAATACGAACATCAGCAGCAGGAGCTGGAGAAGGTGTGCAAACCAATCATCACTCAGCTGTACCAGAGTGCTGGTGGAATGCCCGGCGGAATGCCCAGTGGATTCCCTGGAGCCGGTGGTACTCCTTCTGGTGGAGGATCATCCGGACCAACCATTGAGGAAGTCGATTAACCGCAATGTTCTTTAATATCACTGACAAGAGCATGAATGTTCAGAGATAACAAGTGTATCAGATCTGGTTCGCCTTCAATCATTTGTGCACAAATGCATTAAGATGTTGAAGCAAGCATTTTATGTCCACTTAGTTACTTGCTTAAGCCTATGTTAATAAATTATGACTAAATACTGAAGTGTTTGAAAATGTCTTATTTCAACGCTTATGATCTTGGTTGTCAAAATATCTGCATCAATAAAAGGCCAGAGTTTATACATTTGGAAGTACAACCCCAATTCCAATGAAGTTTGGATGTTGTGTGAAATGTAAATAACAGAATACAATGATTTGCAAATTCTCTTCAACCTATATTCAATGTAATACACCACACACGAGATATTTAATCTCAAACGATACTTTTTTTGTGCAAATATTTGCTCATTTTGAAATGGATGCTGCAACACATTTCAAAAAAGCTGGGACAGGGGCAATAAAAGACTGGGAAAGTTGATGAATGCTCAAAGACACCTGTTTGGAACATTCCACAGGTAAACAGGCTAATTAGAAACGAGTGTCATGACTGGGTATAAAAGGAGCATCCCCAAAAGGCTCAGCCATTAACAAGTAAAGATGTGACGAGGATCACCACTTTGTGAACAACTGTGGAAAAAAAAATAGTAAAAACATTTTAAAACAATCTCAGTATTCAATTGCAAGGATTTTGGGGATTCCATCTATGGCCCATAATCAGAAGATTCAGAGAATCTGGAGAACTTTCTGCATGTAAACGGCAAGGCCGAAAACCAACATTGAATACCCATGACCTTCGATCCCTCAGGTGGGCACTGCATTCAAAATACATTGTGTAAAGCAGGGGTGGGCAACTTGTTCCAGAAAGGGCCAAGGGGTGCAGGTTTTCTTGGCAGCCACTGACATCACCAGGTGATTTCATTGACTAATATCACTGAGTAGATGCAATCAGTGAAATCACCTGGTGGAGTCAGTGGCTGCCAAGAAAACCTGCACCCTCTTGGCCCTTTCTGGAACAAGTTGCCCACCCCTTGTGTAAAGGATATTACCGCATGGGTAACATTTCAGAAAACCATTGTCAGTTAACACAGTTCGTCGCTACATCTACAAGTGCAAGTTAAAACTCTACCATGCAAAGTGAAAGCCATACATCAACATCATCCAGAAATGCCGCCACCTTCTCTGGGCCCGAGCTCATTTGAAATGGACCGGTGCAAAGTGGAAAACTGTGCTGTGGTCTGATGAGTCCACATTTCAAATTGTTTTTGGAAATCATGGACGTTGTGTCCTCCGGACAAAGAGGAAAAAGATCATCCAGATTGTTACCAGCGCAAAGTACAAAAGCCAGCATCTGTGATGGTATGGGGGTGTGTTAGTGTCATGGCAGGGGCAACTTACACATCTGTGATGGCACCATCAATGCTGAAAGGTACATCTAGGTTTTGGAGCAACACATGCTGCCATCCAAGCAATGTCTTTTTCAGGGACATTTCTGCTTATTTCAGCAAGACAATGCCAAGCCACATTCTGCACGTGTTACAACAGTGCGTCTTCGTAGTAACAGACTGCAGGTACTAGACTGGCCTGCCTGCAGTCCAGACCTGTCGCCCATCGAAAATGTGTGGCACATTATGAAGCGCAAAATACGACAACGGAGACCCTGGACTGTTGTACAACTGAAGTCGTACATCAAGCAAGAATGGAAAAGAATTCCACCTACAAAGCTTCAACAATTAGTGTTCTCAGTTCCCAAACGCTTAGAGTGTTGTTAGAAGGAAAACATACCACTGTCCCAGCTTTTTTGAATGTATAGCAAGCATCCATTTCAAAATGAGCAAATATTTTCACAAAAATAAACTTTATCAGTTTGAACATTAAATATATTGTCTTTGTGGTGTATTCAGTTGAATATAGGTTGAAGAGGATTTGCAAATCATTTTTATTTTCATTTTACACAACATCCCAATTTCACTGGAATTGGGGTTGTAAAATGGAAATAAACATAACTGAAAGAAAAACAGTCAATAAATAAAATACAGCTGTAAGTACTCAGAAATCAGTACAATATTTGAAAAGTCATCTGATCAATAGGTTTGTTTTGCGTGCGTTTTCATTTATTTTAGTTTCAGAGCAGGAAAGGTTATTCTGTACCAAAGATCTGCTCCCCATCTTCAGAAATAACTTTTTCACCTTGTGTATATTAATTGCTGTTTGTGGTTGACCACTATTCTGTTCTGAATTATCCAAATACATTTGTTGGCTGATGTCTGAGCACGTTGTAAAATTGAATTAAACTTTTTAAATTAAGTGACAAATGGATGCATAACTGGCTTTTTGCCTCAAATGGAAACTGGATGGATAACCGATAAAGATAATTGCATTCCTCCTAAATATATACCAAGTATAAATGCATTCCCTCCCATTTGATTAACGCCCCCAAAATTTGTGCGCAATCATTTTTTATAAAAACAAAAAAAAAAAACCGACATTTGGTGCATAGCCCCTGCAGCCCCCCCCAGAAGTACCAAAAAGTAAATACATTTTCCCCATAGCGTCCAATTTATTTGTTTAAAAGAAACTTTTTTTTTTGTTTGTGTTTTTCACCATTTTGGCATTTAAAATTGTCTCATTGTTCTTTTTCTCCTTTTTCCGCAAGTCTCATGTCCTTGACTTATTCTAAGGGCCAAAAAAAATGACGCCTTTCAGTTTATGGTTGATGGGTTCGTGATTCGTTGAATCTGTGTCTACATGCAAATCTTTGAATTGATCTCCGCGTTTGGTCAAAGGACCTGGGAGTCTCTTAACCTGGTTTGTTGTGGTCATGTGAGTGCAGCTCGTCTTCACAAAGACCCGGATGTTAACCCACCAAAATAAGAGCGGAGCTCTGACAGATTACGTTCGTCCTAAAACCACAGGACATTTATTCAAACACAACGACAAAAAAAAAAAAAAAAAAAAAAAACCTCAGCACGACGTAAAGCGAGAATTTTCTGAGTTTTGGTCCATGTTCAGTAGACATCTCCCCCCCCCCCCCCCCCCCCCCCCCCCCAACACCCACATCCTTCATTATCTTCAGGGCAGACAGTGCACCTCCATTTTCAGGAACACAACAATAACAGGAAAAAAGTGTTCACTGTACAAACACTAAACACTGTCCAAATATTTGAAAAGATTTTTAACCCCCCCCCCCCCCCCCAAAAAAAGAAAACGAGTACTACAAGGCGGCTGGTTCGATGTGAGCAGTCCGGTCTCTACTTGCTCTTGGCCGGTTCTCGGTCTTTTTGGGCAGCAGCACGGCCTGGATGTTGGGCAGCACTCCTCCCTGCGCGATGGTCACTCCTCCCAGCAGCTTGTTCAGCTCCTCGTCGTTGCGCACGGCCAGCTGGAGGTTGTCGCGGGATGATGCGCGTCTTCTTGTTGTCCCTGGCCGCGTTTTCCGGCCAGCTCCAGGATCTCAGCGGTCAGATACTCCAGCACGGCCGCCAGATAGACCGGAGCCCCGGCGCCGACGCGCTCCGCGTAGTTACCTTTGCGCAGCAGTCGGTGGACGCGCCCCACCGGAAATTGGAGCCCGGCTCTGGAGGAGCGGGATTTGGCCTTTGCTCGGGCTTTGCCTCCGGTTTTCCCTCGTCCAGACATAGCGGTTGCACAGTGAAACTGCTAACACAAAGAAAACAGCAGCGCCACGTTCAGACCTTTACGTAATGCGCGTCTGGGGAGAAAAAAAAACAAAAAACGGATTATAACCTGTGACAGCGTCTGGGATTGGTGGATTGAGCGAGAAATGCACGATCCAATGACGCGCGGCGTCCTCCAGAAACTGCCGACCTCTGGTGTGCCGCGCACCAATCACAGTGAAGCAATGGTGCATCGAAATTTGCACACTGGCTTTATAAATAGGAGGCAGTCACCAAGAGGAGACGACCACAGTGTGACGTTTCACGTGAGCCAGATGTCCCCTCCCTCCCCAAAATTATATATATAGAGTATATAAATATTATATTTATTACATTTTTATGGAACGGGGCTTTATAATATACTGTAGGTGTTGTCATCTGAGTAGGTAGTTCCAACTTTGGTGCTTTGTTTATTATTATCGTGGTATTTTGTTTTATTGCTGTTATTATTATTATTTTAATTAATTTATTATTTTTTTTATGTGCACTAACCACACACTAGAATGTAACCTTAAGTAGCTATACATCCATTGACACATCCGGTACAGTAGGTGGCGGTATGGACCTAAAGTGATGGTTGCCACCCGCCAATCAAAGGAGGGAGGAAGAAGACGATTATCATTTTTATATTTCTTGACAATTTTTACATTTCTGTTTGTGCATGATGTGTGCTTTTTATGTACTATTGAACACTTTTTTTTTTTTTTTTTTTACCAGAAGCATAGTTTTTTGTTTGTTTTTTTTTTTTTTTTTTTTCAAACATGTCAATATGGAACAATTTATCGTCATTTGATTCTCTCACCAGATGCATTTAAAATGGAATTGGGGAAATTTTTTATATTTCTTGATATTTTTATATTTCTGACAATTTTATATTTGGACATATTTTTCATTGTATCTATCTATACAGACATTCTCCTGATTTAGGCATCATTTAGGCTGGACACACAGCTCATTTAACACACCTGTGACAGATGTAACAGAAAAACTAGCTCCTGCCGGTTTCCTTCCTGCCTCAGTCCACCGCTTCTCGGTTTAATAAAGTAACAGAAGTAGATGAAATGTGTTACATTAAATACATTTTTGTGTTGCATGTTATTAATGTCCATACAATTCATGGTTGTAAAAGAATCTAATTAGAATGAATGTATAAATGTTGCAAAACATATTTTTGTTCTAACAATAATATTGAAAGATCTCTGAGGGCCCTTCCCACCCCTTCACAGTTGTACAGTGTGTTTAGTCCAGACGCACAAGCGGCACGCTGCCACACACACACACACACACACACACACACAACACACACACCCACAACACACACACACACACACACACACACACACACCACACACACACACACACACAACACACACACACACACACACACACACACCACAAACGGGATCTGACAGAAAGAGGAGGTGTTTAGTAGTGCTGAGGACAACTAATCGATTTAATTAATTATAAATAGTTGTCAACTAATTTAGTCCTCAATTAGTTGTTACATAACTTTGTTTTACTGCAAACGTTTCGTTCTTCCATATAAATGACCGTTCCTGCAGCACGGCTTTGCTTTGAACCTTGAACCAATCGAAGCAGTGATTCGCAGATTGAAGCAGTGATTCGATCTGGTGCTTTGTTGATTCAATCAATCAATCAGTCAATCAATTTATTTATATAGCGCAAATCACAACAAACAGTTGCCCCAAGGCGCTTTATATGTTAAGGCAAGGCCATACAATAATTACGTAAAAACCCCACCGGTCAAAAGACCCCCTGTGAGCAAGCACTTGGCGACAGTGGGAAGGAAAAACTCCCTTTTTAACAGGAAGAAACCTCCAGCAGAACCAGGCTCAGGGAGGGGCAGTCTTCTGCTGGGACTGGTTGGGGCTGAGGGAGAGAACCAGGAAAAAGACATGCCGTGGAGGGGAGCAGAGATCAATCACTAATGATCAGTCACCAATAGCGCTCTATTGGGGTGATATGGTACTATGAGGTCCCTAAGATAAGATGGGACCTGATTATTCAAAACCTTATAAGTAAGAAGAAGAATTTTAAATTCTATTCTAGAATTAACAGGAAGCCAACGAAGAGAGGCCAATATGGGTGAGATATGCTCTCTCCTTCTAGTCCCCGTTAGTACTCTAGCTGCAGCATTTGAATTAACTGAAGGCTTTTCAGGGAACTTTTTAGGACAACCTGATAATAATGAATTACAATAGTCCAGTGATTCAGTGTTTTATTCGCTTAATCTTAATTTTTCTCCACTAAAACCCCAAGAGCATATGTCTCTGAGTAATATTTACCTTTTTATGATAATCTACTCCAGGTATGTTTTTGATGAGAATATAACATAACTTTATTACAAGGTCAAATGATGATGTTGCATGATAAAGGTCTTTTAATAATAACTCACTTAAAGAAATAATGGCAAAACTCACATGTAAGTAAAAAAAAAAAAGAAAAAAAAAAAAAGATTAATCGAAAAAATAATCGACCGATGAGCTGATTAGTAAAATAATCGTTAGTTGCAGCCCTAGGTTTAGGCTGAAATAAAAACACGTCTTTCCTAAAAAAAAAATCAAAGTCGGATTTCAAAAAAGAAGAGAAAAAAGGACAGGGAAAAAAAAACTAAATGAGGGAGAAAGCAGCGCTAACCAAATTCTTTGAAAACAGAGGTCAGCTTGAAAGCTCGCTATATTGAGTTGGGGAGTCTATGGTGCAATTTGTCCCCCAGACCCCCCCCAACTCAATATTGCTCCCCCAACTTTAAAAAGGGTTCTGACTCCCAGGTGTGATCTAAGGTATACATGATTTAGACCTGGTTTGACTACACATTAGAAATTTGGCGTTTGTGGTAATAAAAAAGAACATAACAGTGTGTGTGTGTGGGTGGGGGGTCGTCAATGTGGCTAGTACCTAGGGCCCAGAATTTGGTGCTACGCCCCTACTTGACACGAGGACGTTTCACTTCTAATTGCAGAAGCTTCCTCAGCTAAATTTTACCATTCATACATTTTACTCAATAATTTGATTATCACAACAGTTGCTGATTAATTCTCTGTTTCAGTTCTCAGCCTATATGAGTCATTAGAAACACACACACACACACACACACACAAACACACACACACACACACACACCAACACACACCACACACACACACCACACACACACACCCACCACACACACAACACACACAACACACAAACACACACCACACCTTCTCCAGATCTGATATGATTCATGAGACAGGACCCTTTAGGTGTGTGACAGGGTTTGTCTCTAATTATCAATATATATTATCAATCTTAATGTCTTTTACTTTGATGTACTCTCTGTGATGTGTCTTTGATTCTATTCTCTATTTTTCATATATACCATGTATGCATGTGTGAGAGTTCATGTACCCATTATTCCTTTAAATAATTACTATTGTCAAAGCAATACTGAACGCTCAAGTGATCATTAAAACTGCCACACGAGAAAGGGAGCAGATGACTCTTGGCTTAGTCAGTGTGCAGCCTGTTTGCTAGGTTATGTTTTTGCTAAGCGCAGATGTGCACTTTAATTAACAGTTCAGCCTGAGGAAAGAGCATTGTAACCCGGACCCACCGTTCAGGGATGGACATTATTATGGGAAGCTTAGGAGACTGAGGGTCAAAGCCATAACGTTTTTCATATCAGTGTGAGACAGACTTTGTGTCTTTTCCATTGTTTGTAATATTGTCACTCCTATAGTTGTATGTAAACTATATTCCATAAAAAAGAGAAGCAAATGGGCAGGGCCTCAGAGCAGTGACAGTCTTTCTGAAGGAGCACCTTGTTTGTCCTCTCCTGATCAGAAAAAGAAATTCAGTGTCTCTTGCATGAGCATTTTTCTGTAAAATGGTTGTTCTTTCAGGTCCAACTTCACGAACAACTCTGACATCTTGGTCCTCTCGAACGCGGGTGCAATAGACCCGACAAACCCCGTCGGCCCGTGACGGAGAACGCCGTGGAATTCCGCGGCCGTGGTGCGGGAACCAGTTCCTGCAGACCCTTTTCCGGGGGCGGGGTCTCCTCCCTTACGGGTCGACGCTTACAGGGGTGAAGGCCTTCGAATTCAGCTGCAAAGTCTGATCACGGGTGAGAACTGAATTTCTTTACGTGCACGTGTGTGCGTGTGGCTGGGACCACCACGAGGGGAAAACAAAACCCCGTAATGGCTTCTTGTGTTTGTCTCTTGGCTAAACACTGTAAGGTGTGAGCAAAAGCTGGCTGTAAAGCGTTAAATTTTACTCTCTAAGAGAGAAAGAGAAAAGTCAGGTGGCGCAAGCGGTTTAAAGATCATCTGTTACGGAGCCACGTGCTCGCGCTGCATTTCCCGCTGTGTCAACCTGATGTGGCTGTTGGCTCCAGATTGAGCCAGCTAGCGGTTACCAATTGGCAATTAATCAAGCAAGAGACAACTAAAAGACCACTTTTGGGTCGGGAAAAACTGTACAGTGTTAGGTCGGTGAACTCTTCGGTGGGTGAGCCGTTAAAATTCTGATATATACATCTGATATAAAAGCGGTTGGAGCAAAAGCGTGATAACAGTGAGCTAAACGTGATAACCGCTGAAGCGCGGCAGTGTGAATGTGTTTGTGTGAATGTGTGTGTGTTTATGACTGAGGACGTGCTCAACTGAATCGCAGGGGGCCTGTCACCAGTTTTAACCCCATGGCAGAAAACAAAGTAAGTTGTGACGTACGTTGTACGCATCTATATTACGCACCACACCTGTTTGCAAGCCTACGAGTCTGAAAAGAAGCCCTAAGCAAGGTCACCACCTCTCAGAGGTCAAAGTGGTGGCACTTTTCAGGACTGATCGAGACCAAACAGTGAAAAAAAAAGAACCGCAGCCTGTTTGTTTAGATCTCCCTATGAGATAACCCCACGAACCGCTAAAATGGGTAACAGTTGTTGTTCTCACAGCCAACATGACACAGTCAAATGCTGTTAGGTACATGGAGACAAAGATGCAGCATCACCTGAACATTTAAAATGTGGCGCGAGACAGTTAACTTCTCGGGGAAAATTACGGTTTTAAACTCCACAACAAAGTTATTTGATACCATTAAAGAGAACACCAGTGATTTTTCAAAAGGCAAGAGAGATGTGGAGTGAAAAATACACCAGACCGTGCTTTTGCACCAAACACAGCAGTTTTTAAACCGGCTGGAGTAGTCATAATAATGTGTGAGGAAGAAGTGTATTTTGCAGGAAAGAGCAAAGGTCAGCACCGCAGAGCGGCCAGAGGCAAAGCCCGTGAGCGTGACATAAAGAGGAAATTGACATGTTGGAAGTGTGGGGAGAATGGACACTTTGCACGTGAATGTACACACTCGCAAAGACGAGGAGTTCTTCACTTTCAACATGAATTTTGTTTATGTACATACAAGGTTGCCGTTCTTTCTTTTCTAACAGATTATACTTGTTGTCAGTTTTTCCTTACTTTTATTCTGTTGTCGCGATATAGACAGATTGTGTGTAATTATTGTGAATTGTTTTAGATAAAACTGTCATGGTCACAGTTGCTGCCACTTCAACATTTTAAAGTGTGGAGTTAAGATACTGAGAAATACGTGCACATTAATCTATTTTGTACGTGTATATGAGTGTGAGTTGGTGTCCAGGGACGAAGATAGAGTATTTTGAGGGAGAATTCTGAAATAGATCTGTTGATAAAATAAAACTTTTCAGCTTGTTAAGATGATAACTCAAAGACAATAAATACTATTGTCTTCCTACTGTCCATATTGAATGATCATATAACTGGGGTGAAGTGGTTAAAATATGGTTGATTTTTGTACACTGGATAAGGTGTAAAAGGTGGTTAGTTTCGCCTACTTAACAGATTTTAAGCAAAGCTGATCAAGATTATATTCCGGTAGAGTGATTAATGATTGGGTTATTGTTGTGTGATATATTTTTTGTGTGTTGTTGGTTTGAAATTTGTGTGAGGTGATTCTATTCTGTCTGGGGAAAAAGAAGAAAATTCAGATTGACTGCTTCAACTGAACATTGCAGTATTTGGCCCATCTTGCCTCAGTAATCATGAATGAGCTACTGTGGAACTGACCAATTAGATTAATAAGTTCCAGCGGGCATTCATTGTCCGGAAACAGGCTCGTGTAAACAACGAAGACTTTGGGTCATAAAACATTTCTATGAATCAGGTCCCCAGTATACATGTTAAATAATGCTAAAAGATTAAAAAAAAATTGTTGATGGACTGATCCACTAACTTTCTGATGACATGTAACAGACAGAAGGGAGCAGTCAGTGGTTGTGGTAGATTCTCTGAGGACTATTAAAAACTGATTGTGAGACTGTGAAGGCATACCCGGTTCTTGACCTCCGGGTCCCAAACAGCCTGACAGAAGGTTGGCGAAAGAGAGAGGAAAAAAAAAAAGGTCTCCTATCAGTTCACTGTAATTAATAGTTCCATTGAGGTCTACGTGTATAAATGTGTGTATAATATGTTGAGTGTAATGTTTTATTTGAGAAGAGTTGCGTTATTTTGCTTGTTTGTTGTCGCAGTTGTGGGATTCTGTTCCTGGTCTGGGGTGTTGGAGGAGCGTGTACACACACAGCTGCTGAGGGAGAAATTGAGAAAACACTGCAGCAATGTTTTGTTGTGCTTTAACACATGAAACACAGGGGTTTTATATGTAATTGCTTACATGTAATTGATACCAGTGTTTTAAAAGTGTTTGTTACTGTTAAATTTAGAGAGATATTGTTTGTTTGATGTAATCAATTCCAGCTTTAATGTTGTTTTGCATTACGTTGCATCGGCTTTACCAAATACATTCAGTGTTTATTCTTTGAAGCGTGGTTTGTTTTGGGAACAAAGTGTAATTCATCACTCCAGCCGAAGAGCAGAGCAGAAGGTTGTACAGTGTGTGAACAGTAAGACTGGGTTGATTATTCTAACATGTTTATAGAGCTCCTGTTGAAAGCGTTAATGTTGGTGAGGGTGAACTGACAGCAATGTAGAAGCAACAAATAATAATAACTCAATATTTTGATCATCCTGTGTTTTGATTGAAATAATGTGAACTCTCATGAGATGCAACTTGTTGGGAAAGTGTAGTGACACGGACCCACAACAGGGGGCGTAAATGAACGGACAATGGAGGAAGTCAAATATGAACACTTTACTGTTGTGAATAGCACAACTCAACACAGCAGATTACAGAATAGGTGCAAAAATCAATTAACAAAGGTGTGTGGGCAGGCTCAAGGATAGAAGACGTCTGTCCTGAGAAGAACCGGAACCACACGATTTCCTCCGCCACCGAACCTGGAAAATACTGGAGCCGCCAAGCTCCGAGTCCCCAGGTGGCCACCGTCTCCGCGTGTCGGATCTGGTACTGCTGGCGAGGAACAGAAACAATCAGATGTGGGTGGTGAACACCCAGTAACACTTATGGCGGATATTCCACCTCCACCTCTAACACAGTAAGAGACTGAGGGATTTAGTTGGACATGCGTCACTCGTCACGTCTCCCCACACTTAGCATCCCGTTATCAGTAGGCTCCTCAGGAACTCCTGCAACAACTCAGAGAATTACGTATTCTTTAGAACAACAACGGCTGAGAGTATTACCTCCGTAGGTAGATGATATCTCGGCAACGAGGTGGAGATGACGTCTAGTCTTTATGGAGTGAGATGATGTAGTGTAGATGGTGAGTGACAGCTGTCACCCCGGCTGTGTCCGTGGCGGCAGCGCCCTCTCGTGCCTGAAGCCCGCACTTCAGGCAGGGCGCCCTCTGGTGGTGGGCCAGCAGTACCTCCTCTTCTGGCGGCCCACACACACAACTAACCCCTGCTGCAAATCAAACAAGAAGCTGCAGTCTTTCATAAAGCATTGAAGACCAATGAAGCACTTATTAATTATTATTTGATGTATGCAGATTAAGTTAGGCCTTAAAGGATAGAGATTGTTGGACAACTTTTCATGATATTGTCCATCCTGACCCATAGTTATTCCTGCGAACCAACATTGTTTATGTATCTGATTCTGTCATTATTTCTTATTATTGGTGTTTAAGCATTGATTAATCCAACAGATCCACTCTAGGATTAATAGAATAGAATGATCTATTCTGGGATAAAAATTGCTAAAAGATACTTCAATTCACTTTCAATTATCCTGCATGTTTGAAGTTCTGTGCAATTAAAGCTGTTTTGACATGACACCTCTTAATGGGTGTTCCCCCACCCCTTGGAACCCCTGCCCTGTATGGAAGGCTGTGAGCCCATGACGGGTAAGATCCCATCTTAAACCCTGGGACAACCTAAGGCAGGCCCAGTCACGATTATTCGACCTTGTCTCTGTGACGCTCTGTCTCACTAGGACATGAGGGGATGGCACTGGGGTACTGTGGTGGGGTCAAATTTGTCCGTATGACTACATGGTAGGCAGTGTATTGATCTAATTGGAGTATTGGATCATTGTCAGGAATTGATTTGTCATATTAAGATTAGCCTGCACATAATAATCGATATTAATCAGTGCTTATCATTCATCCAATCAATTAATTTTTGCAGATTAATGCGTCACAATGTCCACCAAACTGCCGATGGTGTGTATGCCTGATCCTCAAACAAACCAGTCCTGCCCCGCAGCCTCTTCAAGTGGGCAGCTGTCTTAAATCATGGACCGTGTCACGTTTTTACGGCTGGGATGGTTGGACTGGTTAATAATCATTTTGTGATGTTTGGATTTCAGGCATATGCAAAGCATTACTGCAGAGCATGTTTAATCTGTGCAAAGCACAACCCGCAGGGTAATGTACTGATTGATGCATATAGCATATGGGTAGAGGTGTTCCCTGTTAAACATGCAGATGCTCTGACAGTTGCAAATATACTTTGTAGAGACATAATTCCAAGACATGGACCACCTGAAACAATGTACAGTGATAATGGTACACATTTTGTAAATAAAATCATCCAACATTTGGCAGAACATTTGAAAATAAATGCAAAAACACATTGTGCTTATCATCCTCAAGGTGCAGGTTTAGTGGCAAGAACAAATGGAACAATTAAAAGTAAGCTCAGGAAAGTGGATGAAAGAGAAAAAAAAACTGGGTTTATTGTTTGGATTTGGTGACACTGTACATGCATATAACACCCAGCTCAGAGACTGTCCTTACGCCATTTGAAATTTTGTATGGCAGGCCCTACAGAATACCAGAGTTACAGAAAATAGCTGGGCCTGATAGTGAGGATGAGGGATTAGTTGTTTATATGAGAAGTGTGTTGTCCCCCATAAGAATGTAATACACGCTAACACAATACCAGAATCTCCTATTTCTGTGCAGGACCCTGAGAATCAGATCCAGATTGGCGACTGGGTGCTGATAAAGACTATTAAGAGAAAGAACTGGTCATCTCCGAGGTGGGAAGGTCCATTCCAAGTGCTGCTAACCACCCCCACTGCAGTGAAAATCGCAGAGAGGTCATCTTGGGTGCATCTATCCCACTGCAAAAGACAAAGATACCTGAAAGATCCTGAACAAGACAAGGGGAGCGACGTGTAACAGTGACGGCTGATGGCCTATAGGCCCAGCAACGGCTGGAAGCATGTCATAACAGAGACAGAGAGTGACCAGGAGTGAACAAAGACAGAGACCAGACTGAAGCAGGTGCCAGGGTCCTGAAGCAGATGAGAAACCAGCTACAACCAAGGAGAATCCTGTCCATGTAATCCAGGATTAGAAGCAGACGGACTACAAGCTTGAAATAAGAGCACTGAAGCTGACGAGACCAGACCAGGAGAAAAGAAGCAGACGAAACTGCATCTTTGATAACGGGAGACAAGGGAATCCTGTTCTATTCCTGTGCACCTGTGTTTGGAAAAAAAACATCAAGAGCAGGCCACAGGACAGAGTACATGACACATTATTTTCATTCCACTTGCAACATGCTTTACACATACATAGATAGTACAGACTTATGCACTACAGCTGAAGGGAACTAACATAACAAACTAACATAACATTCCAGATTCCCTCAGTCCCTTGCTGAACTGAACTGAGACTGTGAACTGTCACCTTCCACCCCTAAGCCCAGACAAACTGAACCTTTTGAACTGTCACCAAAGAAAGAAGACGTCTTCAAGACCAGAACTGTTGTCTCTCTCTCTCTGTCCCTAGAGAAAAAAAAGAGAAAACCTCATGACAGGAGGAGTGATTAATAAACACATGGAGTTTGTGTCATTTGTGGAGTTCCTCAGGGTTCTGTGTTGGCACCAAAAGTTATTCATATTGTATATCAATGATTTATGTAAAGTCTCGGATCTGTTTAGAGCAGTCCTCTTTGCAGATGATACGAACTTATTTTGTTCAGGGGATATTTGCAACAATTATTAGATGATCTGGGATCAGAGATGATAAAGTTGGTTCGATTCGATATGAACAAACTGTCACTAAATTGGTCTAAAAACTAAAATAATGTTATTTGGAAACTATAAAAAAGATGAACAAATACAGTTAAACATACAGTGGGCAATAACTCCAAAACTACAGCATTAAGAATAATTCATAATGCAGGTTATCGGGATCATACCAATCCACTGTTTATTAAATCAAAAGATTTTAAAGCTCCATGACATGATTTCATTTAAGACTGTTCAACTGATGTATAAAGTAAAAAAAAAAAAACATGTACCTCTCAGAGTTCAAGGATATTTTATGCAAAGAGAAGGAATGTATAATTTAAGGGGTTTGTATCATTTTAAAGTTGCGGGCGCAAGGACGACCAGGAAATGCTCCTATGTCTCTGTTTGTGGCCCAAACAATTGGAATAAGCTACCTGAGAAACTCCATCGATGTCCAAATATCAATCAGTTTAAATATTTATACAAAGAAATGGTGTTCAATGGGTATGTATCTAATGGAAACCACTGAATTGTGTGGTGTGTTGAATGTGCTTCATCTAAATTCTTATTATTGTATGTACTGGGGTAACTAGAACGATATAGGAGCTATTCATATTCTAACGTTATTGAGGAGCACTGTGAGTATAGACTTTATTATGAACGGTAGCTGGACCTCATGGCTCTTCTATGGATTGTGGTATCACATCCTGCTACAACTGCTCACCCCATTGTTGTGTTTTTTTTTTTTTTTTTGGACTTACTACGTGTTATGATTTGTTGTATGATTCCTCTTGCTTGATCAATGGCTCAATGGATGATTTCCACCACAGCTGATGGCTTATTGCTGGACCATTACTATGTTGTGTCATTGCTATCAGATGAATTATGTCACCCCATCCCACAGGGAAAACTGGTGGTTAAGTACACTGTTTGTAAGCTTTTTGATGTTTCTACAATGATGATGTTGTGAGTGTAGACATTAAAATTAGATAAACAGGGAGGAAGAATGACAGGGTTTTCTCTATATTATCACTATATATTATCAAATATTAATGTCTTTACTTTGATGTACTCTGTGAGCAGGGGTGGTGGCCAAGTGGTTAATGCGCTTGGTTTCAGTTCAGAAGGTTCCAGGTTCAAATCCCACCCTTGCCACATTTCTCCATGTAATGTGGAGTTGCGTCAGGAAGGGCATCCGGCGTAAAACCTGTGCCATTCAACATGCAGATCCACCTTGGATTTGCTGTGGCGACCCCGGGTGCAAACAAGGGAGCAGCCGAAGGGACTTACTTTTACTTTGATGTACTCTGTGATCATGTCTTTGATTCTATTCTCTATTTTTCATATATACATGTATGCATGTGTGAGAGTTCATGTACCATTATTCCTTTAAATAATTACTTATTGTCAAAGCAATCACTGTTCAAGTGATCATTAAAACTGCCACACGAGAAAGGGAGCAGATGATCTTGGCTTAGTCAGTGTGCAGACTGTTTTGCTAGAGTTACATTTTTGCTAAGCACAGATGTGCACATTTAATTAACAGTTCAGCCTTGAGGAAAGAGCATTGTAACCGGAACACCGTTCAGGGCTGGACATTATTATGGGAAGCTTAGGAGACTGAGGGCTCAAAGCCATAACAGTTTTCATATCAATGTGAGACCAGACTTTGTGTCTTTCCATTGTTTTGTAATATTGTCACCCCTATACGTATGCTTGTATGTAACTATATTCAATAAAAAGGAGAAGCAAATGGGCAGGGCCTTCAGAGCAGTTCTTGAAGGAGCTCCTTGTTTGTTTTCTCCTGAACAGGAAAAGAAGTTCAGTGTCTCTTGCGTGATCTTTTCTGTAAACTGGGTTGTTCTTTTCAGGTCCAACTCCGAACAACTCTGACAAGGTGACACAAACACATCCATACGTTGTATTTGTGTCTGGAGCAGAGGACAGAATGGAAATAGACGGAGGGTCTGGTCTCAGACTTCCTGCAGGGAATTTTGTTGGTTTTTGTGGTTCAAGTGACACTCAGAGTTATAGCAGGTTTTGTGTAGCAGGGTGTGTCTTTCTGTCAGACTAATGCACAGGAGACCCGATTCCCAAACATAGCACGCTTGCCCCCCGGCCAAGCAGCGGCAGTGAGAAAAACATCAGTTTAGTGGAGCTGAATCCAAAATAATAGGCTGAAACAAAGCAACAACTCCACAACATTATTAGTGTGGTTTTCTTTAAAACTATTTACATGTACACATTAAGCTAACATTTGTTTGTTTTATATTCTTTTCAACAGAGATAAACCCCTAAAACAAGAAGTTATGATCTTTTTTAAACACATTGTTATTTTCATGTAGCATGATTTTCCATCAGAAAAAATTGATGTACTTAACATAATGTGAGCAGACACTTCATATACAAAAGTGCATTGTTGCTTGTGTGACACACGATCCACCTGTGACGTTCACAGCTACTTATGTTGCTGCTTTCCTTTTCTTCTCAAAGCATTTGTGTGAATTGTTTTTATAGTCATCAGCTCAAAGGGGGTCACTATAAATGCCCGAAAGTCATGAAGGCGAGGGCAGAAACGCTGAACTTCGATTGAGGCAAACGCTGACCATCTGTACAAGGTAGGTTTCTACACTTTATACACTTTTCCACACAGCATATATATACATACATACAGTGAGGCAAATAAGTATTTGATCCAATGTCGATTTTGCAGGTTTTCCCACCTACAAAGAATGAGGTCTGTAATTTTTATCGTAGGTACACTTCAACTGTGAGATACAGAAGCTTTAAAAAAAATCAGAAAATCACATTGTATGATTTTTAAATCATTAATTGGAATTTTGTTTTGCATGAAATAAGTATTTGATCACCATCCATCCAATCTCACAGACCTGTTAGTGTTTCTTTAAGAATCCCTCCTATTCTGCACGCTTTGCCTGTATTAATTGCACCTGTTTGAACTTGTTACCTGTATAAAAGACACCTGTTCACACACTCAATCACACTCCAACTGTCCACCAAGGCCAAAACCAAAGAGCTGTCTAAGGACACCAGAGACAAAATTGTAGACTGGCACCAGGCTGGGATGGACTACAGGAGGACAACAGGCAAGCAGCTTGGCAAAGACAACAACTGTTGGCATAATTATTAAAAATGGAAGAAACACAAGATGACTGTCAATCTTACCCAGTCTGGGGCTCCATGCAAGATCTCGCCTTGTGGGATAAGGATGATTCGAAAAAAGCCCAGAACTACACGGGAAGGCCTGGTCAATGACCTGAAGAGAGCTGAGACCACAGTCGCAAAGACATTAGTAACACATGATGCTGTCGTGGTTTAAAATCCAGCAGGGCAGGCAAGGTTCTCCTGCTCAAGCCAGCACATGTCCAGGCCCATATTAAGTTAGCCATGACCATCTGTATGATCCAGAGGAGGCATGGGAGAAGGTCACGTGGTCAGATGAAACCAAAATAGAGCTTTTTGCTAGAAACTCCACTTACCATGTTTGGAGGATGAGAACAACCCCAAGAACACCATCCCACCGTGAAGCATGGGGGTGGAAACATCATTTTTGTTTGGGCTTTTCTGCAAAGGGGACAGGACGACTGCACCGTATTGAAGGGAAGATGGATGGGGTCATGTATCACAAGAGTTTGGCAAACAACCTCCTTCCCTCAGTAAGAGCATTGAAGATGGTCGTGGATGAATCTTCCAGAATGACAATGACCCAAAACACACAGCCAGGGCAACTAAGAAGTGGCTCCGTAAGAACCCTTTCAAGGTCCTGGAGTGGCCTAGCCAGTCTCCAGACCTGAACTCAGTAGAAAATCTTTGGAGGGAGCTGAAACTCCAAACCTGAAAGATCTGGAAAAGATCTCTATGGAGGAGTGGACCAAAATCTTTGCTGGAGTGTGCAAACTGGTCAAGAACTACAGGAAACATCTGACTTCTGTAACTGCAAACAAAGGTTTCTGTATCAAATATTAAGGTCTGTTTTCTATTGTATCAAATACATATTTCATGCAATAAAATGCAAATTAATTATTTAAAAATCATACAATGTGACTTTCTGAAATTTGTTTTTACATTCTGTCTCTCACAGAAGTGTAGCTATGATAAAAATCACAGACCTCTCCATTCTTTGTAGGTGGGAAAACCCACTCAACAGTGGATCAAATACTTATTTGCCTCATGTTGTATATACACAGTACATCCGGAAAGTATTCACAGTGCTTCAGTTTGTCACATTTTGTTATGTTACACCCTTATTAGAAAATAGATTAAATTGCTTTGTTTGGTCAAAATTCTACACACAATACTCCATCAAGGCAATGTGAAAAATGTTGTTTTTTTGGGGGGGGGGGGGGGGGGGGGGTTGATTTTGTTTCCACTGATCATCCTTGAGATGTTTCTACAGCTTAATTGGAGTCCACATGGGGTAAATGCAGTTGATTGAACATGATCTGGAAAGACACACACCTGTCTACATATAAGGTCCCACAGTTGACATGTCAGAGCACAAACCAAGCATGAAGTCAAAGGAATTGTATGTAGACCTCTGAGACATGAGTCTGGAGGCACAAATCTGGGGAAAATTACAAAAACATTTCTGCTGCTTTGAAGGTCCCAATGAGCACAGTGGTCTCCATCATCCTTAAATGGAAGAAGTTCAGATCCACCAGGACTCTTCCTATAGCTGGCTGCCCGTCTAAACTGAGCAATAGGGGGAGAAGGGCCTTAGTGAGGGAGGTGACTGAGAACCTGATGGTCACTCTGTTAGAGCTCCATTATTCCTCTGTGGAGAGAGAAGCTTCCAGGGACACCTCTGCAGCAACCCACCAATGAGGCCTGTATGGTAGAATTGCCATACAGAAGCCACTCCTGAGTAAAAGGCACATGGCAGCCCACCTGGAGTTTGATGAAAGGCACCTGAAGGACTCTTAGACCATGAGAAACAAAATTCTGTGGTCTGACGACACAAAGATTGAACTCTTTGGTGCAAATGCTAGGCATCATGTTTGGAGGAAACTAGGCACACCCCTACAGGAACACATGGTGGTGGCAGCATCATGCTGCAGGGATGTTTTTCAGCTGCAGGAACTGGGAGAGTATCACGATCCCTGTCTGTCTGTCTGTCCTTATTCTCTGCACCCCTTTGTGTTGTTCCTGGTGTTATTTTGAGTTCCCTGTGGGTTTTCATGTCTGTGTCTGTCCTTGTCCTCTGCGTCTCCTTTGTGACTGTTGTTTGGGCTCCCTGCGGGTTTTCATGTCTGTGTGCTGTCTTTATCCTTGTATGTCTTTGGTGTTTATTTAAATGTTCTGCAGTTTAGTTTCTGAGTTATTGTAGTCTGGTTTTATTGTGTTTCATTCCTGTGTTTATTTGATCATGGTTATGTTTCTATATTTATTGTAGTTGCTTCTTCCTGTTTTATTTTAACGGTTTGGTTTCTTTGTGCTTTGTAAACTTTCTTCCTGTGTCTCTCCTCAGCTGTTACACTCACCTGTCATTCATTCGCGTGATTGCCTCCAGTGTGTATTTATACCCCTGTGTTCCTCTCGTGCACTGCTTGAATGCTTGTACTTTGTTGATTTCTTCTTGCATTACTTCTAGTGTTTCCCAGTGACTGTTTTCTTGTTGCTGACCTTTTTGCCTCTTGTAAATGTTTGACCTTGCTTGCTCTTTGGACTCTTTGCTGTTAATTGCTTCTTGTGTTTTTGGACATTTTGCTGCATCTCCTGCCTATCCCCTCACGGACACTGTTGCAAGTTGTGGACTGCTCTCCTGTGTCCCAACCTCTGACCTCCCCACGTGAGTCATTAAAGACCGTTTTTGAACTGGCTGGCACCAATGCTGATCGGACAGTGTCCCGTTATGCCTGTCCCAGTAAGCCCCTGAAGTCGAAATTCCAACTCATCAACTTGTATGAGCCCCAAGTACTCCAAGTTCACAATTCAACATGGCTACGCCCAGGAAAACAGCAGTGAAAGTTGTAGATTTAAATGTTTTTCAGCAGTTCTGTCTTTTTTGTGTCCAGTTTAATAAATCGTGAACGCTAATGTGTTTTTTTTGTCTGAAATACCACGCAATGTGTTTTTATCAACTGGGGCCATTATATATGGCTATGACCGTCTTCCTTTATAAAGTCTCTTTGGTATGCTGAATATTTTTGTGGCATTCTTTACTGATGTCATTTACACGTACAACTTCCAAGGTAAATAGAACGCAGCATCCATCGCGTCGTATTGCGGGGCTCGAACTTTTGTGGCGCCACAAGGCGTCCTTCCATAGGGATTACATGGCAACCTGTCGCCGCCGTCGCTCACGTCGTGTGCGGTGTGAACGTGGAGTAACACTAAGGGACTTAAAATTCTTTCTCTGTGTATAAAAATGCTGCAGCTCTACTTCTTGTACCAGACCTGTAGAGTTCACGTTTGGGGTACGATATAAGTCCTGACTTCAAAATCTTTTACCAGCAGATTATTTTTAAGATAACTTTGAAAACCATTAGCAAACCAGTAGCTACCACTAAATTTAGTTCTGCTATTTTAAGTTAGCTAACATGATTTGAATACATTTAATTGTTAAAAAGGGTTTGTAAACCCTAAAATCAGATATTTGCTCGTGTTGGAGTTTATACACAAAACAAAATGACACCATCATGTGAAGGCAAAAAGCATTGCCGCGAAAAGATGAAGGATCAGGAGTTCACTTCAGAATAAATGGATTAATTAATGTTATTTATGTGTGCATTTTTATTTCATATTTCTTATTATTTAATGCTTTTGGTACTTTGAAGAAACTGTATGTTGGATACAAAGTATTTGTCCATTTAATTATTCATTGTATAATCTTGATCATCTGATTTTAGCATGCTAAACATTTTTGGGAACCTCCATGTTTACACTAAAGTATTAAATTTCAGCTTTGTGGATCTGTTTTCAAGATTTTTCAAGCCAGAAATAAGAACAAAAAATAATAATAGTTCATTCTAAAGTTAATAAAAATGTCAGTAGCTTCAGCTAAATGCTTTAGCACTTTAGCATTATAACAGTTAACTTTTCACTTAGCAGATTATTGGTTATCAAGGGAAAACAAATTTTACAAACAAAAAAGACAGAAAGTCAGAGGACAAAGCAACTGTTTCACATGCGTCACTGTGTGTGTTCATCAGTTTCAAAACCTATTTTCTATGAATTCAGATTTTTTTTTTTTTAAACATTCAATCATTTTCATAGGCAGAGTGTGGATTTAAGAAATACATTCAAGTTGCTATTTAAATAATTTATCAAACACTCATGATTTCAGCTAACTAATGCTTCACTGTGGAGTTTAGTTTATTTATTATGTGTTTTCCACTGGCTAACAACATACATTATACGCATACAATTGAATACATAAAATTGTTAATGATAACAAAATAGTTAAAAACCCACAAATGAAATAATCACAATGATGAAATACAAAGGTTAAAATATTACAAAAACCTTAAAAATTCTTATAATTGACATCAATAAACTTTAAAAACAATTCAAAATAATTTTAACGTACCAGTGATTGGAAAGGATCAAACAGGTGCACAGCACCTCTGCAAGCCATTCTGCCAATACCAAAACAGCAGAAACCACTAAAAAAATAATTATAAATTAATTACAGTTAGTGTTATATTATTATGCATGAGAAAATAGACCAGAAAAAAAACAAGTTAAACCTAAAGACATATTGTTTATTTATTGGCAAAAGTTTTTTCCAGTGTCTTCACTTTGAATACTTGCCTGTTGGATAGAGTTTTAAATAAAATTTCATATTTTTAGTTTGACATCTTCAATAAATTTGTTTGTTTGTTACAGATATGTGATGGGCTTTGATGATGTTATGTACAGATTTGTGCGATTTATTGCTTTTTTAAAGCTATTTCATATTTTGCTGTCTTGTAAAGAGTAGATCAAATACACTCTTGATTTCTGAATTTCTCTCCTATTCTGTAGCTTTTTCTCCAATGATGTGGCTGGCTGTAGTTCTTTATCAAATTTCCATGTACTGTTTTGCTCAGCTTCAGAATCGTTGTTTGGATCCGAGAACATTCAGAATGCCAGGTCAGTGAAGTGCTTACATTTTTCTGTGTGTGGTTTTATTTCCCCTTCCTCGTAATTGGACTGTGTGTGCTTCGGTAGAATATGAGATGATAGTTGCATCTTGTGACCTTTGAACTACAGGAAAATTACAGTAAAACAAACACATGACCTTAAGCCTCAATAATGTCCCAGTTTATGTGGATGCACTTTAATAAGAGTGATTTGAAAAGTGCATCTTTAGTTTAATAATAAATCATAAGAAGTAGTAGTAGTAAAAATAAATAAACTGTCATCCCTGTTTGTGATCTTTGACCTGTGAAAAAGTTAGCCAGGATGGATGGAGTATGACTTTGCGCATCAGTACATATAAGGCCTGGTTACTGTTTCACACAAACCCGGAATACTCAGTGACAGAATGTCTACTGACACAAAATCCAGGCCTATTTATCCAGATTTTTGGGGAATATCTGACCTACACAAGCATATGACCTTGTGCTTTGCTGGTGTCCTATACCTTTAACAACAGGGACTTTAAAAGTGTAGCTTTATAAATCTTTAAGCAAAGTAGTCATGTGCTCATTGTGACCTTTCATTCTGACAGTATGACACTGTTTCAGTAGCATTTCATTTATACAGATGATTAGATAAGAGCTTTGGAATGTTTTATAAAAGTTATAGTGGCAAGGCTGGTCCCTGTGACTTCCAGTACATAGAAAATCATAAACAGGAGATTGACCCTGAGCTTCAGATGTGCTGTATACAGTCAGGCTTGCTTATTGTTTCACGGACATCGATTCTTCAAATACAGAACGTGTGCTTAAACCAACCAATCTCACGTCAGTTCAGCCCAATTCACAGTTTTTTTTTTTTTGTCACACCTTGAGGATTCAGCCAGCGTATGCCGACCTATGAAATATGCAGTGAATACCCTGGATACATCGAATACGTTATGCAGCTGTCACACCATGACGATTTAGGCAATGTATGCTGACAGCCCCTTTTACATCGAGTGGTCTGGGTCGGTACTGCACAGTACGGTGCTGGTCGGAACAGTTAAGTCTGGCTTGGTTTGTATTTCCACCGCCAGCAGAACCCTTTTGTTTGGCAGCCGGAACATGTAAATATTAACAAGCACGTCATCGAGTGTATGTACGTTGTTGCGCTGCCTCTCTCCTCTACACGGAGACCACACAGAGTAATTTATTTTATTTTTGTCTTTGGTGGATCATGGGATTCATTTTCTCGCGTGCACAATGCTGAAGAATTGACTGATATCTGTGGTAAACTCTGAATGTGAATGAATGAGGCACTGTGACATTTTAAAATAAGTTCATTTTCTTGTTGTGGCACAAAGCCCCGGCATTCTCTGGTTCAGGCTGTGAAACACACCAAATACAGTTCTTTTAAAACGCTACATTTCTTCAGCCGCAACAAGGAACTAAAGTATTTTCAGCCGTCCTTTTCCAAAATCAGGACCCTTTATGTGGATACGTTTTCGTCAGGATCCCACTGAAATGAAAAGGTAAGATGAAGACTGTATATTTACTCCGTGTGTGAATGCTTTTAATATTTGTAATGCCGCCTTCACACTAGACAAAACGCAAGTGACTGCGGCGACAGGTTGCCACAAAAGTTCAAGCCACGCAATGCGACACGATGGACGCGAATGAAGCAGTTTTGAGCGATTGGCACATCACGTCACCCTCCTCCCCAAGTTGAAAATCTGAACTTTTTGTCTTGTCCCGCCGCGCTGACCAATCAGGGACTGGATATGTAGTGACGTGGAGATGTCTGGAGTTTATACTTGATGTGGACATGTCCTGTCTCTGGCAGCCAGCCTGTGAGCAGGACTTATGTGATCTTGTGCTTTATTTCACAATTATGATAGAGTTTAAAGGGAAGAGCGAGCAGCAGCACCACAGCAGCTGTTTTTTTTTTCTTTTCACGTGCACGCGAACGAATCGTCCATGATTATTTTATTAACTACACAGATGTATAATAAAACAAATGGTGACTGGTTTATAACACAATTATGACAGAGTTTGAGGGGAGAGAGAGCAGCAGCAGCAGCCAGTTTTTTTTTTTTTTTTTCTCACGTGCACACGCGAACGGGACAGGAGGTCCTCAGACTGGGTCCTGGAGAGGCAGAAGTACCGCTGAAAGCGGCCGTCATCCAGACGCAGCTCCTGCAGCAAATGATGAATTTGTGGCATCCGGTGTGAACGCGGCTCAAGCAGAGCGACACACCGGGCGATGGTGGCGCGCCCATGCCAGGCGAGGGATGCGAATTTGTGGCGTGCGGTGTGAATACGGCATAACAGTCTGAACTGTTCGCATGAGGAAGCTTTCAGTTGTTCAACCAATCAATGGACAGCATCAATGAACGTATTTCGACTTATGAGTAACTTTCAAGAAATATGGGTCAACAATCTCATAACTTATGGCCCGGTCACACGGCATATGATAATTACTGAATGAAAGTGGGGAAAAAAGTTAAAAAGTCACATATCGTTGAGAAAAGGTAGACGAATGAGCTTTATCACTGAATAGCCTGCGAATCAAGAGTACAAAAGAAACGAAAGAGGAACAAAATGCAACCGAAGCTAACATTGATCTCCACGCTTTTAAATGAAACGCGCCTGGAGCCACTGTTGGAGCAGTGTGTGTCTGCGTCTCTGCATTCCAGGACTCAGCGCTGGAACGGAGCTCAGCTGCAAACAGAAGTGTGTGATCTGACCCACTGTGAAGATATGCACACACATCGGTGGATTCACCTGCTCTGGTTCCTTGTCCAGAATAAATGAAGGATCATCTCCTTATCAGAATCAATTTCAATCAATCAATCAATTTTTTTTTTTTATATAGCGCCAAATCACAACAAACAGTTGCCCCAAGGCGCTTTATATTGTAAGGCAAGGCCATACAATAATTATGTAAAACCCCAACGGTCAAAACGACCCCCTGTGAGCAAGCACTTGGCTACAGTGGGAAGAAAAAACTCCCTTTTAACAGGAAGAAACCTCCAGCAGAACCAGGCTCAGGGAGGGGCAGTCTTCTGCTGGGACTGGTTGGGGCTGAGGGAGAGAACCAGGAAAAAGACATGCTGTGGAGGGGAGCAGAGATCGATCACTAAGATTTACGCTGTTTAGAACTACGCTTCCTCCTCACAGTCACCCAGTCGGCCTGCTTTCCCGGCTGCTCGGGATCTGCCAGAGGGGAACTAACGGCGGCTAAGCTACCTTGGTCCGCACCGACTACAGGGGCCTGGCTAGCTGTAGAATTTTCCACGGTGCGGAGCCGAGTCTCCAATTCGCCCAGCCTGGCCTCCAAAGCTATGAATAAGCTACACTTATTACAAGTACCGTTACTGCTAAAGGAGGCCGAGGAATAAACATTTCACACCCAGAGCAGAAAAGTGCGGGAGAGACAGGAGAAGCCGCCATGCTAAATCGGCTAAGAGCTAGTAGCTGCGCTAAGCTAGCGGATTCCTAAAAACATGCAAAGTGAATAATGTGTAAATAATTTAAAGGTGATTCAGCAGAAGGAGTGCTTTAGTTAAGGCACGTGAAGATTACACTGGGAAACAAATCGTAATCTAGATAACTAGATCAATCTAACTGCGCAGATTAAACAGCTAACAGATACAGCAAAACACCGCTGTGCTCCGGAACAGGAAGTGATACAATACCGCAGTGAGAGCCAACCACCAGTAGAGGCAAGAAAGAGCGTAACCACCAGTAGAGGCAAGTGAACTGGCATATGGTATATAGAATCCTCACTATCTGGTTCAGATTGACAGCATGCTGCGCGCTCCATCTTGCTCAAATTAAAAAACAAACAACAACAAAAATGCTGGTCTGCCATGGTGGGTGCTATTTCGCTGTATTATGTTACTAAGCCATATATATTGATTTATTAAAAAAAAAAAAAAAAAAACTGTCAAAAGGGGAAATAAATATACAATGAGGAAAATAAGTATTTGAACACCCTGCAATTTTGCAAGTTCTCCCACTTGGAGGGGTCTGAAATGTTCATCTTAGGTGCATGTCCACTGTGAGACATAATCTAAAAAAAATCCATAAATCACAATATATGATTTTTTTTAATAATTTTTGTATGTTACTGCTGCAAATAAGTATTTGAACACCTGTGAAAATCAATGTTAATATTTGGTACAGTAGCCTTTGTTTGCAATTACAGAGGTCAAATGTTTCCTGTAGTTTTTCACCAGGTTTGCACACACTGCAGCAGGGATTTTGGCCCATTCCTCCATTCTTCTCTAGATCAGCCAGGTTACTGGGCTGTCACTGAGAAACAGAGTTTGAGCTCCCTCCAAAGATTTTCTGTTGGGATTAGGTCTGGAGACTGGCGAGGCCACTCCAGAACCTTGATACGCTTCTTACAGCGCCACTCCTTGGTTATCCTGGCTGTGTGCTTCTGGTTATTGTCATGTTGAAAGACCCATCCACGACCCATCTTTAATGCTCTAACTGAGGGAAGGAGGTTGTTCCCCAAAATCTCGCAATACATGGCCCCAGTCATCCTCTCCTTAATACAGTGCAGTCGTCCTGTCCCATGTGCAGAAAAACACCCCCAAATGCATGATGCTTCACCCCCATGCTTCACAGTAGGGACGGGGTGTTTTTGGGATGGTCCTCAGCATTCTTCTTCATCCAGACCCGGCGAGGTGGAATTAGCGACCAAAAGTTCTATTTTGGGTCTCATCTGACCAGTAACTTTCTCCATGAGTCCTCTGGATCATCCCAATGGTCAGGGCTAAACTTAAGACGGCCTGGATGTGTGCTGATTTAAGGAGGGGAACCTTCCGTGCCATGGCATGATTTTAACCCATGACGTCTTAGGTGTATTACCCCAGTAACCTGGAAAACAGTGGTGCCAGCTCTCTTCAGGTCATTGACCAGCTCCTCCCATTGCAGTCTGGGCTGATTTCTCACCTTCTTAGGATCATTGATATGCCACGAGGTGGGATCTTGCATGGAGCCCAGTCTGAGGGAGATTAAGTCCTGTTTAGCTTCTTCCTTTTTCTAATAATTGCTACAACAGTTGATCTTTTTTCACCAAGCTGCTTGGCAATTGCCCCATAGCTCTTTTCAGCCTTGTGGAGGTCTACAATTTTGTCTCTGGTGTCTTTGGACAGCTCTTTGGTCTTAGCCATGTTAGTAGTTCGAGTCTTACTGGTTGTGTGGGGTGGACAGGTGTCTTTGTGCAGCTACTGACCTCAAATAGGTGCTTCTAATTTGGAATAATAAGTGGAGTGGAGGTGGACTTTTTAGATGCGGACTAATAGGTCTTTGAGGGCCAGAATTTCTGCTGGATTGGCAGGTGTTCAAATATTTATTTGCAGCAGTAACATGCAAATTATTAAAAAAATCATACATTTGATTTTTCCGGATTTCTCTCACAGTGGACATGCACCTAAGATGAAAATTTCAGACCCCTCCATGATTGATTTCAAGTGGGAGGAACTTGCAAAATCGCAGGGTGTTCAAATACTTGTTTTCCTCACTGTAAGTGTAAGATGATTGAATATATCAGGGCCGTAAATTGATCAGTCTGTGTGAACAGACTGATCAATTGATCTCCTTGAATTGCTGGCTGTCTGAGTGGTGTCCAAAAAATGAGGTGGGCTTTCATAGATAATTGGCAAAGCTTCTGGGGAAACCTGGTCTTGTTAAGAGAGACGGCATCCATCCCACTTTGGATGGAGCATCTCTCATTTCTAGAAATCTGGCCAATTTTCTTAAATCCTCAAACCGTGACTATCCAGGGTTGGGACCAGGAAGCAGAGTTGTAGTCTTACACACCTCTCTGCAGCTTCTCTCCCCCCTGCCATCCCTCATTACCCCATCCCTGTAGAGACGGTGCCTGCTCCCAGACCACCAATAACCAGCAAAAATCTATTTAAGCATAAAAATTCAAAAAGAAAAATAATACAGCACCTTCAACTGCACACAGACTAAACAGTTAAATGTGGTCTATTAAACATTAGGTCTCTCTCTTGTAAGTCCCTGTTAGTAATGATATAATAATTGATCAACATATTGATTTATTCTGCCTTACAGAACCTGGTTACAGCAGGATGAATATGTTAGTTTAAATGAGTCAACACCTCCGAGTCCACACTAACTGCCAGAATGCTTGTAGCACGGGCCGAGGCGGAGGATTAGCAGCAATCTTCCATTCCAGCTTATTAATTAATCAAAAACCCAGACAGAGCTTTAATTTCATTTGAAAGCTTGATCTTAGTCTTGTCCATCCAAATTGGAAGTCCCAAAAAACAGTTTTATTTGTTATTATCTATAGTCCACCTGGTTGTTACTGTGAGTTTCTCTGTGAATTTTCAGAACTTTTGTCTGACTTAGTGCTTAGCTCAGATAAGATAATTTTAGTGGGCGATTTTAACATCCACACAGATGCTGAGAATGACAGCCTCAACACTGCATTTAATCTATTATTAGACTCAATTGGCTTTGCTCAAAATGTAAATGGTCCACCCACCACTTTAATCATATCTTAGATCTTGTTCTGACTCTATGGTATGGAATTTGAAGACTTAACAGTATTCCCTGAAAACTCCCTTCTGTCTGATCATTTCTTAATAACATTTACATTTACTGTGATGGACTTACCAGCAGTGGGGAATAAGTTTCATTACACTAGATGTCTTTCAGAAAGCGCTGTACCTAGGTTTTAAGGATATGATTCCTTCTTTATGTTCTCTAATGCCATATCCCAACAGTGCAGAGTAGCTATCTAAACTCTGTAAGTGAGATAGAGTATCTCGTCAATAGTTTTACATCCTCATTGAAGACAACTTTGGATGCTGTAGCTCCTCTGAAAAAGAGAGCTTTAAATCAGAAGTGCCTGACTCCGTGGTATAACTCTCAAACTCGCAGCTTACAGCAGATAACGCGTAAGTTGGAGAGGAAATGGCGTCTCACTAATTTAGAAGATATTCACTTAGCCTGAAAAAGTCTGTTGCTTTATAAAAAAAGGCCTCCATAAAGCTAGGACATCTTACTACTCATCACTAATTGAAGAAAATAAGAACAACCCCAGGTTTCTTTTCAGCACCTGTAGCCAGGCGGACAGAGTCAGAGCTCTATTGAGCGAGTATTCCTTTAACTAGTAATGACTTCATGACTTTCTTTACTAATAAAATTTTAACTATTAGAGAAAAAATTACTCATAACCATCCCAAAGACATATCGTTATCTTTGGCTGCTTTCAGTGATGCCGGTATTTGGTTAGACACTTTCTCTCCGATTGTTCTGAGTTATTTCATTAGTTACTTCCTCCAAACCATCAACATGTCTATTAGACCCCATTCCTACCAGGCTCAAGGAAGCCCTACCATTAATTATGCTTCGATCTTAAATATGATCAATCTGTCTTTATAGTTGGCTATGTACCACAGGCTTTTAAGGTGGCAGTAATTTAACCATTACTTAAAAAGCCATCACTTGACCCAGCTATCTTAGCTAATTATAGGCCAATCTCCAACCTCTCCTTTTCTCTCAAAAATTCTTGAAAGGGTAGTTGTAAAACAGCTAACTGATCATCTGCAGAGGAATGGTCTATTTGAAGAGTTTCAGTCAGGTTTTAGAATTCATCATAGTACAGAAACAGCATTAGTGAAGGTTACAAATGATCTTCTTATGGCCTCAGACAGTGGACTCATCTCTGTGCTTGTTCTGTTAGACCTCAGTGCTGCTTTTGATACTGTTGACCATAAAATTTTATTACAGAGATTAGAGCATGCCATAGGTATTAAGGCACTGCGCTTGCGGTGGTTTGAATCATATTTATCTAATAGATTACAATTTGTTCATGTAAATGGGGAATCTTCTTCACAGACTAAGGTTAATTATGGAGTTCCACAAGGTTCTGTGCTAGGACCAATTTTATTCACTTTATACATGTTTCCCTTAGGCAGTATTATTAGACGGCATTGCTTAAATTTTCATTGTTACGCAGATGATACCCAGCTTTATCTATCCATGAAGCCAGAGGACACACACCAATTAGCTAAACTGCAGGATTGTCTTACAGACAAAGACATGGATGACCTCTAATTTCCTGCCTTTTAAACTCAGATAAAACTGAAGTTATTGTACTTGGGCCCCACAAATCTTAGAAACGTGGTGTCTAACCAGATCCTTACTCTGGATGGCATTACCCTGACCTCTAGTAATACTGTGAGAAATCTTGGATTCATTTTTGATCAGGATATGTCATTCAATGCGCATATTAAACAAATAGTAGGACTACTTTTTTGCATTTGCGCAATATCTCTAAAATTAGAAAGGTCTTGTCTCAGAGTGATGCTGAAAAACTAATTCATGCATTTATTTCCTCTACGCTGGACTATTGTAATTCATTATTATCAGGTTGTCCTAAAAGTTCCCTGAAAAGCCTTCAGTTAATTCAAATGCTGCAGCTAGAGTACTGACAGGGACTAGGGAGAGAGCATATCTCACCCATATTGGCCTCTCTTCATTGGCTTCCTGTTAATTCTAGAATAGAATTTAAAATTCTTCTTCTTATTTATAAGGTTTTGAATAATCAGGTCCCATCTTATCTTAGGGACCTCATAGTACCATATCACCCCAATAGAGCGCTTCACTCTGACTGCAGGCTTACTTGTAGTTCCTAGGGTTTGTAGAGTAGAATGGGAGGCAGAGCCTTCAGCTTTCAGGCTCCTCTCCTGTGGAACCAGCTCCCAATTCAGATCAGGAGACAGACACCCTCTCCACTTTTAAGATTAGGCTTAAAACATTCCTTTTTGCTAAAGCTTATAGTTAGGGCTGGATCAGGTGACCCTGAACCATCCCTTAGTTATGCTGCTATAGACTTAGACTGCTGGGGGGTTCCCATGATGCACTGAGTGTTTCTTTCTCTTTTTGCTCTGTATGCACCACTCTGCATTTAATCATTAGTGATTGATCTCTGCTCCCCTCCACAGCATGTCTTTTCCTGGTTCTCTCCCTCAGCCCCAACCAGTCCCAGCAGAAGGACTGCCCCTCCCTGAGCCTGGTTCTGCTGGAGGTTTCTTCCTGTTAAAAGGGAGTTTTTCCTTCCCACTGTTGCCAAGTGCTTGCTCACAGGGGGTCGTTTTGACCATTGGGGTTTTTTACGTAATTATTGTATGGCCTTGCCTTACAATATAAGGCGCCTTGGGGCAACTGTTTGTTGTGATTTGGCGTTATATAAATGAAATTGATTTGAATTGATTTGAACGCCACACATATACTCTCCATGTGCGGTTATTTCCACCAGGTGCAGCTGATCCACAACGTGAACTCTGCCTTCTAGAACAGCTCTTATATAATCTACCTGTTGCCACATGTGCATAAGGGCTGGATTGTCATTCCAGCACTCAGTTATATTTAATAAAAAAAAATAAAAAAAACCACATGCAGGAGGCAATGGCTGTTGCTGACGCTGCATTCATGTACCGTCGGAAATTACACAACTTTTTTGTTGTTTCAAATTCAGCAGTTGCTTGTGGCAGGAGCGTGGTTTTCATTTTATTTTTGGTAAAATAATTAATTGTATCCACACAAAAGATTCATTTTTGCTTATGTAAGGTGCTTGAGCCCTGTAAAGTTGACCCCGCCCCCACCCAGATAAAAAAAAAATCCAAGCAAAAAGGCTGAGTTTGCACTGTAGTTTCCAATGGTACATGAACGTAGGGGTGCTCATAACCTGGCTTCTGTGTTGTATGAAAACATTCAGATGGTCGAACGAAGTCAATCTAAACGCTAACGTTACAAAAACTAAGCAAATGATTAAAAAAAAAAAAAAAAAAAAAAAAAAAACGTCAAGAACTCCAGCAAAATGAAATGTGCATGAATTGAGGTTTTCAAGCAGTGTTTGTTCAAATTTTTTGACAGTTTAAAAATCCTGACGAAGCGGCAGCCACAGGAACGAAGCTGCGGAGGTTAAACGAAAGTCCAGATTTCTTGTTTGATTTGGGCTTCATTTCCCTTCGTTAAGTGCCGTGTGACCGGGCCTTTACCTGCAACTTATGGCCCATGTATGCGGAACGTATGAGAAAACATTGTGCATGCCCAAAATGTTTTGACATACTCGCAATATATCAGTGTGCTTCAACGTGCTCTTAACTTGTATAAAACTTACCCCTAACTTATTAGACATACGCCAGTGTTTTAATACGGTCAGCATAGGCTGGCTAATTGTCAAGATGTGACGGGGTGTTATGTTTGTATGATTTCTTAGTTTTATTTTTAATAAATTTGCAAAATTTCATAAAACATTTCTCATGTTGACATTATGGTGTGTTGAGTAGAACTTTGAAGAGAAAAATGAATTTACTCCATTTTGGAATAAGGCTGTAACATAAAATGTGGATAAAGTGAAGCACTGTGAATACCTTCTGGATACAGTGTCTGCTGCATTCACCTATTCTGTGTTTTAAATCAACCTCACATCTAAACTTCAGGTCAACTCAAATTTAAAAAGTTTTGTCAGTTTGTACACAAATTAATTTTTTTTCATGTTCAGGAATAATAAACCTTTCCTGTTGGGAATATTATATTGTTGGAAACTGCTCAGACACCCACAGACAATAAAGGGTTAACCAAACAACTGCTTGAAAAGCAGAAATGTCTAATCTCGTTAGGTTTATTTACACAAGTCAGAGCTCATCCAAAAAGACCTCAGATGGTTTTATGATCGGCCATCTTCTGTTCTCATATCTAGACTGCAGAGAAGGATGAATACGAACATCAGCAGCAGGAGCTGGAGAAGGTGTGCAAACCAATCATCACTCAGCTGTACCAGAGTGCTGGTGGAATGCCCGGCGGAATGCCCAGTGGATTCCCTGGAGCCGGTGGTACTCCTTCTGGTGGAGGATCATCCGGACCAACCATTGAGGAAGTCGATTAACCGCAATGTTCTTTAATATCACTGACAAGAGCATGAATGTTCAGAGATAACAAGTGTATCAGATCTGGTTCGCCTTCAATCATTTGTGCACAAATGCATTAAGATGTTGAAGCAAGCATTTTATGTCCACTTAGTTACTTGCTTAAGCCTATGTTAATAAATTATGACTAAATACTGAAGTGTTTGAAAATGTCTTATTTCAACGCTTATGATCTTGGTTGTCAAAATATCTGCATCAATAAAAGGCCAGAGTTTATACATTTGGAAGTACAACCCCATTCAATGAAGTTTGGATGTTGTGTGAAATGTAATAACAGAATACAATGATTTGCAAATTCTCTTCAACCTATATTCAATGTAATACACCACACACGAGATATTTAATCTTCAAACTGATACTTTTTTTGTGCAAATATTTGCTCATTTTGAAATGGATGCCTGCAACACATTTCAAAAAAGCTGGGACAGGGGCAATAAAAGACTGGGAAAGTTGATGAATGCTCAAAGAACACCTGTTTGGAACATTCCACAGGTAAACAGGCTAATTAGAAACGAGTGTCATGACTGGGTATAAAAGGAGCATCCCCAAAAGGCTCAGCCATTAACAAGTAAAGATGTGACGAGGATCACCACTTTGTGAACAACTGTGGAAAAAAAATAGTAAAACATTTTAAAAACAATCTCAGTATTCAATTGCAAGGATTTTGGGGATTCCATCTATGGCCCATAATCAGAAGATTCAGAGAATCTGGAGAACTTTCTGCATGTAAACGGCAAGGCCGAAAACCAACATTGAATACCCATGACCTTCGATCCCTCAGGTGGCACTGCATTCAAAATTACATTGTGTAAAGCAGGGGTGGGCAACTTGTTCCAGAAAGGGCCAAGGGGGTGCAGGTTTTCTTGGCAGCCACTGACTCCACCAGGTGATTTCATTGACTAATATCACTGAGTAGATGCAATCAGTGAAATCACCTGGTGGAGTCAGTGGCTGCCAAGAAAACCTGCACCCTCTTGGCCCTTTCTGGAAACAAGTTGCCCACCCCTTGTGTAAAGGATATTACCGCATGGGTAACATTTCAGAAAACCATTGTCAGTTAACACAGTTCGTCGCTACATCTACAAGTGCAAGTTAAAACTCTACCATGCAAAGTGAAGCCATACATCAACATCATCCAGAAATGCCGCCACCTTCTCTGGGCCCGAGCTCATTTGAAATGGACCGGTGCAAAGTGGAAAACTGTGCTGTGGTCTGATGAGTCCACATTTCAAATTGTTTTTGGAAATCATGGACGTTGTGTCCTCCGGACAAAAGAGGAAAAAGATCATCCAGATTGTTACCAGCGCAAAGTACAAAAGCCAGCATCTGTGATGGTATGGGGGTGTGTTAGTGTTCATGGCAGGGGCAACTTACACATCTGTGATGGCACCATCAATGCTGAAAGGTACATCTAGGTTTTGGAGCAACACATGCTGCCATCCAAGCAATGTCTTTTTCAGGGACATTTCTGCTTATTTCAGCAAGACAATGCCAAGCCACATTCTGCACGTGTTACAACAGTGCGTCTTCGTAGTAACAGACTGCAGGTACTAGACTGGCCTGCCTGCAGTCCAGACCTGTCGCCCATCGAAAATGTGTGGCACATTATGAAGCGCAAAATACGACAACGGAGACCCTGGACTGTTGTACAACTGAAGTCGTACATCAAGCAAGAATGGAAAAGAATTCCACCTACAAAGCTTCAACAATTAGTGTTCTCAGTTCCCAAACGCTTAGAGTGTTGTTAGAAGGAAAACATACCACTGTCCCAGCTTTTTTGAAATGTATAGCAAGCATCCATTTCAAAATGAGCAAATATTTTCACAAAAATAAACTTTATCAGTTTGAACATTAAATATATTGTCTTTGTGGTGTATTCAGTTGAATATAGGTTGAAGAGGATTTGCAAATCATTTTTATTTTCATTTTACACAACATCCCAATTTCACTGGAATTGGGGTTGTAAAATGGAAATAAACATAACTGAAAGAAAAACAGTCAATAAATAAAATACAGCTGTAGTACTCAGAAATCAGTACAATATTTGAAAAGTCATCTGATCAATAGGTTTGTTTTGCGTGCGTTTTCATTTATTTTAGTTTCAGAGCAGGAAAGGTTATTCTGTACCAAAGATCTGCTCCCCATCTTCAGAAAATAACTTTTCACCTTGTGTATATTAATTGCTGTTTGTGGTTTGACCACTATTCTGTTCTGAATTATCCAAATACATTTGTTGGCTGATGTCTGAGCACGTTGTAAAATTGAATTAAACTTTTTAAATTAAGTGACAAATGGATGCATAACTGGCTTTTTGCCTCAAATGGAAACTGGATGGATAACCGATAAAGATAATTGCATTCCTCCTAAATATATACCAAGTATAAATGCATTCCCTCCCATTTGATTAACGCCCCCAAAATTTGTGCGCAATCATTTTTTATAAAAACAAAAAAAAAAAAAACCGACATTTGGTGCATAGCCCCTGCAGCCCCCCCCAGAAGTACCAAAAAGTAAATACATTTTCCCCATAGCGTCCAATTTATTTGTTTAAAAGAAACTTTTTTTTTTGTTTGTGTTTTTCACCATTTTGGCATTTAAAATTGTCTCATTGTTCTTTTTCTCCTTTTTCCGCAAGTCTCATGTCCTTGACTTATTCTAATGGGCCAAAAAAATGACGCCTTTCAGTTTATGGTTGATGGGTTCGTGATTCGTTGAATCTGTGTCTACATGCAAATCTTTGAATTGATCTCCGCGTTTGGTCAAAGGACCTGGGAGTCTCTTAACCTGGTTTGTTGTGGTCATGTGAGTGCAGCTCGTCTTCACAAAGACCCGGATGTTAACCCACCAAAATAAGAGCGGAGCTCTGACAGATTACGTTCGTCCTAAAACCACAGGACATTTATTCAAACACAACGACAAAAAAAAAAAAAAAAAAAAAAAAAACCTCAGCACGACGTAAAGCGAGAATTTTCTGAGTTTTGGTCCATGTTCAGTAGACATCTCACCCCCCCCCCCCCCCCAACACCCACATCCTTCATTATCTTCAGGGCAGACAGTGCACCTCCATTTTCAGGAACACAACAATAACAGGAAAAAAGTGTTCACTGTACAAACACTAAACACTGTCCAAATATTTGAAAAGATTTTTAACCCCCCCCCCCCCCCCCCAAAAAAAGAAAACGAGTACTACAAGGCGGCTGGTTCCGATGTGAGCAGTCCGGTCTCTACTTGCTCTTGGCCGGTTTCTCGGTCTTTTTGGGCAGCAGCACGGCCTGGATGTTGGGCAGCACTCCTCCCTGCGCGATGGTCACTCCTCCCAGCAGCTTGTTCAGCTCCTCGTCGTTGCGCACGGCCAGCTGGAGGTGTCGCGGGATGATGCGCGTCTTCTTGTTGTCCCTGGCCGCGTTTCCGGCCAGCTCCAGGATCTCAGCGGTCAGATACTCCAGCACGGCCGCCAGATAGACCGGAGCCCCGGCGCCGACGCGCTCCGCGTAGTTACCTTTGCGCAGCAGTCGGTGGACGCGCCCCACCGGAAATTGGAGCCCGGCTCTGGAGGAGCGGGATTTGGCCTTTGCTCGGGCTTTGCCTCCGGTTTTCCCTCGTCCAGACATAGCGGTTGCACAGTGAAACTGCTAACACAAAGAAAACAGCAGCGCCACGTTCAGACCTTACGTAATGCGCGTCTGGGGAGAAAAAAAAAACAAAAAAACGGATTATAACCTGTGGACAGCGTCCTGGGATTGGTGGATTGAGCGAGAAATGCACGATCCAATGACGCGCGGCGTCCTCCAGAAACTGCCGACCTCTGGTGTGCCGCGCACCCAATCACAGTGAAGCAATGGTGCATCGAAATTTGCACACTGGCTTTATAAATAGGAGGCAGTCACCAAGAGGAGACGACCACAGTGTGACGTTTCACGTGAGCCAGATGTCCCCTCCCTCCCCCAAAATTATATATATAGAGTATATAAATATTATATTTATTACCATTTTTATGGACGGGGCTATTATAATATACTGGTAGGTGTTGTTCATCTGAGTAGGTAGTTTCCAACTTTGGTGCTTTGTTTATTATATCGTTGGTATTTTTGTTTTATTGCTGTTATTATTATTATTTTAATTAATTATTATTTTTTTTATGTGCACTACCACACACTAGAATGTAACCTTACGTAGCTATACATCCATTGACACATCCGGTACAGTAGGTGGCGGTATGGACCTAAAGGATGGTTGCCACCCGCCAATCAAAGGAGGGAGGAAGAAGACGATTATCATTTTTATATTTCTTGACAATTTTACATTTCTGTTTGTGCATGATGTGTTGCTTTTTATGTACTATTGACACTTTTTTTTTTTTTTTTTTTTACCAGAAGCATAGTTTTTTGTTTGTTTTTTTTTTTTTTTTTTTAAACATGTCAATATGGAACAATTTATCGTCTTTGATTCTCTCACCAGATGCATTTTAAAATGGAATTGGGGAAATTTTTTATATTTCTTGATATTTTTATATTTCTGACAATTTATATTTGGACATATTTTTCATTGTATCTATCTATACAGACATTCTCCTGATTTAGGCATCATTTAGGCTGGACACACAGCTCATTTAACACACCTGTGACAGATGTAACAGAAAAACTAGCTCCTGCCGGTTTCCTTCCTGCCTCAGTCCACCGCTTCTCGGTTTAATAAAGTAAACAGAAGTAGATGAAATGTGTTACATTAAATACATTTTTGTGTTGCATGTTATTAATGTCCATACAATTCATGTTGTAAAAGAATCTAATTAGAATGAATGTATAAATGTTGCAAAACATATTTTTGTTCTAACAATAATATTGAAAGATCTCTGAGGGCCCTTCCCACCCCTTCACAGTTGTACAGTGGTTTAGTCCAGACGCACAAGCGGCACGCTGCCACACACACACACACACACACCACACACACACACACACACACACACACACACCACACACACACACAACACACACACACACACACACACACACACACACACACACACACACACACACACACACCACAAACGGGATCTGACAGAAAGAGGAGGTGTTTAGTAGTGCTGAGACAACTAATCGATTTAATTAATTATTAAAATAGTTGTCAACTAATTTAGTCATCAATTAGTTGTTACATAACTTTGTTTTACTGCAAACGTTTCGTTTCTTCCATATAAATGAACCGTTCCTGCAGCACGGCTTTGCTTTGAACCTTGAACCAATCGAAGCAGTGATTTCGCCAGATTGAAGCAGTGATTCGATCTGGTGCTTTGTTGATTCAATCAATCAATCAGTCAATCAATTTTATTTATATAGCGCCAAATCACAACAAACAGTTGCCCCAAGGCGCTTTATATTGTAAGGCAAGGCCATACAATAATTACGTAAAAACCCCAACGGTCAAAACGACCCCCTGTGAGCAAGCACTTGGCGACAGTGGGAAGGAAAAACTCCCTTTTAACAGGAAGAAACCTCCAGCAGAACCATGCTCAGGGAGGGGCAGATCTCTGCTGGGACTGGTTGGGGCTGAGGGAGAGAACCAGGAAAAAGACATGCCGTGGAGGGGAGCAGAGATCAATCACTAATGATCAGTCACCAATAGCGCTCTATTGGGGTGATATGGTACTATGAGGTCCCTAAGATAAGATGGGACCTGATTATTCAAAACCTTATAAGTAAGAAGAAGAATTTTAAATTCTATTCTAGAATTAACAGGAAGCCAACGAAGAGAGGCCAATATGGGTGAGATATGCTCTCTCCTTCTAGTCCCCGTTAGTACTCTAGCTGCAGCATTTTGAATTAACTGAAGGCTTTTCAGGGAACTTTTAGGACAACCTGATAATAATGAATTACAATAGTCCAGTGATTCAGTGTTTTATTTCGCTTAATCTTAATTTTTCTCCACTAAAACCCCAAAGAGCATATGTCTCTGAGTAATATTTACCTTTTTATGATAATCTACTCCAGGTATGTTTTTGATGAGAATATAACATAACTTTATTACAAGGTCAAATGATGATGTTGCATGATAAAGGTCTTTTAATAATAACTCACTTAAAGAAATAATGGCAAAACTCACATGTAAGTAAAAAAAAAAAAGAAAAAAAAAAAAGATTAATCGAAAAAATAATCGACCGATGAGCTGATTAGTAAAATAATCGTTAGTTGCAGCCCTAGTGTTTAGGCTGAAATAAAACACGTCTTTCCTAAAAAAAAATCAAAGTCCGGATTTCAAAAAAAGAAGAGAAAAACAGGACAGGGAAAAAAAACTAAATGAGGGAAAGCAGCTGCTAACCAAATTCTTTGAAAACAGAGGTCAGCTTGAAAGCTCGCTATATTGAGTTGGGGAGTCTATGGTGCAATTTGGTCCCCCAGACCCCCCAACTCAATATTGCTCCCCCAACTTTAAAAAGGGTTCTGACTCCCAGGTGTGATCTAAGGTATACATGATTTAGACCTGGTTTGACTACACATTAGAAATTTGGCGTTTGTGGTAATAAAAAAGAACATAACAGTGTGTGTGTGTGGGTGGGGGGTCGTCAATGTGGCTAGTACCTAGGGCCCAGAATTTGGTGCTACGCCCCTACTTGACACGAGGACGTTTCACTTCTAATTGCAGAAGCTTCCTCAGCTAAATTTTACCATTCATACATTTTACTCAATAATTTGATTATCACAACAGTTGCTGATTAATTCTCTGTTTCAGTTCTCAGCCTATATGAGTCATTAGAAAAACACACACACACACACACACACACACACACACACACACACACACACACACACACACACACACACACACACAACACACACACACACACACACACACACCACACACACACACACACACACACACACACACACCTTCTCCAGATCTGATATGATTCATGAGACAGGACCTTTAGGTGTGACAGGGTTTTCTCTATATTATCAATATATATTATCAAATATTAATGTCTTTACTTTGATGTACTCTCTGTGATTGTGTCTTTGATTCTATTCTCTATTTTTCATATATACATGTATGCATGTGTGAGAGTTCATGTACCATTATTCCTTTAAATAATTACTTATTGTCAAAGCAATACTGAACGCTCAAGTGATCATTAAAACTGCCACACGAGAAAGGGAGCAGATGATCTTTGGCTTAGTCAGTGTGCAGACTGTTTTGCTAGAGTTATGTTTTTGCTAAGCGCAGATGTGCACTTTTAATTAACAGTTCAGCCTTGAGGAAAGAGCATTGTAACCCGGAACACCGTTCAGGGCTGGACATTATTATGGGAAGCTTAGGAGACTGAGGGCTCAAAGCCATAACAGTTTTCATATCAGTGTGAGACCAGACTTTGTGTCTTTCCATTGTTTTGTAATATTGTCACTCCTATATGCTTGTATGTAACTATATTCAATAAAAAGAGAAGCAAATGGCAGGCCTTCAGAGCAGATGACAGTTCTTTCTGAAGGAGCACCTTGTTTGTCCTCTCCTGATCAGAAAAAGAAATTCAGTGTCTCTTGCATGAGCATTTTCTGTAAACTGGGTTGTTCTTTTCAGGTCCAACTCCGAACACTTGACATCTTGGTCCTTCGAACGCCGGGTGCCAATAGACCCGACAACCCGTCGGCCCGTGACGGAGAACGCCCGTGGAAGTCCGCGGCCGTGGTGCGGGAACCAGTTCCTGCAGACCCTTTTCCGGGGGACGGGTCTCCTCCCTTACGGGTCGACGCTTACCGGGGTGAAGGCATTCGAATTCAGCTGCAAAGTCTGATCACGGGTGAGAACTGAATTTCTTTACGTGCACGTGTGTGCGTGTGGCTGGGACCACCACGAGGGGAAAAAAAAACCCCGTAATGGCTTTCTGGTTTGTCTCTTGGCTTAACACTGTAAGGTGTGAGGCAAAAGCCTGGCTGTAAAGCGTTAAATTTTACTCTCTAAGATGAGAAGAGAAAGTCAGGTGGCGCAGCGGTTAAAGATCATCTGTTACGGAGCCACGTGCTCGCGCTGCATTTCCCGCTGTGTCAACCTGATGTGGCTGTTGGCTCCAGATTGAGCCAGCAGCGGTTACAATTGGCAATTAATAAAGCAAGAGACAACTAAAAGACCACTTTTGGGTCCGGAAAAACTGTACAGTGTTAGGTCGGTGAAATCTTCGGTGGGTGAGCGCTAAAATTCTGATATATAAATTCTGATATAAAAGCGGTTGGAGCAAAAAGCGTGATAACAGTGGAGCTAAAACGTGATAACAGCTGAAGCGCGGCAGTGTGAATGTGTTTGTGTGAATGTGTGTGTTTTTATGACTGAGGACGTGCTCAACTGAATCGCAGGGGGCCTGTCACCAGTTTTAAACCCACTGGCAGAAACAAAGTAAGTTGTGAAGTACGTTGTAAGCATTCTATATACGCACCACACCTGTTTGCAAGCCTACGGTCTGAAAAGAAGCCCTAAGCAAGGTCACCCACCTCTCAGAGGTCAAGTGGTGGCACTTTTCAGACTGATCGATGACCAAACAGTGAAAAAAAAGAACAGCAGCCTGTTTGTTTAGATCTCCCTATGAGATAACCCCACGAACAGCTTAAAATGGGTAACAGTTGTTGTTCTCACAGCCAACATGACACAGTCAATGATGTTAGGTACATGGAGCAAAAAGATGCAGCATCACCTGAACACCTTAAAAATGTGGCGAGAGACAGTTAACTTCTCGGGAAAATTACGGTTTAACATCCACAAACAAAGTTATTTGATACCATTAAAGAGAACACCAGTGATTTTTCAAAAAGGCAAGAGAGATGTGGAGTGAAAAATACACCAGACCGTGCTTTTGCACCAAACACAGCAGTTTTTAAACCGGCTGGAGTAGTCATAATAATGTGTGAGGAAGAAGTGTATTTTGCAGGAAAGAGCAAAGGTCAGCACCGCAGAGCGGCCAGAGGCAAAGCCCGTGAGGCGTGACATAAAGAGGAAATTGACATGTTGGAAGTGTGGGGAGAATGGACACTTTGCACGTGAATGTACACACTCGCAAAGACGAGGAGTTCTTCACTTTTCAACATGAATTTTGTTTATGTACATACAAGGTTGCCGTTCTTTCTTTTCTAACAGATTATACTGTTGTCAGTTTTTTCCTTACTTTTATTCTGTTGTCGCGATATAGACAGATTGTGTGTAATTATTGTGAATTGTTTTAGATAAAACTGTCATGGTCACAGTTGCTGCCACTTCAACATTTTAAAGTGTGGAGTTAAGATACTGAGAAATACGTGCACATTAATCTATTTTGTACGTGTATATGAGTGTGAGTTGGTGTCCAGGGACGAAGATAGAGTATTTTGAGGGAGAATTCTGAATAGATCTGTTGATAAAATAAACTTTTCAGCTTGTTAAGATGATAACTCAAGACAATAAATACTATTGTCTTCCTACTGTCCATATTGAATGATCATAGATACTGGGGTGAAGTGGTTAAAATATGGTTGATTTTTTGTACACTGGTAAGGTGTAAAGGTGGTTAGGTTCGCCTACTTAACAGATTTTAAGCAAAGCTGATCAAGATTATATTCCGGTAGAGTGATAATGATTGGGTTATTGTTGTGTGAATATATTTTTGTGTGTTGTTGTTTGAAATTTGTGTGAGGTATTCTATTCTGTCTGGGGAAAAAAAGAAGAAAATTCAGATTGACTGCTTCAACTGAACATTGCAGTATTTGGCCCATCTTGCCTCAGTAATCATGATGAGCTACTGTGGAACTGACCAATTAATTAAATAAGTTCCAGCGGGCATTCATTGTCCGGAAACAGGCTCGTGTAAACAACGAAGACTTTGGGTCATAAACATTTCTATGAATCAGGTCCCAGTATACATGTTAAATAATGCTAAAAGATTAAAAAAAAATTTTGATGGACTGATCCACTAACCTTTCTGATGACATGTAACAGACAGAAGGGGAGCATCAGTGGTTGTGGTAGATTCTCTGAGGACTATTAAAAACTGATTGTGAGACTGTGAAGGCATACCCGGTTCTTGACCTCCGGGTCCCAAACAGCCTGACAGAAGGTTGGCGAAAGAGAGAGGAAAAAAAAAAGGTCTCCTATCAGTTCACTGTAATTAATAGTTCCATTGAGGTCTACGTGTATAAATGTGTGTATAATATGTTGAGTGTAATGTTTTATTTGAGAAGAGTTGCGTTATTTTGCTTGTTTGTTGTCGCAGTTGTGGGATTCTGTTCCTGGTCTGGGGTGTTGGAGGAGCGTGTACACACACAGCTGCTGAGGGAGAAATTGAGAAAACACTGCAGCAATGTTTTGTTGTGCTTTAACACATGAAACACAGGGGTTTTATATGTAATTGCTTACATGTAATTGATACCAGTGTTTTAAAAGTGTTTGTTACTGTTAAATTTAGAGAGATATTGTTTGTTTGATGTAATCAATTCCAGCTTTAATGTTGTTTTGCATTACGTTGCATCGGCTTTACCAAATACATTCAGTGTTCTATTCTTTGAAGCGTGGTTTGTTTTGGGAACAAAGTGTAATTCATCACTCCAGCCGAAGAGCAGAGCAGAAGGTTGTACAGTGTGTGAACAGTAAGACTGGGTTGATTATTCTAACATGTTTATAGAGCTCCTGTTGAAAGCGTTAATGTTGGTGAGGGTGAACTGACAGCAATGTAGAAGCAACAAATAATAATAACTCAATATTTGATCATCCTGTGTTTTGATTGAAATAATGTGAACTCTCATGAGATGCAACTTGTTGGGAAAGTGTAGTGACACGGACCCACAACAGGGGGCGTAAATGAACGGACAATGGAGGAAGTCAAATATGAACACTTTACTGTTGTGAATAGCACAACTCAACACAGCAGATTACAGAATAGGTGCAAAAATCAATTAACAAAGGTGTCGTGTGGGCAGGCTCGAGGATAGAAGACGTCTGTCCTGAGAAGAACCGGAACCACACGATTTCCTCCGCCACCGAACCTGGAAAATACTGGAGCCGCCAAGCTCCGAGTCCCCAGGTGGCCACCGTCTCCGCGTGTCGGATCTGGTACTGCTGGCGAGGAACAGAAACAATCAGATGTGGGTGTGTGAACACCCAGTAACACTTATGGCGGATATTCCACCTCCACCTCTAACACAGTAAGAGACTGAGGGCTATTTAGTTGGACATGCGTCACTCGTCACGTCTCCCCACACTTAGCATCCCGTTATCAGTAGGCTCCTCAGGAACTCCTGCAACAACTCAGAGAATTACGTATTCTTTAGAACAACAACGGCTGAGAGTATTACCTCCGTAGGTAGATGATATCTCGGCAACGAGGTGGAGATGACGTCTAGTCTTTATGGAGTGAGATGATGTAGTGTAGATGGTGAGTGACAGCTGTCACCCCCGGCTGTGTCCGTGGCGGCAGCGCCCTCTCGTGCCTGAAGCCCGCACTTCAGGCAGGGCGCCCTCTGGTGGTGGGCCAGCAGTACCTCCTCTTCTGGCGGCCCACACAACACAACTAACCCCTGCTGCAAATCAAACAAGAAGCTGCAGTCTTTCATAAAGCATTGAAGACCAATGAAGCACTTATTAATTATTATTTGATGTATGCAGATTAAGTTAGGCCTTAAAGGATAGAGATTGTTGGACAACTTTTCACATGATTATTGTCCATCCTGACCCATAGTTATTCCTGCGAACCAAACATTGTTTATGTATCTGATTCTGTCATTATTTCTATTTATTATTGGTGTTTAAGCATTGATTAATCCAACAGATCCACTCTAGGATTAATAGAATAGAATGATCTATTCTGGGATAAAAATTGCTAAAAGATACTTCAATTCACTTTCAATTATCCTGCATGTTTGAAGTTCTGTGCAATTAAAGCTGTTTTGACATGACACCTCTTAATGGGTGTTCCCCCACCCTTGGAACCCCTGCCTGTATGGAAGGCTGTGAGCCCATGACGGGTAAGATCCATCTTAAACCCTGGGACAACCTAAGGCAGGCCCAGTCACGATTATTCGACCTTGTCTCTGTGACGCTCTGTCTCACTAGGACATGAGGGGATGGCACTGGGGTACTGTGGTGGGGTCAAATTTGTCCGTATGACTACATGGTAGGCAGTGTATTGATCTAATTGGAGTATTGGATCATTGTCGGAATTGATTTGTCATATTAAGATTAGCCTGCCACATAATAATCGATATTAATCAGTGCTTATCATTCATCCAATCAATTAATTTTTGCAGATTAATGCGTCACAATGTCCACCAAACTGCCGATGGTGTGTATGCCTGATCCTCAAACAAACCAGTCCTGCCCCGCAGCCTCTTCAAGTGGGCAGCTGTCTTAAATCATGGACCGTGTCACGTTTTTACGGCTGGGATGGTTGGACTGGTTAATAATCATTTTGTGATGTTTGGATTTCAGGCATATGCAAAGCATTACTGCAGAGCATGTTTAATCTGTGCAAAGCACAACCCGCAGGGGTAATGTACTGATTGATGCATATAGCATATGGGTAGAGGTGTTCCCTGTTAAACATGCAGATGCTCTGACAGTTGCAAATATACTTTGTAGAGACATAATTCCAAGACATGGACCACCTGAAACAATGTACAGTGATAATGGTACACATTTTGTAAATAAAATCATCCAACATTTGGCAGAACATTTGAAAATAAATGCAAAAACACATTGTGCTTATCATCCTCAAGGTGCAGGTTTAGTGGCAAGAACAAATGGAACAATTAAAAGTAAGCTCAGGAAAGTGGATGAAAGAGAAAAAAAAACTGGGTTTATTGTTTGGATTTGGTGACACTGTACATGCATATAACACCCAGCTCAGAGACTGTCCTTACGCCATTTGAAATTTTGTATGGCAGGCCCTACAGAATACCAGAGTTACAGAAAATAGCTGGGCCTGATAGTGAGGATGAGGGATTAGTTGTTTATATGAGAAGTGTGTTGTCCCCCATAAGAATGTAATACACGCTAACACATACCAGAATCTCCTATTTCTGTGCAGGACCCTGAGAATCAGATCCAGATTGGCGACTGGGTGCTGATAAGACTATTAAGAGAAAGAACTGGTCATCTCCGAGGTGGGAAGGTCCATTCCAAGTGCTGCTAACCACCCCCACTGCAGTGAAAATCGCAGAGAGGTCATCTTGGGTGCATCTATCCCACTGCAAAAGACAAAGATACCTGAAAGATCCTGAACAAGACAAGGGGAGCGACGTGTAACAGTGACGGCTGATGGCCTATAGGCCCAGCAACGGCTGGAAGCATGTCATAACAGAGACAGAGAGTGACCAGGAGTGAACAAAGACAGAGACCAGAGACTGAAGCAGGTGCCAGGGTCCTGAAGCAGATGAGAAACCAGCTACAACCAAGGAGAATCCTGTCCATGTAATCCAGGATTAGAAGCAGACGGACTACAAGCTTGAAATAAGAGCACTGAAGCTGACGAGACCAGACCAGGAGAAAAGAAGCAGACGAAACTGCATCTTTGATAACGGGAGACAAGGGAATCCTGTTCTATTCCTGTGCACCTGTGTTTGGAAAAAAAAACATCAAGAGCAGGCCACAGGACAGAGTACATGACACATTATTTTCATTCCACTTGCAACATGCTTTACACATACATAGATAGTACAGACTTATGCACTACAGCTGAAGGGAACTAACATAACAAACTAACATAACATTCCAGATTCCCTCAGTCCCTTGCTGAACTGAACTGAGACTGTGAACTGTCACCTTCCACCCCTAAGCCCAGACAAACTGAACCTTTTTGAACTGTCACCAAAGAAAGAAGACGTCTTCAAGACCAGAACTGTTGTCTCTCTCTCTCTGTCCCTAGAGAAAAAAAAGAGAAAACCTCATGACAGGAGGAGTGATTAATAAACCACATGGAGTTTGTGTCATTTGTGGAGTTCCTCAGGGTTCTGTGTTGGCCACCAAAGTTATTCATATTGTATATCAATGATTTATGTAAAGTCTCGGATCTGTTTAGAGCAGTCCTCTTTGCAGATGATACGAACTTATTTTGTTCAGGGGATATTTGCAACAATTATTAGATGATCTGGGATCAGAGATGATAAAGTTGGTTCGATTCGATATGAACAAACTGTCACTAAATTGGTCTAAAAACTAAAATAATGTTATTTGGAAACTATAAAAAAGATGAACAAATACAGTTAAACATACAGTGGGCAATAACTCCAAAACTACAGCATTAAGAATAATTCATAATGCAGGTTATCGGGATCATACCATCCACTGTTATTAAATCAAAAGATTTTAAAGCTCCATGACATGATTTCATTTAAGACTGTTCAACTGATGTATAAAGTAAAAAAAAAAAAAACATGTACCTCTCAGAGTTCAAGGATATTTTATGCAAAGAGAAGGAATGTATAATTTAAGGGGTTTGTATCATTTTAAAGTTGCGGGCGCAAGGACGACCAGGAAATGCTCCTATGTCTCTGTTTGTGGCCCAAACAATTGGAATAAGCTACCTGAGAAACTCCATCGATGTCCAAATATCAATCAGTTTAAATATTTATACAAAGAAATGGTGTTCAATGGGTATGTATCTAATGGAAACCACTGAATTGTGTGGTGTGTTGAATGTGCTTCATCTAAATTCTTATTATTGTATGTACTGGGGTAACTAGAACGATATAGGAGCTATTCATATTCTAACGTTATTGAGGAGCACTGTGAGTATAGACTTTATTATGAACGGTAGCTGGACCTCATGGCTCTTCTATGGATTGTGGTATCACATCCTGCTACAACTGCTCACCCCATTGTTGTGTTTTTTTTTTTTTTTTGGACTTACTACGTGTTATGATTTGTTGTATGATTCCTCTTGCTTGATCAATGGCTCAATGGATGATTTCCACCACAGCTGATGGCTTATTGCTGGACCATTACTATGTTGTGTCATTGCTATCAGAGGCTGAATTATGTCACCCCATCCCAGCAGGGAAAACTGGTGGTTAAGTACACTGTTTGTAAGCTTTTTGATGTTTCTACAATGATGATGTTGTGAGTGTAGACATTAAAATTAGATAAACAGGGAGGAAGAATGACAGGGTTTTCTCTATATTATCACTATATATTATCAAATATTAATGTCTTTACTTTGATGTACTCTGTGAGCAGGGGTGGTGGCCAAGTGGTTAATGCGCTTGGTTTCAGTTCAGAAGGTTCCAGGTTCAAATCCCACCCTTGCCACATTTCTCCATGTAATGTGGAGTTGCGTCAGGAAGGGCATCCGGCGTAAAACCTGTGCCAGTTCAACATGCAGATCCACCTTGGATTTGCTGTGGCGACCCCGGGTGCAAACAAGGGAGCAGCCGAAGGGACTTACTTTTACTTTGATGTACTCTGTGATCATGTCTTTGATTCTATTCTCTATTTTTCATATATACATGTATGCATGTGTGAGAGTTCATGTACCATTATTCCTTTAAATAATTACTTATTGTCAAAGCAATCACTGTTCAAGTGATCATTAAAACTGCCACACGAGAAAGGGAGCAGATGATCTTGGCTTAGTCAGTGTGCAGACTGTTTTGCTAGAGTTACATTTTTGCTAAGCACAGATGTGCACATTTAATTAACAGTTCAGCCTTGAGGAAAGAGCATTGTAACCGGAACACCGTTCAGGGCTGGACATTATTATGGGAAGCTTAGGAGACTGAGGGCTCAAAGCCATAACAGTTTTCATATCAATGTGAGACCAGACTTTGTGTCTTTCCATTGTTTTGTAATATTGTCACCCCTATACGTATGCTTGTATGTAACTATATTCAATAAAAAGGAGAAGCAAATGGGCAGGGCCTTCAGAGCAGTTCTTGAAGGAGCTCCTTGTTTGTTTTCTCCTGAACAGGAAAAGAAGTTCAGTGTCTCTTGCGTGATCATTTTCTGTAAACTGGGTTGTTCTTTTCAGGTCCAACTCCGAACAACTCTGACAAGGTGACACAAACACATCCATACGTTGTATTTGTGTCTGGAGCAGAGGACAGAATGGAAATAGAACGGAGGGTCTGGTCTCAGACTTCCTGCAGGGAATTTTGTTGGTTTTTGTGGTTCAAGTGACACTCAGAGTTATAGCAGGTTTTGTGTAGCAGGGTGTGTCTTTCTGTCAGACTAATGCACAGGAGACCCGATTCCCAAACATAGCACGCTTGCCCCCCGGCCAAGCAGCGGCAGTGTGAGAAAAACATCAGTTTAGTGGAGCTGAATCCAAAATAATAGGCTGAAACAAAGCAACAACTCCACAACATTATTAGTGTGGTTTTCTTTAAAACTATTTACATGTACACATTAAGCTAACATTTGTTTGTTTTATATTCTTTTCAACAGAGATAAACCCCTAAAACAAGAAGTTATGATCTTTTTTTAAACACATTGTTATTTTCATGTAGCATGATTTTCCATCAGAAAAAATTGATGTACTTAACATAATGTGAGCAGACACTTCATATACAAAAGTGCATTGTTGCTTGTGTGACACACGATCCACCTGTGACGTTCACAGCTACTTATGTTGCTGCTTTCCTTTTCTTCTCAAAGCATTTGTTGTGAATTGTTTTTATAGTCATCAGCTCAAAGGGGGTCACTATAAATGCCCGAAAGTCATGAAGGCGAGGGCAGAAACGCTGAACTTCGATTGAGGCAAACGCTGACCATCTGTACAAGGTAGGTTTCTACACTTTATACACTTTTCCACACAGCATATATATACATACATACAGTGAGGCAAATAAGTATTTGATCCAATGTCGATTTTGCAGGTTTTCCCACCTACAAAGAATGAAGAGGTCTGTAATTTTTATCGTAGGTACACTTCAACTGTGAGATACAGAAGCTTTAAAAAAAATCAGAAAATCACATTGTATGATTTTTAAATCATTAATTGGAATTTTGTTTTGCATGAAATAAGTATTTGATCACCATCCATCCAATCTCACAGACCTGTTAGTGTTTCTTTAAGAATCCCTCCTATTCTGCACGCTTTGCCTGTATTAATTGCACCTGTTTGAACTTGTTACCTGTATAAAAGACACCTGTTCACACACTCAATCACACTCCAACCTGTCCACCAAGGCCAAAACCAAAGAGCTGTCTAAGGACACCAGAGACAAAATTGTAGACTGGCACCAGGCTGGGATGGACTACAGGACAACAGGCAAGCAGCTTGGCAGAAGACAACAACTGTTGGCATAATTATTAGAAAATGGAAGAAACACAAGATGACTGTCAATCTTACCCAGTCTGGGGCTCCATGCAAGATCTCGCCTTGTGGGATAAGGATGATTCGAAAAAAGCCCAGAACTACACGGGAAGGCCTGGTCAATGACCTGAAGAGAGCTGAGACCACAGTCGCAAAGATTACATTAGTAACACATGATGCTGTCGTGGTTTAAAATCCAGCAGGGCAGGCAAGGTTCTCCTGCTCAAGCCAGCACATGTCCAGGCCCATATTAAGTTAGCCATGACCATCTGTATGATCCAGAGGAGGCATGGGAGAAGGTCACGTGGTCAGATGAAACCAAAATAGAGCTTTTTGCTAGAAACTCCACTTACCATGTTTGGAGGATGAGAACAACCCCAAGAACACCATCCCAACCGTGAAGCATGGGGGTGGAAACATCATTTTTGTTTGGGCTTTTCTGCAAAGGGGACAGGACGACTGCACCGTATTGAAGGGAAGATGGATGGGGTCATGTATCACAAGAGTTTGGCAAACAACCTCCTTCCCTCAGTAAGAGCATTGAAGATGGTCGTGGATGAATCTTCCAGAATGACAATGACCCAAAACACACAGCCAGGGCAACTAAGAAGTGGCTCCGTAAGAACCCTTTCAAGGTCCTGGAGTGGCCTAGCCAGTCTCCAGACCTGAACTCAGTAGAAAATCTTTGGAGGGAGCTGAAACTCCAAACCTGAAAGATCTGGAAAAGATCTCTATGGAGGAGTGGACCAAAATCTTTGCTGGAGTGTGCAAACTGGTCAAGAACTACAGGAAACATCTGACTTCTGTAACTGCAAACAAAGGTTTCTGTATAAAATATTAAGGTCTGTTTTTCTATTGTATCAAATACATATTTCATGCAATAAAATGCAAATTAATTATTTAAAAATCATACAATGTGACTTTCTGAAATTTGTTTTTACATTCTGTCTCTCACAGAAGTGTAGCTATGATAAAAATCACAGACCTCTCCATTCTTTGTAGGTGGGAAAACCCACTCAACAGTGGATCAAATACTTATTTGCCTCATGTTGTATATACACAGTACATCCGGAAAGTATTCACAGTGCTTCAGTTTGTCACATTTTGTTATGTTACACCCTTATTAGAAAATAGATTAAATTGCTTTGTTTGTGTCAAAATTCTACACACAATACTCCATCAAGGCAATGTGAAAAATGTTGTTTTTTTGGGGGGGGGGGGGGGGGGGGGGGGGGGGGGGGGTTGATTTTGTTTCCACTGATCATCCTTGAGATGTTTCTACAGCTTAATTGGAGTCCACATGGGGTAAATGCAGTTGATTGAACATGATCTGGAAAGACACACACCTGTCTACATATAAGGTCCCACAGTTGACATGTCAGAGCACAAACCAAGCATGAAGTCAAAGGAATTGTATGTAGACCTCTGAGACATGAGTCTGGAGGCACAAATCTGGGGAAAATTACAAAAACATTTCTGCTGCTTTGAAGGTCCCAATGAGCACAGTGGTCTCCATCATCCTTAAATGGAAGAAGTTCAGATCCACCAGGACTCTTCCTATAGTTGGCTGCCCGTCTAAACTGAGCAATAGGGGGAGAAGGGCCTTAGTGAGGGAGGTGACTGAGAACCTGATGGTCACTCTGTTAGAGCTCCATTATTCCTCTGTGGAGAGAGAAGCTTCCAGAAGGACACCTCTGGAAGGACATCTCTGCAGCAACCCACCAATGAGGCCTGTATGGTAGAATTGCCATACAGAAGCCACTCCTGAGTAAAAGGCACATGGCAGCCCACCTGGAGTTTGATGAAAGGCACCTGAAGGACTCTTAGACCATGAGAAACAAAATTCTGTGGTCTGACGACACAAAGATTGAACTCTTTGGTGCAAATGCTAGGCATCATGTTTGGAGGAAACTAGGCACACCCCTACAGGAACACATGGTGGTGGCAGCATCATGCTGCAGGGATGTTTTTCAGCTGCAGGAACTGGGAGAGTATCACGATCCCTGTCTGTCTGTCTGTCCTTATTCTCTGCACCCCTTTGTGTTGTTCCTGGTGTTATTTTGAGTTCCCTGTGGGTTTTCATGTCTGTGTCTGTCCTTGTCCTCTGCGTCTCCTTTGTGACTGTTGTTTGGGCTCCCTGCGGGTTTTCATGTCTGTGTGCTGTCTTTATCCTTGTATGTCTTTGGTGTTTATTTAAATGTTCTGCAGTTTAGTTTCTGAGTTATTGTAGTCTGGTTTTATTGTGTTTCATTCCTGTGTTTATTTGATCATGGTTATGTTTCTATATTTATTGTAGTTGCTTCTTCCTGTTTTATTTTAACGGTCTTGGTTTCTTTGTATGCTTTGTAAACTTTCTTCCTGTGTCTCTCCTCAGCTGTTACACTCACCTGTCATTCATTCGCGTGATTGCCTCCAGTGTGTATTTATACCCCTGTGTTCCTCTCGTGCACTGCTTGAATGCTTGTACTTTGTTGATTTCTTCTTGCATTACTTCTAGTGTTTCCCAGTGACTGTTTTCTTGTTGCTGACCTTTATTTGCCTCTTGTAAATGTTTGACCTTGCTTGCTCTTTGGACTCTTTTGCTGTTAATTGCTTCTTGTGTTTTTGGACATTTTGCTGCATCTCCTGCCTATCCCCTCACGGACACTGTTGCAAGTTGTGGACTGCTCTCCTGTGTCCCAACCTCTGACCCTCCCCACGTGAGTCATTAAAGACCGTTTTTGAACTGGCTGGCACCAATGCTGATCGGACCAGTGTCCCTGTTATGCCTGTCCCAGTAATGCCCCTGAAGTCGAAATTCCAACTCATCAACTTGTATGAGCCCCAAGTACTCCAAGTTCACAATTCAACATGGCTACGCCCAGGAACAACAGCAGTGAAAGTTGTAGATTTAAATGTTTTTCAGCAGTTCTGTCTTTTTTGTGTCCAGTTTAATAAATCGTGAACGCTAATGTGTATTTTTTTTGTCTGAAATACCACGCAATGTGTTTTTATCAACTGGGGCCATTATATACTGGCTATGACCGTCTTCCTTTATAAAGTCTCTTTGGTATGCTGAATATTTTTTGTGGCATTCTTTACTGATGTCATTTACACGTACAACTTCCAAGGTAAATAGAACGCAGCATCCATCGCGTCGTATTGCGGGGCTCGAACTTTTGTGGCGCCACAAGGCGTCCTTCCATAGGGATTACATGGCAACCTGTCGCCGCCGTCGCTCACGTCGTGTGCGGTGTGAACGTGGAGTAACACTAAGGGACTTAAAATTCTTTCTTCTGTGTATAAAAATGCTGCAGCTCTCTACTTCTTGTACCAGACCTGTAGAGTTCACGTTTTGGGGTACGATATAAGTCCTGACTTCAAAATCTTTTACCAGCAGATTATTTTTTTAAGATAACTTTGAAAACCATTAGCAAACCAGTTAGCTACCACTAAATTTAGTTCTGCTATTTTAAGTTAGCTAACATGATTTTGAATCACATTTAATTGTTAAAAAGGGTTTGTAAACCCTAAAATCAGATATTTGCTCGTGTTGGAGTTTATACACAAAACAAAACTGACACATCATGTGAAGGCAAAAAGCATTGCCGCGAAAAGATGAAGGATCAGGAGTTCACTTCAGAATAAATGGATTAATTAATGTTATTTATGTGTGCATTTTTATTTCTTCATATTTCTTATTAATTTAATGCTTTTGGTACTTTGAAGAAACTGTATGTTGGATACAAAGTATTTGTCCATTTAATTATTCATTGTATAAATCTTGATCATCTGATTTTAGCATGCTAAACATTTTTGGGAACCTCCATGTTTACACTAAAGTATATTAAATTTTCAGCTTTGTGGATCTGTTTTTCAAGATTTTTCAAGCCAGAAATAAGAACAAAAAATAATAATAGTTCATTCTAAAGTTAATAAAAATGTCAGTAGCTTCAGCTAAATGCTTTAGCACTTTAGCATTATAACAGTTAACTTTTCACTTAGCAGATTATTGGTTATCAAGGGAAAACAAATTTTACAAACAAAAAAGACAGAAAGTCAGAGGACAAAGCAACTGTTTCACATGCGTCACTGTGTGTGTTCATCAGTTTCAACACCTATTTCTATTTTCTATGAATTTCAGATTTTTTTTTTTTTAAACATTCAATCATTTTCATAGGCAGAGTGTGGATTTAAGAAATACATTCAAGTTGCTATTTAAATAATTTATCAAACACTCATGATTTCAGCTAACTAATGCTTCACTGTGGAGTTTAGTTTTATTTATTATGTGTTTTCCACTGGCTAACAACATACATTATACGCATACAATTGAATACATAAAATTGTTAATGATAACAAAATAGTTAAAAACCCACAAAATGAAATAATCACAATGATGAAATACACAAAGGTTAAAATATTACAAAAACCTTAAAAATTCTTATAATTGACATCAATAAACTTTAAAAACAATTCAAAATAATTTTAACGTACCAGTGATTGGAAAGGATCAAACAGGTGCACAGCACCTCTGCAAGCCATTCTGCCAAATACCAAAACAGCAGAAACCACTAAAAGAAATAATTAATTATAAATTAATTACAGTTAGTGTTATATTATTATGCAATGAGAAAATAGACCAGAAAAAAACAAGTTAAACCTAAAGACATATTGTTTATTTATTGGCAAAAGTTTTTTCCAGTGTCTTCACTTTGAATACTTGCCTGTTGGATAGAGTTTTTAAATAAAATTTTCATATTTTTAGTTTGACATCTTCAATAAATTTGTTTGTTTGTTACAGATATGTGATGGGCTCTTTGATGATGTTTATGTACAGATTTGTGCAATTTATTGCTTTTTTAAAGCTATTTCATATTTTGCTGTCTTGTAAAGAGTAGATCAAATACACTCTTGATTTCTGAATTTCTCTCCTATTCTGTAGCTTTTTCTCCAATGATGTGGCTGGCTGTAGTTCTTTATCAAATTTCCATGTACTGTTTTGCTCAGCTTCAGAATCGTTGTTTGGATCCGAGAACATTCAGAATGCCAGGTCAGTGAAGTGCTTACATTTTTCTGTGTGTGGTTTTATTTCCCCTTCCTCGTAATTTGGACTGTGTGTGCTTTCGGTAGAATATGAGATGATAGTTGCATCTTTGTGACCTTTGAACTACAGGAAAATTACAGTAAAAACAAACACATGACCTTAAGCCTCAATAATGTCCCAGTTTATGTGGATGCACTTTAATAAGAGTGATTTGAAAAGTGCATCTTTAGTTTAATAATAAATCATAAGAAGTAGTAGTAGTAAAAATAAATAAACTGTCATCCCTGTTTGTGATCTTTGACCTGTGAAAAAGTTAGCCAGGATGGATGGAGTATGACTTTGCGCATCAGTTACATATAAGGCCTGGTTACTGTTTCACACAAACCCGGAATACTCAGTGACAGAATGTCTACTGACACAAAATCCAGGCCTATTTTATCCAGATTTTTTGGGGAATATCTGACCTACACAAGCATATGACCTTGTGCTTTGCTAGTGTCCTATACCTTTAACAACAGGGACTTTAAAAGTGTAGCTTTATAAATCTTTAAGCAAAGTAGTCATGTGCTCATTGTGACCTTTCATTCTGACAGTATGACACTGTTTCAGTAGCATTTCATTTATACAGATGATTAGATAAGAGCTTTGGAATGTTTTTATAAAAGTTATAGTGGCAAGGCTGGTCCCTGTGACTTCCAATGTTACATCAAGAAAATCATAAACAGGAGATTGACCCTGAGCTTCAGATGCTTGCTGTATACAGTCAGGCTTGCTTATTGTTTCACAGGCACATCGATTCTTCAAATACAGAACGTGTGCTTAAACCAACCCAATCTCACGTCAGTTCCAGCCCAATCTCACAGTTTTTTTTTTTTTTTTTCGTGCTCACGTGACGAAATGAGTCAAATTTTCATGACAGGGTTTTTTTTAACTCACTATTCCTAACCCTACTCCTACCCCCGGCCCTAACCTTAACCATAACCTAATCTTACTCCTCCTCCCCCCCACCTAACCATAACCCCCCCGCTTCACTTTTAATTTCGTGCAGCCATCATGGAATGCATTAGAATGAATTTGTGCTGCCATGACGAAAAGGCTATTAATTTGTGATACGATCATGAAATGTGTCACATTTTCCTGACAGCATCACAAAATGAATTTCTGATGGTATCACAAAATTTGAGGTGACACAGGTGGGGAGTGGGGGGGGGCTAGGGTTAAAAACAGTTAACTAAACTTGACCTTATCACGAAAACGGGACGTGTTTCATGACAGTATCACAAAAAAAAAGTCTGAGAATGGGCTGGCTTAAACAAATCCAAATTTTTCAAAAAAGCAAACAAGTGATTTCAAAAGAAAATCTATTTGTTTATTAAAAGCAGAGCATTCATGACATTTCTTTTAATGTCTGACCAAGACAAACATTTGTCAAAAACAGTAGCATGACCTTGAGCTTTGCTAGCGTCCTGCCTTTAACAACAGGGATTTGGAAAGTGTAGCTTTTTTAGTTTAGACAAAGTGATAATCTACTCCCTGTGACATTTGATACTGGAAGTATGACCTTGACTTTCAGATGTTTAAACAAGAGATTTGGGAATGTATAGCATGTTTTTATGATAGAATGGTAAAGCTGCTCCCTGTGAACGCTGATGAAAAAGTAAATCAGAAATAGCAGAATCAATAGTCCAAATATCTTGATACTTTTACGCATCTTTGTATGCTATTGAAAAGCTTGATTTTTCTTCTTATTCTTCTTTTTTCTTTTTTCAATTTATTTTTTGTTAAAGATACACTTACAATTTCATTATAAACTTATGGACAAGTGAAAAAATGATTGACAAGTGAAAAATAAATGGTAAATTGCACAATAATATATTTGTGGTCAAACTTTGCCCTTGAAGTAAAAAAAAAAAAAAAAAATCCATCATGGAGTTCATATTATACAAATAATGAATGTTTATGAGTTCAATGGTACATTCCAGCTTTCACCGAATTAAATATTTGTTCCGTTGAAAGAATGTAAAAACATTCATTATGTGTTTTATATAATGGCTAAAATAGATCCTTGTCATTTGATATTTTATTAATTTATAAGCAACAGAAAAGGGACTTACATTTCGGTGTTCCACTGGTGCTTTGATGTCTACAATCCAACACAAAGTTTAAATAGGAGTCCAAAATTGTTATCAGTCAACTCAGAAAAATAGTTAAGATAGTTCAAAAATAATTCTGACGATGTATTCCGTGATGCCGTGCACTGACTTCATGTACTTCCAAAAAAAAAAAAAAGACTTCAGCAAAAAAAAAAAAAAAATCACAGCAGAAATTAGTCCAACACTTCATCCCAACTTCATCCTCTTCATCCCAGCAGCTCTTCATGTCTCCAGACGGCTTACGGTGTAGTGGATTTGTTTTTTTTTGTGTGTGTTAGAAAATTAGTACTATCAATTCACTCCTTCAAATCGTTGTATGTCAACAAAACAAACTCCGCCATGTTTAGCTAAACACCGCACCCACTAGTGTATGTGTGTGGGTCGCAGCGTGCAATGGTACAAAATGTATGGAACCATATTTGCATGGTAAATGGAACCAAATTGCACGGTAAATGCAAAGCAACACAAATGGGACAATTAATCCATGTCACGTGACATACAAAGCACCAATCAAATGACAAAGATCCACTCAGCTGTTATGTAATGGCAAAGGAACGCCATTGTGCACCCAAATGAGGTCAATGAACATTTGTGACATTTCATCTCAGGCAAAATACCTTAAAGACAATTTTTGTCTTATTCTTTCTGTCCTCAGCTAACTCAGACATTGATGTCTTGTGCGGCTCTGAGAAGGTGGACCTTAAGATCCTCCTGTGCCCCATGTATTTTGCAGGATACAATGAGACAATGGTGTCTCTTAACTCGCAGCGCTCAAAAGATGAATGCAAAGGGACTCCTGACTGGAAGACCAACCCACCTGTTCTCACATTCAGTATTCCCATCACAAATCAGGGAATTGCTGCTTGTTCCACCCAGATGACTGTAAGTTGAATTTGAAGTCAAGCTGCACACTGAAACTAGGAGACTTATGAGAACACATGTACACCCCTCATCCCAAAACCTCACATCCCCCAAATGTAATGCCAAGCCACCTGTTCTTCATTGGTAAAACACCTCTTCTTGTTGTTGTCTTCTTCTCTGTTCGGCTGTTCCTGTTTGGGGTTGCCACAGTAGATCAGTAGTTTCCATCTCACCCTGTCCTCTGTGTCTTCCTCTATCACACCAGCCACCTGCATGTCTTCCCTCAGCACATCCATAAATCCATAAAGAGTAAAATTGTTCTTTTTGGGTCCAAGGGCTGCAGACAGTTTGTGAGACGACCCCCAAACTCTGCATTCAAGCCACAGTTCACAGTGAAGACAGTGAAGCATGGTGGTGCAAGCATCATGATATGGGCATGTTTCTCCTACTATGGTGTTGGGCCTATATATCGCATACCAGGTATCATGGATCAGTTTGGATATGTCAAAATACTTGAAGAGGTCATGTTGCCTTATACTGAAGAGGACATGCCCTTGAAATGGGTGTTTCAACAAGACAATGACCCCAAGCACACTAGTAAACAAGCAAAATCTTGGTTCCAAACCAACAAAATTAATGCCTTGCAGATGTGTAGAAATCATGAAAAACTGTGGTTATACAACTAAATACTAGTTTAGTGATTCACAGGATTGCTAAAAAAGCAGTTTGAACATAATAGTTTTGAGTTTGTAGCATCAACAGCAGATGCTACTATTATTGTGAACACCCCCTTTTCTACTTTTTTTTACTAATAGCCCAATTTCATAGCCTTAAGTGTGTGCATATCACGAATGCTTGGTCTTGTTGGATTTGTGAGAATCTACTGAATCTACTGGTATCTTGTTTCCCATGTAACAATAAGAAATATACTTAAAACCTGAATTAATCTTTTTAGTCACATAGCACTAGTATTATTCTGAACACTAGTGTATATTTCATTCACTAACCATTGCTACTCTTTTCTAATGCAGCATCATATTATAGAAAGACTTTAACCTACACATTGTTGAAATACTTCAGGATAAACACATTTTGAGGGGACAGCTTTAAGTCAATCCCATTTAAAATCAATGAGGCTTAAAAAAAACTTTTTGAAAGCTTTTATTTGCTACCCTTTTCAGAAATCTACACACAGTATAGCTTTAATCTAAACAGCAGAGCATAGGGTGGTCCAGAAAAACAAACTTCAACTTTTTCAAGGAGCTGCTTCATTTTTTGGTTCCTTTAGGGCTAAAAATACATTGGTAAAAATAAATAAATTTCATGAGATTTGAAAAATATTACCCACTGCTGCCCAACCCCTGTTTTTTGTGACATGCGAGTGACATTTTGAGTTATGGACTGGATACATTAGTTCATTATTGGCAGATTTTGTTACATCTACCTCAGGTTGCATTTTTGAGGCATTCAACGTCAACATGTTATGTACTGTTGTTGTAAATTACATTGATCATTAAATAAATCTGTCAATCTCAAGAGTACAGAAGTTTGTGTTGATATTCTACTTAGCAATGATATTTTCATGAATACCTTTAATAAATCCATATGCATGTACCATTAAATTCCACAATAGTTTGTCATTAACAAATTGTGTTAGTCTATTTAAAGTACCTTCATCTCAAGTCCTTCATACACCCAAGCAATTGAACTGTGGTGTATCACATACAATCAACACAATATATTTACATCAACCTACGTCGATGTTCCGTCCAAGGCTTTGCCTTAGTTATATTAATATAATATGATGCAATATAACAGAACCTTGCCTCATACAGCAGCATTTAATCCTGCCCACAAACCATAATAAACAGGAACAATAATACTTGTTTTTCATTGACAAATAAATGAGGGCAAAATCATAAAAAAAATTTTCAGTCTGGGAAAAACAAATCTCAGCAGATGCCACACAAAAGGATCACAAACAAAACCAAAATGATATTTCTCTTCGTAGAACCTGCTGATTTTTGCTTGTGAAGCTTCTTGATTTGTTGATTCAGTTTTTTCTTTCTCTCTGACAGATCATAAATGAAATGGGCAGTGGGGTGTTTAAAGACTTGTCATATGTCCAGCACATTAAAATCTCAGGCATGGTCTCCACCGAGGACACGTCTACAGGAACCATTTCATATGACCAAGCAGTGATCTACAAGTTCTCCTGCCGCTATCCGCTCCAGTACCTGGTCAACAATACTGAGATAAGTGTGTAAGTAATTCTTATACTTTTATGGCTTTAATTTAATCATATGTATATAGTAGCACTGTTAGGACATTTTCCAGTCCACATGAGGACTGCTCAGTCCAGCTGCTGTTGCTAGCAGTGAAAAAGTGACCCGCTGAATGTCTGACTATGATTTTTTTAACTTGTGAACAGTAAAGTGTGACAAACACAGAGACAAGTTACTAAAGTCAACGTTTGTATAAACATGCACACACAGACACACACCGTATTTCTTCCTCTATTGTTATCACTACTGGTACTGTTGAAATTCATTTTATATACATTTTTATTAATATACAACTCATAATTTCATTTTTCTTTTGTATTTTCAGCATAGTTCTCTATTGTTCTCAATATTAGCTTTGGCACAATACTGTATCCAACCAATTCATTTTTTATAAAACAACAACTTTCTAGATAGATTACACACATGCTTACTTTTTTCATTAGTTTACTTGGTTTCTTTCTTTTTCTTTACTTCAATTTATTTTCATTTATATAGCGCCAAATCACAACAGAGTTGCCTCAAGGTGCTTCACACAAGTACGATCTAACCTTACTAACCCCCAGAGCAAGAGTGGTAAGGAAAAACTCCCTCTGAGGAAGAAACCTGAAGCAGACCAGACTCAAAGGGGTGACCTTCTGCTTGGGCCATGCTAAAACATAAATTACAGAATTCACAAAACAAATATACAGGAAATGCTGCTGGTGCAAGGACAGGAGGGTCTCCAGCACAAATACCACACCCATCTCCGGATGGAGCAGCACCTTAAACACAGAGAAAAAAAAAAAAACAGAATCAGGCATCAGAAAGACAGGAAATACAGTATAATCTGTCAGCATTAAACAACAAGAAAAACAGGAAATACTAAGGTGATCACCGGCCACTAGCCCTAAGCTTCACTAAAAGACCGAGAATTTAGGTAAAGTTGAGGCAGCAGCACGCTCCGTTTCCTAATAAAATTAAATAAAAGAGTAAAAATCATAACTATACTATGCCAGTGTGCTAGCCATATGAAAGGGAAAATAAGTGCGTCTTAAGTCTGGACTTGAAAGTCTCCACAGAATCTGACTGTTTTATTGATGCAGGAGCGTCAATAAAAATAATCTTTACTTATTTTACTTATTTACTCTGATGGACTACCCAGCAGTGGGGAATAAGTTTCATTACACTAGAAGTCTTTCAGAAAGCGCTGTAACTAGGTTTAAGGATATGATTCCTTCTTTATGTTCTCTAATGCCATATACCAACACAGTGCAGAGTAGCTACCTAAACTCTGTAAGTGAGATAGAGTATCTCGTCAATAGTTTTACATCCTCATTGAAGACAACTTTGGATGCTGTAGCTCCTTTGGAAAAGAGAGCTTTAAATCAGAAGTGCCTGACTCCGTGGTATAACTCATAAACTCGCAGCTTAAAGCAGATAACCCGTAAGTTGGAGAGGAAATGGCGTCTCACTAATTTAGAAGATCTTCACTTAGCCTGGAGAAAGAGTCTGTTGCTCTATAAAAAAAGCCCTCCGTAAAGCTAGGACATCTTACTACTCATCACTAATTGAAGAAAATAAGAACAACCCCAGGTTTCTTTTCAGCACTGTAGCCAGGCTGACAAAGAGTCAGAGCTCTATTGAGCCGAGTATTCCTTTAACTTCAACTAGTAATGACTTCATGACTTTCTTTGCTAATAAAATTTTAACTATTAGAGAAAAAATTACTCATAACCATCCCAAAGACGTATCGTTATCTTTGGCTGCTTTCAGTGATGCCGGTATTTGGTTAGACTCTTTCTCTCAGATTGTTCTGTCTGAGTTATTTTCATTAGTTACTTCATCCAAACCATCAACATGTCTATTAGACCCCATTCCTACCAGGCTGCTCAATGATACCCAGCTTTATCTATCCATGAAGCCAGAGGACACACACCAATTAGCTAAACTGCAGGATTGTCTTACAGACATAAAGACATGGATGACCTCTAATTTCCTGCTTTTAAACTCAGATAAAACTGAAGTTATTGTACTTGGCCCCACAAATCTTAGAAACATGGTGTCTAACCAGATCCTTACTCTGGATGGCATTACCCTGACCTCTAGTAATACTGTGAGAAATCTTGGAGTCATTTTGATCAGGATATGTCATTCAAAGCGCATATTAAACAAATATGTAGGACTGCTTTTTTGCATTTACGCAATATCTCTAAAATTAGAAAGGTCTTGTCTCAGAGTGATGCTGAAAAACTCATTCATGCATTTATTTCCTCTAGGCTGGACTATTGTAATTCATTATTATCAGGTTGTCCTAAACGTTCCCTAAAAAGCCTTCAGTTAATTCAAAATGCTGCAGCTAGAGTACTAACGGGGACTAGAAGGAGAGAGCATATCTCACCCATATTGGCCTCTCTTCATTGGCTTCCTGTTAATTCTAGAATAGAATTTAAAATTCTTCTTCTTACTTATAAGGTTTTGAATAATCAGGTCCCATCTTATCTTAGGGACCTCATAGTACCATATCACCCCAATAGAGTGCTTCGCTCTCAGACTGCAGGCTTACTTGTAGTTCCTAGGGTTTGTAAGAGTAGAATGGGAGGCAGAACCTTCAGCTTTCAGGCTCCTCTCCTGTGGAACCAGCTCCCAATTCAGATCAGGGAGACAGACACCCTCTCTACTTTTAAGATTAGGCTTAAAACTTTCCTTTTTGCTAAAGCTTATAGTTAGGGCTGGATCAGGTGACCCTGAACCATCCCTTAGTTATGCTGCTATAGACTTAGACTGCTGGGGGTTCCCATGATGCACTGAGTGTTTCTTTCTCTTTTTGCTCTGTATGCACCACTCTGCATTTAATCATTAGTGATTGATCTCTGCTCCCCTCCACAGTATGTCTTTTTCCTGGTTCTCTCCCTCAGCCCCAACCAGTCCCAGCAGAAGACTGCCCCTCCCTGAGCCTGGTTCTGCTGGAGGTTTCTTCCTGTTAAAAGGGAGTTTTTCCTTCCCACTGTCGCCAAGTGCTTGCTCACAGGGGGTCGTTTTGACCGTTGGGGTTTTTACGTAATTATTGTATGGCCTTGCCTTACAATATAAAGCGCCTTGGGGCAACTGTTTGTTGTGATTTGGCGCTATATAAAAAAAAATTGATTGATTGATTGATTTTCTTTCTTTACTTATTTTACTTTCTTTCTTTACTTACTTTTACAAACATTGCCTACTTAATTAGCTTTCTTTCTTTACTCACTTTAACTTGCAAATATTGCCTATTTACCAGAGGTGGGACGAAGTCACTGTCAATTCATTCTCAAGTCATGAATCAGCAAGTCCCAAGGCACGTTTCAAGTCAGCTTCCAAACAATTGCTGGTCATTATGAGTTGAGGTTTGACTTGGGATTTGCTGATTCATAACTTGAGAGTGACTTGATGGTGACTTGATCCCACCTTTGCTACTTTACTTGTTTTACTTGCTTTCATTCTTTACTTGCTTTATTTACAAACAAACGTTGTCTACTGACTTTGCTTATTTTACTTTCTTTATTTCATATAATGTTATAGACTGAAGACAGCTGACACAGATTTAGTGGTGTTGATTTGCATTTTTACCCCATGTTTGAATTATTTTATTGAATTTTGTTGTTTTATCAATTTTGCTTCACTGCTGTTAGTTGTAACACATCTCGTATTTTGTATTGGTTTGTGTTAATGTTTTATATTGCTATGATTGACAGAATGGAGGTTGTAAAAGTGAGCTGGTTCTGCTCCTTTGGACCCTCCTCTTGTGAAGTACAGTGAGGAAAATAAGTATCTGAACGCCCTGCTCTTTTGCAAGTTCTCCCACTTAGAAATCATGGAGGGGTCTGAAATTTTCATCTTAGGTGCATGTCCACTGTGAGAGACATAATCTAAAAAAAAATAAAAAAAAATCTGGAAATTACAATGTATGATTTTTTAATAATTTATTTGTATGTTACTGCTGCAAATAAGTATTTCAACACCTGTGAAAATCAATGTTAATATTTGGTACAGTAGCCTTTGTTTGCAATTACAGAGGTCAAATGTTTCCTGTAGTTTTTCATCAGGTTTGCACAAACTGCAGCAGGGATTTTGGTCCACTCCTCCATACAGATCTTCTATAGATCTTTCAGGTTTGGAGTTTCAGCTCCCGCCAAAGATTTTCTATTGAGTTCAGGTCTGGAGACTGGCCAGGCCACTCCAGGACCTTGAAATGCTTCTTACGGAGCCCCTCCTTAGTTGCCCTGGCTGCGTGTTTGGGGTCATTGTCAAACTGGAAGGCCCAGCCATGACCCATCTTCAATGCTCTTATGGAGGGAAGGAGGTTGTTTGCCAAAATCTCGCAATACATGCCCCCATCCATGGCATCCTCCCTTCAATATGGTGCAGTCGTCTTGTCCCCTTTGCAGAAGAGCACCCCCAGAGTATGATGTTTCCACCCCATGCTTCATGGTTGAGATGATTTTCTTGGGGTTGTTCTCATCCTCTAAACATGGTAAGTAAGTGGAGTTGATTCCAAAAAGCTCTATTCTGGTCTCATCTGACCACATGACCTTCTTCCATGCCTCCTCTGGATCATCCAGATGGTCACTGGTGAACTTCAAACGGGCCTGGACATGTGCTGGCTTGAGTAGGGGGACCTTGCTGCCCTGCAGGATTTTAAACCATGACAGCATCATGTGTTACTAATGTAATCTTTGTGACTGTGGTCCCAACTCTCTTCAGGTCATTGACCAGGTTCTCCTGTGTAGTTCTGAGCTTTCTCAGAATCATCCTTACCCCACAAAGTGAGATCTTGCATGGAATCCCAGACCGAGGGAGACTGATAGTCTGTGTTTCTTCCACTTTCTAATAAATAATCAGAACAGTTGTTGTCTTCTACTAAGCTGCTTGCCTGTTGTCCTGTAGTCCATCCCAGCCTAGTGCAGGTCTACAGTTTTGTCCCTGCTGTCCTTAGACAGCTCTTTGGTCTTGGCTATGGTGGACAGGTTGGAGTGTGATTGACTGAGTGTGTGAACAGGTGTCTTTTATACAAGTAACAAGTTCAAACAGGTGCAATTAATACAGGTAAAGAGTGCAGAATAAGAGGGCTTCTTAAAGAAAAATTAACAGGTCTGTGTGAGCCAGAATTCTTGTTGGTTGGTAGGGGGTCAAATACTTATTTGCAGCGGTAACATACAAATAAATTATATATATATATATTAAAAAAAAAATTCATACATTGTGATTTCTGGATTTTTTATATATTTTATTTTATTTTTTTTAGATTATGTCTCACAGTGGACATGCACCTAAGATGAAAATTTCAGACCCCTCCATGATTTCTAAGTGGGAGAACTTGCAAAATCGCAGGGTGTTCAAATATTTATTTTCCTCACTGTACCTTGAGACGACCTGTGTTGTGATTTGGCACTATATAAATCAGTTGAACTGAATTATTTACATACTCTCTTTACTTACTATCTTTGGCTGCTTACTTACTTTTCTATACAATAACGTTACAAAAATTAAACAAATGATAAAAAAAAAAGAACGACAGCAAAACGAAACACGGATGAATTGAGGTTTTCATTGTCCTTCGTTCAAATTTTTCAACAGTTCAAAAATCCTGACGAAGCGCCAGCTGCAGGAACGAAGCTGCACAAAGGTTAAACAATGCCAACGAAAGTCCAGATTTCTTGTTTCGTTAGGGTTTCGTTGCCGAGTGACTGGGTCATTACTAACTTACTTACTTTGCTTACTTACTTGCTTTACTCATTTTACTTACTCATTTTACTTACCTCAAGATGTTCACTGAATAATTAAAAATCCAGAGGGGCACTGATCCATGGGTCCATGTTCTAATTGCTCAGGATTTTATATGGCACTTTATGAAGAATCTGTAATCTTTCAATTTAATGTAAAATCCAGATAAAAAGGTGGAGCCACGAAGGAATTTATTGTTACCTCCATCAACCAATAGTATTAGAGATTACGAGATTGCAGTTGTCTGTGCACACAAAAACTAGAGGGATGTTAGTAACATTATGTGCAAGAGTTGGTTTCAGTTTGCAGTAAGATGTAGATCGGAATCTCTTCTGTTTTCCTTCTTTGTATCCACTACACTTTCTTGTGTCTGCTCCTGTATTTGCTCATGGTTACCACAGCAGATTCAATGTGGGCGACATGTTGATTTGCCACAAGTTTTACATCGGATGCGCTTCCTGCCACAACTCTGGATGTAAATGGATAATGGGGCATGGGATCCTAAGCAATGTGTTCCTTTCATCTATTTATTACTTTTTCATCATGAAGCAACCTTATGACATCACAAAGTGAGACACAAATTCTTCCTTTGTCAGTGTGTGGAGATAATAGTTTTGTGTTGTTTCAGCTCTCTGAGTGCATGTTCTTCTTTAAGAGCATGAGACAACTCCTTTTTACAGCAAAGAACTGCAGTCTGAGTGCCATTTCACTTTTTGATGATTAAACTGTTGGTAATTCAGTAAGAAAATGGTTAATATTCATACAAAAGGCTTCATCTGCTATCTGGACATCTTTGTGTAAATAGCGTGTTTGGGGAAGTTAAGTCACATAAATGAATTGCAGCTTGAATACACTTAAGAAAGCATCATGTTTCCATAAGTTGTCACGCTACACGGTGAAGCCACGGACCTCATGTTACGTCTTTCTCTTCTCACAAGGGTTTAAATCTCTGCTTGTGTTGTTCTCTCATGTATCAAATAGACAACGACCTAGTTGCTGCTTTGACCTGTAACTGACAGATCTTCTTGTGCAGGGCTGGAGTCACTCTGGCAGTCCAGGAGAATAATGGGAGTTTCATCAGTTCACTGACCATGCAGCTTTACTCGGTAACTGGAACATGATTCATGTTAATGGAGAAATTACTTTTTATCATGTTTTATGATGATATGTCACATGTAGCATATGCACTGTTGTACAAAAGTCTTAGCATCTACAACCCCAAATAAGAAAAAGTTGGGACAAGGGCAATTTAGAGCTAGTAATGATGTACAAATATAAAAACAAAGAATGATGTCAACAAATGATTGTAATAATGATTTGGTACAAAATAAGTATTCACGAAAGGCTGAGTCTTTGCGGAGAAAAGATGGGCAGCGGATCTCCAGTTTCTCAACAAATCTGTGAGAAAATCACTGAAACATTTAAAAACAATGTTGCTCAAAGAAAAATTGGAAAGGATTTGCATATTTCTCCCTCAACAGTACAAAATATCAATAAAGGATTCAAAGAATTTGGAGGAAAGTCACTGTGTAAAGGGAAAGGGCATCGTCAATGCCTAAATGTCTTTTATTGTGAGAAGGAACGGCAACATTACAAAGTTGTAAATGCTTTAGTGCCCCAGCTTTTTCTTTTTTTCATGTGGTGTAGGCCTGAAATACAGGAATGGATGTATATTAACAAATGAAATGAAGCTGACCACATAAAACATGAAATAACTTTGGTTCATACTGTCAGCAATGAAACAGAAGTCAAAGTAAATGTAAGAATCTCTGCAGGTTTTTTAAAATTTGTATTTCTATACCTTCTCAACATATTCTGATTAAGGCTTGTAATTTGACTGTCTGAATGTCTCAGTGGACAATCCAAAATCAGATTCTCAACTCCCCCACTGATGAGTTACGTAATTCTACAGAGTCCTACTTATGTCCAGATTTACATTTGCAAACCCATGTCAACAGAACCAGATAAATGATTCAATCATTTCATTATTCTTCATTAGGGAGGCAGCGAGCATCCTCTTCTGTATTACTGCTTGTCCAGATTTCGTATGGTACAAGCCAAAAATGGTGAAAATTGTCTTTAATGGCATATAACATGCACACTCCCTTTCTTCTTTCAAAGGACAATACCTACTCCTCCCCCCTGCATATCCCCGTAAGAGGTCTGCACCTGAAGACCAGGATCTTTGTAGAAGTGAAGGCACTCAACCTATCAAAGAGGTATGTCAGAGTCTTACCATTTTTAAAGATTCTTAAATAAATTAGTTCCACTTTCATCGCTAGTTAGATTACCACACATCCTTGCATGAGGAAGTGGGATCACAGTACCTTTCCTTGCCACCTCAGTTCCCCAACTGAAATCAGTCAGGTAGTCCTTTTACATGGGGGACATCAGGTGCCAGACTTTATGCACAGAAGACCAGTGATCTAACCACATTATCACATACACCTTATAACACTGTAATTTTGGGAGTACTAAATCCAGAAATGTTCACAGGTTCAATGTCCACCTGGACAGATGTTATGCCACTCCCACACCTTACGCCGTCAACAGCAGACAAATACATCATGATCTTTTTATTGGGTGAGTCATTGGTCAACATGCATCTTGGCTCACTGATGGAGGATAGCAAAACATTTTGACCACAGGTTTTAAAAAAAATTGGTCAGTTTTAAGATACAGTGAGGAAAATAAGTATTTGAACACCCTGCGGTTTTGCAAGTTCTCCAACTTAGAAATCATGGAGGGGTCTGAAATTTTCATCTTAGGTGCATGTCCACTGTGAGAGACATAATCTAAAAAAAAAAAAAAAAAAAAAATCCGGAAATCACAATGTATGATTTTTTAATAATTTATTTGTCTGTTACTGCTGCAACTAAGTATTTGAACACCTGTGATAATCAATGTTAATATTTGGTACAGTAGCCTTTGTTTGCAATTACAGAGGTCAAACGTTTCCTGTAGTTTTTCACCACGTTTGCACACACTGCAGCAGGGATTTTGGTCCATTACTCCATACAGATCTTCTCCAAATCTTTCAGGTTTGGAGTTTCAGCTCCATCCAAAGATTTTCTATTGAGTTCCAGTCTGGAGACTGGCCAGGCCACTCCAGGACCTTGAAATGCTTCTTACGGAGCCCCTTCTTAGTTGCCCTGGCTGTGTGTTTGGGGTCATTGTCATGCTGGAAGACCCAGCCATGACCCATCTTCAATGCTCTTACTGAGGGAAGGAGGTTGTTTGCCAAAATCTCGCAATACTTGACCCCATCCATCCTCCCTTTAATACGGTGCAGTCGTCCTGTCCCCTTTCCAGAAGAGCACCCCCAGAGTATGATGTTTCCACCCCCATGCTTCATGGTTGGGATGGTTTTCTTGGGGTTGTTCTCATCCTCTAAACATGGTAAGTGGAACTGATTCCAAAAAGCTCTATTCTGGTCTCATCTGACCACATGACCTTCTCCCATGCCTTCTCTGAATCATCCAGATGGTCAATGGTGAACTTCAAATGGGCCTGGACTTTGCTGGCTTGAGTAGGGGGACCTTGCTGCCCTGCAGGATTTTAAACCATGACAGCATCATGTGTTACTAATGTAATCTTTGTGACTGTGGTCCCAGCTCTCTTCAGGTCATTGACCAGGTCCTCCTGTGTAGTTCTGAGCTTTCTCAGAATCATCCTTACCCCACAAAGTGAGATCTTGCATGGAATCCCAGACCGAGGGAGATTAACAGTCATCTTGTGTTTCTTCCACTTTCTAATAAATAATCAGAACAGTTGTTGTCTTCTACCAAGCTGCTTGCCTGTTGTCCTGTAGTCCATCCCAGCCTTGTGTAGGTCTACAGTTTTGTCCCTGGTGTCCTTAGACAGCTCTTTGGTCTTGGCTATGGTGGACAGGTTGGAGTGTGATTGATTGAGTGTGTGAACAGGTGTCTTTTATACAGGTAACAAGTTCAAACAGGTGCAATTAATACAGGTAAAGAGTGCAGAATAAGAGGGCTTCTTAAAGAAAAATTAACAGGTCTGTGTGAGCCAGAATTCTTGCTGGTTGGTAGGTGATCAAATACTTATTTGCAGCGGTAACATACAAGGGTGATTCTTAGACTACGGGCACTTATTATGTCCTTTGATCATATTGTATGAAAAACAGAAAAAGGGGAAATTTCACACTTTTATAGTTATCTTTACAATGAAAGAAATTTGTTCTAGTAGTCTCTGATGACTTTTTCACCTTTTTTCAGCATCATTATATGCAAATATTGCCGTTTTGTGCTTGTCCCACACCCAGACTTTTGATCTTCAATGATAAAAATGAATGGTAAAGAAATGTTTTTTCTAATGTTTTAAAATATCTCTGAATAAAATATCAGTAATATTCAAAACATAATTGGGGTATTCAATGTCATACAACTGTTGTGATTTTTTTAAACAAAATGTAGTTGTCCCACACTATTGCCGTAATTTCAACCACAACACTGTAATGTCCCTTTAAATAGTTTGTATGAAAGATTGTTTGGGTAGTTTCTATGGAGATAAACAGTGACATCAGAGCACATGTATATAGCGCCAAATCACAACAAACAGTTGCCCCAAGGCGCTTTATATTGTAAGGCAATGGTGTGGTGGAAATTACATTTACAAGGCCAATAGTGCCCGTAGTTACAGAATCACCCACAAATAAATTATTTTAAAAAAATCATACATTGTGATTTCCGGATTGTTTTTTTTTTTTTTTTTAAAGTATGTCTCTCACAGTGGACAATCACCTAAGATGAAAATTTCAGACCCCTCCATGATTTCTAAGTGGGAGAACTTGCAAAACCGCAGGGTGTTCAAATACTTATTTTCCTCACTGTATTTGCATTCTCACAACTGATCTAATCAGCAAGACCAATGTTTCTCAGTGTTAGTCCTCAGGGACCAGTGATCCGCATACTTTCATTTCTCCTTGTTCTTTTCACGTGTCCCTAGAGACGTAAATATATTAAATTTCTCATTGTAAATGATATGATTCCCAGAAAGCCTTTTCTGGGAAACAGCCAAACAATTAATATTTTCATGTGAAATTTAAATACCAGGGTTCAGTTTGGTGTGTACTTTTGCAATTTGATAGATCTGGATCCAGATCAAAGTACATTTGGGAGTGATCAGTCATGTAGTAAACCTGTGGTTTAATTTATTTCAAGATGTATACTTTAGTGTTTGTTATTAACAATAATCAAATTCCTTCTCTTACAATGTCAAAGAAAATCTAAACTCCTTTACAAACAGTTGGATATCTTTAAGTAATGAATATTTCTCATCTTCTCTTGTCAGTAATACTTATACTTAATAAGAAAAAATGTGTTCAAATTCAGCATTTGTTTTTCTGAAGGTGTGAGCGGGATGGTCAGACAGTAATCAGAGTCAATGGACAGCAGCAGGTGGCTCGCTTCTCCTTTGAGGCATTCAGATTTACTGTACACAGTGATGCTGCTTATTCCACCTTCTATTTGCACTGTTTCACCAGGCTGTGTGAGCACAGCTACTGCTCCATGCTGCAGGTAATTATCTACTTTCTATCTATCTACTTTCATCTAGGTGTGCCCCAGGATTCAGTTCTTTGACCACTTCTTGTTACATTATACTGTATATCAACATTCTGAGATGTTCTGAGTAGAAATTTCTGATTCTATGCAGATGACACCATACTCATTTGTAAGAACATTAGCAGAATCCTTATGTTCAACAGAGTAATTTTTACCTGAGGCCATTAAATATGGCCATTGGGTATTGCGAAGACTTTGCGTCCGTCCGTCTGTCTGACTGTCTGTGCTCAGCATAAATTCAGTCCAATTACTCAAATTCACAGGGAACATTCACAGACCTTGGACAAGTTCAAAGATGGCTAACCTTGGCCTATCCTGTTTTTTGTTTTGAGTGGTAGAGGTGATAGCCAATCAGAGCAGAGCAGCACCATGATGTCAGTGGCAGTTCTCTCTAAAATTGCTTAATTTATGTGTTTATATAACATGTTTCTCATATATTCTGTAAAGGCTAGTGAGAAATAAACCTGATAACACCTCTAGAGTGATTTAAATGACATTTTGCAGATGTCAGTGTACACGCTAACGGCCACTAACTCAAGTCTAACTTCCACTCTTGTTAAAAGGTCATAAATGTAAATATTGTTTATGATTGATTGATAGAGGGGCTTTATTGAACATGTACAAACTGTAAGTAAGACAACAGAATCAGTAGTTCCAACCATATATGCTAATGGTAACTGTGGTTCAAATGTGCTATATAAATAATGGTACATTACACATCTGGAAATGTGTAAATTAGGAATGTGTAAACATCAGATTTTTTTCCCCTTTGGTTCCTGGCTCTTTGCAGAACTGCACTAACTCTAGGAGACGAAGGAGCATTGACGATGACGGCACAACCTCAGTGACCGACGTGGCGACCGTGACCTCGGGCCCCATTACCATCTACTTAGACAGCGGTGAGAATGAGAATGGGTTGCTATGTTGGTGCTACGTTAGCAGGTTATCGAGGACAAAGTAGATCAAAAATGACGTGTGAGGTATGTTTTGGTTGTAAATGTTCTAAATGTTCTTTTACTGTTTCACAGGGGATCCGCTGGCCTCTGCAGGTACGTAACCTCCAACCAGCTGCTGTTTCAATCAATCAATCAATTCAAATTTTTTTTTTTATATAGCGCCAAATCACAACAAACAGTTGCCCCAAGGCGCTTTATATTGTAAGGCAAGGCCATTCAATAATTACGTAAAACCCCAACGGTCAAAACGACCCCCTGTGAGCAAGCACTTGGCTACAGTGGGAAGGAAAAACTCCCTTTTAACAGGAAGAAACCTCCAGCAGAACCAGGCTCAGGGAGGGGCAGTCTTCTGCTGGGACTGGTTGGGGCTGAGGGAGAGAACCAGGAAAAAGACATGCTGTGGAGGGGAGCAGAGATCAATCACTAATGATTAAATGCAGAGTGGTGCATACAGAGCAAAAAGAGAAAGAAACACTCAGTGCATCATGGGAACCCCCCAGCAGTCTAAGTCTATAGCAGCATAACTAAAGGATGGTTCAGGGTCACCTGATCCAGCCCTAACTATAAGCTTTAGCAAAAAGGAAAGTTTTAAGCCTAATCTTAAAAGTAGAGAGGGTGTCTGTCTTCCTGATCTGAATTGGGAGCTGGTTCCACAGGAGAGGAGCCTGAAAGCTGAAGGCTCTGCCTCCCATTCTACTCTTACAAACCCTAGGAACTACAAGTAAGCCTGCAGTCTGAGAGCGAAGTGCTCTATTGGGGTGATATGGTACTATGAGGTTCCTAAGATAAGATGGGACCTGATTATTCAAAACCTTATAAGTAAGAAGAAGAATTTTAAATTCTATTCTAGAATTAACAGGAAGCCAATGAAGAGAGGCCAATATGGGTGAGATATGCTCTCTCCTTCTAGTCCCCGTTAGTACTCTAGCTGCAGCATTTTGAATTAACTGAAGGCTTTTCAGGGAACTTTTAGGACAACCTGATAATAATGAATTACAATAGTCCAGCCTAGAGGAAATAAATGCATGAATTAGTTTTTCAGCATCACTCTGAGACAAGACCTTTCTAATTTTAGAGATATTGCGTAAATGCAAAAAAGCAGTCCTACATATTTGTTTAATATGCGCTTTGAATGACATATCCTGATCAAAAATGACTCCAAGATTTCTCACAGTATTACTAGAGGTCAGGGTAATGCCATCCAGAGTAAGGATTTGGTTAGACACCATGTTTCTAAGATTTGTGGGGCCAAGTACAATAACTTCAGTTTTATCTGAGTTTAAAAGCAGGAAATTAGAGGTCATCCATGTCTTTATGTCTGTAAGACAATCCTGCAGTTTAGCTAATTGGTGTGTGTCCTCTGGCTTCATGGATAGATAAAGCTGGGTATCATCTGCGTAACAATGAAAATTTAAGCAATGCCGTCTAATAATACTGCCTAAGGGAAGCATGTATAAAGTGAATAAAATTGGTCCTAGCACAGAACCTTGTGGAACTCCATAATTAACCTTAGTCTGTGAAGAAGATTCCCCATTTACATGAACAAATTGTAATCTATTAGATAAATATGATTCAAACCACTGCAGCGCAGTGCCTTTAATACCTATGGCATGCTCTAATCTCTGTAATAAAATTTTATGGTCAACAGTATCAAAAGCAGCACTGAGGTCTAACAGAACAAGCACAGAGAAAGTCATGAAGTCATTACTAGTTAAAGTTAAAGGAATACTCGGCTCAATAGAGCTCTGACTCTTTGTCAGCCTGGCTACAGTGCTGAAAAGAAACCTGGGGTTGTTCTTATTTTCTTCAATTAGTGATGAGTAGTAAGATGTCCTAGCTTTACGGAGGGCTTTTTTTATAGAGCAACAGACTCTTTCTCCAGGCTAAGTGAAGATCTTCTAAATTAGTGAGACGCCATTTCCTCTCCAACTTACGGGTTATCTGCTTTAAGCTGCGAGTTTGTGAGTTATACCACAGAGTCAGGCACTTCTGATTTAAAGCTCTCTTTTTCAGATGAGCTACAGCATCCAAAGTTGTCTTCAATGAGGATGTAAAACTATTGACGAGATACTCTATCTCACTTACAGAGTTTAGGTAGCTACTCTGCACTGTGTTGGTATATGGCATTAGAGAACATAAAGAAGGAATCATATCCTTAAACCTAGTTACAGCGCTTTCTGAAAGACTTCTAGTGTAATGAAACTTATTCCCCACTGCTGGGTAGTCCATCAGAGTAAATGTAAATGTTATTAAGAAATGATCAGACAGAAGGGAGTTTTCAGGGAATACTGTTAAGTCTTCAATTTCCATACCATAAGTCAGAACAAAATCTAAGATATGATTAAAGTGGTGGGTGGACTCATTTACATTTTGAGCAAAGCCAATTGAGTCTAATAATAGATTAAATGCAGTGTTGAGGCTGTCATTCTCAGCATCTGTGTGGATGTTAAAATCGCCCACTATAATTATCTTATCTGAGCTAAGCACTAAGTCAGACAAAAGGTCTGAAAATTCACAGAGAAACTCACAGTAACGACCAGGTGGACTATAGATAATAACAAATAAAACTGGTTTTTGGGACTTCCAATTTGGATGGACAAGCCTAAGAGTCAAGCTTTCAAATGAATTAAAGCTCTGTCTGGGTTTTTGATTAATTAATAAGCTGGAATGGAAGATTGCTGCTAATCCTCTGCCTCGGCCCGTGCTACGAGCATTCTGGCAGTTAGTGTGACTCGGAGGTGTTGACTCATTTAAACTAACATATTCATCCTGCTGTAACCAGGTTTCTGTAAGGCAGAATAAATCAATATGTTGATCAATTATTATATCATTTACTAACAGGGACTTAGAAGAGAGAGACCTAATGTTTAATAGACCACATTTAACTGTTTTAGTCTGTGGTGCAGTTGAAGGTGCTATATTATTTTTTCTTTTTGAATTTTTATGCTTAAATAGATTTTTGCTGGTTATTGGTGGCCTGGGAGCAGGCACCGTCTCTACGGCGATGGGGTAATGAGGGGATGGCAGGGGGAGAGAAGCTGCAGAGAGGTGTGTAAGACTACAACTCTGCTTCCTGGTCCCAACCCTGGATAGTCACGGTTTGGAGGATTTAAGAAAATTGGCCAGATTTCTAGAAATGAGAGCTGCTCCATCCAAAGTGGGATGGATGCCGTCTCTCCTAACAAGACCAGGTTTTCCCCAGAAGCTTTGCCAATTATCTATGAAGCCCACCTCATTTTTTGGACACCACTCAGACAGCCAGCAATTCAAGGAGAACATGCGGCTAAACATGTCACTCCCGGTCCAATTGGGGAGGGGCCCAGAGAAAACTACAGAGTCCGACATTGTTTTTGCAAAGTTACACACCGATTCAATGTTAATTTTAGTGACCTCCGATTGGCGTAACCGGGTGTCATTACTGCCGACGTGAATTACAATCTTACCAAATTTACGCTTAGCCTTAGCTAAGACATTTCCTTCAATGTCGCCTGCTCTGGCCACCGGAAGACAATTGACTATGGTTGCTGGTGTCGCTAACTTCACATTTCTCAAAACAGAGTAGCCAATAATCAGAGTTTGATCCTCGGCGGGTGTGTTGTCGAGTGGGGAAAAACGGTTAGAAATGTGAACGGGTTGGCGGTGTACACGGGGCTTCTGTTTAGAACTACGCTTCCTCCTCACAGTCACCCAGTCGGCCTGCTTTCCCGGCTGCTCGGGATCTGCCAGAGGGAAACTAACGGCGGCTAAGCTACCTTGGTCCGCACCGACTACAGGGGCCTGGCTAGCTGTAGAATTTTCCACGGTGCGGAGCCGAGTCTCCAATTTGCCCAGCCTGGCCTCCAAAGCTACGAATAAGCTACACTTATTACAAGTACCATTACTGCTAAAGGAGGCCGAGGAATAACTAAACATTTCACACCCAGAGCAGAAAAGTGCGGGAGAGACAGGAGAAGCCGCCATGCTAAACCGGCTAAGAGCTAGTAGCTGCGCTAAGCTAGCGGATTCCTAAAAACACACAAAGTGAATAATGTGTAAATAATTTAGAGGTGATTCAGCAGAGGGAGTGCTTTAGTTAAGGCACGTGAAGATTACACTGTGAAATAAATCGTTATCTAGGTAACTAGATCAATCTAACTGTGCAGATTAAACAGCTAACAGATACAGCAAAACACTGCTGTGCTCCGGAACAGGAAGTGATACAATACCGCAGTGAGAGCCAACCACCAGTAGAGACAAGCAAGCGCTGTCAAAAACTTTACAAGGATAAACTTGCTACCAAATGCTACAGTGTATATATTCTATATTGCATAGTTCTTTCTATCGATTTGAGCTTCACTGTCTTATGACAGTTGGGTAAATGCTGTCCCTGAATCTGCGTGTTTTGCAACTCAGGCTACAGTACTGTCTACCTGAGGGCAGGAGGGAAAATAGATTGTTAAAGGGATGTGAAGTGTCCCTGATTATCCTTCTTGTCCTGGATAAGCAGCGCTGTTCTGCCAGTTCACCAATGGTTGGCAGCCTGGCCTAATAATCTTCTCTACTGCTCTCATGACCCTCCCCAGTGCCTTCCTGTCTGCAACGCTGCTACTTTGATGCCACAGAGAGATAAAACCCCCTGACACTTGCACAACTTTAATCCACACGCTCTGCCGTGCATGAGAATAAACTCATCTCAAACTCATTGTAAACTGTGCGCAGCTTCGTGCAAGTGCGCAAAGAAAATTTTGAAATGTTCAAAATCTCCATCACACATTAAGTACATGAACTTCACCTGAACAATACACAAGCAACTCAAAAACACTGCATATGAGTGCGAGTGATTGCGTCAGTGCGCCACATCAGAGAGCAGCTCATCTAAAAGATTATAACGAGATGTTAAATCTATCATCAATGTACTTTTACAGCTGCACATAAGAAGGGATGAACATGCAACTGTTTTACCAAGCCATGACAATATAAACATGACAAATAATGACCTTTTTAGACGCTTCCAAATGCGTTCCCCACCTCAAGCATGAGAGAGAAAAGCTGCAGCTTTAACAGCCGCCTGTGATTAGAGGCGTTTTCAACAGCCAACTCGGAGAGCAAATTATTAATCCGCTATGAAATAATTATTTTATATATGCAGCGCACAACACATGGCAGCAAGTGGAACAAAGAGTGGCATCCAGCTGGGAACACAGCGGTTGGGATCGTCACAACGATGTGCATGGATCATAGCCGTCCAAGTGTCAGGGCACCTATACTACTAGTTAGTACACTCTCTATTGTTCATCATTAGAAGGAGTTGAGGACAGCCGAGCACAAACTGAGGCCTGTTTGTCAAAAGTCCAGTATCCTATTTAGTGATGGGGGGGTGTTCAGTCCCAGTGGGCCCAGTTTGTCAATCAGATCAACCAGCAGCATCTGGACCCATGCAATTTTCCCCTCCAGGTATTCCATCGACAGGTGGAGAGCAGTGGATAAGGCATCCTCAGCAGAGCGGTTTGGTCGGGGGTGTAGGGGGTCGAATGTGGGAGGTAAAATGGAGGTGATGTGTTCTTTTATTAGTCTTTCAAAGCACTTCATGATTATGGAAGTGAAAGCTACAGGGCGGTAATTGTTAAGGGTGGTAATGGAGGGTCTTTTGGGCACTGGCATGATGGCTTAAGTTTTGAAGCACAAAGGCACAACTGCTTGACCCAGAGAAACTTAATTTCACTTCTCAAATATCACTGTGTTTGTCGGCTATATGATATATTTAACTGAAATTGCTGATCCAAACAACCAGTGATTTATAAAGGAAAATCATGGAAATCATCAGGGGTCCCCAAACCTTTACATACAACTGTAGAATGAATAAGTCAACCAAGCAGTATGAGCGGAGGCTAGGTTTACCCATAACTCCTTTGGGCATCTGTGTGTTGATGCTCAAATCTTCAGAATTTTAAAATTAACAGATATGTGTTCTATACTTTGTACATGTTGAGTTTACATTAATGTAGTTATTCATCTGGATTCATTTGATTTATAAATCAAAACCATAAGTCAAACCTGCTTTCTTTTTCAAGACGTCTGCCTCACGGCTGGACCGCTGTATGTTGTCAAGGGTAATGACTTTTTTTTTTTTTTGGCAGTCTGGTGGTCAGGCCCCTTCTGCTGGGTATAATTGAGCTCAGCTCCTCTCAGCTACCTCACTGCTGCAAAATACATAGCAGACAGGAGCCAACAGGGTTTATAAATGTTTTTCATCGTTACTAATTATGTAGAAAAACGTTAGCGGTCTAAAGGTTATCAGAACTAACTTTATCGGAAGCTAATTGGTTCGCTGATGGTTTTTGAAGTTAGCTGAAAAGCTAGTCCGCTAACAAAAAAGTTAGCTTCGCTAATTAGTAGTTAGCAGATTAGTGGAACTGTGCCCACCACTGTGATTAGTTGTCATTTAACATTTCTAATTGAAATTGTAATCCACATCATTGAATTTTAAGCAACAGTGTATTTCAGTCTTGGAATAGCAGCACAGTTTCGTTTGAACCCAGTGTTTAGAGACTGTTATTTCTGCAAAAGGAGGATCTACTAAATATTGATGTATTTTTTTCTGTTGGGGTGCCCAAATTTATGCATCTGTCTAATTTTGTTTAAAGAATTATTGCACACTTTCTGTAAATCCTATAAACTTAATTTTACTTCTCAAATAGCACTGTTTATCTGCTATATGATATATTTAACTGAAATTGCTGATCCAAACAACCAATCATTTATAAAGAAAAATCATGGAAATCATCAGAGGTGCCCAAACATTTATATACCACTGTATTTGCTTTCAGTTTGAGTTTGAGGAAAATAACATTTTTAACTCATTTATCTAAAGTTGTGTAACTGGTGTGTCACTCAGACAGCAAAATTAAGAACTTATTTAATCAACAGCTGCCTGCTTGTTTAAACATCACTGGAGAAACACGTATATAAGGCAACCCGAATTAAAGGAGAAATACCACTTTTAACAACCTGGACCTCATTTCTGGCATAAAATATGGTTGTTTACTCACCAATATAAGTTTAGTGTCATTAGAAGTCCATAGATCAAACGACGTGTTCAGTTAAAATCTGAGGTACACATTTTTCTTCTTCTACTAAGGTGGATTAGAACATTTTGTGGTACACAGCACCAACTACTGGACAGGAGGAACCTAGCAGTCAATGTGACTCACTGATTTCAAAATGCAGCTCTTTCAACCAGATGTGCGGTGCCGTGAAATGTCAATCATCTGTGTCAATCAGATTTCAGGGGAGTCCAGTGCAACCCTGGCCTCTGTTCTAGCTCCACCCATGCCAGGAAGTGTTCAACATTTGACATTTCCTTTTTCACTGTGACAGAAAATTTGGCACTTCCTGTTTGATGGTGAGCTTGCCAGCGAGTTCCCGTGAGATTCCATGGGATCTCGTCTGTCAATCCAGGAAGTGTTTAACATTTGAACATTTCTTGTTTTACTGTGGATTCAAAATTTGGCACTTCCTGTTTAGGACTCCCTGTACCATGAGCGAGCTTCACCCTGCTGTGCCCCACTTCACTCGTATTATAAAATTGTATTCATTAAAAGTCCAGAATGTGAAAGCAAACTGTACATTTGTATTTTTTCTCCTCAGATGCCTTTCAGAATCACATGGACAGTGCAGTGGTGAGCGTGTCAATCGTAGCCACCATCATCAGTGTGTTCTGCATCACTTTGCTGGCTTTCATCATATATCAGCGACACCACAACTCCCACGACAGTTTTGACAGGACAATTCTCTACATTCAGGAGTCAGAATGAACAGTCTAATCGTCATCACGTTTACTGTGGAATCATTGCTCTGACAGAAAGTCCTGTTTTCTGAGGCTAATGTTTCATATACACACACATGTATATATATATATATATATATATATATATATATATATATATATATATATATATATATATATATATATATATATATATATATATACGAGGTCTATTAGAAAAGTATCCGACCTTATTATTTTTTTCAAAAACCATATGGATTTGAATCACGTGTGATTACATCAGACAACTGAGTGGACACCATTCGATAAATTCAGCTGGTTTTCGGTAAACATTTTAACGGCTGATGAGAGATTTTGGTCTGGTAGTGTCGCTTTAAGGACGGCCCACGGTGCCTGATGGCGATCTGCGCTTCGAGGCGGCAGCATCTTGCCGTTTCAAGTTGAAAACTTCCACATTTCAGGCTCTGTTGACCCAGGAAGTCAGAGAATAGAGAACTTTCATAAGAAGTTGGCATGAGGAGTTTATTCGGACATTCCATTGTTAACGGACATTTTGTAATGAATGAACGTGCGGGCAGAGTCGCATGTCGGGCCGGACCCGACCACGGGGGGTCGCGACAGGAAAAACACCTCCGTTTGAAACCTTAACGGACAAGTTGGAACATGCCCAAGCTGTTAAACAATTTCTCAGTTACTCACTTGTTGAAAGCCATCAAAAGCTGCCTGAATTTTACAAATGGTTTTCAACACGGAGGTGTTTTTCCTGTCGCGGCGCACACAGATTCGCCGAGTCGTTTCCGTGACAACTCGGCGAATCTGTGTGCGCGCACGTCTTTCATTACAAAATGTCCTTAAACAGTGGAATGTCCGCATAAAGTCCTCATGCTGGCCTCTTCTGAATCTTCTCTGTTCTCTCACGACATCCTGGGTGAATTAAGCCTTAAATTAGGATGTTTTCAGGTTGAAACAGGCCGACGACGGCGCCTGGAAGCACTGCGCGACGTCCCACTCCGTGGGAAGTCCTTACACCGACAGAAACACCCCATAATCTCTCATCAGCCGTTAAACTTTTCACCGAAAACCAGCTTAATTTCTCGAATAGTGTCCACTCGGATATTCTGCACAGGTCCAGAAAAAATTTTGATAAAGCAACGCGCGCCGTCTCGAGCAACGTGTGAAACAAAGGAATTCAGCCGAGAGGGCGGGACAACATCTCACTCAAGGCCTGCCCACAGGGAAATGACGTCACCGACGCATGAAAAAACTCACGCATGCGCACGAGGCAAGCATGATTGGTGTAATCGCACGTCATTCAAATCCATATAGTTTTTAAAAAAAAATAAAAAGGTAGGATACTTTTCTGATAGACCTCGAACCCTATATATATATATATATATATATATATATATATATATATATATATATATATATATATATATATATATATATATATATATATAATATGTGGTGTGTGTGTGTGTGTGTGTGTGTGTGTGTGTGTGTGTGAAAGTACAAACTACGATCTGGTAGAATCAGAGAATCTACTAGTTGACATAAACAGGTTTGAAAGGCTTCAAAATTTACCCATCCTCACCTGTGATTTGTTTGCTTGTAATCAGTGTGTGTGTATAAAAGGTCAGTGAGTTTCCTGACAGACCTTTGCATCTTTCATCCAGTGCTGAGTCATAGGGAAAGCAAGGGAAAGAAAAAGAATTATCAAATAAAAGGTAATTGAACTGTATAAAACAGGAAAGGGATATAAAAAGATATCCAAGGACCTAACACTGCCAATCAACAGTGTTCAAACTCTCATCAAGAAGTGGAAATGAGGGATTCTGTTGGAACCAAATCATGGTCCAGTAGACAAAATCTTCAGCATTCTTATTCTGGCCTTTTGCCTGAGACCAATTTGCCATGAAGACCCTACCAGGAGCACAAAGGCTCCAGACAACACAGCTCTCAGGTTCATAGGGACACACAAACCTTTCCACCACGATAAGGTGATGGTTCCTGGAGAGGAATTTTACTCAGTAAAATTTAAATTTTACTGTGTGTGTATATATATATATATATATATCTTTGTACAAGGTTATCAGCTAACTGTATGATGATGAGCTATAAATTAAAAATTAAAGCTTTTGTCACCACTTCAACCTTATTTCTTTCACTCAGCCTGGATGACACACAGTCCAGTCCAAAGGTATATAGACAGTGACGATTTATCTAATTTTGCGTCTTTCCATCACCACAATGGAGTTGAAATTTAACAGACAGACAAATAATAAATGCCAATGATTTTATTATGTTCTTGGCAGATTTTATATATATATATATATATATATATATATATATATAAAGGTTGTTGTCCAAATACTTGTGAACCAGACTGCAAAACAAAGCATCCTCTGTTTGTTACGGGGATGCAACAAAGAATTCCGGTTCATCAGACAGAAGCAGCAGTGCTGTGCTATATGTAGTTTTCGCACATTTCTTTAGTCTTTTGCATAATTTTGTACTTTGATAATGGCTAGAGGAATTATGGGCTGTGATTATTTGTGATATTAATGGTGCGCTCTGGGATTTTTCAATCGGCATCTATTTATAAACACTGAGGGATCATCTTTCCACTCAGTGTAGATTTAAGCCCATTTTTACATCAGGCCTACATAGAGTTGCGTAATGTGGGGTACTGACTATGCAGAGTTTATGCAGCCCTATGTGGTAATACGCTGAGGAACTTTGCTGGCAGTGAAACTTCAGAACCATGGAAGAACAAGAGGTGGCCCAAGCTAAGATCACTAAGGTTATAAACACTAACTGATGCTGCAAATCACGAAATCACAAACGACCAGATAGCACTGGTATAAGCATAAAGCGCAACCAATATTTAGTGTTTTGTGGCAGCAGCGAACCTGGGATCGAATCCGGGTGACAGCATTAATGACATTAACGGTTGTTTTTCTCATTTATTTAATTTTTCTCATCATCACCCAGGCTTCTAAAGTTTGCTAAATTAAGTACATTTACATATTTGATGTTAATTTTGCAATGCAATATTTACAAGTAACAACAAGACTGAATGGGAAGATGTATGCTCATAACCGCCTTTATGCTTGAAGTGGGATCATTAAATCAAATTTCAATTTTACACATTTATCTTGCGCTTAAACACTGCTTGAAATTATTCCTGAAAGCTTCGTTACTGCCCCAATATGCTAATTCAGTTGATGAATTAGATGTGAATTTTGAAGGATGATCAACATCCTTGTGGTCCTGACAGCTTATTGTTGACATTTTTCTCATCATCTGTCTTAAAATGTGCAAATTTTGCAACTTTGTAATTTGTTAATTCAATAAATGTATATTTTTTACACATGTATCTTGCAATGTAACATTTAAAAGCAACAATAAAAATAAATAAGAATTCATTCAGTCATTGATTTTCTTTACCTGCTTACTAAGGGTCATGGTGTGGGGCTGGAGTCTGTCCCAGCAGACACAGGGTGAGAGACAGGGTCCACCCTGGACAGGACACCGGTCTATCACAAGGTGTAAAGTAAAGCAAAGTAAAGTAAAGTCAGCTGTACTGTCATTCTGCTCCATACAGGACATGTAGTAGATGAACGAAATGTCATTTCATACATAGCCTGAGTGCAAAAAACGCACAACATTTGAAACACAAATCAAATATCAAACATGACATCAAAACAAAACAATATCTAACAGGGTAAAAGACAAGACAAATAGTGCAAGAGTCACATAACAGAATACAACAGGTGCAAGACAGGTAGACAGTGTAAAACATATAATCACCTGGGCAGCAGGGCAGAAACTGTGGAGGAGTACAGCACCAGAATGAGGTACTCAGGTAAATAGTAATAATAAATAGCAGTTATGCTGTGAGAAAGAAAAGACTCAAAAAGTGGTTGGAGAACTGACATGAAGTCACAAAAGATAGTTCTGTACTGTACTATCGCTGGTAACATCATAATAGCTGTTTCCTGTCGTGTCACTGGATTTCTATGTTATGTGGAAAACACCAGTACTTGAAGGTTTTGGAAACATTCCAGTCCGAGTTAAAGACTGATTATAAACGTCGAATCAAACATTTGTCCCGATATATATAAGAATCCAAGATTCCTAATACAGGGAGCACAGAATATCCTTTTCATGTGCCAACCTTATATTAGAATTTCCTTTTCATCAGAGATCATCAGGTCAGTGATTGGATGGATGATGGAAAATCTGGAGAATGTGTCAGGGACACAATGTCCACACAAATGTACTTAATCAGTAAAGCAAAATGGTGATTTTATTATTATTGTTACTACTACAGCAGACCTGTTCATAAAATTGTTGCGTCATACTGCAACACACCCCTCGGCTTCTGTAATTTCACTTGCTTCCAGTTGTTGGAACTTTTCCCCCTTAACTTTCCTTTTGAAATTTCTCTACTTTGGCTTCCATTTTATTATTATGTCTACCAAGGACGTAATAAAATCATCAATGTTTATTTGTGCTTGATTGAGAAACATGATACTTGGTGCAAAGAACTGAAGCACATAGCTGAGAAAATGTGCCAAATTATACGTTTTCCCACAAGGTTAAATGGATTGCCAACTTACCATAAACTTGGATTGCGGAAGAAGAACAGCGCCACAAGGTAGATAGCGGCGAGAATGGATGGGGTCTATTACTGGAAGTATTGAATGAAACTCTTCTTGTCCACTGTAGTTTTTGGGAAGCCTTTTTAGTCATTATGTAATTTCTCCTATCAATCCAAGTGAACTTAGTAATCCTTTAGGTTCTTAATTTGTGTCAGGCCTATTTAAATCCTACTTCCCTCTCAGCTGAAGTTGATACCCTCTTCCAGTGTGAAAATTTCAGTAATACAGCTGGTTCTTACATTACCTATCTGCCCCCCCCCCCCCCCGCCCCCCCCAAAAAAATCACAATCAGGGTCAGACAGATCCACATATCAATATTAAATAAAAGGACAAATATATCGCTAGTATGTAATTTCATGTCCTTGAAGCAGAAGATAAATAAAACTACACAATGACATTGGGGCTTGTGTTAGCCTGTCGTGCCCACTGATCTGAATATAACACTGGATAGCTCATTGGTCCACACACTCCGTACAAACCGCTATAGCAAACAGGTGGCCATCTTACCACTCGCAAGTTATACGGATCGCACATAGACGGCTTATTAGAACATCAGCAATTTCAAGTAATAACTGAGCTGATTCTCTCATTTCCTTATTTTTGTTCTCCAGATAATGTAACCTTCATCCCTCCTGATCTATGTCTGCCATGATTAGCTATTTGATTTATTTCATTTCTTTCTTTTACTGCTTTGACACTTTCTCCCCTTATGTTCTCAATTACACGATGAGATCTGAGTAATTGCACATGAAGGCACTTTTTAAAACAAAATAGCAAAGAATAAAGTTGCATGCGCCTGGTTAAAGATACAGTAAGGAAAATAAGTATTTGAACACCCTGCAGTTTTGCAAGTTCTCCCACTTAGAAACCATGGAGGGGTCTGAAATGTTCAGCTTAGGTGCATGTCCACTGTGAGAGACAATCTAAAAAAAAAAAAATAAAAAAAAAATCTGGAAATCACAATGTATGATTTTTTAATTATTTATTTGTACGTTACTGCTGCAAATAAATATTTGAGCACCTGCCATTCAGCAAGAATTCTGGCTCACACAGACCTGTTAATTTTTCTTTAAGAAGCCCTCTTATTCTGCACTCTTTACCTGTATTAATTGCACCTGTTTGAACTTGTTACCTGTATAAAAGACACCTGTTCACACACTCAATCAATCACACTCCAACCTGTCCACCATAGCCAAGACCAAAGAGCTGTCTAAGGACACCAGGGACAAAACTGTAGACCTGCACAAGGCTGGGATGGACTACAGGACAACAGGCAAGCAGCTTGGTAGAAAACAACAACTGTTATGATTATTTATTAGAAATTGAAAGAAACACAAGATGACTGTCAATCTCCCTCGGTCTGGGAATCCATGCAAGATCTCACTTTGTGGGGTAAGGATGATTCTGAGAAAGCTCAGAACTACACTGGAGGACCTAGTCAATGACCTGAAGAGAGCTGGGACCACAGTCACAAAGATTACATTAGTAACACATGATGCTGTCATGGTGTAAAATCCTGCAGTGCAGCAAGGTCCCCCTGCTCAAGCCAGCACATGTCCAGGCCCATTTGAAGTTCACCAGTGACCATCTGGATGATCCAGAGGAGGCATGGGAGAAGGTTATGTGGTCAGATGAGACCAGAATAGAGCTTTTTGGAATCAACTCCACTTACCATGTTTAGAGGATGAGAACAACCCCCCCCAAAAAACCATCCCAACTGTGAAGCATGGGGGTGGAAACATCATATTCTGGGGGTGCTCTTCTGCAAACAGGACAGGATGACTGCACCGTATTGAAGGGAGGATGAATGGGGTCATGTATTGCAAGATTCTGGCAAACAACCTCCTTCCCTCAGTAAGAGCATTGAAGATGGGTCATGGCTAGGTCTTCCAACATGACAATGACCCCAAACACACAGCCAGGGCAACTAAGGAGGGACTCCGTAAGAAGCATATCAAGGTCCGGGAGTGATCTGGCCAGTCTCCAGACCTGAACTCAATAGAAAATATTTGAAGGCAGCTGAAACTCCAACCCTGAAAGATCTGGAGAAGATCTGTATGGAGGAGTGGACCAAAATCCCTGTTGCAGTGTGTGAAAACTTGGTCAAGAACTACAGGAAACATCTGACCTCTGTAATGGCAGACAAATGTTTCTTTACCAATTGTTAAGCTCTGTTTTTGTCAGGGGTCAAGTACTTATTTTATGCAATAAAATACATGACATCACAAACTTCCGGGGTTGTGATGCTCCAACAGTGGACCTGAGTGCACCACTGGCAGAGGAGCTAAACAGCTTCTTTGCTCGGTTTGGATCTTCCCAGCTGCACTCACCTGCTCCTGCCCTCCCCCGCCCCCACCTGGTCCCCGCACCACTCCACTCACTGTAAAAGAGCATGATGTCAGGCGAATGCTCCTCGCAGTGAACCCCAGGAAAGCTGCTGGTCCAGACGGAGTACCCGGCAAGGTGCTCAGAGCGTGTGCCAACCAGCTCGTCCCCACCTTCACCAGGATCTTCAACCTCTCCCTGGACCAAGCAGTCATCCCGTCCTGCCTGAAAACCTCCACCATAATCCCGGTGCCGAAGAAGTCTCCCATCACCAGCCTGAATGATTACCGCCCGGTGGCCCTCACTCCGGTAATCATGAAGCGCTTGGAGAAACTGGTTCTTCAGCACATCAAGGACCACCTCCCCCCAGACCTCGACCAAACAGATCCACAGAGGACGCCATCGCCGTAGCTGTCCACTCTGCTCTAAACCACCTGGAGCAGCCGCAGAGCTACGTCCAAATGCTCTTTGTGGTTTATAGTTCTGCCTTCAACACAACAATCCCAGACAGACTCACCACAAAACTGGACACTCTCGGCTTCCACCCTCTCACATGCGCCTGGATTAAAGACTTTCTTTCCAACCGTCCCCAGACTGTGAGACTCGGCTCCCACCTCTCCTCCACCCACACGCTGAGCATCGGCTCTACACAGGGCTGCCTGCTGAGCCCCCTCCTCTACTTCCTCTACACCTACAACTGCAGACCGGCCCACAAGAACAACCTTATCGTCAAGTTTGCAGACGATATCACAGTGGTCGGTCTCATCTCCGGAGGTGATGAGGCTGCCTACAGAGAGGAGATCCAGCAGCTGGCAGCCTGGTGCTCAGAGAACAACCTCGCTCTGAACACTAGGAAGACCAGAGAGATCATCATTGACTTCAGGAAACACTGCATCGACCCTGCCCCCCTTCTCATCAACGGCGAGCGTGTGGAAAGGGTCCACACCTTCAGGTATCTCGGCGTTCTCATCTCAGACTGCATCTCCTGGTCCAACAACATCTCCTCTATCCTCAAGAAGGCTCAGCAGTGGCTACACTTCCTGAGACTCCTCAGGAAGTACAACCTCAACACTGACCTGCTGCTGGCCTTCTACCGCTCATCCATTGAGAGCCTGCTGACATACTGCATCACAGTATGGTTTGGCAGCTCCACCGCTGCTGACAGGGAGATAATGCAGAGGGTTGTTAAGGCAGCACAGAAGATCATCGGCCGCCCTCTCCCCTCCCTGTTGGACATTTACACCTCCCGCTGCCTCAGTAGAGCCAAAGCGATCTCCAAAGACTGCTTTCACCCTGGCTCTGCCCTGTTTGACCTGATGCCCTCAGGGAGGCGCTATAGGCTCACAAGGACAAAAACAAACAGACTGAAAAACAGTTTCTTCCCCAAAGCCATAACCACATTGAACTCTAGCATGCACTGATCCTCCTAGTGCAATCCTAACCATGTGCAATAACCCAATCACCCATGGACAATATACATTTCTGTGCAATATATTTATATCCTAGCCGCACCTTGCACTAGTGTCAATTGTATATATATTTTTCCTTACATTGCTGAATTTTTCTTTATATCTTGTTTTTGATACATATTCTTGCACTATTTTTATTCTATTTTATTGCACTGCAACTGGATGGCCCTAATCCCATTGTACCAATGTATAATGACAATAAAAGGCATTCTGATTCTGATTCTTCTGATTCTGATAAAATGCAAATTAATTATTTAAAAATCATACAATGTGATTTTCTGGATTTTTTTTTTTTTTTTTTTTTTTTAAATTCTGTCTGTCACAGTTGAAGTGTACCTATGATAAACATTACAGACCTCTCCATTCTCCCCACTGTAACTTCATGAAGACGGGTCACAAAGGCTGAACAAAAATTAAGTTACGACACAACAATAATTTAGCATTTGTTTGTCCTCATTGAATAAACTTATTAGAAAATAAAAAAAACGTGTAGTTCATGCAGTTTCTCTTTATGAATACATTTGCTGAAGATCTAAGGGTTTAACCCTCTTGGTCTCAGCCATCATATATGGTCATATATGGTCTCATGGCTGAGACCAAGCTTTACTAAATTATAAATAACTTTTTAATGATATGAGATAGAAACTTTGTTTTTTGCTGAAAAGTTAACTCCACGGACTTTCGAGCCACCATCCACCATCTTTGTACTCCTCACAGAAGCTGTGTGATGATATGAGCAATGTGAGTGTCCAATTGGAATTGGTTCACCGTCACACGGTTTTCCAAAATCCAATCGTAGGGAAGATTCACCTCACGTGACACAACAAAGATTGTTTTGAGGAATGATGTGTTACCAGTTTATTATAGATGGCTGTGTGTTTTGAATAAATGTGTGTGGAAAATTATTTTCTGCTTTACTTTTTCCTTTCTTATTTCTGATTGTAAACCTTTATTTCACTTATAAAACACAACTATAACGTATACAGTGAGGAAAATAAGCATTTGAACACCCTGCGGTTTTGCAAGTTCTCCCACTTAGAAATCATGGAGGGGTCTGAAATTTTCATCTTAGGTGCATGTCCACTGTGAGAGACAATCTAAAAAAAAACAAAACAAAACAAAAAAACAAATCCGGAAATTACAATGTATGATTTTTTTAATAATATTTGTATGTTACTGCTGCAAATAAGTAATTGAACACCTACCAACCAGCAAGAATTCTGGCTCACACTGACCTGTTAATTTGTCTTTAAGAAGCCCTCTTATTCTGCACTCTTTACCTGTATTAATTGCACTTGTTTGAACTTGTTACCTGTATAAGACACCCATTCACACAATCAATCATACTCCAACCTGTCCACCATAGCCAAGCCCAAAGAGCTGTCTAAGGACACCAGGGACAAAATTGTAGACCTGCACAAGGCTGGGATGGACTACAGGAGAACAGGCAAGCAGCTTGGTAGAAGACAACAACTGTTATGATTATTTATTAGAAAGTGGAAGAAACACAAGATGACTGCCAATCTCCCTCAGTCTGGGATTCCATGCTAGATCTCACTTTGTGGGGTAAGGATGATTCTGAGAAAGCTCAGAACTACACAGGAGGACCTGGTCAATGACCAGAAGAGAGCTGGGACCAGAGTCACAAAGATTACATTAGTAACACATGATGCTGTCATGGTTTAAAATCCTGAAGGCCAGCAAGGTTCTCCTGCTCACGCCAGCACATGTCCAGGCCCGTTTGAAGTTCACCAGTGACTATCTGGATGATCCAGAGGAGGCATGGGAGAAGGTCATGTGGACAGATGAGACCAAAATAGAGCTTTTTGGAATCAACTCCACTTACCATGTTTAGAGGATGTGAACAGCCCCAAGAAAACCATCCCAACCGTGACGCATGGGGTTGGAAACATCATACTCTGGGGGTGCTCATCTGCAAAGGGGACAGGACGACTGCACCGTATTGAAGGGAGGATGGATGGGGTCATGTATTGCGAGATTTTTGCAAACAACCTCCTTCCCTCAGTAAGAGCATTGCAGATGGGTCATGACTGGGTCTTCCAGCATGACAATGACCCCAAACACACAGCCAGGGCAACTAAGGAGGGGCTCCGTAAGAAGCATTTCAAGGTCCTGGAGTGGCCTGGCCAGTCTCCAGACTGGAACTCAATAGAAAATCTTTGGATGGAGCTGAAACTCCAAACCTGAAGGATTTGGCAAAGATCTGTATGGCGGAGTGGACCAAAATCCCTGTTGCAGTGTGAAAACTTGGTCAAGAACTACAGAAGATGTTTGACCTCTGTAATTGCAAACAAAGGCTACTGTACCAAATATTAACATTGATTTTCACAGGTGTTCAAATACTTATTTGCAGCAGTAACATACAGATAAATTATTAAAAAATTATACATTGTGATTTCCGGATTTTATTTTATTTTTTTTAGATTATGTCTCTCACAGTGGACATGCACCTAAGATGAAAATCAGACCCCTCCATGATTTTTAAGTGGGAGAACTTGCACAATCGCAGGGTGTTCAAATACTTATTTTCCTCACTGTATATTTTGAAAGTACAGGTTGTCCTGAAAAAAGAGATATAAAACTTGATTGTGGGATGCAGGGAGAGCTGTTAACAACAATAATAAAACATTTAGGCCAGAACTGAACTGTCCAAAAAATGCCCTCAGACCCCAGAGGGTTAACCACTGAATCTGAAACATGATGGTAGATGCGTGAAACGATGTGGAATAAGTCTCTTTGCCAAAGGGTATTCCATGTGACATCAGTGACCCTACGGCCTTGGCGGAGGTTTGCGCTCTCCGAGTGCTTCTAATTGGTATATCTACTGTTATATATCCTTGTGATAATGTCATTACCATAATTGGTATGTCTAATCTTGTCAGCTGTGGTGATGGTAGTAACCACAGGTAAATATGTATATGCCCCCCCAATTAATGTTAAGTATTGTATTTTCCTAATTACCCCTTTCTGTTTCTAGTTCGTTATATTCATTTTTATTTTTTATTTTCTTTCTTCCTCTATTATCACTTGTTTGGATGTTTGCTGTTGCCCTCCTTTTCTGTTGTACTGTACATCATATTTGGAAAAAAAATGAGTGAGAAACGCATCTACGACATCTACTGCTCAGTGAGAGTATCGAGTCGTATTGTCACTAAAATAAATAAATAAATTAATTAATTAATTTAAAAAAAAAAACATTGACTGCTAGGTTCCTCCTGTCCAGTAGTTTGTGCTGTGTACCACAAAAAGTTCTAATCTATCTTAGTAGAAGAAGAAAAATGTTTGCTCCAGATTTGAACAGAACACGTTGTTTCAACTATGGACTTCTAATCACACCAAACTTATATTGGTGAGTAAACAACCGTATTTTATGTCAGAAATGAGGTCCAGGTTGTTAAAAGCAGCATTTCAATTTTAATTTGTTTATGCCATTTTAAATTCAAGAAATACAAATAATAATAATAATAATAATAATAATAAATAATTAAATTTTCTAAAATTATCTTCCTCAAACTGAAACTGAAAGCAAATCTCTAAAACTTGACAAAACCTGTAAATAATAATCAGTTTTATTGCCAGTTTTCTTCAGA